>NC_045626.1:63292500-63917500 GCF_009829155.1 Mustela erminea
CTGGCTGCTCAGCTATCTGCGTACACCTGATTTTGTTCTGGTTGTGAGCAACTCCTAGGGCCTAGCTCCTCTCATCCTTCCTGCCAGGGGTAACTGCTTTGCTTTGTGGTGTCTGCCTTTCTTGTTTCTTCCTTCTCATAGCTCTTCCCCCTTACCTTGCTCAGCCCACCTTTTATTGCTCTGCTGAGCAATAAATGCTCAATTATATGCCTCTCCCGGACCTTAGCAAGGCTGCTATGCTGGGGGACAGCGTCTCTTCCCCCTAGGGGCAGCTGCTGAGCAGGGCCTGTTGGCCAGGAACCCTACAGGAGCAGACTAACAGGTATGTGTGAACATCTCTTTTTATTCTGTATTACAGTGAGGATGCCATGAGAAAAGCTGGTGTGGCCCACAGTAAATCCAGCAAGGATATGGAGAGCCATGTGTTCCTGAAGGCCAAGACCCGGGTAAGGCCCTGGTGGGTGGAGCCCCGGGCAGAAAGCTCAGGGGCTCAGGAAGGGGAGGGTGCAAGGCAGGCTCTGGAAGCTCTCTCCCTGCAGAGTGAGGGAGGGGTGGCCACTCACTGACTGACCTTGGCACTGTGGGCTTTATTGCAGCATGCTGTGGGTCTTCCCATGGGTCCATGGTATAGTTATAGGGAGGGTACTCTGGGGGACATGCAGGATGCAGGCCCAGCCTTGACCACAACACTGTTGCCAACACCCTCCATTCATGGTCAGCTCCCAGGAATCTTGTAGGATGCTCATGGAGGTCCCAGCTGCTCCTCTGAATAAGAGTGCTCCCCGCGGGATCCTCACTAAAGGCCCGCAGGGCCCTGACACTTGGGCCCAAAGGTGTTCCTGTCATGTTTTGTTAAGTGCTAAAGGTGATGCTTGTGGGTGTTGAGGCCTTGAGCCTAGGAGTGTCACAGGTGGAGTAATGGGGAAGGATTTCTGCCTTGTGAGCTCTCATCCTGGGCCGGGTGCCATGGGCTTCACATGAGCACCTCCTTTCATTGGAGTGTTCTCCCCAGGGCAGAGCTGTTTTAGTAGAAGTGGAGCAGAATGGGCACAAGGAAGCCAGCGGCTTGTGTAGAGTAACCCAGCCTGTGCAAGGGGGTGTGTGGCTGATGCCTGGGACTTTTCCTCTTCACGGCACCCGCCCTGCCTCCCTCACACATCCTGACAGTGCAGGCTCTGGCTGCACTGGGTCTGCCCTAAGCACTATGTGCCTGAGTGTGGTGTTGGGAGTTCTAGGACATCCTTGCGTGTCAGGAATTCAAAGCAGATCCTATTTATGGCCCTTGAGGGGATACTGGTTTGGATAAACCAACTGTCAAGACATAGAGGTCAATACAGGAAATTAGGGCATGGTCTGAGTGTTTAGATGAGGTGGACATTTTTCAAAATGGAAATAACAGAGTCACCAAATTGCTGGAGAAAGCAGTTTCCAGAAGAGAAACCGCCTGCATGATCTGGTCTTAGAGGTTAGAGCACACAAGTGTGTGTTTGTGACCACATGGAAGTATAAGAAAGAGCTCTGAGCACTGAGGCATGGGGGGTCTGCACTCTGGGTATATATGATAAACATCTTCCTTTGTTTTAATAACTTTATTGAGACCTATTTCATATACTGCACAAACCGCCCACTCCCCATTTTCCCGGCCGTAGGCCACCACTTCCTGATTTCTGTTGCTATGGATTTCCCTTTTCTGAACTTTTCATATAAATGCAGTCATACAGAAAATGTTGTGACTGGCTTCTTTCACTTGGGATAGTATTTTCAAGTTTCATCCATGGACCGTTTTGTTGCATATAGTTTATTCCATTTTATTGCTGAATAATATTCTGTTGTACGGATATACTGTCTTACTTATCTGTTCATCAGTTGATGGTCATTTGGGTTGCTTCCGCTTTTTTGCTGTTATCAGTAATGCTGCTGTGAGGGTGCCTGGGTGGCTCTGGGTTAAATGTTTGCCTTCAGCTCAGGTCATGATCCCAGGGTCCTTGGATGGGATCTAGTCCCATGTTGGGCTCCCTGCTCAGCAAGGAGTCTGGTTCTCCTTCTCCCTCTGCCCCTCCCCCTGCTCATACACACACACACTCTCTCTCTCAAGTAAGTAAGTAAATAAATAAATAAAAACAATTCTGCTGTGAACATTTGTGTGTAAGGGGCACCTGGCTGGCTCAATCATTAGCAGCATGTGACTCTTGATCTCAGGGTTGTGAGTTTGAGCGCCACGCTGGGCATAGAGATTACATAAATTTTTTTTTTTTTTTTTTTAAAGCAAAACAAAACCAACAACATGTGTAGAAGCTTTCCTCTGGCCCTAACATTTTCATTTCTCTTGGGTAGATACCTAGGAGTGGAGTTGTTGAATCCTATGGTAACAGAACACTGCCATACTGTTTTGAAAGCAGCTGTATCATTTTACGTTCCCACAAACAGGATATGAGATTCCAGTTTCTCCATGTCCTTACCAATATTTGTTATTGTTTGTCTTTTTTATTTTAGCCGTCAAAGTGAGTGTGAAGTAGTATTTCACAAAAATTATGGTTTTGCTTTGCATTTCCCTGGCGACTAATGATATTGAGTGTTTCCATGTACTTGCTGGTCACATATATTTTCTTTGGAGAAATGTTTATTCAGATCCTTTGCCCATTTTAAAATTGAGCCTTTTTTTTTTTTTAATTGACCAGAAGGGTTTTTTTTTTTTTTTTTTTTTTTTTAAATATTTTATTTATTTATTTGTCAGAGAGAGAGGGAGAGAGAGCGAGCACAGGCGGACAGAATGGCAGACAGAGGCAGAGGGAGAAGCAGGCTCCCTGCCAAGCAAGGAGCCCGATGTGGGACTCGATCCCAGGACGCTGGGATCATGACCTGAGCCGAAGGCAGCGGCTTAACCCACTGAGCCACCCAGGCTTCTCGGCCTTTTGGCTAAGACCAGAAGGGTTTTTAACGCGTTTTGGATATAAGTCTCCTATTAGGTAATGAATTTGCAAATATGTGGGAGGGGGGGATGGGATGTTATGACTGGTTTTGTTTGTATTTGCTTAGAATTAAAAGGACTTTGATGAGGGCTTATTTCAACTTTTGAAATGCAAAACTTGTTGGTTCGGCATTGTTATCTATTGTTTGACAAGGAACTACCCTAAAACTTAATGACTGAAGCAATAAATTATTTCTCCTGATTCTGTGGGTCAGCAGCTGGGGCAATGGGAGTCGCCTGGCTGACCCTTCTGCTCGTCTCCGTGCGAGCTCCCATGCAGCTATATTCAGCAGGCGGCCTGGCTGACCTGGAAGGTCCGTAAAGGCTTCCCTCCTGTATCTGCACATCAGTTTTCCCGGCCGTGGCCTCCATGTGGTGTCTCCAGCAGTAAAGTGTGCACTTCCTTATTACTATCTGGCAGCTGGCTTCTGAAGAGGAGGGAGCAGAAGCTACCAGTCCTCAGAAGTCCTAGACCATAACTCTGATATAGCAGGTCCTAAGGGCAGTGGGAATTGCCACCTTTTTTTTTTTTTTTAAGATTTTATTTTTAAGCAATCTCTACATCCAGTGCGGGACTGGATGTAGAGATCCTGCCCTACTGCCCTGAGATCAAGAGTCACACATGCCCCCGACTAAGCCAGGCGCCCTTCACCTCTTTCTTTTGATGTGAGCTGTGGGGTGTTTATACAGAGAGGCCAGTGATTGTTGGTGGCCCTCTTGAAGATTGGCTATCATAGACCCTGTCCTATCATCTGGGGTGCCTTCCATCCCAAAGAGAACATCGAGCAGCACAACAGCTCCCTAACCATCTCAGCCTTTGCCTCGCTGTAGCCCACACTCTGAACCTTAATGATGGCAGTCCCATTTCCTTTGATCAAGCTGGTTCTAAATCCCTAACTCCAAAGAGAGGCCCCAACTATTTGGAAGAGAAGTATTTTTAACAGGTGTTGGAAATTTCCTGTCTTTTCTTTTTTTAAACAGAGACAGACCTACTGCTTGGGCACTAGCATTGTCTGATTGTCTGCTGCCTAGCTTTTTACCGCTGCTTAGGCTCCTCATAGAGCTGGGTGCCAGTCAGTGCAGTGAGGCCCTTCTGTGAGGACTGGTCGGACGGCAGCCCAGGCACTCTTGTTGGCCTGCCCTTCCCATCTGAGACTCATCAGAACAACTGTGAAAGAATTGAAGAGGTGGGACCGTTGAGCAGGGAGAAGGACAGGGAAGAGTAATTTCTCTGTTTCTGGATTCTGGGAGGGGCTGGGAAGTGTAAGAGGCCGCAGGGAAGGGGCTGACCTTCCTGGGGAATCCTGGCAAGCTGGCAGGTCCAGAGGTGTCCACCCTAAAGGAAACTGGGGTGCTAATGGATACCTCAGGCTGCCTAGTGTATACCCCAAGGCCCTGTTTGGTATGCTTCATGTGTGAGCTCATGTGATCCCACATCAGCTCTGTGAAGCAAATATGGTACCACTGTCCCCAATTTCAGAGAAGGAGGCTCTGGCGTACAGAGACTAGTTAACTTAACCAGGAGGTCACAGATCTGGGTGGAGCTAGAGCCGGGAATGGAACCCAGATGGTCTGGTGTCACCACACTCAACCACTTCTTTTACTCCCTCTCATCTCTCAAAGCAAAAGATACCCAAACAGCCACTTTAATTCCTTAACACCTTTAATTCCTACAGATGGGACTACTCCCTGCCTAAAGGAGGCTGATGGAAGCAAAAATAATTGTGCCTGGGAATGGTGGGTTGTTGTGAGAGTGACATCTCCACAAAAACTTGAACCAGCCTCTGAAGGTTCGGGAAGATGTGGCATCCCCTAGATGAGAGCACAGTCAGAGGTCCCGGAAGCTCTGTGGCGGTGCCCACAATGGTAGTGTGTAGTGATGCTTACTAAAGCTGGGTGCATTTCTGAACATTTGCTCATTACTTGATTGTTTTTACCTTAAGCCTATAAGTTAAACACTCATCTGCTCTTTTGCATTTAATATAGTGTTATGCCAGAGTAAACCATTACTGGTTTACAGTGTGGAAAGGACCGGTATAGAACTAAACCCCGACTTGGGAAGCCAGAGTGAAACATGGGAACCAGGGAGGTGAGCATCAGATGTAGGAAGCCACCTTAGGATCTATCAAAGAGGAGGGCCTGAGCTGAACATCAGCCCCTGGAATAAATAAGGACAAGCACAGGGTGGGAAATAGGATCAGGCACAGCCGTGCGTCCGGCAAGGGAAGAAGAGGATGTATATCTGATGAAAGGAGGTGTTTTCCTTCCTTCGTCCTTTTTAAGGGACCTCACAAGTCTGGAGTCTGGCTTTGACTGAATTTGAACATACCTTCTAATATCCCTGTTTAATCAAGAGCAGCTATTGGACCACCCAAGAATTCAGGCATTAGAGGCCCTGCATCTTAGAGCTGAGAAAAGCACAACTGTGTGCACTAAAAAATGTGAACACATGAAAAGACTGGCATTTTCTTTCCTTTTTTCTTTTAAAGTACGCCTGAGCTTACGACCCTGAGGTCAAGAGTCACTCCACCAACTGAGGTAGCCAGTGCCTCAGGACTACCATTTTCTTAACAGTTGCTAAGATCTACTAGGAAAGCCTGGCTTGGTGTAGCTGGTTCATGAGGAAGGTCCAGTAGGCATTGCTCCTTCCCTCCGTTCTGTCTAAATGTGTGACAGTCAGGACTCCTGCATCATCCTTAGTAAACATACTCTTTCTGCAGTTCGCTGTCTGTTCATTGCTTGGTTTTCACCAGCTGTGTTTGCTGAAGCATGTATTGAGGCTGAGAGAAGTACACACTTTGACTAGCCCTTGTGACATTTTTCTCCTGTTTACTGGTGAAGAAACAGACGTAGGGCATGTCACTGGTAGCATGGGGAGCTAGCTAGCTTGTTTACTTGCTTTTTTTTCCCTGTTATTTTTATTTTTATTTATTTTTTGTTTTGGGTTTTTGTTGTTCCTTTTTTTTTTCTGTTTTCAATTTTAAGTAGCCTGCATGCCCAGTGTGTGGCTTGAACTCATGATCCTGAGATCAGGAGTCACATGTTCTACCGACAGCCAGACAGTTGCCCCTCTGTCTTATTTTTATAAATGTAAGCTGGGTAAGGAGACCACAGGCATTTGTTTTATTACTCATTTTTTGTATGTCTAAAATACTTCAGAATATAAAAGAATAAAATGTTAAAATATATGACTTCCAATCCAATACTTAATGAAGGCCTTTGGTTGCCAAAAACACCGGCTTTGGAGTACCTGCTCTAGGATTTGATACATTTTTCAACATGTGAGGAAAACTTTCAAACAGACATTGTAGAAACTAACAAACTGATCCTAAGGAAATTCAAGGGACCCAGAATACTCAAAACAATCTTAGAAAAGAAAATAGTCTGAAAACTCCTACTTGTGAATTTTTAAATGTCCTGCAAAGCTACAGTAATCAAAACCATGTCAAACTAGCATAAGGATGAACATACAAATCAGTGGAGTAGAATTGAGAATCTACAAATAAATCTTTGTGTTTATGGTTAATAGATTTTTTTAACATGGGTGCTGAAAGAGTTCAGTGGGGAAAAACAGTCTTTACAACAAATGGTGCTGGGAAAACTGGATTACCATATATAAAATACTGAGGTTGGATCCCATCTTCACACCATATACAAAAATTAACTCAGAATGGATGGAAGGCCTAAGCTGAAGAGATAAAACTATAAAGCTCTTAGAAAAAGTTGTAGGCATAAATCTTCGGTGACCTTGGATTAGGCAACAATTTCTGACATACGACACCAAAAGAACAAACAGCAAAAGAAAACCTAGGTTAGTTTGACCCATCAAAATTAAAAACTTAAAAAAAATTAAAGACTGTTGTGCATCAAAGGACATCATCAAGAGAGTGAAAAGACAAACCATGGAATGGGAGAAAATATTTGCAGATCATTTATCTGTTAAGGAACTGGTATCAGCATATATAAAGAAGTTCTCCAACTCAACAATAACAACAAAAAGTGTAATTCAAAAAATAGCATGAAGGACTCTATCAGATATATCTTCAAAGAAGACATACAAATGGCCAAGAAGTACATGAAAAGCTGCTCAGCATCACCAGTCATTAGGGAAATGCCAATCAAAACCACAGTGAGACACCACTTCACACTCATGATGCCTGAAGACCTTGGAACCTCCTATGTTGCTGCAAGGAATGTAAAATGGTATAGACGCTGTGGAAAACAGTGTGATGATTCCTCAAAAAATTGAACAGCTACCAGATGTCCACATAAACTGGCCCACAGATACTTATAGCATCATTCATAATAGTCAAAAAGTGGAAATAACCCAAATGTTTATGAGCTGATGAATGGATAAACAGAAGGAGGTATATCCATACAATGGAATGTATGGCCATATAATGAGTAAAATGATTTGGCCATATAAAGGAGTAAAATACTAATACATGCTATAACATGGATGAATCTTGAAAACATTATACTGAGTGTAATAAAATAGTCATAATGGTCCATATTATGCAACATGATTGCATTTGTGTAAAATGCCCAGAATAGGCAAATCTTTAGGGACAGTGTATTAGTTTACTATAGCTGCTATAACTAATTACCAGACTTTGGAGGCTCTAGTGTCTGGACTCATGGCTTTGGCCTCTGGGCCTGACGCTCTGCCCTTGTAGTCATCTTTCCTTTTCTTGAGGAGTAATGCATGTTTGCAGAGTCATTTTATCAGCCTTTTTCCTGCCTATAGCATTTTGGGAATCTGACACCCTTCTTTGATTTTAACCAGTCTCTCTCCTTTTCAGGCCAATCTGTCAGTGTTTCTGCTGGTGTAATACTCACAAGCCTTTGTGGGTCTCCCATGCATGTGATGGGATCCATGCCATTAGACAAGGGGTTTCTCCACTGATCTTTTCTGTGTGATTTCATCCCTGCCTTTGGCTTCTGTGAGATGATTCCCAATTGAGGGGTTTGTGAATTCTGTGTCTACTCTTTTTGGCACTAATAAAATTTATGTCCGGCCACACCTTGGCCTTTTCTCCAGGAGCACATCTTCATAACAGTGAATCTCCTCAGTTTAGCTTGATTTCCCCCCCACCCCCCAATTGGGATAGCCTAGGAGTTTTCCAAACCCATCAAGTCCAGGTTCCTTTTTGCTTACTAGTTCTTCTCTCAGTCTCTCTGTCTGGTCTCACATTTTACTCTGAGCATCAAGAAGCTAGGCCATACCTACAACATTTTTCGTGGAAGTCTACTCCTCCAGCTCTCCAGATTCATTGCTTTCAAGGTCAGTTTTTGCCTTCCACACAACTAGGATACAATTCAGCCAAACTTCTGCCACTAGATAATGAAGCTTCTCTCTGCTTCAGTTTCTAATGACATGTTCCTCATTTCCTCTGAGCCCTCCCCAGAAACACCTGTAACATCTTTCCACCAGCGTTCTGGTTTTGATGATACACATGTGTTCTCAAAGATGATATGGGGCTTTCTCTGCCAGGTTCCTCAGTTCCCTGTGAATCCCAGGTAGCAGTCTTTGCCATGCGTGTTTCTACCAACAGTGCCCCCTGTTGCCTGACTTCCTCTTTTCTACTCCTTAATTCTTGAGAACTAGGTGTTAGATGGGAAGAGCCAGGGGTTGCCGTGGTGTCATGAACAAGAATATGTCTGAGGTGGGGCTCTGTGTTCATAGTTTGCCGCAACACCACAGTTTGCCGGGAGTTCAGAGTGACAGCCTGACTCTTCTCCTAAAAAGTTCCCCCATACACTTGTCATCTGATGGTACCACCATTTAATTGGGTGTCGCAAAATGGTCATTTTTCTGAGTAATTTTCTGGGTTTCCTTACACTTTTATTAGAAGGAATTTTTCTGCAAAGAAGGGTTTTCTTTCATCAACCAAGACTCCTTGGTTGCTTGAAACAGCCTCTTCTGGATGACCAGGAATGCTTTCCCTGTTCATTGTCCCTTTGGTGCCCAAGGACTTGCTACCCTTGGTTACCCCCAGGGGTGATCAGAAGAGTTTGGGAGTGAGGTTGGGTTCTGTTCTGTGAGTATTATGAGCCTGGGGGCTTTCCATCATGTGTGTTGCAGTCCATTGCATTGGTTCATTTTGATGCTTCTATGGTCCTTTCCTCACCCAGGGGCAGCCCCCAAGCACCCCCTGTCCCCCTTAGGGCCCCTTATCATGATTCCTTTCGTCTTTTGCAGCTTACTTGCGTCTTGGTCCCGGAATGGGCCGTTCTCTATGGAGCCCTGGTTCCTTTATGAGGGTGAAATGGTATTTTGAGCATGCGGTGTGGGCACTGGTGCTAATGGCTTCTGCACCTAATTGTGAACAGAGCTAAGAAGTAATACGTTTTGGTGGCAACAAGCAACAACTTCAAAAACCCCATAATTTCACACTGATATTTCCTGTTCCAATTTAACTTTATAGGGTTTTACTTTCGTTTTAAACGTGTATCTTTTCTCTTAATGTGAATATCTTTGCTTCTAATATCATTAGCATAATTACTTGCTCTACTCTAAAATACTTTTGGGGAATGCCTGGCTCACCTCAGTCAGAGGAGCATGCAGCTCTTGATCTTGGGGTTGTGAGTTCGAGCCCCACAATGGTTGTAGAGATTACTAAAAACAGTAGATAAACTTAAAAACATAAAATACTTTTGAAATGAACGGACTAATATTACCACTAATACTGGTAACAAATAATAACAAAATATGGAATGAAGGATTTCTTTGCAGCTCTGTTAGTAAAGTGTATCCCTTCCACTAAGAACATCCAGTTTTGTTTTGTTTGCTTTTCTGTTTTTTAAAATGGTCACTGACAAGGGTTCTTTTCCCTCTGTGATTCTGATACCAACTTGATAGTTAGCTCATACATTTCAGTTTATTTTGAATTTTTAGGAATTTTTTTTCTTTTGGTTTAGTTCTGTGTTGTTTGATTAAAAAAATGTACATGCTTCCAATGTGAAAACCATATAACAAAGTGTGAAATCTCATTTTCAGCCCCATCCCTGATACCTCTGGAGGTAACTGTTTATCTCCGATTTTCCCTTCCAACTTTGTTTTACAGATACAAGCGCATATATATATTCAGATTCCCCATGTCTTAGACTAAAGGTAGTGTACAGCGTGTAGTGTGTGGTGCCTAGAATTTTCTATGGATCCTGTGTGTGTCCCTGCTCCTGCTACTCTCTCCACATCCATGTGGAGAGGCATCCTTCACTCTTGTTGTTGGGCCTTCATGCTAGTCCTGCACAGGTTAGGCAAGGGTTTAAACTATAAAGCTTTTCCCCACGTTTCTGTCTTCTCATTTGCATCTGCCTCAGTAGGTGGTTGGAAGAATTGAATGCATTGATACATGTAAAGGTTTAGAGCTGTGCCCAGCACCGTGTCAAGTGCCAGAGTGTTGACTGTTACTACCTTGATCTGGTGACACCCATCCTCGTGTTGTAGCTGTGACACAGATTTTTGATGTTGAGTGGGGGAGATGGTCAAGACTGACTGAAGGTAAGGGATGGGGCAGTCCCAGAGAGGTGGGTTGCCTTGGAGCAAAAGAGGGTAACAGACCCTGGGAATTCTCACATGGGGGCAACTCAATCAGGACTTCTCAGTTAGGGGCCAGGGAAGTCAAGCAGCCCGCTCTGGGGGACATGAGAGGGGCAGTCTCGAACTCTGGGGCCTTCCGAGGAGGAACACTGGTGCAGATATGCAGCACTCAGCTCCCAATGGTTCCTGGGTGGCCTGGCCTCTGCAGGAATCTTGGAGATTCATTTAACCTGTAAGAAAACCTCTTGGAGGCCTTGGGACTAACTGCTTCCTGTGCCCATGTCTCCTGTCGCTGGTCACATCCCTCCCTCCACCCCCCTACCCCCAGACCTCATCATGCTGGCCTGTTCTGGTCCCTAGAGCGTCCACTCTCCCTATCTGGCAGCGGTTGGCCCCAGCTGGGAACAGACCATGCTGACCCTCCAGGTCTGGGCTCAGGACTAGAGTGGGGCTCTGAGCACCCCATCCTGGTTCTGTAGTAAAGACCTTGGGGACATGTTCCAAAGCTCCATTTTTACTGTATCTTGTGTCTGCATGAAAGTATCTGGTTGCTTTTCAACCTGTTTCCTCATTTTATCTTTTGTGGAGGTATAGAAAACTCTACAAATTATTTTAAGGTATACCCAGTGTAACTGATGGCCTATGGACTTAACAAGACAGCAGAAACTGATCTGCCAGTCTCCCAATCCTCATTCCCTTGTACTTGGCCACCTCATTTCCTGAATTTCCTTCAGGCCTCCCACCTTTCTTGCTCCTTGCTCATCACACCGCTGTCCTTTAAGGACCAGCCTCAGCAGGTGACTCACAAGCTGGAACCCCAACTCCAGGGAGCTTCCTTCACCCCTAGCCCATTGTCTTTCCTATCAGAAATTGGGGGTGGGCAGTTGGATGTTGGGAGTGTTGACATACCTGCTAAGTGTCCCTTTACTCCAGCAGAGGCTCACTGTCCCTCTTCCTATACCTACCCACGTTGCATGTGCTTAGCATCCCAGCTTTGCCTTCCCCTCCCCTCATGTTTGGGTCTGCTGATTCCCCTGGCCAAAATAGAGTGGTGGGGTGAAGTTTGGAGGTAGATGAGGAGTAATGAAGATTTACAAGGTGTGCTTATATTTTTGTATTCACCTGAGACCACTTTTCCTGAAGGAAAAGTAAACCCAGTAGGTTTACTGTCTGTGCTTGGGCTCGCTGGCCTGTGTCCCCGGGGTAGTAACACTGCAGGTGGCGCAGTTTGGTCCTGGGTTGTGGGGGGTGTCGTCCCTCAGTCTGCTGCCGAGTAGACTCTCTCTCGGTGTTGCAGTGACTTAGGAAGGAGGGTTGTGGGAGCAGGGCAGAGAGCAAAGGCTTTGCCCATGCAGGGATGCCTTGCTGGAAGGATGGGCTTTTCAAGCCGGGGGAAGGACGGTGCAGCTTCTCTGAAATAAGATTTTAACTCACACATGCCTTCCTTCGTTGGCCAGAGGACAGACTCACAGTGGTGATCTCCCCAAAACCCCTGGGAGCGGGTGTCCTTGGTTACAGAGAGGACAAGCGGTAGAAGGCAGGTCCTGCGGTGCAGTTCCAGAAACCCAGCAGCTGGAAGAAGAGGGCCCTCGCCAGTGGCTTTTACCTGCCACCCTTGGATGGCCCTGTGTCCTCTTCCTTGCCTGTGCAGTAAATTCAGATTCACGCATATCTCGGAAAAGCTCAGCCAGGGGCGCACATCCAGATTTGCATGCAGGCACGTCAGCAATGAGAGAGCAACAGGCCAGCCGGGTATTAAAAGCGAAAGTACTTGGATACAAATAGTGCAAAGACAAAAGCGGCCCGCCCATGCCTACTGCTGATGTGCCTTGTGACCTCAGGCTGGCCCCTCATCTCCTCTGTGAAAGGAGGGGTGCCTGAGCTGGCTGGAGGCCCTCTTGGTTGAACGTTTTCCCCAGGCTGGAAGGAGCAGCAATTTGATGCCTCTCGGTATCCGATATTCTTGGCTTTTTGTTTCTTTGTGCTTTTTGTTGTCCTGCTGTAGCTGAGCACTGACGGCTCTTCTCTGAGAGATGGATTCCAGAGGAGGCCGAGCCAGGCTGGCCGGCAGCCTTTCAGGAAGAACCCTGTGCTTGGTGACACTGCCGTGCAGAGGGGGATGGGAAGGGGCATCGCAGGGCTTCACTTCTTCATCTGGGATTAAATTGCTTCCTGTTTTTACTTTTAGGATGAATACCTTTCTCTCGTGGCCAGGCTCATTATCCATTTTCGTGACATTCGTAAGTAAAAATTTACATTTCTGGGTCGTTTTGATGGCCAGGAGGGGCTGGCCCTTTCTTGGGACAGTGGGGGCTTTCTTGGCCACAGTGCCTGTGGCAGAATATCTGTTTAAAAAGCTCCTGCTTTCTGGGAAGTTCGACATTGCTTTGAATTTGATTCTATTTCCCATCCACTCAGAGCCTCAACCTCAAAAATGCTGATTTTGGCAAAATTGAAATGCTACCCTCCCAAGTGGTCTGGACTGCTATTTTTGCTTGTCCATGAACATCTCCTTTTTTAAAATACTGTTGCTTTTGTCTCTAGGCAGTTCTTAAATAAGCCAGGTTTACCCTGGAAAAGAAACTTCCTTCCCTAGGAGTTGGTTTTATTGACCCGTGGGGGTCTGACCTGTCAGGCTGAAACTTCCTGAGTCTTGCCTCTGGCGCCTGCTGCATTCCACCCCCTCTGATTCACAGGGTCCTACTGGCATCGCTGGGGTGCTGTGAGCCCAGCCTGGCAGCAGCAGTGGCTCTTGAGAAGTACATGTTCTTGCAGACTAGGCTCAGGGGTCATGGTGGTCTTTTGTGTGTTAAAACGTAAGCATGGAGATCTCGGAGTATTCCTGGATGGGTGGTCACAGTCTCTAAGGGAAACCAGGTTGACGGGCCCGTTGAGGTTTCAGCCAACAGCGCCTCCTGCCTGCCTGCCTGCAGTTCTCTGACTGCACGCGGTGGGTGGGGGGTGCTGTGGACACCGCCTATCTGTGGAATACGCACTTGGCATGTCCAGTGGTTTCTACCCATGCTTGTAGAGGTGGCAACAGCTTTAGTCAATAATTTCAGACAAGAGGTGACGTTGCAAACCCCAGAGTCCCTATGTGACCCATAGGTTTTGCTTCTTCCCATACTGGTTTTTTATGAGAGTGGCCAGCCAGGTGAACTTTGCTTGATTCTACTTTCTTTGGCGTGTTTGGTAAGGTCCTATGGTGTTTAGAACAAATTATTAGAACTAGAAGCCTGGGAAATGAGCAGCCTGGATGAGATGCTTTGGCTGGTCCTGCCAAGGGGCTCTGCTTGTTGGGGCTGGGCTGTCCTGGTCTGTTTGGGAGGCGGCTCTGGCATAGTAGCGCACAGCCCTGGGGGCCAGGAATGACCCCTGCCCACTCACCAGCTACAGCTCATCGCCAGTCTGGGGAGGAAGGCCCTGTTGCAGTGCTTGCCCCCCAGGTGTCTAGGGGCAGCTGTAGCTCCGGCTTCTGGCCAGCCTTGGACCGACTCACTTTCCTCATGGAGAAAGTAGGGATGCTGCCTCATCAGGGCAGGCTCAGAAAGGTGTTGTGGAAGTCTCGACACCATTCTGGACCCATCATGGATCCCTGTAGCTCTCGTGTTTGTTGCTCAGGGCCCCACTGAGAGCCTGCACCCAGGAAGGAGAGCTAGAGTAGGCTCACAGCAGGCTTCTGGCTGGGGGGGGGGCAGTTTTCCAGGGCTCTGGGTTGACCTTGGGTGGTTCTGTACCCTCTTCCCTCATACCCCCTTGAGTGTCAGCTCTGCCAGGAGTGGACACGCATGCGTGCACGCATACACACTCAAGATATCTTTTACCTTGTGTTTAGTTTTGGCAAATGACCTCTAGGCAAATGCCTACAAAGCTGACTTACCCAGGAAATATGTGGTTATGTAAAACTTTGTTTACTCTGTGTTTTGTTTTTGTTTTCTTAAATACAGATAACAAAAAATCTCAAGCTTCGGTCAGTGGTAAGAGTTTTTCCTGTTTGAATTAAAGTTGTATCCCAACCTTGGGCTTGGGGTGGCAAGAATGTGATTATGGATGCTGCATGTGCCTGGGTTAAGCCATTTTTAGAGGATCAAGTGCACACAAAGAAGAGCTCTGGCTGGCGGTGAGAACTGTGAGCCACGCCCAACCCTCCAAACGTCCTCTTCCTGGCCTGCTGCAGCCAGAGAAGACCTCCCCATCCCATGTCACTCAAGTACTGTTTTTGTCTGGCAAAAAGATGATTTAAAAAATTACAATCATGGAGACGTTATCCAAAATTTTGAGCTCCCTGGAGGAGAATTATCATGGTCTGTTCACTATAATAATCTGTAGTAGTATTTTTTTAGAGAGTAGCTGTGAGATCACTTCCTCAAGTTACAAAGTTTATTTTTAAGTTAAGAATTACTTTTTTTTTTTTTTTTTTTTTTTTTAACTTCAAGACTATCACACGGGAACTGTGTTGATTCAGCCCTGGTCTTGCTGATTAGGCTGCCAGCAAAGGGGTTTTTTGAATCCACAATGGCCAGCTGAGCTCCGATCTGTCAGGAAGAGAGCCAGTCTGGCACACTGTTTCTCTTACCACAGGCAGCCCAGCTATAAATGCTGGGTGTCCAGGCTGGCCTCAGCCGAGCTGGCAGCCCTTGTGTGTGGACCCCCATGTCTCTGCTGGGCTCTCCCGGGCATGTGCAGGGATTGTCAGCCAGGCAGGGCTGGGTGGGATAAAGAGCACACGACCAGGAAACTATCTGTGTTCGTGGCCTTGAAGTGTAGGTTCCTTTGGCACCTGGTTGTGCACAGGGCACTCTACACTGGCTGGGCCATACCTTTTTGTAGGAAACATTTACCATGACTTGACATTGTTTTGTCAAGAGTCTTGGGCTCCTTGTTCCAGGTCATAGCATTGTTCGGTGAGTGGAGTCCACTGCTTCCTGGCAAGCATCACTGTGCCTCGTCTCGTGGCACTCTGTGGACCCTTCCCCCATCCCTCCTGCACACCTTAGCTTGTTTCAGTGTGGTGTCCTGAGAACTCCTTAGTGGGGTCCTGCACAGACTTACCAGATGTGGGCGGCTGGAGTGCAAGGAGGCTTGTAACTTCCCTGAAAGAACATCTGTCTGTGCCCCTTCAGTTCTCTGGCCCACAGGGTTTTTCTTACCATGAAGAGGGACCTGCTGTCCTTTGTTGTCCCTGGGGTTACCAGCTGTGTCTTCCCCAGCAGGAGGGGTGTACAGTCAGGATGGGTGGGGGCTGTTACATGCCTTCACGGGCTTATTTGTCCCTCAGCATT
This sequence comes from Mustela erminea, assembly GCF_009829155.1. Lineage (NCBI taxonomy): Eukaryota > Metazoa > Chordata > Mammalia > Carnivora > Mustelidae > Mustela > Mustela erminea. The sequence goes on from NC_045626.1 coordinate 63,308,294, forward strand.
AGGACCTGGCACAGGCCAGGCTACGGTTTGAGATGCGTTCCCTGCCCAGGAAGGCTCACGATTCAGGAGCAAAGACATTCATGTTGGCATTTGGGCTCCTGGGATGTGATGGGCAACTGTGGGCCCAGAGGCTCCTGGGACAACGGCCTTTTACCGCTCGGGGCTTTGAGGGAGTTGTGCCTGGAGGTGGGGGGAAATGTGTGCTCTGTGAGGCCTGATAGTCTTCGGAGCATCACGGTTCAGCAGGCACTGAACTGAGATGCTGAGTATGGCTGAGATGCTGTGCCCTTGTGTTCCCACAGACCCTATGAATGCGCTGCAGAGCCTGACTGGTGGGCCCGCTGCAGGAGCAGCTGGAATCGGCATGCCTTCGCGGGGCCCAGGACAATCACTGGGCGGGATGGGTGGCCTTGGCAGCATGGGGCAGCCGATGCCCCTCTCAGGGCAGCCACCCCCCGGCCCCTCAGGGATGGCCCCCCACGGCATGGCTGTTGTATCTACAGCAGCGCCACAGAGTGAGTACTGTGCTTTGCACAGAGCCTGCCAGTTTGTTTGCAGGTGATGTGCATTTTATTCCTTTGCTTAGGATGGTATTGAGACAAGCTTGAAGAAACTCCCAGGTAGCTCTTTTTATCTTTGCTGTGTATGGAGAGAAAAAGTTCCAAACCTTCTTCAGGCTGTCAGAGGGTTAAGTAACATCGAGGCCCTCCTCCTACCCCTGAGCAGGAGTGGAGGCCTCAGAGGAGGTTGGAGTAGTCTGGGATTCCATCCAAGGGGCTGTGTTTTGCAGCTGAAATAGTCACAGTCATGTCTCAGGCTGTTGTCACCCACAAAGCAGTGCTGTCAGCACCCCACAGTGCCCAGAAGGCCCCCGTCTCAGGAGCCATTCCTTCCAGTGCTGCCCTTGCCCGTTGGCCAGGCTTCCCTTCCCTGAAGGCGGTGCCATGCCCTCCTTGTGCTGCTTTGCAGGACCCAGTGCCTTGGCCCCTTCATCCAGCTACCCCAGCTGGGAGTGAGTTATGTGGCGCAGGTCTCCCTTCCCTCTTCATTCCCGGGCCTGTCTTATTGGCTCTTTGATTTTCATAAACGGCCATTCAGTGCTCGGATTGTACTTCAGTACTGCGAAGTGCTTTGGTACTTTTCTCCCCTTTTTATTTATTTTTCTGTATGTATTTTTTGAAATAGTTTAAGAGTCACAAGAAGTTGCAGAACGGCATAGAGAGTGCCCATGTGCCCCTTTGCTCAACTTCCCCAACACTAACCTCTTAGTAACACATTGTCACAACTGAGAAATGAACGTTGCGATGATGCTGCCAACTCAGGTGGCCTTTTTTTAGATGTTGCTGGTTTTCACATGCTTTCTTGCGTGCGAGCTGACGTGCATATAGTTCTGTGAGATTTATCACGTGTGGCATCACCACCACAGTCAGCGTGCAGAACTGTTCCATCCCTGGTAGCAAGCTGTTGTGTTCTCTCTTAATAATCCCACCCTCCCTCCAATTTCGAGCCCTGGCAACTGCTGATCTATTCCCCATCGCTCTAATTATGTGACTTCACAAATGTTATATCAATGGAATCACATGATGTTTGACATTTGGAGACATCACTCAGTGTAATGCCTTTGAGGTTCTCCAAGTTGCATCAGTAAATCATTCCCTGTTCATTGTTGAAATGTATTCCATGGTCGGGGGTATACCACAGTTTCCTTATCCATTCACCCTTGAAGGATGTTGGGTTGTTTCCAGGTTTGAGCTGTTACAAAAATAAAGCTGCTGTGACCATGATTCACATACAGGTTGTGACGTTTTGATGTATTTTTCTGACGCATCGGTCATAGTAATCCTCTGAAGAGGGCAGTGTCTCTGTGTCTGCTTTGCCTGCTAGAGCTTGTGGGGGAGCCCAGGCTGCCTGACCTGAACACCCCCGTTCTTTGTTGGCATTCCCGGTGGGAGTGTCACTTTGCTCTTCACAGAGGTCATGTGCAACCTCATTCCCGTCCACTCCTACACTGGAAGCCTCCCTTCTCTGATCATCATTCTCTTCTCCTTACTGACGTCTTGCCATCTGACGCTCATCTCTTTGGTTGAGTGTTCATCTCCAGCTCTCATGTCCCCTCTTCTCTAGTAGCGTACCCAACACACAGGCGGGGGTGGCTCATGGAAGGGTGCCCAGGAGAAGTACTGGTTTTGGCTCTTCTTTTATGTTATGCTCTGGTTGAACTGTCTTTTTTTATCACAGACTTAGATTTTATAATGAAAAATAGTTTTAAAGTGTATGAGTTTAGAATGCTACTGTTATTTGCCTTATGGTCTCCCTCCAAAGACTGCGTCAGTGCCATGGCAGAGCTTGGGCATCCTGCCCACACCCTCCCCAATCTAATCTTGGCCCACATCCTGTTTTCAGCTTCTGAGGGACCTGGTCTTCTGTGTAGGTGGATGTGGGTTCTCTACTTCCATGTCCCACTGCTGCCTTTCAGAGTCGCTTCCTCTCTGCCTTGGACCTCTTGCCTGCCCGAAATAGGTGTCATGTCCCTATGGGCATTTGTTACTCCCTTCCGACAGTTTCTCCATATGCCACTGTGTGATTGAGAAAGCGTCAGGGGAGGGCCTGGGTCAGAGGTTTTGCTGAGATTCTAAAAGGATAGTCCAGGGCACGCTGTGATAGTCTCCAGGTGACCTGGATCAGTCATGGAAACCACTGCTATAGGTGAGGCTAGGGGCTTGGCTACAGCATTAGAAGGGAGACTTATTTGTCACTCTACATTTCTGTTCCTCAGTGACTTTTATATCATGTGCCTGTAAAACCAACTTTGAAAATAAGGCCTATTTCTGGCTGTTTGACAGACTGGATGCTGAGCAACCATCCTCCTTCTAGACAATTAGATCCTAACAGCATTTTGGATTGTTGGGCCAGCAGAAGGTAGGGGGGTTTGCCTGCTATGCATTGGCCCGCTGCAAGATTGGGAAAAAGTAAGTCTGGCATTTTTCATTCCTCTCTCTAGTGGGATTGGTGCTGGGGCCTTTGGCATCGCTAGCTCCCCCAGAAGCAAGGGCACATTGGAGGACAGTGCCCCCAGTTTAGGCTGTGGGCATTGCAGATTAAGATCAAGCAGTGAGCACACAATCAAAGACCAGGAGGCCTGAAAGAAAGCAGAGGCATCATGAGGAGGAATGGAAACAATAAACAGATGTGGAGAAGCCCAGAGACCATACACATAACCATTGTTAGGTATGGGTTTAGCCTGATTAAATAAATAAAGGATGGACTTCCAAATGAACAGGCACTGTGATGCCTGGTGGAGTGACCAAGGAGCTTTGAGAAGGAACCAGATAGAGCTTGTAGAAAGGAGAAATAAAAATTATTGAAACTAGAAAGTAGAGATGAATGAACAACAGATGAGATACAACTGAAGTAAGAATTTATGAACTGGAGGTAACATTGGAAGAAATTATCTGAAATGGAGCCCAGAGAAGGGGACATGGAAAAATAGGAGGGTAGGAGATGCAGAGGATAAGGTGCATCTGGCTGGCTCAGGTCATGATCTCAGGGTCAAAAAATCGAGCCTCATTCTCAGCAACCCTCCCCCCCCAAAAGAAATGCAGAGGATAAAATCAGGTTCTAGCAACTAATAGAAGGACCAAATGGAGAAGACAGAAGCAAACCAGCATGTGAGGAGATGGTGGCTGGAAAAGCACCATGGGCCTGTGTAGGATAAATAAGGCATGCATGCCTTAACCTGTTTTGGGGAAACCACAGAACACCAAAGGCCAGAGGAATAGTTTAGAAATAGCCAGTTGCTAGAAAGGAGCAAGAAGTAGACTCAGTGGACTTGGTAATGGTGTCAAGAAGAGAGCAGGAGGTTGTTAGAGCCCTGGGGATAGAGCTGCCAACCACAGTTGTGTGCCAGCAAAACTCAAAAGGACTAGGGAAGCAGACATTTTTGATGAACAAAGCCCGAGAGACCTTCACTCATAAGGTTTTTTATTTGCTCACCATTTCCTCTTCCCTCTCAGAAAGTCCTTCCTGTGATGCCAGGTGTAAAAATGGGAGAAGAAATGGTTTTTGTGTAAGGTAGCAAGCGTGTATGAATCTAAACCAGCTATTCTCGCCTGTTTTGTACGCTGGGAGATATTTGTCGATGTTCGGAGACATTTTGGATGTCACAGCTGTGGGGGTGCTCCTGGCATCTAAAGTAGAGGCCAGAGATGCTCCTGAACCTCTTAAGTGCACAGGATGGCCTCCCACAACACAGAATTGTCTAGCCCAAATTGTTGGTTGGCACAGGGTTGAGACTTCTTGGTGGTTTCTAAACAAAAATTACCTCTATGAGATAATAGTGCTCCCAGCTAACTACACGGATGTGCTGCATCCCAGGCGCTATTTTGAGTGCTTTATCTGTAACAGGTTTCTAATTCTTAGTGTGTGTAGGTACGTAAATTATCATCTCTTTTTCCACAGCTGAGGAGACTGAGGCGCAGATCAGTGACAGAGCTGGGATTGAATGCAGGTGGTCTGGGTCAGAGGCTGTACCCCAGCCATTATTTTGTGCTGCTGCACAAAAATTTTTTAAATTATTTATTTATTTTTATTATTTTAATTTTTTTCTTATTTTATTAAAGGATTTTATTTATTTATTTGACAGAGAGAGAGAGAGCACAAGCAGGGGGAGAGGCAGAGGGAGAGGCAGGCTTCTAGAGCAGGGAGCCCAATGTGGGACTCGATTCCCCAGACCCTGGGATTGTGACCTGAGCCGAAGGCAGACAGCCAACTGACTGAGCCATGCAGTCACCCCAATTTATTTTTTTTATTTTTTAAAGATTTTATTTATTTATTTGACACAGAGAGAGGTCACAAGTAGGCAGAGAGGCAGGCAGAGAGAGATAGGGAAGCAGGCTTCCTGCTGAGCAGAGAGCCTGATGTGGGGCTTGATTCCAGGACCCTGGGATCAGGACCTGAGCAGAAGGCAGAGGATTAACCCACTGAGCCACCCAGGCGCCCCTCAATTTATTTTTTTTAATATTTTATTTATTTATTTGAGGAGGAAGAGCATGAGTGGGGGCAGAGACGGGGAGGGAGAAGCAGGCTCCCCGCTAAGAGCAGGGAGTCCAATGCAGAGCTCGATCCCAGGACCTTGAGTTCATGCATGACCTGAGCTGAGGGCAGACACTTAACAGACTGGGCCACCCAGGTGCCCCACTTTTCTGCCTCTTAATGTATGTGTGCTTGGGGGTGTAAGAAGATAAACAGGGTCCAAACTAAGTGGAAGTCAGGAAGTGTATCCAAGGTTGGACACCAGGTCTGTCATGTGCATGTGGAACCTACTTTAAAAAACAGTGTTCTGAGGTTCTTGTATTTGGGAAAGATGTTAAAATATGGGTATATTTTATACTTTGGTAAGTTAAATATGCATGATGGAATTGAAAAAATAATTGTTTTAAAAAAAGGAAAAAGTAACTGCCAAAGCAATAGAAATAGTTTATAAATCCTAAACAGATAGGAAAAAATGGAGTAAGAAAAAATCAAAAATCCAAATGACATGCAGAATTCAGCTCAACCATCCAACAAAAACATAATCCAGAGGGCACCCGGCTGGTTGTCGGTGGAGTGTATAACTCTTAATCTCAAGGTTATGGGTTTGAGCTCTGTGTGGCAGTACAGATTACTTAAAAATAAAATCTCTCTCTCTCTCTCTATATATATATATATATGGTCAGAAAAGGAGGAAAAAATTTGTCAGTTATACCTCAGTAAAGCTGGAAAACAAAAAAATGGAGGGAAAGAAGCTTAGAAGAGGGAAGACATACAAGCTAAGTTGAGAAATACCAGCAATCGCAGTATATGTGAGTGGACAGAATCTTCCTGATACAGGATAGGAAGTGTGAGATTGGGTATAAATGAAAGACAACAGTACCGCTGTATTATCTTTAGAAGAAACCCACCTAGAATTTAAGATACGGAAAGATTTTAAGATGGAAGGTGTATTGGGCAGCTCCTCCTCTCAGTTATAGATAGTTAAGCAGACAGCGTGCATTTAGCAAAAATTGCAACAGCATTGTTATCTAGGCATGTGGATGGAACAGATATACTTGCAAGAGTAAACCACAAAGCAAGTCTCAATGCTCTGAGTAGCTCTGCGATACACACAGCATATCCTCTCTGTCAAAAAGAAGTCTGGGGGGGGCGCCTGGGTGACTCAGTGGTGAGGCGTCGTGATTTGGCTCGGGTCGTGATTCCAAGGTCCTGGGTTCAAGCCCTGCATCAGGCTGCGTGCTCGGTGGGAGTCTTGCTTCTCCCTCTCTCCCTCCCCCTGGATGTGTTCCCTCTCTCACTGTATCTCTCTTTGTCAAATAAATAAAATCTTTTTTTTTTTTTTAAAGTCTGTAAGGAAGAGATAAATTTAAAAATTCATATACCAGCAGAATGGCCAAAATAACACTCCCAAATGCTGGCAAGCATGAGAAGAAACTGGATCACTCATACATTGCTGGTTGGAATGTAAAATGGTTCAACTTCTTTAAAAATTAAACATACACCTCTGCAGTCGTGCTCTTGGGCGTCTATCCCAGAGGCGTGAAAACTTACATTCCCACAAAAACCTGTACATGAATGTTAGTGGCAGCCTTATGATAGCCTGAATCTGCGATCACTTCCAAATGTCCTTTATGGCATGAATGATTGAACAGAGATACCCGTACCATGGAATACAACTTGGCAGTGAAAAGGAAAGAAGAGCTACTGATACTCATTAATTGCTGGATGATCTTCAGGGAATCATGCTAAATGAAAAAGCTGGTCATCTTCTAGAGCTGCCACTCACATATTTTTGAAGTGACAAAATGTTAGAGGACAACTTAGTGGTTGCCTGGGGTGCCCAAGGGGGTAACACTGGGTGATGCTGGGGGAATCCCTGTGGTGTTGGAACTGTTCACTATCTTGACTCCTGTACGGCTGAATCTGCCCAGGTGAGGAAACTATAGAGCTTCATATACACACCCACACAAATGAGCATACATTCTGATTGTGTGGTGATGTTACAATTTTTTAAAATGGTACTTTCGGGGAAACTGGATGAAATGTACAAAGGATCTCTCTGGAGTAGTTATTTTATTTTTTATTTAAAGATTTTTATTTATTTATTTGACAGACAGCGATCACAAGTAGGCAGAGAGAGAGGCAGGCAGAGAGAGGAAGGGAAGCAGTCTCCCTGCTGAGCAGAGAGGCTGATGCAGGGCTCCATCCCAGGACCCAGAGATCATGACCTGAGCCGAAGGCAGAGGCTTTAACCCACTGAGCCACCCAGGCACCCCTTTTTCTTTATTTTAAATAACAAGTTTATTGAACTGTAATTCACATTCTTGTGGCTCACGCATTTAAAGTGCAACATTCAGTGATTTTTTTTTTTAAAGATTTTATTTATTTGAGAGAGAGCAAGTATGCAAGCACACAAGCTGGGGGAGTGGCAGGCAGAGGGAGAAGGAGAAGCAGGCTCCCCGCAGAGCAGTGAATCCCACGTGGGGCTCAATCCCAGTACCCTGGGATCATGGTCTGAACCAGAGGCAGATGCTTAACTGACTGAGCCACCCAGGCGCCCCAAGTTGTGATTTTTAAGCATATTCACAGAGTTGTGCAAGATTTAAACACCACAATCAATTTTAGAACATTTTCATCACCCCAAAAGAAACTGCACCACAGAAAATCTTGTAAATGTTTTTTCATATCAGTATGATGCATAACCACCAAATGGTGGAAACAGTCCAGATACCCATCAACTGATGGGTGGATAAACGAAATGTATCCATATTGTGGAATACTATTAGGCAATAAAGAGAAATGAAACTCATGTGCAACCCTGGTGGACCTTGTAAATATTTTGTGCAACCCTGGTGAACTTTGTAAATATTACTCTCAACAAAGGAAGCGAGTCACAAAGACCGCACACATACTGTGAGATTCCATTGATAAGAAATGTCCAGAGCAGGCAACTCCATAGAGACAGAAAGTAGCTCAGTGGTTGCCAGACACTGGGCCTCTTGGCCGTTTGAAAGGCTTCGTTGGCCCTTTTCTTTCCTGTCGTCGGAGTGAAATTCAGAATAATAAGGCCCATAATCAACGCAGACGCTGCCCCCCGCGCCTTGGGCGGTCTCTCCCGAGCCGGAGCTTCGGGCTCGGGCGCCTGTGCTCCCCCCCCCCCCCCCGGGCCGTGTGCCCGCCCTCCCCGGGCGCGCGCCCCGCCTGACTCGCCGCTCTGCCTCCAGCCCAGCTGCAGCTCCAGCAGGTGGCGCTGCAGCAGCAGCAGCAGCAGTTCCAGCAGCAGCAGGTGGCGCTGCAGCAGCAGCAGCAACAGCAGCAGCAGCAGCAACAGCAGCAGTTCCAGGCCCAGCAGAATGCCATGCAGCAGCAGTTCCAGGCCGTGGTGCAGCAGCAGCAGCAGCAGCTCCAGCAGCAGCAGCAGCAGCAGCAACACCTGATTAAATTGCATCATCAAAACCAGCAGCAGGTACTAGGTGCCCCGGCTCCCGTGCTCAGCCTCCCTCCCCCTCCACCCCCCACCTTATGGTCCTGGAGCCCTGGACACGCACCAGCCACAGCGCTGGGTACAGGGGCCTGGAGGCGACCACAGCTCCTCCTGACGCCCGGCACCCAGGCTTCCTCTGCTGGGGGTTTCCCGCGGAGCCAGGGGTGAGGAAGAGAGAGAGGCCTTAACTTGTCAGGAGGGTGCTGGGATGGCACAAGGAGGGCCTCTCTGTCAGGCCTGGTGTCTGGCCGCGGGCCTACTGTGTGCCGGGGTGGGGGGCACTGGATCCTTGGAGGCTTCTGGGTGCCAGCGGTTCCTGTAGGAGTTAACCGAAGCAAGAAGTGAGAAGAGCACCCCAAGGTGCAGGAATGCCTGAGCTGTCCTGTGAGCATGTTGTCGTTGAGTACTCGCATGCCTCCTGTTTTGTCTCTGAGTGTTTTGGTGTCTGGACACAGCTCGAACCAGACCTCATCTCTCCTGCGTGTCACTTAGAAGCTCTGCTTATTAGAAACTGTTTTCTTCCTCCCGAGGTTGGCAGGCAGCATCTAGATGTATTAAAGCATCCATTGTCAGGTCTGCTCTTGGTTGAGGGAGGGAAGACCTGAGGGGAGCTCTCCCCTTGCCCACCGTCTCCTGGCCTTGGCATACTGCCTCTGTTTCCCAGTGGCCACCCTCCTGGGTCTCAGAGGCCCCCTCCCCCAGAGCTGATTGTGGTCCTCAGTCCCACTGTTCTCATCTTCCTGGAAAGCAGACGTTGGCTATCTTCCCAAGGCTCATACTGTTGCCCACTCTAGTGACCAGACAGGCATCCCTGGGGAGGCCTCAGAGATCTGCAGCCACCCAAGCGTTTACCCCCAGCTTCCATGGGTTACTTCTAAAATCCTCTGGATCCTTCCCTCGCACCTCCATTCTCAGACTCAGGTGCGGCCAGTGTCCGGTGGCCAGGATGTGGGCACACTCTCAGCGTGTTTCCGGAGTCCAGCGAGGGCAGCCCAGGCAGGCTCCCCTGGCCGAGGCTGACACAGAGCCTAGAGGCTGGTGGGGTGACCGAGTCTGGCTCCTTCTGCCCATAGATACAGCAGCAGCAGCAGCTACAGCGGATGGCACAGCTGCAGCTGCAGCAGCAGCAGCAGCAGCAGCAGCAACAGCAAGCTTTGCAGGCCCAGCCACCGCTCCAGCAGCCGCCGATGCAGCAGCCCCAGCCTCCCCCCTCCCAGGCCCTGCCCCAGCAGCTGCAGCCCATGCACCACCCGCAGCACCACCAGCCGCCGCCGCAGCCCCAGCAGCCACCTGTTGCTCAGAACCAGCCATCGCAGCTCCCACCGCAGTCACAGACCCAGCCTCTGGTGTCCCAGGCTCCGGCCCTCCCTGGACAGATGCTGTATGCCCAGCCACAGCTGAAACTCGTGAGTACCGTGGCTTGTGGTGGGCCGCAGCCCTTCTCCTGGTGCAGCATGTGGCTGGCAGCTCTTTCTGGGGCTCCATGGCTAGAGCCTTCATGACCTCTTCAAGCACTGGGCCATAGGAGGCTCTTCCCCATGCCAGCCTCAGCAACCAGCTTGGCAAGGGAGTGTGCATTCCAGGAGCTACTGGACCCTGCACGGAGGCACCCCTGCTGCTGGGCAGCCGTGTTCTTCCAAGCAGTCTGTCTAGTGTTGGCAGCAGCCATGCATGGCATTTTAAGACTTGGTGATCAGGTGGACAGCAGTACACATGTTCTTGCTGTGAGGGAGGGTATGCAGCCTCGGTGAGCATCACAGTGGTTTGCTAAATAAGAATTACGTTATGAGCAAAGATCCCTGTCATTAGCGCATTTTTGAGGAAACGTGTTAATAGAAAATAGTGTTATTGTTAGTCTTGTTATGTATCTCTGTACAAAAGCAAATGCAGTCAGTGACATTTATACAGAGGACACAATATTGGCATCAAGTTGGGGAACTATTTTTTCAGCTCATTTCCTTGGTTTTCGTGGACTTTGCTGGTTTTGACTTACTGAGTGGAGTGAGAATGGGCCATGCTTTGAACTGAGTGGTGGGCAGATGGGAGACCCAGAGGGCCAGGCTGGAAGGCTGGGAAGGGTCGTGAGGAGCAAGGTATAGTCACACGTGTTACCTGGGGACCAGCCCTGGTTTCATTTGAGGATTAGGGGCTTTAAGTGGGGCTCTCACAGACCGTCCACATGGTTGGCCCAGAGGTCGAGTAGGCTGGGCTTTGCACTTGGCCTTGAGAGCCATCGCTTTGCTTGCAGCAGTAGATGGTAGTGGTGGTGGCTGTATGGTGACACCCCAGTGGGAGGGTCACGCTGCTCATCATAGTCAGGGGAGGTGGGGCCCGGCTCAGAGCCAGGCTGGATTGGCACATTTCTAATGAGATAGGGGTAAGGCCAGCAGGGTGACATCAGAGCCAGCGTAATCAGGATGACCCTGTCCCTTCTCAGAAGCTTCGAGATTCAGAGCTCCCGCAGAGGTAGTGTCCAGATCGTATTCTCCCTTTCTCCTTCAGGTGCGAACTCCTATGGTGGTGCAGCAGCCGCAGGTGCAGCCCCAGGTGCAGCCGGTCCAGCCCCAGGTGCAGCAGCAGACAGCGGTACCGACAGCGCAGGCCTCCCAGATCGTGGGCTCTGGAGTGCAGGTGAGGGCCTTTGCAGCCAAGGGCTTCTGTAGTTGCTGGCAGGTGCCTGTCCATCTATGTGTGGAGCTGGATGTCGGGCACCCTCCCATGAGGGGCCTGGTTGCATCAGGGGCGGTCTGGGAGCCAGTGTCCTCGAGGTGGCCAGCCTGGTCCTATCCGAGCCCCGCCACCTCTCTTCAGACACCATCCAGCTTCCCCCTTCCCTCCTTCTCTGAGAACATGTGTTGGAGAGGATAGCTCTGTGGTCTCAGCTTCGCCTCAGCTCGGCGCACAGGGCCAGCAGTCGGTGTACCGTGGTGCTCTGGAAACGGAAGAGCACCCCCAAGATGGTACCTGGTGCCAGTGGATGGCACAGGCTTATGCTGCAGCTCCTCGCCCAGCTGGCTGCCAGAGCTGGCCCCCTGTGCTGAGAGGCATAGCTGAGGCCCTCTGTGCCCACCCTCTGTGTATTGGATGTCAAGGGGCCAGAGTAGGCCTTGCCTGGCCTTTCCTAGCAGAGGCCAGATCCTTGTTGGTGTTTGGGCTTGCAGATCGGGCCTCGTGATTTTTCCACAGACCCCGCCCCCCACAACCTCCGCCTGCTGGTGCCAAGGAGGGGAGATGCCTAGTCTGGGATCTTGGTTCTTTCTGTCTCCACCTGGCAGTGGGAACACTGGCTCAAGAGAGAGTGTTGGTTTTAGACAGAACAGACCTGCTAGGTGCCGTGCCACATGTCCAGGTTCTGCCCCAAGCTAGGCTGTCCCCAGCACACTGCTGTGCCCCTGCCCTGCGCACTACCTGTGGGTCAGCCCAGCTCCGTGGCCGGTAACAGCGCATGTTGAGCGCTCCTGGGATACTGTGTGTTCTGTTAGTGTCTGATGACATCTTATGATGGAGGTGGCTCAGAATTGGTCCTGTCTGGTCCTGGCCACATTGATCCAGTCCATGGGAAGCTGCCTGAAGGGACGTGGGCCAGCAGAGGGACCTGACGTGTTTGCATGTAGCTAAGCCCTAAAGCAGATGTGGTCTGTGACCTAAGGACCCCACACTGAGCCCGTGTTTAGGGCTGTTCTTCCTGGCGGTTACCCTGCTCTCCTCCTGTTGGAGGACCCAGCCCAGTCAGCATGAGAGCTTGACTGCGGCCTCAGTCACCTCTAGAGTAACCTTGATGTGTAACCTTCCCTACTCCTACACAGTGGAGTTCTGTTAAGGCAGAACTAAGGTGGGCCCCGGATTCTTTTTTTTCGGCGGGGACACTGGGAAGATGGTGGGACTCTGATAGCTGGGGAGGATGAGGGGGTCATTACTTGAATGTTTGTGGGAGGGTTTGCTTTTATGAGGCATGCGCCTTGAGGTTTTTCAGGAGTGATGTCTGCCTCTCAGGTGTCACAGATCAGCCTTAGGGAGCAGGCGAGAGGCTCTTCCCTGTGCTTTGTGGCTGTATGGTGGGATTCCCAGGTGCTCGTGGCAGAGGGAGCATTCTTGAAGCCCAGCCATGCACAGTGTGCCCTTCTGCTGCTCCTCTCAGGCCATTGGCCGCACCCTGAGGGCCTCTGTGGCTGGTCTGTCTCAGGGTTCAGGCCTGCCTTGCTGTGTTAGTCTAGTAGCAGCAGGGTTCCTGGGGTCTGACAGACCTTCCCTGGAGGCATCTTTGAATTCACAGCCTTCCTTTGCAGTCTGGGTTGGCACAGTGGACAAGACAAGGCTGCAGATACTCTGATGCAAATACTTGATTTTATTTGTTTATTTTATTTTTTTTAAGTAGGCTGCACATCGAATGTGAGGCTTGAACTCACAACCCGGAGATCAAGAGTTGTACACTCTACTGACTGAGCCAGGCACCCCGACCCAAAAAACCTTTTTTTTTTTTTTTCTTAAGATTTTATTTATTTAGAGAGAGAGAGAGCATGCACACACTAGCATGGGGAAGGAGACAGAGGGAGAGGGAGAAAGAACATCCCAAGCAGGCTTCACACCCTGTGTAGAGCCTGATGTGGAGCTTGATCTCACAACCCTGAGATCATGACCTGAGTCAAAACCACGAGTCAGACTCCTAACCAACTGAGCCATCCAGGTGCCCCCTGACCCAAAAACTTAAAAAATAGTGACTGTAGAAGATAGAAAGCTGAGGGACATACAGAGAAACATTGTAGCACAGGACAGTTTGGTTTTTTTCCTTTCTAGTTCTCTTACATCATTGAGGTCATAATGGGCTGTACATAGGATTTTATAATGGCTTCTTTCCTGTTCTCATTACTGCAGAAGTAAACAATTCTGTAAACTTTTTTTTTTTTTTTTTTTTAAGTAGGCTCCATGCCCAACATGGGGCTTGAACTCACAACCCGGAGACAAGAGTCATGTGCTCTGCTGACTGAGTCAGCCTGGAGCCCCTCTCCTATAATTAAATACCCTCAGTCAGTGTTACTTTACACTGATCGCCTATGAATGTATTTTTATGTCCTTACTTAGTGTCTTGTTCCTGGACCCTGAAATGATTTCCAGTTTTTTGCTGTTTAACTGATAATGCATGTCCTGATGCATAGCCGGGTTCTGGTGGTTCTGTGAGAGAAGTGCTGGGGCCAGGGCACTGAGCACGCAGCCCTCCGTGCCTGGTCTTTCCAGGCAGAGCGGAAGAGAGGCGCCCCTTCACACTCACCGGTGCCGAGTCTGACAGGTAACTAGGGCTCTCAGCCTGGGGTGAAGGTTAGTATTCTGGTGTCCCAGGAAAATTGGTGAGCCCTGAGCCCAGGCTCTGTTTTATCTGACATTACTTGTGTAAATGAAAGATGATGTCATCATCACCCAGAGTGGGATGTACTAGAATATGACAAGAAATGCACTAACTTCCTTTTCTCCCCTAAACTTTATCTGTGACTGTAGATAAATACAGAACACAATGTGTCTCCGTTTCTAAAAATACTGAGGCTTTTGTCTCTTAACCTTCTATTCTGTTAGTATATGGAAATTTAGCTACAATTCTCAAGTTACAAAGAATTGTCCTCAAAGCACACTTCCCTGACTTGTGTGCAGGTAACCTGGCTGCTGCACGGTGATCTCGCACCATGCCTTGGTGCACTACTTGGACCTTGCTCTCTTCTTCCTGGGCCCTGTTGCCCCGTGTCCTGCAGGGGAGCAGGCCTGAAGCCTGCACGGTGGAGTGTGAATTCCTTTCTGAGTAGAGGTGTGTTGGGAGTAGTGAACATTGATGCTTGTGAGAATGCAAGGAGTTGCTGGTTGTTGGCTGTGGGGCTCATGTGATCCAGTAAACACTACCGATGTCTTTTCCATTAGGATTTGTGGTTTAAAAAAAAAAAAGAACTTTCCTTCTCAGGAGTTCTCAAGTTACGAGAAAAGCAGTCAGTGGCAACTTAGATTTAAGCTTTTCATTCCTTATTACTTCATTTTTTTCCTGGAAAAAGTTTCCACCTCTCTCATCCCACCTGACTGATTTCTCAAGGCCTTTCTTCCTCTGGAGGGGGCGCTGCTGAGTTGCCGGTAGGCTCCTGTGAGTGCAGTACTGGTAAACGGACAGTGTTCACTGCTGCCCCAGCTGACCACTATAGAGCCAGTCCCAAGGGCCCTTGCTTTCGGCCCCACTCTCTACAGGCCGTAGGCCCTCCAGGGGAAGATATGCCTGTTTCCCTGAGTACCCTGTGAGTGCTTGCACACCCCGCCAGTGTCCCACTTTGTGTCTCACAGGCTGGTGGGCTCCATGGGACTGGGCCTGAGTTTTGGCAGACACCGGTACAGTGGCTTCCTGGCTTCCCACTCTGGCAGGTTCTTTGTGGTGTGGCTGGAGGGGCATCCACTCCCCAGCCCAGCAGGTTGGCATCTGCTGCTGCTTATGTCACCCCCAGTGGCTGCTGCGTTGTGACCCGTGGGTGTGAGTGGAACATGCATGTGATGCCAGAGGCTTCTTGGAGGAGCAGGCCTTTGTCCTGAGTCAGAGCGCTGTCCCTGGCATACCTGCCATAGGGACTGAGTGGCCATCCAGGCCGCCGTGGTCTCAGGGACCAGCTTACAAACCTCCTGTGACAGAGGTTTTGGTTGGGGTTTTTCTTAGATCTGCTTCCTTTCTGCACCCAGCCCTGCTGTTTTAGTTGGTTTCATCCTAACGCTTGTGAGTGCATGTAGACCCTGCTCTCTAGGGCCCAGGTGCAGGCTCCATTCTCCGACTCTGAGCCCAGAGCTAGGGTGCCAAGGCCATGGGCGACCACCGGGTTCCCATTAGCACAAGCCAGGCCCAGACTCACAGCTGTGCTCAGCCTGACTCGGTACCCATATGCTTCTAGAAGTATATGTGGTTGAGGAGAGCGTTTCCAGAGCACGCTGGAGTTCTGGAGTCTGCACTCATCTTGTATGCTTAGGACAGACCTGACTCGCCGCATCCTTTGAGAGGTGCACCTGGGAGGTACAGAGTGCCAGGCTTCCCTTGCCAACCCCGCTGTGACTGTCCTCACAGAAGGAAACCAGTTCTCTGAAAGCTGCCCAGAGGCCTGAGGAGAGGAGGGTGGTTTGAGTTCAGGCCCTCAAAGGCATTTTGATCAGCCATTTTGACTCCTGAAAAGGAGAGGTGCTGCGAGCTGGCTTCTCTGGACTCTTCTGTTTTAATGGTGGTCGACTTCTCATAGTGACTTTAGTGGAGGGCTCTCTTTCTGAGTCTGGCGCCAGAGCCTAGTCTCCCAGAACCACCACCGTGGCCCATGAGATTGGGCCCTGAGGGTTCTGTGGGCTCGTCACCAGATCAGAGGTTTTTTTTTTTTTTTTTTAAGATTTTACCCATTTATTTGACAGAAATCACGAGTAGGCAGAGAGGCAGGCAGAGAGAGAGGGGGAAGCAGGCTCCCCCCCACCCCCGAGCAGGGAACCCGATGTGGGGCTTGATCCCAGGACCCTGGGACCATGACCCGAGCTGAAGGCAGAGGCTTTAACCCACCGAGCCACCCAGGCACCCCGATCAGAGGTTTGTTGAGTGCAAACCAACAGCACAGAGAGCAGCATTCTTGGAGGCTCCGGTGGGCTCTGGATGTGTGCATAGGCCTCAGTGTTGTGGGCAGGGACATCTAGGCCAAGCTGCTCTGAGCCCCAGAGACCCCTCACCCTTGGGCGCTCCCTGTCTCAGAGGCTGCACACCCCTCTCCACTTGCCCACACATTGTTTTTCTTGGCGGGATCACTGTTTTCCCTCTGACCTCAAGACGATCTCCACAGCTTTGGCCTGAGGTGGGATGCATGTAAGAGCCCAGTTCCTGCCCACCAGCCCCCTCCTACCATGCAGTCAAGCTCCACCCCTTTGGGCAGATAGCCCTCAGCATAGGTGTTTCTGGGGCAGCACCGAGGGCCCCCAGGAAGCTCAGGGTCTTCTGAGCACCTTCCTGAGGCCTGTCATGATTACAGCTGACTTCCTTCACCGTGATTTTCAGAGTGACTTACCAACCTCAGGTGAGCTGGGTTTGGCTTATGTGGTGCAGGAGTGAATACCTGGGTTTATTTTCATTTCAGTGTTTTGGATAGTTTTGGTATTTTCACTTGCTGGAGAACATGGGAGCTAACTTTCTTTTGAAGAAATTTAATGTTTTAGGGTTGCCTGGCTGGCTCAGTTGGAGAATTTACTCTTGATCTCAGGGTCATGAGTTCAAGTCCTACATGGGGGGTAGAGTTTACTTTAAAAAAAAGTTTTTAAAGTTTAGTGTTTTAGATAATTATGGTGGGGTCTTTTTCGTGGTAAATGAAACCTAAGGTAAGCAGAGAGGCTGACTTTCTTTCTTTTCTTTTTTTTTTTAAGATTTTATTTATTTATTTGACAGAGAGAGATCACAAGTAGACAGAGAGGCAGACAGAGAGAGAGAGGAAGGGAAGCAAGCTCCCTGCTGAGCAGAGAGCCCGATGCGGGACTCAATCCCAGGACCCTGATATCATGACCTGAGCCGAAGGCAGCGGCTTAACCCATTGAGCCACCCAGGCACCCGAGAGGCTGGCTTTCTTGAGCTGTGCTGTTGATATTGTATAATCATCAGCCATACATAGGTATTCACTTCTAAATTAGTTAAGATTTAAAAAAACTAAAAATTCAGTTTCTTAAGTTGAAATTCAAGGGCGCCTGGGTGGCTCAGTGGGTTAAGCCTCTGCCTTCGGCTCAGGTCATGTTCCCAGGTCCTGGGATCGAGCCTTGCATTGGGCTCTCTGCTCAGCAGGGAGCCTTCTTCCCCCCCCACCCGCCCCCCGCCACCGGCCTGCCTCTCTGCCTACTTGTGATCTCTCTGTCAAATAAATAAAAATCTTAGAAAAGAAAGAAAGAAAGAAATTCAGTTACATGTCAAGGGTCCAGGGTGCCATGAGGAAACCAGTGGTTCCTGTAGTGGACAGCACAGATTATAGAACAAGTCCGTCTGTTGTGGTGGAAAGTTTTCGGGCACTATGCTGTTCTACAGTTTACTGGGTGGAGTGTAGAATTTACTACATGCGCTCCTTTCTGGGTGTCCAGAGTCTTCTGTGTGCATCACACTTTTTCAGAGAGCTGAATTCCTGGCTCTCCCATTACCATACGGCATCTGGAATTCTTCCGTGGCATAGTCATTTAACAGATTGTTGTCATGGGCATTCCGTGGACCAGGCCCTTTTCTAGGACTTGGAGAATAAAGTGGTAAGAAGGTTCCCTAGTCTGATGGGCTTCCCATTCTAGTGGGTTTGCTGTGCACACCCCAGAGCTGCCACTACTGTAAGGTGCGGTTCCTCCTGTCAGGCAGCCACACCCGTAACCCTAGCAGATGGGCCTGCCCTTCCCTGATGGCCCGTGTGCAGGCACCACTGTTGCCACCCAGGAGCTGGGCTGTCCGGGCAGGGTGATTATGGGCTGCTGGCCTCAGGCCCTGCGCCACGCCACCACCGCCACTGAGACGGGCAGGGACCTTCCTGAGGCCGAGGCATTGCCATTCGGCAGCGTGGTCTCTTGTAACCCTTCCTGCCTCCTGACCCTAAAGAGTTGCCCCAGATGTGCCAATAGCAGTTTCTCACTGACTGGAGTGTGAGTTCTTCGGCACTGGCCTCCCTTTTGGTAGTCACTGCATGATGGGAGGCAGAAGTGGCTGGAACGTGCTGGTCAAAAGGCCTTCTGACAGAGCTCACTGGAGGAGCGAGTTTGTGTGGCAGGACGGTGGGTCTGTTAACTGAGGTGGCACGGAGGGCTGGGCGGCGCGGAGCCCGGGCGCAGTTCCTCATGACCTAAGGCTGCCTGGGGTCCTCCACACGACCCCTTGCTCGGGGCTCCATCCCTTGCTGCCTCAGGCACTGCCGGCCCCGTTACCTGTGCACCTGTCACTAGTGAGTGTTCCTGTCCTGGTCCCTTTGATTCTCAGCTCTGTGACCTTGAGCTGCTTGTTTTCCTCTCCTGCAGCCTCTGGCTCGGTATCCATTGGGTATACTGAGGTTGGGTTGTTGGGTGTGGGGGAATGACCTTGGCGTCAACACGCGGCGCTGATTTCCATAAGAATATGTCCCTAGCATGGTGAGTATGTGGTACATGCCAGGCCTTGAATTACTTCGGTCTGTGGACTTGTTCGTCCTCACTGCAGTGGGTCACAGGTCACGCATTTAGGAAAACTCCCTGTTGTCACCCGCCTCAGTGGAGGTAAATGTCCGCCACTGGGCCCCCGGCAGTGCTTCAGGCCAGAGAAGCCACCACTCCCTGTAAAAGGGGCCCAGACGCTCCATTAAATCCTTGGCCCAGGCTCCACAACTTCCTTTTTCCCACCCTGGCCTCTTGGTGGGGTCCTGGCTTCGAGGGTCAAACGTGCCCCCCACACCCTGCCTCCCTCCACCCCTGCGCCAGCGCAGGCACACTGTGGTCATTTGGCTGGCCACAGACCTGGGTCCAGAATCGGTGTGCAGCTGCTCTCGTGTCTGTGTCTTGCTGATCGCGTCCCTTCTGCGAAGAGCATGCTTATTCTGAAGCTGCTTCCTTACAGGTCAGGGCTGCCGCTGCCGTCCTATGGGTACCCCAGCGGAGCCTTCGGCAGCCGGCTGCTCCAGGCACTGGAGTGAGGTGCTTCAGTGCCTGCAGCACCTGTCTTCCTGATTCCTTCCTTGTGACAACAAACCGGGGTCAGGAGATCAGGCGAACTAGAAGGCCTGTTCTGTCAGCCCTTCAGGAGAGGGGGCTCTCAGACACTCTCTGCCCCCGGCCCTGCAGCGTGTCCCATGGCTGTGTCTTCAGACTGGGGGAACACTTCATGACCCCGACGCCCATGACAGAGCAGGATTCTGTGCTGGACACGTGCTGGATGCAGTGCCCTGCGTGGGGGTCCAGAGGTGCAAGGGTGATGTGGGGTCCCTGGCAGTGTGAGCAGGTGGTGCCACGGTGGGGTCCATATTCCTCTTTGCTCTGGGGATGCATCACGTACAGGGTCCAAGAGGTCGGGAATGTTCCAGGGATGTCTGGTGGGCATGGGTTGTCCCGAGATGGCTACAGGGTATGGTGCCACCAGCGTCCCCTGAGGTATCTTCATTGCACTTGCTCCCCAGATGAGGCCTGCTGCCCTGCTGCCCAGCATCCTGGCCCCGCCACTCCCCTGTGCTTCGGCTGTGTCCCCTCTGCTTGAAACTTGCCTTCCCCCACTCCTGCCTTCAGGCTGTTGTGCAGGGTCTCTTCCCAGACACTTGTCCTTGCTCCTTGGGAGAGTTGATGGTGCTGAGATGCCTGAACTCTGCTAGCCGTGTGACCTTGAGCATGTCCCTTCTCTCTTAATTCCCACTTCCCCTGTGTGATATGTAGGTGACAGTGAGCGGGTACATTAGTGTCACATGGCATGTGCTAGCCGTTGTGACCGCCAAGCCTGTGCCTCTGGCAGAACATGTGTGGGGAGGGAAGATTCGGAGCTAGGGCAGTGGTGCCCCCTCTAGGGGGCTTCATACATCACTGGAGGGGCCCAGCTGTCTCGCTCCTCTCTCCCCCAGCATCAGCCAAACGGAACGTAAATCTGAAGCCTGGGGGGTCTCCGTCTCCTTAGCCACTTTGGTTGGCCATTTTTTTCGTGACAGAGGCCTTCAGGTTGTGACTCCTCCTCCTGCGTGTGTCTGTGGCATCTCAGGATCTGGGAAGCCTATGAGCCCTGTGCTGACTGGTGAGGGGATCCTAAAGGCCTGGGAAGGGGAATGTGTGTGCTGCCAATAGAATCAGGCGTTTTTCCATAGGCACTGTCAGATGTAAAGAGATCTGGATTGGATGTCGAAAGCCTAGGGGTTTCCTGTGGTGGCCTGGAGAGTGGCCTGGGGTAGCCTGTGGCTAGATGTAACATACAGGCTCATAGGAGGAAGCAAAAGCGTTGAGCTTGTGCCCAGGTCCGGGGCAGGCTGCTCTTGCCTGTTTCTTGCAGACTCTAATGCCCAGGGGAGCCATGTGTGCTCCATGGAACCCAGCAGAGGTTGTGGGGAAAGTGCCCTGTTTCCTGTGGTCACAGTGCTGAGGGTGCCTTTTAAGATACAGCTTCAGACATTTAGGTGGGAAGTGAACTGTGCAGTGGCCTTCCCCTTGAGTGGCTTTGTACTGGTCATGGTGCCCTCACATGCCTCATTTCCCTTGAGAGAAGTACCAGCTTTACACTACAGACAGGAGCTGAACACCTTCTAGAAGGGACATCTGCTGGAACAGAAGCTAATAAGGCTGGGGCTCTTCCCTGGGGCAGATGCAGGTAGGTGAGGCAGGAAGAGGGCACATCAAGAGGCAGTTTCAGGGGCACAAGGTGGTGTGTGGCAGCAGGTTGGGGAGAGGGAAAGGGGAGGTGACAGCGGGGCCTTTGTAGGAAACCACTCCAGGGGAGTTCCCAGGCCTCGCAGGCTGAGCCCAGGGTGTGGAGGCCCCAGGCCTGTAGTTCTCCCTCCTTGGCACCATCTGCTTCTTGGCATGGGCTCTTCTGAGATGGCCTGTTCACCTTCCTAGTCCTGGGAGTTTGTTGGTCCTTGGGTGGATTCTGGAGCCTCTTGTCCAGTGCCGGGGGCATGCTGCCTGCCCTGGGACTCAGCGTAGCCCAGCACTGACGGCAAGCCCTGCCTAGGAGAAACCTGCTGCACTCAGTTCAATTTAGCTGCCCCAGGCCCTGTTTCTGCCCTCGCTGGCATCACTGTGAATCACCTGGGACCTGTTGCTTCACTTGGTAGAACAACCGGGCCTAGCAGCTGGAAGCCTGGGCTTGCATGTTCCTGCCCCCGCCCCCATGGCAGATGAGTGTGTGGGAGGGAGGCACAAACCCCCGGCCCCAGATGGCACGAGGGTCTAGAGTGCCCTGAGACAAGCACTGGGCTTGGTCTGCAGAACTGGACAGTCCAAGAGTTGGGGGGGTTATGGATTAGGCTCCAGGAAGCAGGCTCTGAGGGGGGCTCAGCATGTAGGAGCTTGACTAGGGTGTGGGAGGAGCCCCCTCCGCTGACCCTGGGAAGCCCTGAAACTAGCAGGGAACTTTGGGCTGGTTCTTGCCGGGCCCTTAACGCCACCGTCATCATGTCCTGGGCGAGGCAGGTCTGCTCGCTCTGCCAGTCAAGGCAGGCTGCTCAGCCACCAGACCGAGGGTCCTCAGGCCACACGTGCTGGCAGGGGCTGACACAGGGGCCACTTTGCTCCCATTAAACATGAGAGAGGCTCCCACTGTGCCCTGAGAGCTGGGGGGAGCTCACAGAAGCATGTGGGAAGCTGGTCCCATCTGTCGCAGGGCGGGGTCCTCACTGGCACCTAGAGGAGAGCAACACAGGCCGGGAAGGCCAGGCAGCACCATCCAAGGCCATAGGCCTTCTCTGGCTCCCCGACCTGTCAAACAGAAATATGGGGATGTCCTGTTCCAGCGCAGAAGCCTGTGGACCTCATGGTCTCCCTGCCAAGGAGCAGGAGCTGCCCAGCCGGGCCTTTGTGCCAGCCGCTCATCATCGTGGACTTGTGTGTGTGGATCCTCGGGGTGGGGCCCTGTGCCCTTGTTGGTATTCATGGCACAGGGTGTCTGGAAGAAGGGGTATTTGGGTGAGGCTGAGAGGGTGAGGGGGCTTCTGTGTGCAGATGGGGTCTGTGACATGGGGATGGGCGTGGGAGTGAGGGCGCAGCAGGAGTGAGAACGTGTGGCAGGCGAGCAGGCTGAGCCCCCTCCACTTCCAGGTCAGCCAGAACAGCCTCACCATGCTGTCCTCGCCGTCACCGGGCCAGCAGGTGCAGACCCCACAGTCGATGCCCCCTCCTCCCCAGCCATCCCCGCAGCCTGGCCAGCCCAGCTCGCAGCCCAACTCCAACGTCAGGTAGGCCTGGCAGGGGGTGGCCCTCCCCACCTGGCTCCCAGGGCGGGCCCCACCTTGTGCCCCAGCTCACAGGTGCATCTGCTTTTGTTTTGCTGCAGCTCTGGCCCTGCCCCTTCCCCTAGTAGCTTCCTGCCGAGCCCCTCACCACAGCCCTCCCAGAGTCCAGTGACAGCCCGCACCCCGCAGAACTTCAGCGTCCCCTCCCCGGGACCTTTAAACACCCCCGGTAAGTCGGGTCGGGGGTGGGTGTGATCCGAGGCCCAGAACCCATTGTGTAACCCACACACAGACCTGCAGATCAAGGGGCTGAGATTCGCCCCTCACCATCTGGAGGCCTCCGCTTATAACAGGGTGGGTGAGCTCTAGATCCCCGCCTGGAGGGTTTGCAGAGCCCGGGCTTGTGGGTGGGAGCTGCGCTTACCACGTCATATCCTCCAGTGAATCCCAGCTCAGTCATGAGCCCAGCTGGCTCCAGCCAGGCCGAGGAGCAGCAGTACCTCGACAAGCTGAAGCAGCTGTCCAAGTACATCGAGCCCCTGCGCCGCATGATCAACAAGATCGACAAGAATGAAGGTGCGGCCGGCGCTAGGGCACAGCATGTTTGGGGATGGCGGGGGGATACCCCAGGCACGTGTCTTAGTGGCCCCTCTCTGTCCCAGACAGAAAAAAGGACCTGAGTAAGATGAAGAGCCTTCTGGACATCCTGACAGACCCCTCTAAGCGGTGAGCTTTGCCTCCAGGCTCCTGGAGGAAGGATGGCGCTCTGCCCACGTCTGGCTGCATGGTTGGCCCAGCCTTGAATGAGCATTTAGTGGTGATGTGGAGTTTAGAGAAAGGGCCTTAGGGCTCCACTTACGTGTGTCTGCTGGGGCTCCAAGCCCCTGGCCCCCTACCTTTGCGGTGCCCCTGACTTACCAGTGGCCTTTGGCAAGTGACTTCATATCAGTTAGCCCATCTGCAAAAAGGGGCAGCTGTGGCTCACTCAGCTTGGCTGGGAAAAGGAAACAAGGCGACCCCTTGAGAAGCACTTGTAAGGCAGTGGGGCACTAGCTTCTCGGCACACACGCCCATGCTGGTCAGTGCCAGGGCTGCTGTGAGCACCAGAGCTTGGTCTGCGGTACAGGACTGTGCATGTGGACTGGCCTTTGGATTTGTCCCTTTTCCTGCCTCAGCTTAGTCTGTGCTCCCTTCTGGAAGGGCTTCTCTTTTCCATTTACTAGACAAAATGCTGGAAACAGCAGAACTAGGCCACTTGGATCTGGACCACTCTCCAAGCCCTCTTGGATTGATCCTCATTGGAATTCTATGGCTGGGGGGCAGGGGCCCAGCCTCTGTCCCTCCCCACTGACCCATTACATTTATGCCCTGTTCTGCCAACCAGGATGGGGCTACTCCTGGGGACAGGACAATCTGTCCTTACACTTTGAGTCTAGGAACAGCTGGTCAATGGCTGGGGCTCCTGTGGAGGCTTGTGCTGGCCAAAGCTGGCTCTGTTCGCACCAGAAGAAGCCAGGCGGGCGGGCGGTGGCTAGAATCAGCACCCGAGAGCCACCAGCGTGCCATCGTCAAGCATGGAGGGTCAGCCACATCCCTTCTCCCCACAGGTGCCCCCTGAAAACACTGCAGAAGTGTGAGATTGCCCTGGAGAAGCTCAAGAATGACATGGCAGTGGTGAGTGGGACACCATGGCCTGGTGGTGTTCAGAGGGCCGCAGGCATCTCTGAGGAGACTGGGACTCACCCCACAAGTGGGGAGAAGTGTTCAAAGTCAGGAGTGGGTAGAGGGGCATGCCACTCAGCCTGGGGACCTCGCCCAGGAGTCTTCTTCCAGGTCAGGTCGGCCTTGGGTAAGGAGAGCATGTGTGCGAACATGGGAGAGGTCACCCTCCGGCTGTGGTCCTGTGGGTGTTCCCTCCATCCGCCAGGTTCACAGACTTTTGTGTACCAGGTTCACAGACTTTTGTGTACGCTCATCTCCACTGTCTCATTTCCACTTGTCCCTGCCCAGCACGAGGCCAAGCCCTGGGGGGAGGGGCCTCAGGGGAAAGTCAAAGCCACAGAAGGCAGGCGAGTGCATCTAAGATAACTATTTATCTCTTGGGGGCAGAGGTGGTGGGGAAGCTGTAAAAGTCTGGCTGTGAGGTTGAGGACCTCAGGGTCTAGAAAGCTTCCCAAGAGTGGGCTGCTGACCCCACTGTCCTGTCCCAGCCCACACCCCCGCCGCCTCCGGTGCCGCCAACCAAACAGCAATACCTGTGCCAGCCTCTCCTTGATGCCGTCCTGGCCAATATCCGCTCACCCGTCTTCAACCATTCCCTGTACCGCACCTTCGTGCCGGCGATGACAGCCATCCACGGCCCACCCATCACGTACGTGTAGCACAGGGCTCAGGCTCGCGCTAGGCAGTGGGCCATGGGCTGTGGGTCGTGGGCCACAGCCTAGCCCCGGTGGTGACCATAGCTGCCTCTTCCAGAGCCCCGGTTGTGTGCACCCGGAAGCGTAGGTTTGAAGACGACGAGCGGCAGAGCATCCCCAACGTGCTCCAGGGGGAAGTGGCCAGATTAGATCCTAAGTTCTTGGTGAATTTGGATCCTTCTCACTGCAGTAACAATGGCACCGTCCACCTGATATGCAAGTTGGGTGCGTACCGGGGAGGCGGGGCTGGTGCTGTGGGAGACTGAGTCCTAAACTCCAGCCCCAGGGTTCTGCCCCTGCCCCTGGCTCCAGAGTAGGCCCAGCCCAGGCCCACCTGCCCCATCGGGACTCGCACTGTGCCTCCCACAGATAGGCACACATACACTGTGCCCCGAGGCCCACCAGCCCCACATCCTTCTGGATCCTCCCACATACCTGGCCTAGGATGTGCCCTGAGGGCTGAGCCTGGAGCCCCCACACTCTCACCTCTTACCCCTGCTGGGGAGGCCCCCTCCCTGCCTTCCAGGTACCAAGCCTGAGGCCCTAGGGAAATGTGGAAGCCTGGGGGTCAGAGTGACCTCCAGACTTTGCAGCAAGCCTTTTGGGATTCGAAGAGCCCTTTTCGGAGCAGGGCTGTGAGGCAGGGCAGGTTGAGGCCTTGGGCCGGGTCACAGGCACAGCTGCATGTGTTGCAGATGACAAGGATCTCCCGAGTGTGCCGCCACTGGAGCTCAGTGTCCCTGCTGACTACCCTGCCCAGAGCCCACTGTGGATCGACCGGCAGTGGCAGTACGGTGGGTGAGCCGCGAGGACAGCCGTGGTGAGGCCTTGTGGCTGCTCTCTCGGGGCCCTGGCGGGATGGGGTTGGCTCCAGGCAACTGGGTTTCCTCCGGGCTTCCACAGTGGAACCCACTCCTCCCCTTTCTCTGTTCCTTTGTGGACAGGAGTGGGTTGCCCAGAAATCACTTGGAGAGAAAGGGGTCTCTGTCTCTATGGTGTTCTGTCTGCCTGCAGGGCAGCCATGTGTAGTGGTGAGGAGTGAGCAGGCCCATCCACCCCTGGGGGCCTCTGCAAGGCCAATAGGGGAGCACAGAAGGAGCTAGGGTTCCTGGGGACCCATCTGGGTGACATGGCTTCAGACCAAAGGCCCAGAGAGAGCTCTGTTGATGGGGACCAGTGCCCCTGCAGCTCAGAGCTAGTGTGGGGGGCTGGGATCCCAAGACTGCCCCTGAGTGGGGGTCCTGGGCTCCAGACCTGTCTACACTGTAGTTCTCCACTGATGCGTGGGCCTGGGAGGGGAGCCCATCAGCTACCCCACTGTGTGAGGGAGATGGCACCCCTGCTCACTTTGGCTGGGTGGAATGCCCCAGACGACAGCCTGTGTCTATGGGGTAGCCTGTTCACAGAGAGTTGCTGCGTGGCCCAGCATCAGGCCCGGCACCGCTCATGGCCCACTGCTCTGTTGCAGATGCCAACCCCTTCCTGCAGTCGGTGCACCGGTGTATGACCTCGAGGCTGCTGCAGCTCCCCGACAAGCACTCAGTTACGGCCCTGCTCAACACCTGGGCACAGAGCATCCACCAGGCCTGCCTCTCAGCCGCCTAGCCACCCAGCCGCTGGGGACCGCAGGGAGAGTCAGTGGCCTTGTCAGGGCCACAGAGGGCATGCACCTCGTGTCGGACATTTCTAGGTGTTGGCTCCCTTAGAGAGCCTGGGCTTAGATTAGCTTTCCTGCTTTTATCTTCTGCCTTGGGGACTTGCCAGACATCCTCCCACACTTGTACATGACGAGGGCAGGTGGCTGTGGGACTGGCTGCATCAGTAATGGGGTTGGGACGTCCCCCAGGGAGTCAAACATGCCACCAGCCCTGTGTGCTCCTCCCTGGGCTGCTGTCCCCTCGGCCTCTCCCAAGGCCTGTGTCCTTCCTCAGCACGGGGGAGAACTCAGGGTCTTGTTAGAGCCTCTTGTGTGTGTGCACCAGAAACACATCCTGTTCCTGTAAGGGAACATGGGGAGCATAGGAAACCCTGAAAACGCACACAGAAGTCTCTGGTCACAGTTTTAGGTTCAGACCCTGCCACCGTGGGCATGTGGGGCAAGCCACAGGGAAGCTCCTGGATCCCAGGGTGCTGGCCGAGTCTCAGAGGGAAGGTTGGCCTGCAGGCGGTTGCAGATCCCCTGCGGTCACCTGGGCCTCATACCTCATGGCATTCTCCCTTCAAGCCATGGGGGTCTGCTCAGCACTGTGGGAGAGCCTGGGGAGCAGGGGCACCTGGATGGATCCTGTCCCTGGCATCGTGCCCACTCTGGGGTCAGGGCTCAGAGCCATTCCTGAGAGTGAAGAAGGCTCCCTGACAGGGCATCAGCCCGCCAGCCCTCTGGTGTTGAGAGGGTCCCCCTTTTCTATGTGCACTACCATGTCATCTGTGGTTCTTATAATAAATTTATTATTCCTGTGTTTGTCATGAATTTGTCACTGTGTCCCCTCCCCTCTGAAAGTCTGGGTACTACTGTCCAGTGAGGAACATTGTCAGGGCTGAGCCCGGTTCCTTACCTTGGGGATGGCCATGGAGATCCAGATCTTAGTTCCCCCTTTTTTGAGTGTCAGGGCCGTAACCTCACCCAGGTTTCTGGCTGGGTTCCTGCTGCCAGAAGCAAGACGAGGTAGAGATGAGTGCTGAGGAAATGGGCCTGGAGCACAGCCCTGCCAGGGGCAGGTGGACACAACACTGACTGCACCCATGAGCCATAGGAAGCTGTGGTTGTGGGGGCCCTTGGGGCCGGAGTATCACCGGGTGAAGCCCCAGAGCCTCGGAGAGGGCCGCTCCCGAGGTGCCGTGGCCCTCCGTGTTGGAGGGCAGGCCCGGCAGGATGGCGCATCAGCAGTGTTTGTCAGCCTGGAAGCTGGCCAGGACCATTGGGGAAGAAGGCGTCTCACGCT
Source organism: Mustela erminea (assembly GCF_009829155.1). NCBI lineage: Eukaryota > Metazoa > Chordata > Mammalia > Carnivora > Mustelidae > Mustela > Mustela erminea. Next base: position 63,336,045 of record NC_045626.1, read on the forward strand.
GTGTGCAGGGCCAGGAACCCGTTCCCTGCACACTTGCCCGCCTTGGATGAGCCCGGAGTCCCAGGCACCCCCGGCAGGCCCCTCCTACTGCAGGGAGCAGAGCTAGGGGCACAGAGCAGGGCAGTGATGCCCAAACAGCAGTGAGGGATGAGACGCACAAGTGGAGAAACGAGCTTTATTTCCAGTCTTCAGCGGGGTAGGGCAATACTTCTTTCATAACATGTTTTCGTGTAAACGCAGAATAGCAAAATACTGAGCAAGAAAATAAACAGTTTCCCAGTTCTGAGACCAAGTACTTTATCTGCCACGAGTTTCGTTTATCTGGAATTTCAGTTGGCCTAAACGTATGAGAATTGTCTGGTAGTGCTATCTAGAGAGGGTGAGGATCTCCAGCCGGGGGCTTGGTCACGGGCCTGGCCGAGAGCTGCTGTGCAGGCGCAAATGGGCGCCGGGGCCTCAGAGCACTGAGCGGTGCAGCCGCCGGTTCTGCACCACCTGCAGCCTCTTCTGCCGCTCGGCGAAGTTGCTCTTCAGGGTCTGCTTCAGCGCCGGCAGGATGGAGCGCTCCGCCACGGGCATCGGGCTCAGAATCAGGCTGTTCGGGCAGAGGACGGGCACTGCAGAGCCCCTGGGAGCAGAAGCCCAGCCCAATGCGGCCCCAGGCAAAACACGGAGCCATCTGGGTCCCAATCTCTTCTGCACCCCATACGGGGTTTGAAGGCCACCTCAACCTCCCCCTGCCAGTGCAACTCACCATTTCTTGGGGACGCCCTTGGTGGGGACCTTGGGGAGCTGCATGGCTCCTGGGTGAAGGGCCTCCTGGTCCCTGGTGAGGGAGGAGTCAGCAGTGAGCCCCAGAGGAGAAGACCTTGCTGGGGTAGGGTGGGGCGGGGTGAGGGCTGTGAGGCTCTTACTCACTTGGGAGAGCTGGGCCCAGGCTCCTCAGGGGCAGCCTTGGGTCTCTGATTCTCTTCCAGGAGGGCCTTGAGGTGTTGCAACTGGAAGGCAGGGAGAAGAGGGGCAGTGGGCAGGCTCTGCAGAGGTGGCGGGGGGGCAGATCGGGGTCCCGAGCCTCACCTCTTGGGCCTGCAGGAGGTTGGCGTTCCACAGCTGGCGGATGATAACCTCACATTGCTGAATCGTGGTGGGCTTGCGTAGGTATGGAGGCAGGCTCATCGCAGGGGGCTGCTTGCCCTTGTGCTGGTTGCCTGCCGTGGAGCTCACCACTGCACTGGAGGTCTCCCCTTCTTCCTCTCTGGAACAGTCACTGCAGCAGCCTGGAGCTAGCCTGCCAGGCTTGGTCTAACCACCACCCCCCACCTCTCTTCTGGGCAGCTCCTGCTCCAGCCTGAGAATGGTGTGGGGAGGAGGGGTGTCCACACAGCCTCCTCAGGGACTGGGTCCCTTCTGCTAACTAGGGTGCTCCCGGCACCAGGTGGGGGGCTCTGGTGCCAGCTGGGACCTGGGTCCATCCCTTTCTCCTCTCTCAAGGTGCCCTGACGTTTCAAGGTGGTTCAAGCTGCGGGGCCACCCTCAGTCCTGACCCCCACACCTGTGAGCCTGGTTGAGAGAATCTAAGGACTGTGCTGAGAAGCGGAAGCCTGCTGGTTGCCCTACCCAGGGGACAATGGGGCCTCTGTTTTTAGATGCAAAGTCCAGGTTCCTGGGGCGCCTGGGTGGCTCAGTGGGTTAAAGCCTCTGCCTTCGGCTCAGGTCATGATCCCCGGGTCCTGAAATCGAGCCCCGCATCAGGCTCTCTGCTCATCGGGGAGCCTGCTTCCTCCTCTCTTCTGTCTGCCTGCCTCTCTGCCTACTTGTGATCTGTCAAATAAATAAAGTCTTTAAAAAAAAAAAAAGTCCAGGTTCCTTGCTGCTTTCCAGGGCAGTCCCAGAAACTCAAGTGTCAGCCTGGTCTTGCTCTGGCCTGCCAGCTCTGCGCCTCACAGAGCTGAGCACACTTCCCGGGGTGAGCCCAGGAACCTGACTTACTTATTCCCCGACTTGGTGAATAGCAGAGTAATTTAAAGGCCAAATCACTTTGTTCCATTTCTGTGAGAAAACGGTTTTGGAGGCTGCTGTTGGCATCCTCATGTGGGCTTGAGTCAGCATAGAGACCCTGCAGACCCCCTGGGGAAAGGGGGAAGGCAGTGCCCACTGGATGGGCAAGCCTGGAGCAAGTCTGCGTTCACCGGCAGACTGGCCCATTTGGAAGGGCTGAGCAGCTGGCTGGTGGCAGAGTGTGAGCTTGGTAAATGGAGCGCTGGGCCCACAGGGTCTGGGCGAGCCCTTACTTGGCCGGCCCCTGCATCCCTGGGGCTTTGTCCAGCTTGCTGTTGTGGAACAGGGCAGCAACTGGGGTCTCTTCTTCCAGGTCCATCTTCTGGGGAACATCAGCTTTCGAGTCTTGCCTCTTGGAGAAGCTGAGCTGGGTCCGGGCCTTGCCTTGAGAGTTGACAGCAGCCAAGGCGGTCACTGTGGGCATCGAGAACCCACGCCTGAGTCGCCCAGGATCAGCCGTGTATGCCCATGGAGTTTGCCTCAGTTTCCACCAAGAGATGGTAACAGAGCCCCCATCGGGGGGCTGCTGGGAGATCCAAACCCAAGGGTCTGAGGTTCTGTGAAAAGCTGGCTCCATGTAGTCAGGGAAGGCCAGGGCTGGGGGTGGCCCCACAGCTGTTCCCCGACTCTGAAGCAATGCCCCATTCTGGGCAAAATAACACTGAGTGGGAGGTCTGGGACCCAGCCTGCGCCAGTGTCCTTTCCAAGGACAATGCCTACTGCCTGCCTGGGGCCCGCAGAGGAGGGGCAAGGGCTGCTCCTTTGCAAGGACGCCTGGCCTGAGGAAGGCAGAGTGGGAAGAAGAAGCTATCAGCCCCTAACTCTGCAAATGACACCACAAGCCCAGAACTCCAGGCGGAGCCACCTCTCCCCACCCCCCCCGCCTCTGCTTCCTGCCTGCTTGGTGGGGGGTCCTAATGAGCAGGGCTTCTGCCAGGCCACCTGTGTGCCACCCCTCCCTGGAAGAGCACTTAGTGAGGCACAGAGGCTCCTCTTTCCGTATGTCGGGGGGCATCTGCCGTAGGGCCTTGTGCCCCATGTTGGTGTTCACTCCCTTTGTAGCCAAGCCCATGGGGCTTTCAATGCCCCACATTGGCCATTGGGCCCGGGGTCCCCATGAGGCATGTGTCCCTCCCCGACCCTGAGCTCACAGAGGGTGCTGGCGTGCTCACCTGACGTCGAATTTGAGACGGACTTGATGGAATGAAAGCTGGAACTGGAAATGCTGCCTGTGGGAGAAGGCACAGGGTCAGTTGGAGATGGCAGGAATGCCACTTCCATCCTAGTGTCCCCAGATGCTTCCGTCCCCGCTCCTCTCCATGGGTGAGGGGCCCGCGGCCTGTGCCCGCCTGTGTGCTCACACAGGGCCCTCCCCAACTCTGGTGAGGCAGAGCCAAGGCCGGGGGAAAGGCAATTTCTTGAAGGGCCATCCAGAAAGCAGTGGGCTTAGGCCCAAAGAAGCCCTGAAGGGGGATGACCTCTTCTGAGTTCCCACTGGGGACCCCTGGCATCTCCGCACTGGGACCACCAACAGGCCCTGCCACTTGCCGAGGACAGCTCACCAGAGCTGCTCCTCCCTGTCGGAGGAGGGCCCACCACCACACCATTCTCTGTGTCCCCTGGAAAAGGAGCCCTAGACACCTCCCAAGACTGGGGCTGTAGGCTAGCACCACCCAGACTGGGCCCCAAAGGTAAGTGGGGAGAGCAGGCTGGGCTGGGGGACACACAAAGTGAATGGGCTACTATCAGGATGAGGAAGGGCAGTGGGTAAGTGGCTGTGGGTCTCTCCATCTCCAGCCCTCTTGGTCACTGTGGAGATGGGCAGGGAGGCTCCCTGAAAGGACTGTGCCTTCCTAGTACAGAGCCTTCTGTGCTAGGAAGTGACGGGCCAGAGACCCAGGGCTGGGGCTGCCCAGTGCTTGCCAGCCTTGCAGAGGGAGCCTGGGGCCTACCATAGCCAGAATCCAAGTCAGAATCCATCAGAGCAGCAACGCTAGGGAGGGCAGCTGCTCTGCCTGTTTCCCTGCTGCCCAGACCTTAGGCCTTGGGATCCCCGAGAGCCCCACCTCTGTGCTTCAGTGCACAGTCACCCAAACCATGGCTGGGGGCAGTGGCGTCTCTCCAGGTCCCCCAGGACCCCTCCTCACTGGGAAAGGCCAGTGCAGCTAGCTGGGTGAACACAAGCAACCCAGGGGCTGCTCCAGACATCAGTAACTTCCCATCAGCCACCCGAGGGCCTCATTCTTACCTTTCTTTGGCTTCTGACTCATTATTAGCTTGTAATGGAGATCTGAAAGCAAACACATGCTTCGGTCATTTCTGAAGCTGCTGCCAGTTTGAGAGAAAAGGTCTGCCTTGTCCCGGGTGCTCCCCTCCTGCTGAACCCCTGAGAGACTTCACACACGACCTTGACTCAAAACTCCTCATGTCAAGGGGAGGTGGAGTCCTGACACAATGGGGACCCCTTGATCTCATACTTAGCACTTCAAGTGGACAGCAGGAGAAGGGTGGGGAGAAACTGAGGTAGGACTAGGTGTGTGGGGGGAAGAGCTCCAGCTAAAACATAAGGGAGAATAGAGGGAAGCAGAGTAAAAGACAGGTTCCGCTTCAGGCCTGGCCCATGGGGGTGAGGAGCCACAAGCAGGGCCAAGTTAGGAAGGCCTTGCCCTGAGGACACTCGTGTACTCGGGAGAGCTGGATGGTGCCGGGCATATAGGCCCTTGATTTGGGGGCATTTAGGTTGTGAAAATCATTAAGCTGTATGCTCGCACTTTTTACTTCCACAATTCCTAGAGACAAGACTGCCACTGGGCTTACTGTGGGAAATGCCACGGACAGGCTGCCCTGCCAGATGGCTAGATGGCCCCGACGCACCCCGACCCCCAAGACCACCCTGGTTTGGGGCCGATGGCGGGGGAAGGGAGTCCAAGCCCCGCATGGCAGGACCCGGGGTTTGACTTGCTGCCCTGTGTCTGTCCTCCTTAAAACACTACGTGTTCTAGAGTCCACGCGTGTTTCCGTGCTGGAGGCACCCGCGGGCAGCAGGTCTGCGTCCCCCTCGGGCCCCAGCGGCGGTGGGCGCCCCAGCCGCGGCCCCGCCGCTCGGACTCACCCTTGTTCTCCCGTTTGAGGTACTCGATCTCCTCGTGAAGCTTGACCAGCGTCTCAGAGTGCTGCTGCTGCAGGAACTGCAGGCTCTTCTCCAGGTCCAGGACCCGCTTCTGCGCCTCGCTGAGCCCAGCCTGCGCGCCGTGCTGTCCGGAGTGCTGGACGACCGCGGGCTGGCGGGGGCGCGGGCGCGACGCGCCCCGAGAGCCCGGGATCCCCGAGCTGGGGGGCCGCTGCCCGGCCGCCGCCACCCCGGCGCTCATGTAGCCGCTGCTGCACGCCCACTCGGTTGCTGGGCTGCCACAGCTTGGCGCCCTGTCGCCTTGGAAACGGGCGCGAGCGAGGGGGCGGGGCGAGCGAGGGGCGGAGCTGTTTGTGGGGGCGGGGCTCGCGTCAACTTCCGCCTCAGCCCTAATAACCTGACTTAAAAGGTATCCGCCTTGAGGGTAGGTCTTAATTTTGTATGCTTGTCTTAATAGTTCACTTTCTGAATGGATGCTACGGATTACAGATTGAGTTTCTACCTCCAGTAATTACAAAACGCTCTGCTTTATGAAATGTGGACAAAATATATGAAACCACTGCCTGAAAGCACTGGAGAAGAACAACAAGCAGACAGAAACTAGACGGAGGCAGCAGCTCTTGAAAGAAAAGCTGCTTTTGGGGCGCCTGGGTGGCTCAGTCATTAGGCGTCTGCCTTCGGCTTGGGTCATGGCCCGGGTGTCCAGGACGCGCTTCTGCGCCTCGCTGTGCCCAGCCTGCGCGCCCAGCCTGATCCCGGGATCAGCCCTGCATCGGGCTCCCTGCTCAACGGGAAACCTGCTTCTCCCTCTCCTACTCCCTCTGCTTGTGTTCTCTCTCGCGCTGTGTCTTTCTCTGTCAAATAAATGAATAAAATCTTGAAGAAGAAGAAGAAGAAGAGCTGCTTTTCCCTGAGGGTTCTCTCTCCCAGACCTCAAACAGGAAGCCACAGGTCCAATGGCTGAAGAGGCAGAAGATGGGGACACCACCGCAGCTGGAAACCCAGGGGGCAACGCTGGGAAGTTTGGAGCCTCTGTGGGTGAGGAGCTGGAAGCTGTAAACTTCAGATATGTGGCTGGCCTCAACTGCCCACCTGTGGGCAACAATTCCAGGGACTCCAGGGAAAGACAAAGAGCTGGAAGGCCAAAAGCTGAGGAGAGATTCACTTGCTATCAGTTCCATGGACGAGTTTGAAGTCTGACAGAGGAGCTTGGTAAAGGCCTCAGTTTTCCTTCTAAACCCCCAAAGGGCCACACCTTGGGAATGAAAACTATGTTCTAGAGATGAGATCTGCCCTAGAACTAAGGGCAAAATCAAAATATATCTGCCCTCGTGAAACTTAAAGCCCAGCCTCCACAAGTTTGGGGTGATGTTCCGTAATTCAACCACCTGAAGAACAAAACTCAACATTCTTCAGAGAATTACAACAGAACCCAGAATCTCTGCGCCATATCATCCATGATGCCTGTATAAATAATAAATACTGAACATGCCAAGAAACAGACAAATGTGACTGAGCCAAGAGAAAAAATTCAAAAAAATATTCAGATGCAGTAAACAGAAATAGATCTGCACATAATTCTAGATAATAAATTTATAAGAAAGTACTTTATACTAAATATAATTAAAATCTACAGAAAAAAAAGATGGCTGTAGTGATTGATCATGGAAAGATTTTAAACAATTGATACAGTAAGTATGGGAGGAAGGGCGCCTGGGTGGCTGAGTCTGTTAAGCCACTGCCTTCAGCTCGAGTCATGATCCCAGAGTCCCAGGCTCTAGTCCCACATTGGGCTCCTGGCTCTGCAGGGAGTCTGCTTCTCCCTCTGACCTTCTCCCCTCTCATGCTCTCTCTCACTGTCTCTCTCTCAAACAAATAAATAAATAAATAAATCGTTTTAAAAATAAAAATAAAAAGTAAGTATTGTGGGGGTGTGGGGGGGGCAGTCCGGACACAAATGTATCTGGACTTCTCGTTTCCTGGCCTGGCACTGGAAATCAACCAGCTGAAAAACAACAAGTCTTCTTAGATCCTTCAGAGAACTAAGATCATAGGACAAGTTTTGCCCCAAAATTGGAGAGGCAGGCAGGCAGAAACAGAATCTCAGCTTTCTGGAGCAGAACCCTCCATAGGAACCACTACTAGAGAAGGAAGATCCAAACTGTAATTGATGTATTGCTGGTGTGGCTCAGTGTGGACAAGTTTGAAAATTTAAAAAAATACAAGGTGGGGTGTCCAATCTTTTTTTTTTTTTGGGGGGTGTCCAATCTTAAGGGATGCTCCCACCTTTGTGAGTTTAACCTTCACAAGAATGCCCTCAAAAGAAAATAGGATGACCCTAAATGCCAAACCGGACCTGGAGAGAATGAAATACCTCTCTAGCCCCCATCTAGCCTTCCCTTTCTCCACACCTTTCCACCACATCAGTGGGGCTCCTGGATAAAAATGGGATACGAGTGAAAGAATTGCCCACCTCAGACCTAATTTAAAAAGAAGTTTCTAGGAAAACCCAAAGATACCAAGACAAATTGAAGGCACCTGAGGAATATTTTGCTTCTGACACTTATGGCTATGGCAAACAATGAATATGGACTAAACCCTAGCAAGGTAAATATGAAATTTCACACTAAATGTCTCTTTACCTCAGTTTCCTCCACATGATGCATCATGCCCAACTTTCAACCAAAAAATTACAAGGCATACTAAAAGACAAAAAACACAGTTTGAAGAGACAACAAGCGTCAGAGCTAGACTTGGCTCTGGCAGAGATGTTGGAATTCTCAGATTGGGAATTTTAAAAGCTATAGTAAATGTGCTAATGGCTTTGATGGACAAAGTGGCTAACATGTAAGAACAGATAGGTGACATAAGCAGAGAGATGGAAACTCTCAGAAGGGAAAGGAAATGTGAGAAATCAAAAACACTGTGACAGAAGTGAAGAGTACCTTTGATGGGCTCAGCAGTAGACCTGGACGTGGCAGAGGAAAGAATCAATTAACTTGAAGACTTGTCAAGAGAAACTTCTAAAACTGAAGTGTAAATAGAAGGATGAATGAAGAGAACAGAACATCCACAAATTTTGTGACTATTATGAAAGGTGTTGCATAGGCATACTGGGAATACCAAAAGGTGAAGAGAGAAAGGTACAAAAGAAATACTTAAAACAATAATGACTGATAATTTCAAAAAATTAATGAAAGAAAATCACAGATCCGGGAGTTTTGGGGAACACTAGGCAGAATAAACACATAAAACATCTAAACTCCTAGGCATATCATATTCCAACTAAAGAAAATTAAAGAAGGAGAAAATCTTGAAAGAAACTGGAGGAGAAATCAAACACCCAAACAAACCCTTACCTATAAAGAAGCAAAGACAGAATTACATTGGACTTCTCCTCAGAAACCATGCAAACGGTGAGAGAGCAAAAGAAGATAGTTCATGTGGAAAGAAAAATGCCACAAACCTAGAGTACTGTATCTAGCTACATGTACCTTCAAAAGTGAAGGAGAAATAGTAAAGACTTTCTCAAACAAACAAAAATTGAGGAACTTCGTTGCCAATAGCTTTGCTTTGCAAGAAATGTTAGAAGAAATTCTTCACAAAGGAGAAAAATGACATAGGTCAGAAACTCTGATCTAAATAAAGAAAAGAAGAGCTTTAAAGAAGGAATAAGTAAGGTAAAAAAAAAATTTTGTTTTAATATTCTTTTTTTTTTAAGATTTTATTTATTTGTCAGAGAGAAAGAGAGAGAGCACACAGGCAGAGTGGCGGAGGGAGAAGCAGGCTCCCTGCTGAGCAAGGAACCCGATGTGGGACTCCATCCCAGGACCCTGGGATCACGACCTGAGCCAAAGGCAGCCACTCAACCAACTGAGCCACCCAGGTGCCCCTAGTTTTTACTTTACTAAGTTGGCTCCACACCTGAGGTGGGGCTCAAACTCACAACCCCAAGTTCAAGAGTCACATGTTCCACCAACTGAGCCAGCCAGGTGCCCCTTCTTTTTCATATTCTTAATTAATCTAACAGATAACCCAGGTTGTTTAATCATTGCAACCATGCATTTGGTAATTATAGATTATTAATAAGTGAAATGAATTACAGCAATGTTATCAGAGATGAGAGGGTGAAATTGGAAATGTTCTAAAGTTTTGCACTACCATGAAGTGGTAGGTGTTATTCTAAAGAGAACTTGGATTCACTGTAAATGTATAATCAAGGGCAACCACTTAAAATAGTTTTAAATAAAAAGTGTAATTGATATGTGAAGGGAAGAGAGAAATGGAATAATATAAAAGGCCCAGTTAAGGGGCACCTGGGTGGCTCAGAGGATTAAGCCTCTGCCTTCGGCTCAGGTCATGATCTCAGGGTCCTAGAAACCCACATCAGGCTGTCTGCTCAGCAGGAAGCCTGCTTCCCCCTCTCCCTCTGCCTGCCTCTCTGCCTACTTGTGATCTCTGTCTGTCAAGTAAATAAATAAAATCTTAAAAAAAAAAAAAAAAAGCTCAGTTAAAGGATCACCTGGCTGGCTCAATTGGTAGAGCGTGCAACTCTTGATCTTGGGGTTGTAAGTTTGAGTTCCATATTGGGTGTAGAGAGAGTACTTAAAAATAAATAATCTTAAAAAAAAGAAAAGGCCCAGTTAAAACCAGACAAGATGGGAAAAGAGTGGAAGAGGAAAAGAGAAACAAAGAACAATGAACAGAAAACAGTAACAAATATGGTAGATAGTATTACAACTATTTAACAATCATATTAAATACCAATGCCATAACTACACCAATTGAAAGACACAGACCATCAGAGTAGATGATAAAAATGAGGCTTGGGGGGTGCCTGGGTGGCTCAGTGGGTTAAAGCCTCTGCCTTTGGCTCGGGTCATGATCCCAGGGTCCTGCTTCCTCCTCTCTCTCTCTGCCTGCCTCTCTGCCCACTTGTAATCTCTATCTGTCAAATAAATAAATAAAATCTTTAAAAAAAAATGAGGCTTAGGGGTGCCTGGGTGGCTCAGTTGTTAAGCATCTGCCTTTGGCTGGGGTCATGATACCAGGACCCTGGGATCGAGCCCCGTTTCAGGGCCCCCGCTCAGTGGGAAGCCTGCTTTTCCCTCTCCCACTCCCCCTGCTTGTGTTCCCTCTCTCTCTGTGTCTCTTTCTGTCAAATAAATAAATAAAATCTTAAAAAAATATTTTGAACTAAATGAAAATAAAATACAACTTAATGAAATGTGGGAGATACAGTTACAGTGGTTTCCAGAGGGAAGGGGATACAGAATGGATAAAATATTTTAAAAATTGTTTTTAACCTTGAGTTAGGGAAGATCTTCTTAAATAAGATAGGAAGTATAACAAAGAAGACTGATAATTCTGACTTTATAAAAATTTCCTGTGCCCAAAATTAAAAAAAAAAACAAATAAATAACAGACTTAGAAAAAATATTTGCAACATACATAAAGGAGAAAAAGTTAATATCTAGAATGCATCACCGATTCCTATATATTAAGAGACAAACAATATAATAACATAAAACTTAACCCCATAAAGTGATTAAGGAACAAGTGAATGAAATCATGTTCAAGGGAAGCTAGAAAAGAAATGGGGGGGTGCCTGGATGGTTCAGTGGGGAGTCTGCTTCTCCCTTTCCATCTCCTTCTCCCCCTCCCCCCACTCCTGCTCTCTTCATCTCAAATAAATAAACTAAATTAAAAAAAAAAAAAGGGGCGCCTGGGTGGCTCAGCGGGTTAAAGCCTCTGCCTTCGGCCCAGGTCATGATCCCAGGGTCCTGGGATCGAGCCCCGCATCGGGCTCTCTGCTCAGTGCAGAGCCTGCTTCTCTCTCTCTCTCTGTCTCTCTCTCTCTGCCTGCCTCTCTGCCTACTTGTGTTCTCTGTCAAATAAATAAATAAAAAATCTTTAAAAAAAAAAAAAAAAGAAAATTCTTAAAAAAAAAAAAAAAAAGATGGTATCAGGCACCTGAGAAAGGTTACTTCTTGTTTTTTTTAAAGATTTTATTTATTTATTTATTTATTTATTTGTCAGAGAGAGAGAGAGAACACAAGCAGGTAGAGCAGCAGACAGAAGCAGGCTCCCTGCTGAGCAAGGGTCCTGATGTGGGACTCCACCCCAGGACTCTGGGATCATGACCTGAGCCGAAGGCAGCAGCTTAACCAACTGCGCCACCCAGGCATCCCACGTTTACTTCTTATTAAAGCAACACAAACATTTGACTGTTTTAACATTATAGTTTTTTAAGGCAAAAGGAAGTCATTGTGGAACAGTTTTCCTTATCTGGCAAAGAAAATACGCACGTTCTTCAGAAACAAATTTCTTTGGGACCAAATTGGAGGGATTTTGCATTTTGGTAGTTTGGATACAAAACATTGATTTATTGAGTAAAATGGATGATGTCTTCAAGCATATTTTTCTAAAAGACAGGCAAGCCAGATGGATGTTCATTTTCTCTTTTTTTCCTTTAAAATTTACATATTGCTTTAATAAAATTAAGAAATAATTAAGCTCTTTTATTTATTTTTTTAACAATTTTATTTATTTATTTGACAGAGAGAGAGCACAAGCAGGCAGAGAGGCAGGCAGAGAGAGAAGAGGAAGCAGGCTCCCACTGGGCCACCCAGGTGCCCCAGTGAGGATCTTTTAAAATCTACTATTATAGTGGGACACCGGGTGGCTAAACATCTGATTAAACTTCTGATTCTTGATTTTGGCTCAGGTCCTGATCTCAAGGTTGTGCATTCAAGCCCTGCACTGGGCTCCATGTTGGGCATGGGGTCTACTTAAAAAAAAAAAAAAAAAAATCAGAGCTCCTGGGAGGCTCAGCTGGTTAAACATCCACCTTCGGCTCAGGTCATGATCCCAGAGTCCTAAGACTGAGCCTCGTATCATCTACCTGCTCAGAGGGGACACTGCTTCTCCCTCTGTCTGCCGCTTCCCCTGCTTGTGCTCTCTCTCTGTCAAATAAATAATAATCTTAAAAAAAAATCGGTTACAGAAAGGCTTCAGTCTTCCCTGCCACTATTCACAACTCCCCAAACATAAACCCTACATATCCGGACACTCTTTCTTCTCCATAGCTTTCAATGATGTGCTTGGCTATCATTTCTTGATTTATCAAAATGAGCCACATTCACTGGCTCCCTGTTATAGATGAGGATTTAACTCACTTGTATCACCCAAACCACATTCCAATACAGTCCTATTATTATTCTTAGCTCCTCTCTTATTTATATTTGCAATCTTACACCTTCATTTTCGGTTTTACCTTACTTGGCAGCAAATGAAGTGTAGCCACGGACTCATGAAAGCGTGATGTTGTCAATGCGTCTGTTTGGAAGTCACTGGTCTTACTGTGTTTCCCATCGCTCTCAAGCTTGCCCTGATAGGATGGTGGAACGGATTTGGATGAGCTCGTTATGGTGCCCGCCGGGTGCAGTCACTGTGTGGAGCTGACATAATGTCCTGTGAGATGCAAGATGTGCTCTAGCCAGGGACTAATGTAGAGTGAAATTTCCCCATAGCAAAGATACCCCAAGATTTCAGGAATCAAGGGGTAGAAACGGGGGTGGCTCCTTCCACTGTTACTAATCTAACGACCTACAGTAGAGTATTGGCTTCCCATCCCCAAGACTTTGGGTTCTGCTGATTGCGAGGTCTTGGTTCCCAGGGATGGGAAGGGACATACTGGTCCTACCGAACAGGAGGCTGAGACTGCCACCTGGTGACTTTGTCAAGGAAGTAAGAGGGTTGCCCTACTGGTTGGGATGACTGGTCTTGATGATCAAGGGTAGATGGGTTTGCTACACTGGGGGCAAGGAAGAACACCTGGCACCCAGGAGACTCTCTTGGTAATCTTACTTAGTACTCCCACAGTCTGTGGTAAAAGTTACGGAAAACTGTAGCAACCTAAAACAGACACAGCACCTAAAACAGGAAGGCACAGAAACATCAAGAATAAAGATCTAGGTCACCCCACCATATTACCCCATCACCATCCCCCAAAATATGACCGGCTAGGGACAGGCAGAACAGGTGGTAGAAGAAGAGCAGTCACGTCCTGTGGCCAATCTCAGAAGCAAGCGTGCCAGTAGTTAAAGATGTCCTGTGTCTTTTGTACCTGCTCCTTCTCTTTTTCTCCTCTCGCATTCTCTTGTTACCTGATAGTATTAATGTGTAAGTCATAATTTTTTCCATATCTCAATAGCAGGTTATAAGGGGGCTCCTGGGTGGCTCAGTTGTTTGAGCATCTGCCTTCGGCTCAGGTCATGATCCCGGAGTCCTGAGATGGAGCCCCACCTCGGGCTCCCTGCTCATCGGGGAGCCTGCTTCTCTCTCTCCTACTCCCCCTGCTTGTGTTGCTTCTTGCTCTCTCTCAAATAAATAAATAAGATCTTTAAAAAATTAGTAGGTCATAGGATAGCAGAATCAGGGGCACCTGGGTGGCACAGTCAGCTAAGTACCTGGCTCTTGGTTTCAGCTCAGGTCATAGTCTCAGGGTGGTAGAATCAAACCCTGCACTGGGCTCCATGCTCAGTGCAGAGTCTGCTTGAGTTGCTCTCTCCCTTAGCCCTGCCCCTCCCTCTCTAAAATAAATAAATCTTTTTAAAAATAAAGGATAGCAGGATCAGAAAAGAAAGCAACATCCGCTCAGGGATGGATAAAGAGGACCCTGGGGTTCCTGTTTGGGTTTGACTCTAGGAAGGAGAGCTGAATCACACAGTGTGATTTCTGAGTACCTTTACTCAGAGGTGAGATGTGGAAAAGGAGTCATTTGGACACCAAGCTGACAAAAGGATAGACTGTGCTGGGTTCATTGTTAGCACAACCACCATTCATTTTTAAGGCTGAGAACTGTATTTTCCAGAATCTCCTTTCCTATACTGTCTTTTTTAAAGTTTTATTTATTTGTGAGAGAGGAGTTAAGGAGGGACAAGCAGACTCCGAGCTGAGTATGGAGCCCAACACGGGGCTCAATCTCAGAACACTGAGAACACAACCTGAGCTGAAACCAAGAGTCAGATGCTTAACCGACTGAGCCACCCAGGTGCCCCTCCTATATGATTTTGAGGTAGAGTAGGCCAGAGAGGAAGTCATTTGTGATTTGGAAGATGAAGTTGAACCAGTTACAGGCAAGTGTGTGGGTAAAAGAGACTCACAGAGGCTTCCTGGAGCGTTACCCTCTTCATCACTGAATTCTGAGATGAGCGGTAGAAGCTTCTCCAAGATTGTGAAGAACCTTGATGCTTCAGGCTGAGATCCCTAGCACATCTCCTTTGAATTTGAAGACTCATAGCTCCCATGACCTCTGCTCCTTAGACTCTTCCAATGCTCACGGGAGTTCCTAATTCTATACTAAATTCCTGTCACGTGGGGTGCCTGGTTGGCTTAGGGGGTTAGGGCTCTGCCTTTGGCTCAGGTCATGATCCCAGCGTCTTGGGATCAAGCCCCACATTGGGCTCGCTGCTCAGCGGGAAGACTGCTTCTCCCTCTCCCACTCCCCCTGCTTGTGTTCCCTCTCTCGCTGTGTCTCTCTCTGTCAAATAAATAAATAAAATATTTTAAAAAGAAAAAGAAGGGAATATAACTGTACCACACTATATAGCTCATCAGGGAACAGTATTTACATCATCCTAATAATATCAATACTAGTTATTAATTTCACCAGAAATTATGACACACTGTGGAGGAGGGGGCCATGGGTGAGTGTGGGGGAGATGGGGAGATGAGTGGGTATTTTTGTAAGGGGGATGATGAGGATGTCTTATGTTCCCTCAGACGTCAGTAAAGGATATTTAAAATAAGGAAGAAGTAAGAAATGAAAAAACATTGTTTTGAAATACAGAGATAGGGACTCCTGGCTGAGTCATTTGGCAGAGAATGCAACTCTTGATCTCAGGGTCACAAGTTTGAGCCCCAGGATAGGGGTAGAGATTACTTAAAAAAATAAAATCAAAAAGAAAGCTGGAGATAAATGTCAGAAGAAACAGTTTAAAGAGTTGAAAGGATTGCTTGTAGGAGGCTGGACTGCTATTTTTTTTCCTATAATCTCAGAGCACTATTTGACTTTTTTTTAATTAAAAATTTTTTTAAATTAAAATTCCAATATAATTAAGAAACAGTGTTCTATTAGTTTCAGGCATACAACATAGTGATTCAACAGTTCTATACACTATTCAGTGCTCCTCACCAGAAGTGTACTATTAATCCCCTTCACCTAGTTCACCACGGCCCCACCCGCCTCCCCCTCTCTGGTGACCACCAGTTTGTTCTTTGTATTTAAGAGTCTGGTTTTTGTGGGGTTTTTTTTTTTTTTTGTCTCTTTTTTTTTTCTTTGTTCGCTTGTTTTGTTTGTTTCTTTTTTTTTCTTTTTCTTTTTTTTTTGCAAGAGAGAGAGTGAGAGAGAGAGAGAGAGCATGTGAAAGCAGGGGGAAGGGGCCGAGGGTGAGTAGGGAGCCTGATGTGGGGGTTGATCCCAGGACTCTGGGATCATGACCTGTGTCAAAGGCAGACGTTTACTGACTGAACCACCCAGGTGCCGCTGAGATTTTTTTTAACTTACTTCTCTGCACCTTGTTTTGTCAGTAAATTGGAAATGTAATAACACTTGTCTGGCAGAATTTATTTCAAGGATGCAGGGAGAGGATGCATGAGAACTCTAAACACTTTTTACATGAATGCAAAGGAACGAAAGGTAAGAAAGCTACCTCCAGGGTGCCTGGTTGGCTCAGTGAGTTAAGCTTCTGCCTTCAGCTCAGGTCATGATCTCAGAGTCTTGGGATCGAGGCCCGCATCAGGCTCTCTGCTCAGCGGGGAGTCTGCTTCTCTCTCTCTCTCTCTTTCTGCCTGACTCTCTGCCTACTTGTGATCTCTCTTTGTCAAATAAATAAAAATCTTTTAAAAAAAAAAAATAAAAATCTTTTTAAAAAAAGATTTTTAAAAATTTATTTGACACACAGAGATCACAAGTAGGCAGAGGGGCAGGCAGAGAGAGAGATTGGAGGAAGCAGGCTCCCTGCTGAGCAGAGAGCCGGATGTGGGGCTCGATCCCAGAACCCTGGGATCATGACCTGAGCCAAAGGCAGAGGCTTTAACTCACTGAGCCACCCAGGCACCCCAATAAATAAAAATCTTAAAAAAAGAAAGAAAGCTACCTCCATTGCAACCCCAAGATGTGGCTGGAAAGAGAGTGGCAATTTTCCCATTTGACATTCTTTTATATAAATAAACAGATAACTCCTATTATAAAAACATTCCCCCATGAGAGGCAACAGGCCTCCGACTGGCAGGACATTCTCCTGTTTCCTGACTCACCTCCGCACAGAGATGTCCGGTCCGATCTCCATCCATCTACGGGCTGATGCAGGTAGAAAAACAGTTGGAGAAAGAATATGTAAGATGCGTGCCAGATTCTCTCATCAGAGACTGGAATGGCCCTGGGCCTTGTTCAGAGCGACTGAATATCGTGGTTTGTCTGGTTACCCTGGTCATAGTCCCTTAGATTGCAGGCATTCATTTAGGCTAAAAATACAGGACAAAATGCTTTAGGTACCACACGGGAAGAGGACAAACTTGTTACGCTGCGTGCATTTTAAGAGATTGGGTTACAGGGACTCCTGGGTGGCTCAGTCATTATCTGCCTTTGGCTCACTTAGGTCATGATCCCAGGGTCCAGGGATGGAGCCCTGCATCAGGCTCCTTGTTCAGTGGGGGGAGCCTGCTTCTCCCTATCCCTCTGACCATCCCTGACTCCCGCTTGTGCCTTCTCGCTCCCTCTGTCAAATAAATAAAGTATTTTAAAAAACGAGAGAGAGAGAGAGAGAGAGAGAGATTGGGCTATATTCTTGATGAAACAAAAGACGTGCGCGCGCTCGTGTGTGTGTGTGTGTGTGTGTGTGTGTGTGTGTGTGTGTGCCTAAAGCAGATAAATGAGATTTTCTCCCCTTTTCTCTCAAAAAGATCATCAAATTTGCCCAAACGGCTGCCCAAACTCTTCATTGTGAGCCTATATTCTCAGGGTATTGACATAGAAGAAACAGTTTTAGACTGGAAAATATTAAAGTGAAATGTTGCAAAGAAACCTCGTCTAGAAAAGCACACCAGGCTAGTTCCTGGGGAATGTGTTAATTTTGGCAAAACATTTTTTTTCTGGTACCATTCGATCAACCGCTGTGTCCCCCTCCCCCCCTTTTTTGGTAGATGTATGTATTTGAGAGAGGTGGAGCACAGTGAGGAGGGGCTGGAGAGATGGAGAGAGAGAGAGTTTGAAGCAAACTCCACACTGAGCCCCATGTGGGGCTCAAACTCATGACCCTGAGATCACAACCTAAGCTGAAACCCAGAGTCAGACGGTGCCACCCAGGCGCTTCCAGTACAGGTCACTCTTTCCAAGTGATGGTCAACATGGGGAGCCAAAATATTCACAACAGTTCAGACTTTTTTCTATATCGTGAAGGGAAATTTAAATGGTGTTTATTACGGTATTAGCTTCACCGGTCGATCAAAATATCTTGGAATCATTGAAGAAAAAACAAAGGTGGACCTTTGAGCAACACAGGGTTCGGGAGGCTGCGTGCCAACACCAACACCATGAGCAGTCAAAATCCACATATAACGCCCAAAACTTAGCTACAAATATCCTATTTTTTCTCTCTCTCTCCCTCTTTTTTTTTTTTTCCTAGAGAAAAAGTTGTGAAGGAACAGAGGGACAGGGAGAGAGAGAATCTTTTGGGGGGGGTACAAAAAAGGTGATTTTATTAAAGCATGGGGACAGAACCCGTGGGCAGGAAAAGATGTTGCCGAGAGAGAGAATTTTTTTTTTAAGATTTTTACTTTATTTGACAGACAGAGATCACAAGTAGACAGAGAGGCAGGCAGAGAGAGGGGGGAAGCAGGCTCCCCGCGGAGCAGAGAGCCTAATACGGGGCTCGATCTCAGGACGCTGAGATCATGACCTGAGCTGAAAGCAGAGGCTTTATCCCACTGAGCCACCCAGGCGCCCCAAGAGAAAGAGATAATTTGTTTTTAAGACTTTATTTATTAATTGTCAGGGAGAAAGAGAGAGAGCAACAGAGGGAGAAGCACACTCCCTACCGAGCAGGGAGCCTGACTCGGGACTTGATTCCAGGACCCTGGGATCGGGACCTGAACTGAGGGCAGACACTTAACCAACTGAGCCACCCACAAGTCTTGAAAGGAGGGACCTTAAGCAGGCTCCACACCCAGCACAGAGCCAGACACAGGGCTCCAACTCACAACCCTGAGATCACCACCTGAGCAGAGATCAAGAGCTGGATGATTACCTATCTGAACAACCCCCGCAGGAGTCCCCAAAATATTTTATTTTTAAAAGATTTTATTTATTTATTTGACAGAAATCAGAAGTAGGCAGAGAGAGAGAGGGAGGCAAGTTCCCCGCCGAGCAAAGAGCCCCATTTGGGGCTCGATCCCAGGACCCTGAGATTATGACCTGAGCTGAAGGCAGAGGCTTTAACCCACTGAGCCACCCAGGTGCTCTAGATTTTACTTTTAAGTAATCTCTACAGCAAAGATGAGGCTCAAACTGACAACCCCAAGATCAAGAGTTGTATGCTTTACCATGCAACTCGATTGCAGGGTTGTGAGTTCAAGCCCCATGTTGGATGTAGAGCTAACTTAACAATAAAATCTTACAAAAAAAAAACAAGAATCACGGGGCGCCTGGGTGGCTCAGTGGGGTAAAGCCTCTGCTTTCGGCTCAGGTCATGGTCCCAGGGTCCTGGGATCGAGCCCCGCATCAGGCTCTCTGCTCCGCGGGGAGCCTGCTTCCTCCTCTATCTCTGCCTGCCTCTCTGCCTGCCTCTCTGCCTGCTTGTGATCTCTGCCTGTCAAATAAATAAATAAAATCATTTAAAAAAAAAACAAACAAAAATCACAAGGAAGAGAAAATACATTTACTGTACTGTATTTATATATAAAAAAAAAAAATCCACGGGGCTCCTGAGCGACTCAGGTGGTTAAGCGTGTGCTTTCAGCTCAGGTCATGATCCCAGGATCCTAGGATCAAGCCCCGTCTTGGGCTCTCCTCTCATCGGGGACTCTGCTTCTCCCTCTTCTCCTCCACCCACCTGTGCTCTCTCTCTCATTCCCTCAAATAAATAAATAACATCTTTTTCAAAAATCCGCATGTAAATGGACCTACACAGTTCAAACCAGTGTTGCTCAAGGATTAACACTACTTCACTAAGCCATCAATGCGGGAAGTGGGAAAATGTTGTCAGCACACTAGAAACAGAGAAATTCATAAAAGAGGGAAAGCGGACCGAGTCACATTTATGGAGTAATGAGGCTAGAGGGAACCTTACCCAAAATAGGTGCAAGAGAGAACTTCTGCACAAGTGGAGGATGTACCCCAAGGGGAATGAAGGTTGCCAGGAGAGGCTCCAGGGAGAATCACCCACTGATTCGTTAGGGCGTTGCTCTCAGAGCAGCTTGGCCAGGTTCACACTGGGCTGAGCAACAGACAGCGGTGACATTTACTGTCAGGATGAAACAGACACTGTGGGCTCGGGATGGAGAGGTCAGTGAATAATGTTGCTATGAACATTGTGTAATTTTCAATTCTCTCAAGTTATATACCTAGGAGCAAAATTGCTGGGCCACATGTTTCCTTTTGGAGGAATTGCCAAAAAATGTTGCACCATTTTACAATCTCACCAGCAACGTGTGAGTGTTCCAACTTCTCCATGTGTCACCAACTCTTACTATTGCTTGTCTTTTTGATTATAGCCATCCTAGTGACTGTGAAGTAGCATCTTATTGTGGTTTTGGTTTGCATTTTCCTGATGACTACTGGTGCTGAGTATCTTCTTTTCTTGTGCTTTTTGGCCATCCATCTATCTTCCCTGGAGAGACCTCTGTTCAAACCCTTCACCCATTTTAAATTTGGATTGTTTACCTTTTTATTATTGAATTCTAAGAACTTTTTGCATATACTTTTTTAAATTAAAAAAAAAAGATTTTATGTATTTGACAGACAGAGATCTCAAGTATACAGAGAGGCAGGCAGAGAGAGAGGAGGAAGCAGGTTCCCTGCTGAGCAGAGAGCCTGATGCAGGACTCGATCCCAGGGCCCTGAGATCATGACCTGAGCCTGAGGCAGAGGCCCAACCCACTGAGCCACCCAGGTGCCCCAGAACATTTTGCATATTCTAGATACAAGCACTTTATCAGATATATGACTTGGAAATATTTTCTCCCATTCTGTAGGTTGTCTTTTCATTTTGAAAGTGTCATTTTGTCTGTATAAAATTTTTGAATTTTGATAAAATCCATTTACATATTTTTTTCTTTTGGCATTTATACTTTTGGTGCCATAACTAAAATACTATTGACTAATACAAAGCTGTGAAGATTTACTTCTCTGTTTTCTCCTAACAGCTTTATAATTTTAGGTCTTCTATCTGGGTCTATGATCTGAATGATCGGTCAGGTCTCTTTCAGTGCAGTGATCATGTTTTTCCCCAGTGATTTCTGTTCAGCCTTGGACTGAAGAGCCCCTTCCCTCTCAAATTTTCTACTCATGTAGAAATGAATTCATCCAAGTCATTTACATTGTGATTCCTGAGGTGTTAGGGGCTGGATGTGTATATAATAGGTATAGTATTTGCTGGGGGCCCCTGGATGGCTCATTTGGTGAAACATCCAACTCCTGATTTTGGCTCAGGTCATGATCTGAGATTTGAGAGATTGAGCTCCATGCTCGGCATGGAACCTGCTTAAGAGTCTCTCTCTTCCTCTGCCTCTACCCCTCCCCCTCCCTCTCAAAAAAATAGGTATATTATTTGTGAGACGTATTTATTGGGCAGCTGCTGTGTATGTACGTGGTGCTGGAGCCAGAAAGATGAGTAAAATATACTCGTCTGCAAGGAGCAAACATGCTAGCCAGAGATTCATTCAGAACTATTTATTCAGCACTCTGAAGTGTCCAGCACCAAGCAAGTGGTAACTAAACCCCTCTTCACTTTCATTTGCCCAGTGGTGGTGATGAGTACCAAGGAGGGCACTAAATCCAGCCCAGGAGGAGGGGAGGTGGAGGCAAGTCAAGGTTTCCTAGAGGAAGCGATGACTGGTGGCCTTCCGGGAAGGGAGGGAGTCAGCTGGCTGAGGCAGGATGTGGACCAAGCAGACCCTCAGAGACCTGGCCTGAGGAGCAGACTGTCCACGTCAGCCGGGGGCACCACGCTGTGTGGGGTGAACACAGCAGTCATCCTACCCGGAAAGGTAGGGTGCAGAAAGTGAGTGCCCGGCTGTCTGGAGCCATCCCCGGCAGAAGGCTCTCTTCACCCACTTTACTGCGTAAAGTCTCTGTGGCCTGGCACACAGACCCCTAAACGAAGAGATGTCAGATGCACCAAGTCAGAGCCTCCCAGGTTATGTTCTGTCGAATACAAGATGCCCATGTCCGCCGTGGGAAGTCCACAGCGCTCCGGAAGGTTCGGGCAGCTTTTCACCTGTGCTTTGAGTGCACACCGGGAAATGCCATGTTGTCACTCGGGGGGCATGGGTGCCAAGTGGCAGGTCTCCTAGGTCCGATTCTCCCTAAAGAGGCTGCTCTCTGAGAGGTGAACACAGCTGGCTGAAGGAAGGCGGCTGCAGATGTGTAATGGTGAGATGACCCAAAAGAGAAACTGAAAGCAGTTGTCCAGTTGACTGACCTTCACCCTCCCCCACTGCCCATTTGTTCTGAGTGCGGGAAGCCCTTAGCTCTCCCAAGTGCCAGCCTTTTACAATGGCTGGAAGGCATTTGCTCCTTTCTCTGGCTTCTTTGGCTCCTTCTGACCTCTAAGGCAGTAGTGACTCACGGGGGTGCCAGTGTGGCTCAGTAGGTTAAGTGTCTGACTCTTGGCTTTGGCTCAGGCCATGATCTCACAGTTGTGAGACAGAGCCCCACGTCAGGCTCCACACTCAGCGCAGAGTCTGCTTGAGACTCTCTCCCTCTCCCTGCCCCTATTCCCGCTCTAAAATAAATCTTAAAAAAAAAAAAAAAGGCAGGGCTGTCTAGGTGCCTGAGTCAGGTCATGATCTCAGGGTCCTGGGATTGAGCCCCATGTGGGGCTCCCTGCCCAGCAGGGAGTCTGCTTTTCCTTCTGCCCTCCCCCCGCTTGTGTACATATGTTTCTCTCTCAATAAATCAAATCTTTTTTTTTTTTTTTAAAGATTTTATTTATTTATTTGACAGAGAAATCACAAGTAGGCAGAGAGGCAGGCAGAGAGAGAGAGAGGAGGAAGCAGGCTCCCTGCTGAGCAGAGAGCCCGATGCGGGACTCGATCCCACGACCCTGAGATCATGACCTGAGCCAAAGGCAGCGGCTTAACCACTGAGCCACCCAGGCACCCTATAAATCAAATCTTTTTAAAAAAAGCAGTTGCAGCTCATGTGGATATTAAAGTCACTGGCTGTTCTCATAGCTGGAATATCAGTTGGGACAAAGTCGGAATTCTTAAGAGGGAGAGGTTGGGAAATCATTTGATCTATTTTGGTCATTAGATGTTTGAGAAAATGCTAGGAATTCTAGTTTTCAGAGGCAGACAAAGCTAGCTCAATTTTTAAAGTGAAAGCTACACGAGTCCCCTCATTTTTATTGGTATCGTCATATTGTCACCGAAGCCTGGTCATCCAGAGGGTCTGACCTACTCTTGGACATCAAAGGGAGTAAGTACTGGATTCCTCCCAGATCCAGAGCTTCTGTCCTTGGGTCACTCACACTGAGCAATGAGAGTCAGCCACCTAGGGCACCTGGGGCCAGGGGTGGGGCTGGCTGAAGCCTTAGGCTCTGATGGATTTGGTGTCAAAAGGCAGTGGGGTCAGCATGGGCTCCTGGGAACCATGTCCAGAGGGGCTGGTTTTGTCTCAGAGGTGCAGGAGGGCAAGTGAAATCTCTAGAGCATCACACAGCTGTGTTTCCTGCACCCAATGCCACCAGCAGGCCCAGGCCATGCGGTCTGAGGTTTCTGTTTGGCCCTCTGGCGGCAGTGGGGGTGGAGGGGTGAGCAGGCACGGCAGGGGCCATTTAGCAGGTGAGGCTCCAGGAGGCAGGAGTGAATGGGCAGCAGGAACCATGATGTCTGACCCCCGATCTAGACCCTGTAGCCTCTGCCCTCAGGTTTCATTCACCCTTTCCGTGTGCTGCAGACAGAACCTACCCCCCTACCCCGGTGGCCCCCGTTCCCCCAGCTGGGATTCCAGGGCTCCTCTGCCTCTACTCGTCCCACAGCCTTTTCTCAAACTGCGCAGTGAGAGCTCTTTGCAAACGAACTTGGGGTCCTTGTGAAGGCAAGGTCTCCCTTGCCCTCACCTGGAACTGCAGCCACCCAGCCATGGGCTCAGCTCCTGCAGCAGGAACCACAGAGCGCCGTGGGCCGTGCTGACCTCACGCCGCCTGCTCTCTGGGCATCCTCTCCCAGGCCCTGACCACAGAACCAGCCCCTCCTTGACCTTCATTATGGCTGCTGGACTGCATCACGAAGTCCTGGGCCAGCGGGAGCTCTGCCCTGTTCCTTCTGGGTGCCCAGCACTGTGCAGGGTGCACACAGCAGGCGGCTGTTTCGGAGTTCACGGATACATGGGTGGAGCGTTCCGTTTCTGCTTTTAGAGTGTTGGAGAATGTTTTCAGGTGGAAACAAGGCACAAGAGAAACGTGGACGAGGGAAGCCATGGAAAAGTGGAGGGTGATGGGGACACCACATCCCCGGCAGCAGGGTGGATGTCATGGGAAGTAGCGAAGGCCTTGTGGTCAGACAATGCCAGTGACATTGGACCCCAGACCATCATCTCTATGTGCTCACATCCCTTAACGGGTCTGGGGACAAAAGCCACTCCTCTGTTACCACTGAACTTGTAGAAATGATGACCTCTCATTTCCACCAATCTGACAAAAGCAACTCTCCCATCTAGGGATAAGGGGACATGGGACACTTGCGCCTGGCTAAGCACCTGAAACGAGGCTGGTGGGGGCATACACAATCCTCTGAGCTTCCAGAAGCCACAGAAAACTTGACTCACATTCCAGGATTGCTTTTCGTATCCAGGCCAACTCTGATACGCTAAATGGAAGACAAAATTCTCCCAGCTTTGAACCAGCTCGGGCCTGTGTTGGCTGAGGGCGACTCCAGGAAGTCAGCACTCCGGGGAGCCGGCCGTTTGCCATCAGGGCCACCTCACTGTTCTCATCTGCCTTGGTCTGTTGCTGCTGTAAACAAACCCACCGGCTGCCCCCTGGGCAGGGACTGTGGCGCTTCCCAGGTCACTGACATCCCCAAATCAACTGATGGAACAGTAAGGGCGACTGTGCTGGGACCTGAGCCACAGCACCAGAAGACTTAGGAGCCCAAAGAGGTTTTATTCAGATCTATGGTCAGTTACAAACTTGGTTTTTGATTTTTGGTCACAGACCCCAGAATGCCATTATTCTGAATTTACATCAAAATATAAAACTTGATATTTAAATAAAAACAGAAGCAGAGGCTTGGTTTAAAATCGTTGTTCAGATGTTTTCTCTGGTGTGTCACCCATATGATGAACAAAAGTGCCTGAGTCCCTGTAGGGATGACTGCTGACCGTGAATGTGTAACTGAACATTTAAATGTCATAAAAAAGTTAGGGCCTTTGCACCTGATTTTACTGAACATATAAATAATCCTGTGACCATCTCTGGTTGCAGACCAGACGCTGCCCGACTCCCATGGCCCTGCCGCATCCTCTCTGCCCCTGGGACATGTGCACCCGTCCTGGCTGGGCAGTGAGGCTGGGCCACCACCAAGAGACATGTTTGATGGCATGGGGGCGAGGAGGGAGGCAGAGGTGAAGCTCCGTCCCACTAAGCATCTGTTCTCCTGGAGGGTCTTTCCTCCTACCAAGTGGAATCAGATGGCCCAGCCTTGGAACTGCCGGGAAGGTGTGAAGAATGACCCTCACTTTGCCAAATGTGATGGGAGAACCTTGCTTTATAGTCAGGAACCAGAACCACCCTCTTAGCTTTCTCAGGAGCCGCTAGGGTTTGGGATTCTTCTCTGGAATCAGAGGCTGAGCTCCCGTCCTGCTGTCACCAGGGAAAGGAGACTCGCGCCACCCTGCCAACCTGACAGACGGCAAGGCCCCATCTGGGGAGCACACAGCTCAACCCAGGAGGGTCAGAGCAAAGAAAGGCCTCGAGTGCTGTGTCATGGCAGGGCCTGGGGCTGAGGGGAGCAGGGAGGATCGAGCAGCCGGGTCCGGGGCTGTCCTGTGAGACTAACAGGATGCCACGCTCGTCCTCGCCTGGCCTGGCCCAGCCCACACCTTCCTTGTTTTAGCGTCTCTTACACACAGCTCCGTGGCTGCAGGAAAACGCCCTGTTGCTTGGAGGTGACCTCCAGGACCAAGCGAGGGGCTACGTGTCCCTCCTGCCGGCCTAGCCAGGGCCGTGTGTGGCCTGAGGTCAGAGTTGGTGCAGCTTGCTTCGCTCCGTGAGCAGCGTCATGGCCACAGCATAGAGGAGGTAGCCCAGCACGAGGAGCAGGGCACAGGTCAGGGGCCCAACGCAGAACAGGGAGGCCACGAAGAAAGCTAGAAGCAGCGACAGCAGCGTTCGGTAGCTGCCCAGGAAGCGCAGGCTGAGCCTCGGACCCCGGGCCCGGCTGGCTGCAGACCCCCGCGCCACAGGGCTCAGCAGGCGCCTGCCTGCCAGCCCGGGCTCTGTGAGATGGTAGCGGCAAAAACTGCCAAGGAAGTCGGCCCGGGCACACAGGGCTGCCATCCGGCCTGCAAACTGGGGCACAGACAGAGATGTGGGGGAGTTGGCGCGGGCAGGGCCACGCACTCACCCGGCCTCTCCCCGTGGGCGGCCCTGCCCCCCGCACTCACCCTCTGGTTGATGGCGGATGACAGCCGGAAGAGCATGCGGACCAGGCTGGCGATCTCGTAGCTCCGGATGGGCTGTAGCTCCAAGTCCCCCTGGTACTCGATGTCGAACCGACGTAGCCCATTGATGATCTAGAAGCAGGACAGGAAGTGAGCCCCAGGGGAGACCTGGCCTGAGTGGGCAGGGCCACAGACACACCCATGTGGAAGTTACAGAAGCAATGAGGGGATGGGAGGAGCCGTCCGGGACATGGCCTTACCTGGTAGCGGCCCAGGGGTGTAAGGATGAGCCCATCCTCTCCCACGATGCAGTCTGGGAGCTGCTTCTTCCCATTCTCATCTTGCGTCGTCCCCAGGGCGAGCGTGAGCTGGGCGAGCTGGGCCTCACTGAGCTGTCGGGGCAGCGGGGGTGGGGGGGTGAGGAGCACTCTGAGGGGGCTGAGCCACATCCTGCTTTCACTTCCCAGGGGGAGGAAGCGGACAGGGCTACATCCCTGGGCCTCGAACAGCGAGCACAAGGGGACCAAGACTTGACATCGACAGTACAGGCTATGCCTCCCATGGGCTCCCCCAGGGGGTGGGGCACAGGAGCAGACACCAGGCAGGGGACAGCCCCCAGAGCTCGTACTCGGAACATCTGGCACAGGTACTCCAGGGCCTTCTCTAGGTACTCGTCCGTCTTGCGGACGCTGTCTTGCCCCATCTCGTCCAGATCGTTGGCTGGGTAGCAGCCGTTCGTATCTGTGGAGTAGAAGCCCAGCCACGACAGGAAGGGGCGGCCGGGTGTGCTCTCCCCACACTGGTCAGAGATGGACTTGGCGGTCTGCTTGGCCTGCGTGATGAGCTGAGCCAGGCGCAGGACCTGCGGGGCACGGGGTGGGGGGCAGGTCAGCCAGCCCAGGTAGCCCCCAAGAGGCTGGCAGGCAGCCCTCGGGGAGCCGCCACCAGGCCAGGAGGGGACGAGGCGTTTTCAAGACCAAGACACGCACATTCTAAATGTGAAAGCTTTCCAACAAATGCTGTCTTTATTATCAGAAAAAAATTAGAACTTGATGGAAAAAAGGGCAGGAAAGCATCATCCAGGCAACACCCAACCTTCTGCCTGCCCCAGCCCCCGCTCCCACAGCTTCTGGACAGCTGGGGGGCCCAGGGGAGCCCCAACTCACCAGCGTCCGGACCTCGGGCCCAAACATTGGGGTGTACTTGCAGTCCTGGCCCTCCAGGCTGTAGACGTGGCTCTTCACCTTGAAGGAGGTGTCGGTGACAGCCGGTGGCCACGAGGACAGGAAGCTGCCCGTAAAGGGGGGCGCTGTGAAGAGTCGGTGCTGGCGGTGTGGGATGACGAGCTCAGGCTCCAGGAACAACTGCTCCCCTGGAAAGCATGATGCCAGTCCGGTTGCAGCTTCCATGGTGCCTAGGGAGGGTCCCGAGGGACAGGGGCCCACCTCCTGAGGCCCCTGCAGCCCGACAGTCTCCACGGGAAGGCTGACGTTCACAAAGGAAAACCAGAGAAGCTAATGCCCGACAGAGCCATCTGAGACGTGACAGGACCCCAGATTGCTTCCTGATGCCCTGAACTCTGCCTCCACTCCCTCCAGCGGCCCCCCAGATCCCACCTAGCATGCTGGGCCTCAGGGAAGGCACAGTGCTGCCCACCTCCGACCTGTACCCCATCACCGTGCACTCAGAGCCCCCACACCACCGAGGCTGGGCTGCTCCAAGCCGGCAAGGCCCATGCAGTCTCTGTGGGTCCCTTTCTGAGGGCTGCTTCCTGCTGGCTAAGGGCTTACCTTTCTGGATCATCTCAGCCAGGTTGGGCTGGGCAAAGACTTTGGCCACTCGGAACACCATAAGCGCGTTCTTGGGGCTGACCAGGTCGGTGCGGAGGGCACGGCTCAGGAAGCCCACAAAGAGCTTGGTGTACATAAGCAGGTTCTCCTGCACAAAGGGCGCCCTGGGGAGCGAGGCGGTTCATCAGGGGCTACACTGCCCTGATCAGCGGTGCATCAGCGGCTACACCGCTACTGTACTCCCCCACCCGGGCTCTTCCCGGGCTTCTGGACTCCCCAGCCACAGCCTCCAGGTGGGTGAGGCCCTTCCCCAGAAGACAAGGGCTCTGTGGCAGGGCGCAGAGGGTGGAGGGGATTGAGCGGCGGCGTGGGGTACGAACACACATGTGAGTGGAGAGCAGCAAGGGGACAGACAGCGTGGAGAAGGGCCACCAGCTGTTTCCGTGGGAGAGCAATCCTGGGGCCCAGTCAAAGAGGGGGCAGCCTGTCCCCCCAGCACTGGGAGCATGGTGGGCCGGGGCTCACCATCTCTCTGACACAGCTCGGGGCTGGCAGTCGCTGCTCGGAGCCGGCTTCTCGGGTGCGTACCTCCAGGGCTGCAGGTAGCTCAGCCACATCTCTAGAACCTGGCAACACACTCATATGCTGAGGGCCTCGTGGCCGGCAATCCGGTAGGCTGTGGGTCTGGGGCTTTGGGCCAAATCCTCAGGTGGCCTGGAGCCCAGCCCCAGGGAGGCAGCCCCATGGGTGAGCAGGAGGGAGTCTAACCGTGGGGCTTCGGTTCCTGGTAGAGGAGGGTGGGGTGGCCACCAGGTTCTGGCCTCTTCCCACCTACCTAACACCCTCAGAGGGCCCAGGAGGGAGCTTCGCACACCCTCCCATCAGCTTTATTTAATTCTTATTTTGTTAGAACAATTTTTTAATGTGCACATAGCTGACACACAACACTACGTTAGCACCAGCCCCTGTGATGCTGAGCCCTCCTGCCAGCCTTCCGGAGGCACGGAACATGGAATGCTTCCCCGGCCAAGTGGGTCAGGTGCAGCTCAGTGAGGCTGGGAACCCACCCAGCACGGATACCTGGGGTCAAAGCCAGGGAGGACAGAGCTTTTCTGTACCCGAGGGTTGGTTTTGGAAATTCAAACAACCAGAATGTGATACCCCCCCACCCCCCGCCGTAAGGTCTCCCCACCAGGCCTTAGCAGTAACAGCTGACTCCCTCCTGCGTCCATCCCACAGGGACCTCCGCCACCAAGCACACACAGGGCAAGGGCAAAGGTAGAGAGATGGGGCTGACACTCACGGCTCTGAATGATGCATCCAGGGGCCAGTGGCCGAAGCAGTGCTGCAGGAAGAGGTAGAGCTTCTGTTGCACAAACCTTGGGACAGCAGCCCTGCAGGGGAGAGGAGGGGGAAGGGGCCCCTCACAGGTGAGTCCAGTGGCTCTGGTTTGCAAGGGCCAGCCCTGCCAGGGTAAGAACTGGGCACCCCCTGGAGGTAAGGCCTCCAGTTTCTGGCCCCATTTTTCAGAAGAAACCAAAGTTCAGAGAGGTTAGGTAATGTCCCAAGGACACACAGCACACACGTGGATGACCTAGTGAGGCTCCCGTGACCCCCCTCTGCTTGGCTCACCACATACAAGTCACCTACTCTGCTGGCCCCAGTCAGCCTAGGAATCGGGCCACCATCCCAGGCCTCCTGATGGAGGGAGAGGAGCAGAGAAGATGGTGAAGGGGATGGCGCAGCACAGAGCTCAGTCTCCAGTGACCAAAGAGCCACTTGGAAGCGAAGAGGTTCCCAGCCCACTGGCTTTCCTGGGCATTCTGAGGAACACTGTCACTGTTGAGCTCCTACTCTGCCCAGCGCCAGGGAGGAGGGGACAAGACCGGGCACCAGCAAGACGGAGCCTTTCTCTGGGCAGTCCGGCTCTTTCGACCAAAGATGTTAGGCCCCAAAGGAGAGGCCCGAATGGGGGTGGGGAGAAAACCCCAAGGTGCTTTCCCACCTGGCCCACCCTGCAGATGCCTTGCAGGCTGTCCCTCACACTCTAGGGACAGGTCACAGTGGGCAACGTGCGTAAGGGATGAGGCAGTGGTAGTCGGGGTATGGGAGCCCCATGCACAGCCCGTACCCACCGTTTGAACTCCTCCAGGGGGCTGGTGGCGTGGGAGTGGGTGGACGGAGAGACCTGCTCGGGCTTCAGGCTGTTGGAGAAGGCGTGCAGGTGTTTGAGCAGCAGGCGCACCACCAGCACGTGCTCCTCGGTGGGCGTGAATGACTCCTAACATTGAGGGGGGTGCGGTGTCAGGAGTCAGGCCAGAACCGTTTCTTCCACCATGGGACACATGGGCCACCCCCGCGGCCCTCCCTGTGCCTTACTGGCTGGCCCTGTGGCCCGCTGAGAGCACCATAGCCTGCACAGGGCACCCACAGGCCCAGGTGACATAGCCCGTAGCTCAGTAAGCCTGCACGGGGAGTGGAAACACACCTGTCAAGGGCTTCGCTGTGGGCTTCCAACCCCTTACTGGACCCTCCGTGGCTGACTTGGGTGACTTCTGCCCGCCCCCCTCCTCAGGGATCCCCTCCTGGCCAGCCCAAGGAGGAGCAGCAGGGGCAAGGCAGGCTGACATCCTCCCCATCAGATCTAGAGGGGTCTCCCGCCAGCTCCCTGGGGCCCCTGGCTTCCCATTCCAGGCAGAAACACTACCCAGTTCCTTCTGCTGCTGCAATCAATCCCCACCCTTTCACCCACTCCCTGTCCTGGACCCGCCAGCTGGGGGCTTGGCAGGGCAGCCCTTCCCCTTCTATTGCTGACGGATCTGTGGTCAGCATGACCCCCAAGATAAGAGCACTCTCGATCTTGTGGGCTGAAGCTCCAATTCCCAAGTTCACGTAGACTCTTTAAGACTCAGGCCCGAGAGGACAGGCTGCCTGTTGGCTGTTCTGTGACGGAGAACAGGGTGGTCTTCCGACTGGTAGAGGACAGCACCAGTGGGCCCCGCCACCTGCCGGCTCCCAGCTCTGGGGTGCCCAGACAGGCACGCTCCTCTGCCCACACCCAGCACCCCCAGGGCCCCTGGGGCCGCCACAGACTGGATGGACGAGCTTTCGGAAGCCTAGTCCCAATCCTGAGCAATGCTGCGGCTGGCAGAGGCCATGCCTCCGGGCACAGCCCGGGCACCCAGCCACCGCCGCTGCTCACAGCACTGTCCTCTCAGCTCTCCGCGCCACGATCTGCCTGCACGAGCCCAGGCAACACAGCCCACAGCTCAGTCTGCCCGCACAGGGAGCTACGGGGCTTCGGGAGGAGACCTGCTGCTACTTCTCTGTACGTTTACATCTTTGTGTGATGAATTTGCATCATTTGAAGAAAAAAGCGTAAGATACTTTCCTAATGAGGAAAGTAGGAAGGCACCGATGCCAGGCTGGAGCCCCCTCCCCAGGAGTCCCTGCCTTTCTCATTCCTGGTTCCTTGCCAACCCCGCCACTGTCTCCGTAACAGAGAACAGAGCATCTGCACTGAACCGGAACTGCGTCCCCTCCTCCTCTGCACAGGCCCTCACCACTACACTGGATGCCCC
Source organism: Mustela erminea (assembly GCF_009829155.1). NCBI lineage: Eukaryota > Metazoa > Chordata > Mammalia > Carnivora > Mustelidae > Mustela > Mustela erminea. The sequence goes on from NC_045626.1 coordinate 63,367,491, forward strand.
TTGGGCTATCTTCCTGCTGGGGGAAGCCAAACCTTTCTTCCGACCTCCCCTCCCCTGGTCCAGAGCCAACTCCCCATAGGAACCTTGCCACAGCTGTACGTTGCCTCCTCCAGCTGCATGTCCTTTAGGGACATTGTCCTAAGGCCCGTGGCATTTCTCACTGGGCCCAGCCCTTAGCTAAGCAGCCCCTCCTGCTATGGACATTAATCCAGGGATCCTGCTGTTAGCCAAGTGAGACCTTCCCCGACACAGGCCTGAATGCTACCCGCTTCGGTGCTTGGCCCACCTCTGCCGGCCCTCCTGGGCCATGTTCTTCCTTCCACCCAGCAGCTGCTGGTTCTGGGCGGGGATCCTGTGTGTGCTCACCACCCCATCCCAGGAAATCTGATTTCTCATCTTGTACTCAAGCATCAGGTTAAATATTATGGCGTGCTCCCAAGGGGAACTGGACAGACCCCTGGCCTTGAGCATGGATCTAGACGCCTGTTTTCGGCCCAGAATTCCTAGCCTTCATCTCATGAATCAGTGAGCTACCAGCCTCCATTAGCCCAGAAACAGACTGCAGGTCTGAATTCCACCTACCAACCTCAAATCTGTCCACACTGGTCATCTCTGCCTAAAGCAGACCCGTCTCCAGGAGGCTCTTGTCCACTCTGCCCACCTCTGGCAGTGCACCCAAGTCCACAAGAGGCCAGAGCCCAACGTGCTTAGGGATCGACAGCCTCTCCAGGCTGGGGGGCTGAGCCCTTGTCCTCCCCACACCTTGGCTCACAAAGGCTTGGGGTTGGCCGAACCCATGCCACTATGAGCCCTGGGGCCTCCCTGTGCTCAGTCAGTTCCTGAGCGCCAGGCCCACACTGTGGGTGAGGAGGGCTGCTGCAAAGGCCACACTGTTTCCACTCCCTCCAACCAGGGCCAGAGAAGCCACCAACTCCCAAGAGCTTGCAAACTCCGGTTGGCTTGGGGCTTGGGTGGGCAGATCTGGCAGCTCCACACCCCCAAACCTGCACTAGTTTGCCAAGCTGAGGGCCAACGCAGGCTAGAGAGGACACTCGCCATGATCCCCAACACACACGGGCCTGGCTCAGTTTGGAACTGGTCTGAGTCACCCCTGTCGGCCCCTCGCTTTACCACTGCACTGTCATGCGCTCCATGGCTCACACCACAGGGCAGGGGTGAAACGCAACAATAGGAGAGCAGCCAGTACTTGGTAGGCGTGAAGGGCCTGGAGGCTGGGTTGGGCAGGGCTGTGGAGGGCGCTGGAGACACTGAGTCGGTAGTGCAGAACCTCCAGCTGAGAGACAACAAAGCAGAGAAGCCGAGAAGAGGCAGGGAGGGTGGAGGGCAGGGCAGGGGCAGGAGGGGAGAGACCGGGGAGGGGACAGTAGGGAGAGAAAGACAAAAGTGAGCCCAGAAGTTTAAGGAGAGAAAACAAAAAACAAAAACAAAACAAAAGCACATCAGTGACAATCCACACAATCAGAGCCCCACAGCCTCAAGCCAGTGGGACACCACCCTCAGCAGCCCAAAGGGGTCCTGCCCAGTGGGCAGCCCAGAGCCAGGCCGGAGGGCTGCTCCTTCACCTGCCAGGCAGACAGACTTAAGGACACTTGGGCAGTCTCCTCCAAGTCACTGGGCCTGAAAGTCCTTCTAGCTCCCTGAGGTCAGCCTGACTTTCCTGCCAGAGGGGCCTGCCCTCCCTGACCCCTGACTCCCATGGCTGTGGCGTGTGCACTCTGCACACCGCCAGGATCCTGGGAGGCTTGCTGGGACACACCACCAGCCACCAAAGCCCTGAAGTTCCTGAGGCTCCAAAAAGAAATTTTTGAGGAGCCTGTTCCTAATGGAGACTCCTCTGCTCAGGGAAGAAAAATATGTCATTTATTGGACTTTCCTGGGTTGTCCCAGAGAAAAATTTACCAAACTGACACATGATGTGGTCAGTTCCTAGGAGTCAAAGATCTAATCTGTGGCCCCTGCTGAATGGTTGTCTCTGTGGGGGCTGATTACCAGTATGGCACAGAAGCAAGCAAAGCTCAGCCCACCAGGCCTGACACCCTCTGCACCCCACATCCCGGAAATCGTTAAAGGTGGCACAAACACTCATGGGTTCAAATTCTGGGACACCCATCTCTCCCACCTTACCAGGACTCCCCAACTCCGGACTCACAGAGCCCTAAGAATCTGGCCATGGCCACACACACCCAGAGGCAGCTGGAACCCGAGGCTGGGACAGCCTGGGACATGGGGGATGACAGCTGAATTGGCATAGCTGTCCGCCCCCACCCCCGCTATGACAAAGCCTGCTAAAGCAGTCCCCTTCAGCCAAGCAGAGTTCAGAGCTGGCCTTGGCACACATCCTGCCCGGTGAGGGCCACGCCTTCCACTGAGAACCACGCTATACATAGGAGAGGCCAGAATGCGGGTGCCAGGACTTTAGGAGAAAGGCGCAGCCAGAGACACGCAGAGCAAGGGCAGGAAGGAGCACAGCAAGGAGTGGGCTGCGCTTCAAGGCCTTCCTCTGGGCCAGACCCTGGGCTCAGCCGCAGCTTGGTGGGAATCAGACCACATGGTTCCCCTGCTGGGGACCTGTCCAGCCTAAGGAACACCGGGCAGGCCCCGCAGTGGCCTGTAGAAGTGTGTGGACTTCAGCAACCATCTGCTTCTCCAGAAGCCCTGCTCGGTAAGCTGGGATGGGGCAGAGGCCCAGGCTCTATAGAGTGGGCATCCACTCTGGACCCAGGCTGCCTGTCACCTGGGAGGAGGTGGGCTGGAAGCACCATGGGACTCTCGGAGCTGCACTTCCTGCATCTCCAACGTCAGGAAACAGGGACCTCAAGGCTAGGACTCCACATGGCACAGACCAGGCCTGGGTAGATGATAAGGAGCCTCGGATGAAGGAGATGTCCACAGTTGTCTTTTTCCACTTCCCAGGTTTACTTAGGTTTTGTGTTCAGCCTCAAAAGGAGGCAAAGAACCCCAAACAAACAATAAAAAACCACAAACCCTCTCCAGGTACCTGGTGGGGGTTTCCCGGTTGTTCTCCCACTATCAGCCGTTCTGGGCCGCTCTCACCTGCCCTGTGGTCTGGCCAAGAGGAAGCAAAACATGGGGAAGAAGGGGAAGGCCCTCCCGCCCCAGCAGGTACAGCCCACCGCTCCTCCCAAGTAAGACAGCCTAGAGAACCTTTGTGATTGGCAGATCTGCTAAAAATCACAGCGAGTGTGCTTGCGCTAGCTCGGAAGACAGAATGAGCATCCCGGAGGGCAACGCAGCAAAGCAGCCTCTGCCTCTGCAAGACCAAGCCACATGCACAGGGGCTGAGTAAGGCCCTTGGGACCCAAGGGGGAGGCCCCCACCCCCCGACTGCCGTGCACCAGCCAGGAACATGCAAGTCCACTCTGGAAGCGGGAATGGCAGCGCAGGTCCTCAGGGACGCGAGAGGCCCAAGAGGGAGTCCTGGCTTTGCTGCCGTTCCATGTGGTGCCAAGGACAGAGATCTGAGGTACTCTGCACTTTAAGAGAGCTGCAGTTGGGGGCTGCTCCCCAAACCGGTACTCAGCGGAGAGCAGGGAAGCAGAGCTGGTTGCCGAGACTCTGCAGCAGGAAAACAGTTCCAGCTCTGTGCTGGATTCGCAGAGGGAAGGTCACAGGCCACCCGTATGAATTTCAGTGCCAGACTCTTAATTCTTAAGGAATCTCTCAAGCATTCACACAGAATGCTTTTTTTTGTCTGGCACTGACAAAAGTGACGTCTAAGAGGCAGCCCAGCAGCACACAGAAGCCGTGGACTGCACACCTGATTACAGACCAGTGCTGCTCCCAGCAGGGCCCCGGTTTGCGTGTTTCAGGCTTTTTTGTGCAGTGTGACCCTCAGTGCCCTGCCGCCTCTTATTAAACGGACAGAGCTGTTCTACCCTGACAAGTCCAGGGGGCAGCTGGCCCTGGGCATGGTGACCCAGGGAAGGTTTCGGGGACACAGCTGCCTCCAAGCCTCTGCGAATGAGCATGCTGCCCTGGGAGGGAAGGAAGGAGGAAACAGGCCAGGCCTCATGCAGGAAGGCGTCAGATCTCACCCACTGCACAGAGGGCTGCCTGCCGCTGCTCTGGAGGAGGGAGAGGCAGTGTGGGGACCAAGGGGAGCGAAGTCTGCCAGGGGCCACCTCGGCAGGAAAGCAGGAGGCACCGTGACGGCAGAGCGGATGGAGCCAGTTGTGACTCTCAGAGGCACTCGCTGACTCTCCTACCCCCAGAGCACGAGCACCACAACCTCATCCATTCCGGCTGCCGGGGTGGGGGCTCTGGAAGTAGCATGAGGAGGACCCCAGAGATTACATGCCTCCAGCCCTCATGGTGGGAGCCCACCACAGATCCAAACCTACTTCTGCCCAGCACTGGAGTAAGGGGTGGTGGTTGAAAACCAGCGCCTGAAAACTAGCTGAGATTAAGGACAAGGTGGACCAGGCACACCAGGGCCAGAGCAGACAGGACGAAAAAGAACAGCAACGTACCTTGGCGTGAGGGGACTGCATTTTTTGGTACATCTCCAAGGAATAATGATGAAGCCACATTTCAACAAAAACCTGCAAGAGAGCACTGGGTGGTTAAATGATTTTCATTTAGGATGTTGTGACCATTCAAAGGGTAGTTTTTTTCAATAAACAGTGCTGGGAAAACTGGTCATCTGCATCCAAAAGAATGAAGTTGGACCCTTACCTTCCACCAGAAACAAAAAAATAATTCAAAATGGATCAGAAACCTACATGTAAAATCTAAATCTATAGAACTCTCAGAAGAAAGCGTGGGGAGAAGGTTTTATGACATTGGCTTTGGCGACCATTTCTTAGCTAGGGCTCTAAAAGCACAGGCAACAGAAGAAAACAGGTAAACCGGACTTCATGAAAATTTAAAAAATTTTTGTGCACAGAAGACACCATCCAGAGTGAAAAAGACCACCCACAGGATGGGGGAAAGTATTTACAAATTGTGTGTGTGAGGAGGAATTGATATTCAAAATGTACAGACAATTCCTACAACCCAACTACAAGTAAAGAAAGCCACTCAATTAAAAAATGGGCAACGGACTTGAACAGACATTTCACCAGTCGACATACAAATGGCCAATAAAGACACGAAAAGACGCTCAACATCACCAACTATAAGGAAGTGCAAATCAAAAGCACCGGGAGATACCACCTCATATTCACTGGGGGCGGGGCCTCTAATCAAAACCAGAACATCATGAGCGTAGGCATGGCCGCCCAACGCTTGGTGGGAACATTGCGCTGCTGGTGGGAACGTACAACACAGCAGCCGGCGAGCATTAAGCAGAATTACCGCACAACCCAGCAGTTCCGCTTCAGGGTATAGACCCAAAAGAGTTGAAATCAAAGTATCTAAGAAATTTCTGTAAACCCGTGTTCACAACAGAACAATTCACAACGGCTAAAATGTGCAAGCAACCCCAGCGCCCATCCAGAGATGAACGGAAACAGAGAAAGTGGTAGATCCATACGACACAGCATAACTGAGCCTTAAAAAGAAAAGAAATTTGGCAACGTGCTACCACATGGATGAACCTTGATGGCACTCTGCTACGTGAAACAAGGCAGTCATAAAAAGCTTAAGTATTGGGGCGCCTGGGTGGCTCAGTGGATTAAGCCGCTGCCTTCGGCTCAGGTCATGATCTCAGGGTCCTGGGATCGAGTCCCGCATCGGGCTCTCTGCTCAGCAGGGAGTCTGCTTCTCTCTCTCTCTGCCTGCCTCTCTGCCTACTTGTGATCTCTCTCTGTCAAATAAATAAATAAAATCTTTAAAAAAAAAAAAAAAAGCTTAAGTATTGTATGGTTCTGCTTCCAAGAGATTCTAGAGTAGTCAAAATCGTAGATGCAGAAAGCAGAGTGGAGGGGGCCAGGGGCTGGGAAGAGGGGTATGGGAAACTTCTGTTTAATGGGCACAGTTTCAGTTTTACAACATGAGGAAGTTCTGGAGATTACTTCCACAACAATATGAACATGTGTAATGCTTCTGAACAGCATACTTAGAAATAGTTCAAACAGCAAATTTTATGTTGTGTATTTCACTGCAATTCAAAGGAATTTTTTCTTCAATTAAAAAAAGAAAAAGTATTAGCATTCTGGTCCAGGAAACAAACCTTCAGCATTTCTTCACCATAAGCCTGGGTCCTGGCCACCAGCCCTCCTCACGGGCTGGCAAACCCCCGAGTCCACATTAGCTGGGACCCATCTGAAGCACCAAAACCCCTCTGTGACCACGGACGAGGAGTCCAGCCATCTGATCTCCTAGAGATGTCTCAACAATGACAATGCTGAAAGTGCAGCAGCCCACATACCAGGAATTATGTACAAGTCAGGAAGGACAGAATCCCATCTTATCCACCTGTCAGGCTGCCAGTAAGTGATGCTTCTGGCTACCAACTCTGCTGCAGAGTTGAGTGTTAGAACTAGCTGAACCTCTCCACGGTGTATCTGCAAGAGACAGCCTGGCCTGGGAGGTGAGCAGCACCGCACCCTGGGAGGGAGCCAGCCAAGCCTGCGTGAGAGGCTGGAGCCTGCTCGGGGGCAGACAAGGGGCCCTACCGCCTTCCATGTGGATCCCCCAACCCAGAAGGGATAGGGGCTGCCGGCCAACCAAGGTGAGAGGCTTTGCAAGCCTTCTCCAGCCAGTGTTATAAAAACGCTACAGGGGCAGGGGCTTCATATCCAAATGAGGGTGATCACAGGTAACCTCTCCAGCAACGTGAGAGCAGGTCGGAGACGTGTAGTGTGGGGCAAGCCTCATGGGGATCCACTAGAAACTGAGCAGCACTCACACCACCATGAGAAAGACAAAACTCAAAGGCCAGTGAATCCTGGGATAGAAAGCACTACCAGTGACATTCAGATTAGAGGGGTGGGCACATTTTCTCTAGTCTGATTTCTACATGTCACAGCAGGAAAACACCAACAATTCAGAGGTGCTCTCAGGCTGAGAACGGTGTTTGGCCTCTGCCCCCTGGACAGAAGGTGGCCAGGCAGTTTATCTGGAAACAGAAGACGTCAAGAGCCTCCTCGTTCTCACCTGGAGTAGTGTCTCGGACCTCCAGATCTCATGGGAGGCGGGGTCTGCATTCACAGACGTCTGATGAGAGACATGTCGCTTCAGGAGGCTGGTGTGGTGGAGGCCATAGGAAGCGAAGGGCATGGCTGGCGTCCTAAGGGACATACAGAAACAGGCCTTCGTTAGGGGCTCCTGCCGGCACAACCAGTGGCGATCTGAATGTGAACATCGGTGGCAATGGAAACCACTACCACCTGCTGAATCAGAGGACGACCCCCAAATCCATATGGACATACACAAACAATGAGCGGGAAAAGACTTCCCTACTGCATAGCGTGCCCTGATCAATGTAAAGGGATGAAAGCAGACAATCGCCCTTAGGCAACCAGCCTATTAATAACTTATTTGGCCGGCATTAATCAAGGGACACTAACACTGCTGATAATCACACAGGCTCAGCGTTATCTTCCCAACAAATCCCTCTTGCTAATTAACTTGGCACAAAGTACCCACTTAATTTTACAGGAGGAAAACCTGGCCAACACGCCCCTGGCCCAGTGATCAAGACAACGTCACCAGCACACAGACTCCACAGCTGCCAGGCCTACTCGCTACAAAACACCAGAGAACTCAAGATGAGGGCATTCTGCACACCCCAGTCCAGCTGGCTAGCAGACCCTAGAAAGATAGCCAGGGCAGCCCAAGTGGGGTCTGAGGATGAGATAGTGGCCTGGCAGCAATGCTGATCTGATTTGGATAAGAGCGCAATGGCCGTGTACGAGAATGCACTCACTTTTAGGAAATATATTCCGAAATGTTAAAAAATAGCAGGCATCATGTCTGTAACTTACTCAAATGACCCAGAAAAAACACATACAGATAGAGAGTAAAACAACTCAGAAATGTAGGCGAAGGACCTTAGTGAAGTTTTCTGTTATTCACGGCAAGTCTTGGGTCAGAAATTCTAGATTAGAATAAGCCAACAAAACCAGGCCCAGAAGCCTGCCTCTGAGAGGGCGTGAACCTGGCCATCCTGGGTCCCTCTCAGCCGCAGCATTACCAATGCCTGGGCAGCCTCTCCCCCTTCCACACCCCCATGTCCCCCTTTCAATCCCCTTTCCTTGGGGGCATTCCTGTGCTGGCAGGAAAGAACCAACCTCCCCAGGAAAAAGGTCCACCAGCAAGGCTGAGGAGGGTAAAGAGCATAGGGGGCAGCTCCTGGGTCACTAGTGTCACCCGGGGAGAGGTGGCCAATTGGTTCCTAGCTAAAGGCCGCCCATGGCCTCAGTTTCCCCTCGGGCTGAGGCTGGCTGCGCATGCCCTTCCTGCACACGGTCCAGCCACAGCCCAGCCTGCCTGGATGGGCACAAAAGGCTCTTTACCCCAGGGTCTCTGGCTCAGGCCAAGACCTGGTTTGACAGATTCCTCCTATTCTTATTCTTCCACATGTCAGCTCTGTGGTAACCTGCCTATAGGCCCTTTTTCTCCAGCACCACCCACTCAGTGCCACTGATCAGCTTTGGCAACACTGCTTCGAACCCCCTGCCACCACTTCCCTGTGGGGCTTGGATGCCACATGTAGGGAGGGCTGCTAGGGGGAGAACACAGCCCACTCTGAAACCAAAGCCAGGCCTTGTCCATAGGGCCATAGGACCTGCTCACTGAAAACCCAGGCACGGACGTTGTCCTCACCCTGCCCTCCTCCGGTCCGTGCCAGGGCTGTTGGGGTTGGGGCACTCTGAAGAAAGAGTGGCACTACTGTCCCTTGAGTAGTGCCTGCTGCCCAGGCCATTCCCCTGCAGAAGGGCCAGACTTTACAAGCTGGCCGCAGGGATGGGGCACCCCAGGCCAAGAGGCAGGGCAGCCAGAGAGCCTTACCTGGGAGCTGGTGAGGGGCTGGGCCCCCCAGGGCTGGAGGAGAGCGGGGGGAGCACACTGCCTTCTGTGGGCAGGAACCATGACAGGTACCGGTCCACGAGGATGAAATAGGCACAGTCTGAAGTTCGTATGTGGAGAGCCCCAGGGAGTGGCTGGAAAAGCAAATCGGAGTTGGTACGTGGCTCTGGGTGCCACCCCTGGCTGCGGACCCCAGCAGCCTCAGGGCTCAAGTCACTGCACATGAGCTCTGGACATAGGCTACATCCCAGGGGCCAGACCAAAGCACCCTGGGCAGCACCGGGAGATGAGTCCCTCTCCCATCCTGGCCAGGGGGCCTGACTAGACCCCAGAGTCCTTTCAGCATGCAAGCTTCCTGGGCACCTCTGCTCTGCTCCCGTGCCCAGCAAGCACTTCCCACAGGAAGCCCCCCCAACCACCAACTGGGGTGCACAGGTCACCCTATGTTGCCTGTCAAGTGTGCCCACCGGCCTGTGATCCTAAGTGAGGATGGTCTGAAGAACAAAGGCTGGAGGAGGATGCAGAGGGGGAGCCGGAGAAATGAGGTGAGAAGGGAGAAGAAATGAAAGGTACAGAAAGTCCTAGGCCACAGCCCCCACCCCCGGGGGCTTTGGGAAAAAGCTGTTCAGGGGCACCCCTCTTGTACCTTTTGAGTGATGAGGCTTAAAGCAAAGAAGAACATGTAGTACTCGAACGGATCTGATGGCAGCGTCAGGAGGCAAACGGACAGGGTTATAGGGCCACCCCCAGCACTGTGTCCCAAACCCCCTCGGCCTCCCCAGACCTGGGGGGCTGACAAAGGATACTGAGGGCCAAGTGCAGGCCAAGACCCCCTGTCGGGGGGAACTGGACCTTGTTGTGGTACAGAGGGCTGTCGGGGAGCACACGCTCCTGGATGGACGCCTTCACGGGGCCCTGCGGAGACAGGGCGTTGGGCTTGTGGGCAGGCTCCATAGGGCACCCCCACGTGGTGCAGCCTCTGGGAAAGGCTGCCGCGGGGGCGACCAGCACACGGACCCTGCCTGGGGGAGCAGTGCTGTCCTCCCGGTAGCGCTGGAGTAAGAGGGCCTCCACTCAGAATTTCTCATGCTATCCTCAGGAAGACCCTCAAATAGCAAGGGCAGCAGATGTGTGAGTTTCTGAGCCTTGTCAAAGGCTTCATGTTCCCCCTCTTCTTTGCTTCCCATACCCACGAAGAAAGTCACCCCTCCCCTCAATTTGCCCCTGAAGGCTGCAAACTCAGAAAAACAGAGTAACTGTCACCCAACCCTACCTGCCACTCAGCCAGGGACAAACCAGGTCCCATTGTGCCTTCTCCTTGAGCAAAGTTGGGAATGATGCCCCCCAGATCCTGAGCAGACACCATGGTCTTCTCCTGCCCACAGCCGCAGCCCCCAAGCCCTACCCCACCTGCACCACTGCAGCCGCTGTGCAGGGCGCTCTGTCCTGAGCCCTGAGCATGGTGCTCGTCCCACAGTTTACTCACAGGCAGGTAGGAGACAGGAAAGTCAAACTTATAATCTTCGGCCTGAAGCTTATAAACCAACTTCATCATTGGGCCACTGACCATGAAATTAAACCAACAGAAAAAGGGCAATGAGCTGTAAACCACCTTTCTTCTTACTTTGAGAAATATAGTGTTTTAAGAACAGGATCACCATGAGGAAACATCCAGCCCCTCTCAGGTGACAAACCTACCTACCCGGGGTCTAGAAATTCCATTGCAATGCTGTATTCCACAGGACTCATGCGTCCCTGCAAACAGCGGAGGTTCCAGCCAAGAAGGACACCGTCCAGGCTGCCAAAAATGCTCTCCACCAGCCATGGGAAGATGGCGTGCAGCTCCTAAAACGGTGTTCAGGGGAGGCTTTGGGCAGGCTTGCTGAAACCCAGTGCCCACTGCTGGGCTGTGTGCCATGCAGGCCTCCTGCCCAGCCCAGTCCTACACCCCAAGCTGTCCACCTTCTTCACTGAGTGTGTACACAAGAACTAGAAATTTCCAGGGTGAGAATCCTTGACCAGGCTGGCTTCCTGGGCTTACACTTACTACTTGGTAATTCTGGGTAGGACTTAAATAAAATACACACTTTCAGGGTGAAAACCAGGGTTTCTCAATCTTTTGAGCTGGATACTTCTTTGCTGAGGTGGAGTGTCCTGTGCAATTTGGGAAATGTACCAGCATCACTGGCCTCTGTCCACTAGATTCCAGTAACACCCTCCCCTGTGTGACAACCAAAAATATCTCTAGACGTTGTCAAATGTCCTGTGCAGGACAGAAGCACCTGTAGCTTAGAACCCCTGGTGTACATGTTGACATGTTTAAATGTGTCCATAAAGGTGACAGTCACAATACTGGGTCACGCCTCTGTGCAGAGCAGTGCTCAGAGTTGGGAATCTGGGGCCCTAAGAATGTTTTTTCAAAGAGTATATGAGACATGACCCCAAGAGATGCTAGCAGAACAGTACCTTTGCTGGAAAATCCTCGATGACTTTAACCAAGTCTTGGCACCGCTGTGCAAAGGGCTTATTTATAGAGTCAGCTTTCAGGCTAGCCTAGAAGACAGAATAAACCAGAAAAATCATAAGCACATTCAGTTGGCAGCTTTTCTGCCAACTGACTCGAATCAAAACAGAAACCTGAGTGAAAGGAGTCAGACACACCATGGGCATGGCTCCCCAACATCTAGTGAGTCAGGTCATGCATGTCAGTGGCGTAAAGGATGCAACTGGGAGAGGTAGGGGTCCTTTGCTCTCTAGACAGCCAACTCTCAGGCTTCTTCCCTGCACCCTCTGTCACGCATCCCCAGTTCCAGCAGGGTACTACACAATTTCACGACAGAAGTGACTTCCACCCAATCCAGAGCAGGGTCTCAGTTCCAGGGTCAGCCCCACAGCCAGGAGAGGACCCTTACTGTGTAGGGCACCGCTCACAAACCACAGAGTACTCCCTGAGCGTACACACACACAAACTGGAAATTTCCCTGTGATGACACAACTGTGATCATCAGTAAAGATGCCTGACAAAACAAGGGAGAGACCAGAAGCCCTCTTAACCAAGTAATCCGGTGTTCAGTAGATAATGGGCCAAATGAATTCATTACCTTAAGAAACAAGGCAGGCTAGAAACAACAGATGGTTTCAACCAAATGCTGACACTAATCGTGAAGGCACTGGACAGGCCAAAAAATATTTAAGACAAGAAGGCAGGAAATCTATCCAAGATCATGGAGTGTGGATGAAGATCAGGAAAAAAATGCCAGAATTTGAACCAAAACGGCTATGCCCAAGGAAATTGAAGGCCTTAGCCATCTCCAAATGAGGATGGTGTTGCAGTCAAAGATAAAGATTTGGGATGTTTTGTCACGCGCTGTGGGAACACTCCCTGCATGTCTGGCCTCTACCCACTGGGTGCCAGGAGCACTGCAAGTGTTGACTTTAGAAGGGGCACTAAGGAAGCATGTCCTTCTAAATGAATGTTTACAGAAAGTATCTTCCAGGAACTGAAATAAGGAATCCTCACCATGGCTATCTGCCTCAAACATAACTTCCCAGCATCATGTTTAATGCTGAGAGTGTAGTCATGCCATTTTCTAAGGATAACAGCTGGGATTATTAGAATACCCCGTGAAGCATGTAAAGATTTACAAGATGCAAAAATTCTGATGTATATCCTTTCACATGAGCCTTCCCAGGCCCCAGGAAGTCATGAAAACTGCATTTGAATTAACCTACCTTGGAGGTGAGAAACTCATCTTGTAGGTGAGAAAACCAGGGCTCAGAGGTACAGTAAACCCAATGTCCTGCCAAGTAGGGGGCAGAGTCAAGTCTAAGGATTCTAACCCCAGGCCAGCTTCCTTAGCATCCCCTCAAAGAACTACCAGAAGACAGTTCAGGTCAGGGGAAAGAACTTGAAAGTCCCTGGGCTATAGAACTATCATCAGGCTGACGTTCCCAGAGGCAGGTGGTACTTACCAGCAGAAAGCTGGGCTGCTGCAGGTGAGGAAACGCCATTGCAACCTCTTGGGACCCACAGACAACGGCCGTCTTAGGAAACCACTGTGAAAAAACAAAGGTGACATCTCAACGTCTGCCACACAACAGAACGTCACATTGCCTCACAAGGGCCAGGAGAGTATTTGTAGAACTCAACACACTCTGCACTGCCAAATGCCAGGTTTTATAGAAATGCCAGTCTAGAGGTGCCTTTGTGGCTCACGGGGCTAAAGCCTCTGCCTTCGGCTTGGGGCGTGATCCCAGGGAGCTAGGATGGAGCCCTGTCTTAGGTTCCCTGCTCAGCGGGGACTCTGTTTCTCTCTTTCCCTCTGTGCCCACACTTGCTCTTTCTCTCTCAAATAAATAAATAAAAATCTTAAACAAAAAAAGAAATGCCAGTTTGACACATTCCATTATGGCCAGCTTCAGAGCCAAGTCTGCAGTGGCAAATCCTTGGTGACGCTTGTAAAGTACTTGCTAGGGGCCACACCTGCTTCTAGGATCCCTCATTTAATCCTCTGGGGTTGGCAGAATTTTCAAGACAGCCCTCCAAGATTCCTATCCTTGGGTATTCAGTCAAACGCTCATGTAAGGGTTATGAAGGAATTTGACAGATGAGACTGAGTCTCAAGGGGGTGGACCACAAGATACAGAGCAGTGCCAGCTGCTGGCCAGTAAGGAAACGGGGACCTTAATTGTGCAACCCGAGGGAACTAGATTCTGCAAGCAACTTGAATAAGCTCGGAAAAAGATTCTTTCTGAGGGCTTTTAGGTAAGAACAAAGCCAACCAACACCTCCATTTCAATCTTGTGATATCGTAAGCAGAGAACCCAGTGGAGCCTGTGTAGACTTCTGGACTGTATTATTGTGAGATAATAAGCGGATGCAGTTTCAAGCTGCTAAGTTTGCTAAGGAAGAATCGAAAATATATATCCTCACAACAACCCTGCAAGGTCAATAGGGATAAAAAAAAGAAGTGGAAGCAAAAAGGAGGTAAATCACATGCCCTCACTTAGCTGGTAAATGGCAGAGCCAAGATTCAAAAACATGGACCTCTTAACACATGTTCCACGAGACAAGTACGTCACTGTGCTCTACGAGAATGAATGGAATGAATGGAAGGGATCAGCAAGCGCAGCCGAGGGAGTTTTTGAGCAAGCCATCAGAAAATCAGGAGCAACTCTCTAGATTCCTATCTCTCTGCCCACCCAGTTCAGAAACTGAAACTATCCAGACATGGACTGAACAGAAACAGAGACCACTGAGTCCCACTGATGATGGTCCTCCTGGTACAGCTCTGCCCACAGCATGAGTAAGTGTGCTGAGGTGGCAAATGGAAGTGCATGTGGATGAGGAAAGACCAGGTGCAAGGAAGCTGTGAGGCAGTGGAGGAACTGAGAGATGGCATCTCTGTCTCTTGGCAACAGAAACAACCTCCTCGTTTTTTTCAATTCTTCATGACACTGGCTATCAAATTCAGTTTTAAGGAAGACCTAAAAGGCCTTAGTCCTGAACCAAGAGAATAGCGCGATAAAGATGACCAAAGTAAAATAATCAAAGCAGCATAAAATCCTGGCCTGTTTGCAAAGGGCAGAGCGCTAGAGATGATGAGGTGGCAGCCTGAAATGGCATCAGCTCAAGGACTGAGGGCCAGAGGCGCCAAACCAAGGAGTCTTTCCGGGAGAGGGCAGTTGTCTCTTAACGCCCTGTTCTCTAACCCTGCCACAGCCAGGCTCCTCCATCATACTCTTCTTCGCATGTACAAAGTGTTCTTTCATCCGCCACTTCACCGCCACTTCATTCAGTGGCTGCTTCGGATCCTGTTTTGAGCTTTCTTCTCGGAGTGGCAACACCAATCACGCCAAGCAAAATCACACTACTGCCACTGTTTCCCTCTGGCTGCTGAGAAGCAGAATATGCTCCCATTTGCCGCTCACAACTGCCCTGTGAAGTGAGCCTCGGGATCTCCATATTACAGATGAAGAAACTGAGGCTCAGGAAGCTCGACCCACACGGGGAAGAAGAGTCAGGTGAGAATCCACACTCGGCTCTTCCTCCCACATAGCTTGTTGAGCCCAAGGCTCCACTTTAACTCGAATCTCTCCCTCCGCCAACTCCGTTCAACGAACGTCAACCGAGCACCCACCAGGATGGGGTGTGCGAGGCGCGCGAGAAGGTGGCATGAGGGCGCAGCCCTGGAAGATGGCCATGAGGGCGCAGCCCGGCCCTTGGTTTCCCAGCCGGCCGGCTGGCCAGGCTCGGGACACAGACACCAACGTCCGGCCTGAGGCCTACGGCTCGTGTAGGAACAGAGATGGCTTCAGCGGAGATTCGGGGTATCGCCGGGACATGAGACCGTCCCGCGCGCGGCTCCCACCACTCACCTGTGGGACCCATAAAATCCCGCGCCTAAGGGACGGAGACCGCCATTCGGCTACCCGGCGCCGAAATGTCGTCATCAAGCTGCGCGGGGCATCACGCCTACCCTACCCTGGCGGGAAACGCACCTTCAACTCTGCGGGCAGTTATCGCAAAAGGCGCATGCGCAAAATGAAGGTCGGCAGGGTTTAGGGGGTTACATCTCCGAAGGCGCGTGCGCAGCGGCGGCAGCAGTGTTCCTTAACCCTGAGTTCTCCGAATGTGGGAGCTGTAAGGAACGCGCGTGCGCGCAAAGAGAAGCTGTTTATTAGGGTCCGGGAGGCGCGCCCCCTAATGGGGAACCGGCGCAGAATAATTATACACCGCAATGACTGACCTTCCGACAGGCATTTATTGAGCGCCTACTATTATTTTCCAAACACTGCACTGGGTGCTGCTGCCCAAGTGAGAATGACCAATGAAGGCTGACTCTGAACGCCCAGAAATGTGTCTCTGCGGCCCGCCTCAGTATCCCCCATGCCTAATACATCTCCCTATTGTGGGACCACTGATTGCAGCTGTCAGGAAAGTATTCTTGAGACTATGTTGCAACTTAGTAAGTTCATTCAAGTAGCAGAGGGACAGGACTTGTAGGCACAAACTACTTTTGCTGTATGAAGCTGGTGGTTATATGCTAAGTGTTCCAGGCATAGGAGCCGTTCAGGGAGTAATAGATCATAAATGTCTTCTTGGAATTTCTAGTCCTAAGGCTGCTTTCGCCAAGATTACTCCGTTGCTTATCCTTCAGCTCTCTATTAACTGTCTTTGAGATGTACAGGCAATCATGAGACCCTTTAAGAATGTAGCAGCCAGTCCTTATTTGATCCTTATCAAAACTATGCAGGTTACAGATCAGCTTTCGGGGCTAAAGATGAACATTTTTCTGCTTGTATCCCTTCTCATCCCGCAGGTAAATGGAGATCAAACGGCAGAGAGAAGATAAACCGGTCCCTGCCCTCTGAAGCAAGGCGGGGAGAGGAAGGGCCGGCGGGGGCCAGTAGAGGGCGCTGTGGGAGCGGCGGAGGGCGCGGCGGGGGCCAGTAGAGGGCGCTGTGCGAGCGGCGGAGGGCGCGGCGGGGGCCGGGGCACAACTGCAAGCGCCGCGCTCATCTTCCCGCCGGCCGGCTACATGGCGGCGGCGGGCGCTGGGCCCGGGCCGGGAGCGCCCCCGGGGCTAGAGGCAGCTCTGCAGAAGCTCGCGCTGCGGCGAAAGAAGGTGCTGAGCGCCGAGGAGATGGAATTGTACGAGCTGGCGCAGGCGGCGGGCGGTGCCATCGACCCCGACGTGTTCAAGTGAGCGCGCGCGGGCGGGAGTGTGCGCTCGTCCCACCCCCAGACGCCCCTGCTCTCCCTCTCTTCGCCCCGGGCCTTTGGTCTGGAGGATACCTCCCGCCCTTTTCGGACCCCTTTGGGTGCCCGGAGTAGAATCGGTGTCCTGAGGGAGGTGGCCCTCCTAGGCCCCGAGCGAGGGGAGCTCACTGCCCACCACCTTGTGTTCTCTCCAGGATCTTGGTGGACCTGCTGAAGCTGAATGTGGCTCCCCTCGCCGTCTTCCAGATGCTCAAATCCATGTGTGCTGGGCAGAGGCTGGCGGGCGAGGCCCAGGATCCTACATCCGTGTCTCTGCCCACATCGAGCGTGCCCGAGACCCGAGGTCAGAGCTGGGCCCGGTGCTCCCTTGCCCCTGCGGTTCAGGCGGTGGGTGGCAGGGGAGGGAAGTGGGCAGCGCCAGGCGCAATGCGGGCTTGGCCCTGAGTGGCCCAGTCCTACTGTGGGTCTTCTCCCCGGACAGCAGGGACCACCCAAGGGCTCCCCTCTTGGTGTCCTATCCCCAGCTTTGGCATCGTTGCTACCCGTAAGAGTGCACATGTGCAGGTCCAGATCAGGCGGTTGCAAGCTGGGTGTCCAGGGTGGCCCAAGCAGGCGAGGCCTCGTCTAGGATTCTGCCTACCTCCTTGGGTAGAAGTGCTTTCATTCCACAAAGACAGGAACAAGGTGGTTTGGGTTCCTGTTCTCAAGGTGTGTACAAGCCTCCAGAAAAATGCTGAGGGAGTGGGTCAGGCAGAGGCCTTCCTGCCCGCTCTTTGCTTGCACCCCACTGGGGCCCAGGTGCTGCTCAGGAATGTAGCAAGCTAAGCTTCCTTCCTCAGATCGCAGGACAGGGGTCTGCCTGGCAGCCCTGGGCTGCCCTAGACACATGGAGCGCAGAGGCCTGAGTGGGCACGGCACTGGGCGCAAGTGTCAGGGGCCTCCTCACTCTTGAGAGTCACAACGTGTGTGTGGGGTGGGTAAGCAGATGCTGCTAACAAGGGAGTCACAGCGGAGCTCCAACTGCATCCACTTGGTGTGTTGCATCTGCTCCCAATTTCAGAAACACTCTGGATGTTTGGCCAGAAGCCCTCAGGCTCTCACAGATGTCCTGAGAAGGGGCTGGTGTTCGGGTTGGGCGCAGGCTGGGCCCCCATGGGGGGAAGTGCCAGGGCCCTGGGTACCCATGCCCCCTGTCCTGAGAGGCCCTGGGCATTGGAGCGCAGGCTTCCTAACTGATCCACGCTCTGTCTACTCTCTTTGTGTCTCTCTCTGACCTCCAGAGGCCTCCTTTCTCTCTGCCAAGAACTGTAGTCCCCCTGCAAGGCCCTCCTTTTCCTCGGCCCCGCGGCCTGCGGCCTCTCCGGTTCTGCTCCACGGCCCAGCTGCCACGCACCCGCCTCTCTCTCCAGGGCCCCCCGGTTCCCTCCGGTTCTCTTGCTGCCTGTTCTCTCCTTTCGCAGGTTGCGTTTATTGGTTTATCTCTGGGGGTTGGTGCTCTTTCTTGTTTCTGTGGAAACTGCTGTGGCCCCAGATCAGGGGAGCTTGTTAAAGCAGCTTCGGTGAGCTGCTAGGACAGGACCTTATGGGCCATTCCTGCCACACAACTTAGAAGCCGGGACGCAATTTCGTGGCTCAGTTTATTAGAGACAACCTGCAGTACTTCCAGAATGGGACCAGTGCCCTCCACTCCCTAGGGGCCAGCTCTGCTAGGTGAGACTTATGCTCTGTGGAGGTGCCCTCACCCCAGAGGAAGACAAGAGGCAGAGGACCGGGAGCCTTTACTTTCATGTAGAGAGTAAAGCCTTAGGTGTGAGAAATGCCTTGGCCTCTGAGATGCCAACACCCGCCCGGGCAGGTAGTCTAGAGTATAACCTGTGATTGCCCTTTCCTGCCTGTTTCCTGAGGCAAGGGAACCTTCCAGGGATTGCCACGTGTGATGAAGCTGGAGCCCGAGCCAGGGGTGTGTGAAGGCCTGAGATCCCACAGGTGCCCTGGCTGTCCTCTCCATGTCCCTCTACACATCACCCACCTTGCTGTTCCGGATGTCGCCTGGAGCTCAGGCTGGCCAGATGGGGGAGGGCCAAGGGGCAGGTCCAGGCAGACATGCGTAGACTACAAGGCTGAATTGAAGAATCAGTGGACAGAAGGAGGGAGATACTGGGGACAGCCCTCCTCATTTGAGGGGGCGTTGCTGCTTGCTCACCCAGTGGCTGGGTGCCAAGCTGGCCCTCAGGGCTGAGGACTCAGGGGCTGTGAGATGGCCAAGTCTTCCTTCCAGGGAGGGAGAAGGCTGGACCAATCAAAGGTGACAGAGATAGGAGGAAGCCAGTGTAGCTGGCCTTGCTGGAACAGCAAGTGTTGACCGGAATCAGAGTCCTGTTTCCCTGTAGCCCTTTGAGTTGGGGGGAGTGGGGAGGGCTCCAGCCAGAGGTGCAGGCCCAGGCCTCTGTGGCAGCAGGCCTGAGCTTGGGGTTGCGGGGGGAAGAAGAGGGGAGGGTAGAGTCAAGGGGTACTGTGGGTTTAGTATTGGGAGCACTGGCATTGAGGGGTTCCGAGGGTGGTGGGGAGGAAGCCCCAAGCACAGGGATAGGAGTGGTGTGCGTGGAGTGCTGGGCCCCATGAGGTTTTCTCAAGTGCTTAGGCCTTGGGTCTCCTGGGTTGGGCATTTGGCAACCGGAATATGAGGGCACAGAGGCCCTGGGGAGATACGCAGTGAGGGGAGAGTGCAGCCTGGAAGAGAGTTTGGTGGGGAGGCACTGAAGGGGAGCTGGGCACATGAGAGGCCATGATAGGAGTGTACAGTGGCGAAGAGGCCAAGGCCATCAGGGACCCAAAAGCGCTGAGGCCACATGCACAGAATCTCTCCACACAGAGCTTGGGCAGGGTAATGGGGGGAGAAAATGAGGAGAGTCATCAGAGTGATCAGGTGGGGGCCTGTGGTGGCCTAGCGTTGTGATGGCGGTTTGAGGCTGTTGGGGTGAACTGGCCTTAGGTTTCCCATGGGATCGGGGTGTGGAGCTGCTGCAGACCGGGGGCTGGAGCCCCACTCGGGAGTTCGATCTGGTAAGCTGCAACAGGAACGGCGGGTCATCTGGGTCCCTGTCCCCTGGCCATCCAGGTGGCCCGCGGGGACTGTCACTTATCACCTCACTCATTTCTGCCTTTACCAGGCAGAAAATGGAGAAGCAGAAGACCCCAAGAGCACACAGGAATAAATGCTTGTCTTGGTGGGGGTGTGGTCACTGAGGAAAAATAAAATGCAATGGAGTTTTCTCTGTTGAAGTTTAGGGAAACTATATATATATTTTTAAAGATATATTTATTTGAGAGAAAGAGAGCATGAGTGGAGGTCGGGGGGTTACAGAGGCTGAGGGAGAAGCAGACTCCCCACTGAGCAGAGAGCCCGATGTGGGGCTTGATCCCAGGACGCTGAGATTATGACCTGAGCCAAAGGCAGACACTTAACCAACTGAGCCACCCAGGCATCCTGGGAAACTGTATACTTTAAAAAGATGTTCCTCCAGAAGGTATAAGATGAAGTTTGGTGTGCAGAAGCTGTGAGCTTTACACAGAGCTGCATTGTCAATAGGGAAGCCTTGGGCCCCCCAGGGCTGGGGCAGCTGAGACTCAGCATGAGGTCAGTACACAGCAGATGGCCAGATGCCAAAGAACTGGCACAAAAAAAGAATACCTTGCAAATAATTTTTATCCTGATTACATGTTGAAGTGATGACACTGCCCATTTTGAGCTAATTAAAATACCTTACTTAAATTAATTTCCTAGTTTTTTAACTTTTTAATGTGGCTCCCAGAAAATGCCACGTGTGGCTCACATTGTATCTCTACTGGACAGCATGGCTCAGGGACAATCACAGCGACACTTTCCCCAAAACACTGAATCAGGGCTGCAGGTGCACACGCAGGAGGGGTCATTCCCCCCAGGAAGCATAGGCTTGTGTTGAAGCGGCGTGTCTGCATGTCCACAGTACACGAGTCCTTGGTGTTCTGTCTGTGTGTGTTCTGGAAGCACAGATCAAGCCCCTCCTGTGTACTTGGCTGGAAGGGGCAGCAGGACTGGCTGCTGGGTGCAGACCTGCCTGTGGTAGCAGTGAGGGATGGTCCTGACCACTCACTCACCCGGGCCACTAGCCTTGCCAGCCAGCCTTGAGCATATACTGGGGCGCCTGCTGTGCTGTGTTGACCCCCTGTTCTTTTCCTTCCTCACACCATGCATCTGGTGTACACTCATGGCCACTAATATTTGGCCTCACAGCCCCACTAGCCCATTTGAGCACAAGGGAGCACTGGCACCATGGAGAAAGGCCGCTCCCGGGGACCGTAGGCAGGATGGGAACAGCAGTCCACATTCAGGCTGCTTTCTGTGACCCCTCGATCCCTCCAGCTCTGCAGACAGGACTCGCAGGGGATGGGGAGTCAGGATCACATGGGCCACACCAGAGGTAAATGAATGACACAGTGGGTCCCACTGGAATGAGTCAGCTCCCCGGCCGTAGGGTATGTGTTTTGGGTTGCATTTGGGGTTTTGTTGTGACAGACATTTTAACATTCAGTGGTCATTGTCTCCAGTGGTCTTCAGCTGTCTGGGGGCCGCTCAGGTTTTGGGCCTGGGAGAGCATATCACCCCTCCCACCTTTGGCTGAGCTCCATCCTCCATTCCCTCTGACCCTGATTACCCCATGCAGGGATCTGGGGCAGATAGGACCAGCTACAGAAAGTCTCTTGCAGGATCCAAGGGCGCGGCTGAGTTAGGCTTAGTAGAGCAGGTCTGACCACCAATAGGCCCTGTACACCGTTCTCCTGAGACCAGAATGTCACTCTCCTCAACCTCCCCAGGTCTGCATAAAAGGAGGCCTGCATGGGTCTCCCCACTGAGAGCACGTGATTCCCAAAGGTTCTAAGAATTGCACAGAGCTGGATAAATGGTCTACTTTCATTGTTAGATAGTGCTCTTAATGCCTTTTATGGCTCAAAGTTACACCGGTGTCTTTATTTCCAGGGATTATGAGCCTCATCAAGGTTAAAGATGAGCTTTATTTGCTGTTTTCTCCTTTTCTCTCATCCTTGAGTTTCCAGAAGGGCCCTGGTCACTATACTGAGAGGGAGAGGAAGTTCCAGTGTGTGGTGTGCTGAAGAAAAGCTACATTCAGACTCAGGCCCACATCTGAGATCCACCTAGCCATTTGTCAGGGGTGAACTGTACTTGCAAGTCCTTCAGAAGTGCACCGAGCTGAGTTTGTGGGACACTTAAGTACCCCGAACTAGGCTGAGTGTTACAGAGGAGTCATGGCAGCCAGGCCAGCCTGGAGAGGGACATGGCCTCAGAGTGGGCAACAGCATGTTGGGAGCTGCAAGGTGGTGGGGTTCATGCATCCGTAAGAGATAGGATCCTTGCCCCTTGACCAGTCAGTGGGGACCAGATAGCAGCATTTGTAACAGGAGAAAGGAAATGTGCGGTGACAGCTCTGATTTGTGTCTTTTCCATGAGTCACTTGCAGGCTGAGTTGGCCCGGCTTCACCCTACCACATGCCCTCAGCCCTGGGTAACCTGTTATTACATCCTTGTTGAATCAACTGTATGCAAACACTTGAGTGTGAAGCCCAGGGTGGCAAAGCAAGGGAAAATCTGAGCTGTCAGAATTTCAAATGTGCCCCCACTGTCACCCTTTCCAGCCCACTGGGCAGCAGAGACGCCCTATTCTCTGGAGAGGAGCTTTTCAGAAATGCTCTGTAGGAAGGGGAGAGTGTAGTTGTGTCACAGAGCTGGGAAAGCAAGTCTGATGTCCAGGGTCTGCAAATGCAGGGGCCTCCCTTGTTCACCATGACAGACAGGGAAACAGAAATTACTTAATATGCCCCCTAAGAAACCTCATGGTGTCTTTTCTCCAAAAATCTAGAAGTCCCCTGTGCAGGTTATTTATTAGATTACTAACTGACGTTGAGGTTGAGGTCAAACACGGGACACATACCCTGTTCAGAGTCTGCAGGGTGGACCCCACCAGACTGGAGAAGAGCCCTAGCCGATGGAGGCTCGATATGAGGGAACTGTGACCCAGTGGGTGAGCCTTCTCTCTGGGCACCTTTTGTCCCCTCTGGTGTCCTGTCAGTCTTATGAATGCTGTCAACACCCTGAGGCAAAGGAAACCATTCCTTTAAAATAAAGCTCTGGCCCAAGCATGGTTGCAGATTTTCCGGTCTTCATAGAAAGAGGGTAAGGTAAGTAAATTATAAGTCAGGAGCTATCTGCAGCAGTGGTCTCCATCTGAATGTGACTACCTGTGGTCAGGGCAAGTCTCCTTGAGCACTCAACCCTCAGCAGGGGCAGGAACCCGGTCACAGGATCCGGGAGCTGAGCTCAAGTGCAAGCGTCTTGACCACCAACTGTTTGCAAAATACTTTGAGGTAGGCAGGAAACGCCTGTGAGAAAGAGCTTCCAAGACCCAAATCCGAAAGTCCAATTTCCGTTCCTCTTTTTTTTTTTTTAAGATTTTATTTATTTGAGAGAGTATGAGAAAGGGGAGGGTCAGAGGGAGAAGCAGACTCCCAAGCAGGGAGCCCGATGCGGGACTCGTTCCCAGGACTCCAGGATCATGACCTGAGCTGAAGGCAGTTGCTTAACCAACTGAGCCACCCAGGCGCACCCTAATTTCCATTTTTTTAAAAAATATGTTTGTTTCTGTTTTTGTTTTTAAAAGATTTTATTTATTTATTTGACAGAGAGAGATCACAAATAGGCAGAGAGGCAGGCAGAGAGAAAGGGAAGCAGGCCCCCTGCTGAGCAGAGAGCCTGATGCAGGACTCAATCCCAGGACCCCGAGATCATGACCTGAGCGGAAGGCAGCGGCTTAACCCACTGAGCCACTCAGGCGCCCCCTAATTTTCATTCATGAGGGTTGTGCCTCCTGCACCATCACTGCAAGCAGTTGAGCTGTGGGCGATTTGGAGGAGTGCCGGGGGGCCGGAGGCAGCAGTCCAGCTGATAAGCCCCCCCCCGGAGTACTGGTGGCCGGCTGGGTCCCTTCACTTTCCTGGGCAGGATCAACCAGCTGAGCTCACTTCCCGAAATGGGCCTTGTGGACTTTCCCCATTGCCCCTTGCACTGCTTCTGTCCTAGGACCCGTGCTCTAGGGCCTCCTGCACTCTGCCTAGGATTTCTCTTGGATGTGCCATCTCCAGGCAGTCCTCAGCCTCAGGGCTCAGGGCTGACAGAGGGTTCCTGGCTGAAAGGTCGGACAGAGATGTGCTAGACATAATGTGCCAGGAACACAAATGTGGTCGATGTGGTAACTGTGGAGTCTACCCTGGTTCCTAATGATTGTGTTCTGTGTCTGCTCAGGGAGAAACAAAGGCAGCGCGGCTCTGAGTGGAGGCCCAGCACTGGCAGAGCGCGGTGGCCGGGAAGGATCCAGCCAAAGGATGCCCCGACAACCCAGTGCCACCAGGCTGCCCAAGGGGGGCGGGCCGGGCAAGAGCCCCACACGGAGCAGCACCTGAGACGGGCAGACTTCTCATACCCCCCAGCTCTGGCCTCTGCCACCCTCCTAGCAGAGGCTATGTGGGCTTCCCCTAGTTCGTAATAAAGCTTTGTGAAAAACCAAGGTCCATCCAAGCTGTTTTCTATCACCTTTTGAATATATTAAGACAAGGATTTAGAATCCGTTCTGCCTAGTGGGCCTGGCTGTGCTATAACTGAACTAAGCAAGTGACTTAAACCAGTGATTTCACCCTCCTGTACCTTATTTTCAAATTGGAGAGAAAATATCTATACAGTTGGCCCTTGAACAACACAAGGGTTAGGGGCACCAACCCCCCTGCATTGTTAAAAAATCCAAATATAACTTGACTCCCCAAATCTTATTTACTAGTAGTCTACTCTCAACAGGAAGCCTTACCAGTAATATAAAGTTGATTAACAAATGCTTTGTATTATATACCGTATTTCTTACCATAAAAGGAAGCTAGACAAAAAAAAACCCCGTAAGGGAAACACATTTGCACTGCTTTACTATAAAAAATCAACGTACAATTGGCCCTGCACAATCCTGTTATTCAAGGGTCAATTGTATTCCTAGAGCTTTCATAAACAGCCGTCAACACGTTTTGCTAAAGGGAAAGGGGCAGTGCTTTTGCTGAGACTTTCCAGGGCGCTCACCTGCAAGGGCCTGAGCATGAAGGGGGAGAGGCTGTCCTACAGGGTACCCGTACAACGCAGTCAAGGATGAACCGTGCTATGAACCTAGAGCTGTAAGCTGTGGTTGCCAAGCAAAATCCAGTTAAGACTCCTTCCCCTGCAACCCAGAATGTCCTCAACCTAGGGACGCCTGGGTGGCTCACTCAGTTAAGCGTCTGCCTTCGCCTCAGGTCATCATCCCACGGTCATGGGATCAAATCCTGCATTGGGCTCCCTGCTCAAGCAGGGACACTGCTTCTCCCTCTGCCTGCCGCTCCCCCTGCTTATGTGCGTTCTCGTTCTCTGACAAACAAATAAATAAATCCTTAAAAAAATAAAAGTAAAGGGGCACCTGGGTGGCTCAGTGGGTTAAGCCGCTGCCTTCGGCTCCGGTCATGATCTCAGGGTCCTGGGATCGAGTCCCGCGTCGGGCTCTCTGCTCGGCGGGGAGCCTGCTTCCCTCTCTGCCTGCCTCTCTGCCTACTTGTGATCTCTCTCTGTCAAATAAATAAATAAAATCTTTTAAAAATAAATAAATAAATAAAAGTAAATTTAAAAAAATTTTCTCACCCTACATGTGACCCACGGTGTTAGGGACTTTGTCAACATCCCCTTCCCATAGACCTCAAATGTTCAAACTCCAGTTCCAAACTCTTACCTGGTGCCATTAACAGAGAAGCCTGAAAAATGACAAGCACAAATGAAAACTGAACTCAGTTTTCCTAGAATCTAGGAAATTTCTAGATTCCTAGAATCTAGGAAACACTGTTTCCCCTCAGGGCATGTCACATAAGCAGTGGCTCCTTACAGATGTGAGCAAGGCAGTACCCCACTCCTGCAGTGCAGGCCGGGACAGCTTTCCGTGTGGCCCAGCCTTGGGGTCCGCCCCCCGATCCCTGCAGGCAGAGGAGTGTGTACCAGCAGTGCATCACAATAGAGGTTTCATACAGAAGCTTTAATTGTGAACAACTGGGAACAAGATGTGCTGCAGGGTGGCAGGAGGGGACGGGGGCAGGGAAACTCCTGCGAGCCCCACTCCCATTCAGTATTCTTCCCCTTCCTCGGCCTCTGCTTCCACGGAATCCACACCCACCTCTTCATAATCTTTCTCTAGAGCTGCCAGGTCCTCCCGGGCCTCAGAGAACTCCCCTTCCTCCATGCCCTCCCCCACGTACCAGTGCACAAAGGCTCGCTTTGCATACATGAGGTCAAACTTATGGTCCAGGCGGGCCCAGGCCTCGGCAATGGCGGTCGTGTTGCTCAGCATGCACACGGCCCGCTGCACCTTGGCCAGGTCACCCCCGGGGACGACAGTGGGGGGTTGGTAGTTGATGCCCACCTGCGAGAGAAAAGGGGAAGAAAGCAGTCTGTGAATCTTCAGCCCAACCCAGAAGTGGTGATTGCTTTCGTGGAAATAAGACCTGTGTTGCCTTCCTCGTGCCAGGCAAGGAGTCAGGTGAGCAGGCTGTGGGTTTCTGGACAAGGACAATGGGGAGAAAGGAGTCCTGGAGCCGGCCAGCCTGGCTCAGGTCCAAGCTGCCGGAAGGGCTTTGTCCTAGCACTTGAGCCACGTAAGGTACTCAGGTAACAGGACTGTTTCTTCTAAAAAGGGATACTGCTTTCTAGTCTTCAGATAAAATTTTCTCCATAGGCTTCCACTGATGGGGATTCATTTCTGTAGCTGACACCTCTTCCACTCAAGTCTGAGTGCTATGGTTTTATCACGAGGGGAGATCACCCCCCCGCATCTCCCATCAAGGGAGTGAGCCTGTGCATCACAGGATGACAGGAATGCTGTCAGAAGTCCGAGGGCTGTTGCCACCACTGCAGCCAGAGGTGGACTATATGCGTGCTGAGTAGAAAGGGGGTGATATCCAAGACCTGGAACCAAAGGGGAGGCATTCCAAGTTTCCAAACCAGGGGACAATGTATCCCAGAGCTTTGGGCAGTGATACACAGGGTCAGTTAGAACCAGGCTCAGCAAACTTTGTCTATAAATGTCAAGACAGCACATATCCTAAGCTGGGCAGGCCACATGGTCACGGTGACAAATGCTAATTCTATCTGCAGCACAAAAGCAGCCTCAACCACACACCAAAGAACAGGTGTGCCTGTGTTCACATAAAGTTATTTACGATAGGTGGCTGGTCTGCCAATCATGCCAAGCCCTGAATGTAGAATACAAAGTGCTAGTTAAGGACAGTGCAGGGGCACCTGGGTGGCTCAGTGAGTTAAAGCCTCTGCCTTTAACCAGACAGGGTCCTGGGATCTAGCCCCACATTGGGCTCTCTGCTTAGCAGGGAGCCTGCTTCGCACTCTCTCTCTGCTTGCCTCTCTGCCTACTCGTGATCTCTGTTAAATAAATAAAATCTTTAAAAAAAAAAAAAAAAAAAAAGGACCCAGTGCAGTAAGCTCACCAGTAAGCTCACTGGTTCAGTGAGTTCTGAACAAGCAGAGATGGCATGAAAAGCAAGGCAGAGAGAAGCCCATTTTTCCAGGTAGAAAGCTTGACAGGGCTTAGTATTCAAGTATTGGACAAAGCTTCAAAGTGACAAGTTTCCTATCCTGTATCAAATGGAAGGTTGGTAAAAACTATGTGGAAGGCAAACTCAGGCCAAAATTGCTGAGCCTACCAAAAGAGAAATAAATATGTTGCCATTTTTCCCCAAAAAATATTCATGGAAATTTTTCTTTAAATCAGACTGCATGGGACATTTAAATTGGGTTTAATTTCTATATGCCTGTGAAATGAAGTAGACTTTAGCAACAGCAGTGTTTATGGTAATGCCATTTTCAAATATCCACATAAATTATCAAAATGCCTTGAAAATTTCTACATTTCTAAATCCAGACTACATTTCCCCACACTGATTTGTCACCCAAAAAAGGAACAGAGATTGTTCCAAAAATGTCCTATTCTCTTAAGAAAAATTCTCACCACAGATATATAGTGTGATAACTCAGGAAGGAAGTTCAAAAGGAACCAATGAATATATTATCACTCCGGCTAATTTATGACCAAAGGGCTGGCTGCCATGGAAGGGGGTTATTCTCCACAAAGGGCATGCTGTGCTGGGTCTGCCGCTGCTGACAGGTAAAAACCACTCTGCATCACCCAGTCCTACCTTAAATCCAGTCGGGCACCAATCCACAAATTGGATGGTGCGCTTGGTCTTGATGGTGGCGATGGCTGCGTTGACATCTTTCGGGACCACGTCGCCCCTGTACAACATGCAGCAGGCCATGTACTTGCCGTGCCGAGGGTCACACTTGACCATCTGGTTGGCCGGCTCGAAGCAGGCATTGGTGATCTCGGCCACGGACAGCTGCTCGTGGTAGGCCTTCTCGGCAGAGATGACCGGGGCGTACGTGGCCAGGGGAAAGTGGATGCGGGGATACGGGACCAGGTTGGTCTGGAATTCCGTCAAGTCCACGTTCAGGGCCCCATCGAATCGCAGGGAGGCCGTGATGGAGGACACGATCTGCCCGATCAGACGATTGAGGTTGGTGTACGTGGGCCGCTCGATATCCAGGTTGCGCCGACATATGTCGTAGATGGCTTCGTTGTCCACCATGAAGGCACAGTCGGAATGCTCCAGGGTCGTGTGGGTGGTCAGGATGGAGTTGTAGGGCTCCACCACGGCCGTGGACACCTGGGGAGCTGGGTAAATGGCAAATTCCAGCTTGGACTTCTTGCCGTAGTCCACCGACAGCCGCTCCATGAGCAGAGATGCGAACCCAGAGCCGGTGCCGCCCCCGAAACTGTGGAAGATGAGGAAGCCCTGCAGCCCCGTGCACAGATCCGCCTGAGAGAAATCACAGACCGCGGGTCAGCGCCTGCAGAAGCCACACCGCCGACCTCCAGCGAGCCACGGTCACTCCTCTTTTCCTCTGCAGGACGCTACGCGTTCGAATCGTCCACAGCGCACACGCGGGACACTCAGAAGCAAAGCAAGGCGGACGTTAAGACGGATGGATGATGGATGCACGAAGCCACCCGTGAAGGAAGACGGGGACTCAAGATTCTGGCCTGGGGTTTGGCCAGAGGGACCTTGAGGTCCCCATCCCCACCCGCCCTCCCGTCCAGGGCAACGTCCACAGGACGCCCTCTTACCAGTTTGCGGATCCGGTCCAGGACCAGGTCGACGATCTCCTTGCCGATGGTGTAGTGGCCTCTGGCGTAATTATTGGCTGCGTCCTCCTTCCCGGTGATCAGCTGCTCCGGGTGGAAGAGCTGCCTGTAGGTCCCCGTGCGCACTTCATCTACAAAGAGGATGCGTGGGCCGCATGTCTTTTAGGCCTGTTGTTAACTCACCAAGAGGGAGGGATTCGGGGACCCGCTGCATCTACCACGCACATGCTGGGCCTTGGGGGTCAGCAGTGTCAGTGTCTCACAGGAAATGTCTCTCTGTGACGTGCAGACCACAACTGCGATCTGTGGCCCTAGCAGGGAAAGTCAACTGGAGGTACAAAGTCCAATCTGACCGGTTCCCAAAGAAGGGAAAAAGCTCACACCTGCACACACACGATTATTTCTTCCCAGCTGTAGCTACAGCAACAGTGTGCCTGAGAAGCCCTTACATATTAGACAGTCACCAGGTCAGCGTGACTTCTGCCAGGCAGTCCCGACAGGGCACCCTAGGTGGCCTGCGGCTCACAGACTTCAGGCTGACATTCTGTCTCCTCCTGGGTGGCCATGAAAGGTGCGTCTCTTTGCAGCTCTCCCTGGCCACCACCTCAGGCTTCTCAGCTGGTGGATCCCAAGGAATGTTCTCTATTTACCTTCTGCGTCTAAGATGCAGGTCAAGACTCTTGTGCACCAGCAACACCTTGTGGGCAGCGTTAACGAAGGACCCGTGACCGGGCACCCTGCACCCTGGTCTACACAACCACCTGCCTGGGTCTGAGAGGGCCTCGAGTGAATCTATTACCAGCCTCTTTTTCCTGGATATCAGGTTCTCCTGCATTAGGAGCCTCGGTGCAAAAGACACTTGAAGCACTCACCCTGTAGTTTGTCACCTAACACAGTCACAGGCATATACTCGTGTGTCCCATCCTTTCTGTGGAAGGATTCAAAGGAGCACAGGGGATGTGGGTGGGGCTTTAGGGAGACTCTCTCACTGTCCCAGCAAAGCTGCCCAAGTGCCCCAGTACCTACCGACCACGGTGGGTTCCAGGTCCACAAACACCGCCCTGGGCACATGCTTGCCAGCCCCAGTCTCGCTGAAGAACGTGTTGAAGGAGTCATCCCCACCGCCGATGGTTTTGTCACTTGGCATCTGACCGTCAGGCTGAATTCCATGTTCAAGGCAGTACAGTTCCCAGCAGGCATTGCCGATCTGGACACCTGCCTGCCCCACGTGGATAGAGATGCACTCGCGCTGGGAACCAGAACACAAACCTTGAGACCTCCTTGTTTTTAAGGTAATCGACGCTATATGGCCTGGAAATGAGACCTAATATCCTAAGTTAGTATTTGTAAAATATTCTGTTGTCTTTTATTTAGATTGTATATTTATTTGTCAGAGAGAGAGAGGGAGGGTGAAAGCAAGAAGGGGGAACAGCAGGCAGTGGGGGAGAAGCAGGCTTCCTGCTAAGCAAGGAGCCAGATGTGGGACTCGATCCCAGGACTCTGGGATCACAAGCTGAGCCGAAGGCAGATGCTTCACCCACTGAGCCACCCAGGTGAGGCTCAGTTGTCTTAAGATCTCCTCAGACACATCCCATGAGCTTTCAATAATAATTTTATATCTGAACACTTATCTATCCAACATGGACAGACATACACTTAAACTGTGAATAGTAATAGAGTTACTATAATTAGTCTTTCAAGCCATCGGTAAGTAATGTAACAAGTAGAAACCATGGCTTAGAGGGGCACCTGGGTGGCTCATTCTTAAGTGTCTGCCTTCAGCTCAGGTCATGTTCCCAGGGTCCTGGGATCAAGCCCCATATCCGGCTGCCTGCTCGGTGGGAAGCCTGCTTCTCCCTCTCCCACTTCCCCTGCTTCCCCTTCCCTCTCTCACTGTCCTTCTGTCAAATAAGTAAATAAACTCTTTAAAAAAAAAAAAGAAACATGGCTTAGAACATCATAAAAAATATATGAAATAACAGTTTAAGACTTTATTTATTTATTTGAGAGAAAGAAAGAATGAGGGAGAGAGAGCATGAGAGGAGAGAGGTCAGCAGGAGAAGCAGACTCCCTGCTGAGCAGGGAGCCCCATGTGGGACTCGATCCCAGGACTCCAGGATCATGACCTGAGCCAAAGGCAGTTGCTTAACCAATAAGCCACCCAGGCACCCCTGAAATAACAGTTTAAAGTCACTGGACAAAAGACAGTGATTCAAGCAATGTAAGCCTTAGCACTGCCCCTGAAGACTATGGGGAGTTTCCAGGCTGCAAGAGGGAGTAAGGGTGTGGTGAAGAAACCTAAAGCCCTGGGACCTCCCTGAATTGAGAGAGAATTCAGTGTTCAGGGAGGCCAAAGCATCTAGAAATGATGGTGCTAACAGTGGTGGGGAGAAAGCTGCACAAGGAGCCTTGAGGATGTCAGCAGAGAGTCCCACTTGAGTCTACAGCAGAGCGGCACTCAGCACCCGTGTGTGAGGGACTCCTGAGCTCCCGTCAGTTATGAAGGAAAGGCCCTCCTAACTCACAAAGCACCAAAAGGAGTCCTCAGTAGTAGGGCCAAATGAGACCTATACTAAAGGCTGTTCGGAACTCACCTAAAGCTTAAAAGCACGCCTCAAAAGGATCAAATTATCTCTAGGTATTTAATAGCATCCCAGAAGAAAGCCTAAGAATAGTTAAGGCAATACAAAAAACAAACAAACAAGCAAAAAAAACCAAAACAAAACAAAATAAAAAAACCCAAAACAAAAAACATAAAACAAACCCTAACACCCAACAATTTAAAATGTATAATGTCAATCTAAACTTACCACGTATAAACACACACAGAGACACAGAATATATAACCATACATGAAAAGAAAAAGTAATCGATACAAACAGACTGAATTAGTTGATGACAGAACTAGCAGAGGAGGACATTAAAATAGCTATCATGTAGGGGCACCTGGGTAGCTCAGTTGTTTAGCATCTGCCTTTGGCTCGGGTCATGATCCTGGGGTCCTGGGATCAAGTCCTGCATCAGGCTCCTTGCTCAGCGGGGAGCCTGCTTCTCCCTTTCCCACTCCTCCTGCTTGTGTTCCCTCTCTTGCTGTCTCTCTCTGTCTCTGTCAAGTAAATAAATAAAATCTTTCTAAAAAATTGCTATTACGTATCCATATCTCAGGAAGGTAGAAGAGAAAATGAGGAGAAATATAAAAAAGACCTATATCAAACTGCTAATGATAAAAGGAATGCCTGAAATGCAAAATACACTGGATGGAATTAATAGCTGATTATATAATAAAGATCAAAAGATGTGGGGTGCCTGCATGGCTCAGTCGTTCAAGCGTCTGCCTTCAGCTCAAGTCGCATGATCCCAGGGTCCTGGAATAGAGCCGCATATCAGGCACTCCGTATCAGGCTCCCCATCCATCGGGAGGCCTACTTCTCCCTCTCTCTCTCCCACTGTTTGTGTTCCCTCTCTCGCTGTCTCTCTTTCTGTCAAATAAAAAAATAAATCTTAAAAAAAGATGAAAAGATATGCAGATAACATAAAAGTTCTAGAATATAAGTGAATGCTTACAGAATATATGAATATACTTAATGTGACTGAATTATACTTAAATGGTTAAAATGGTAAATTTGGTGCCATGTGTAATTAACCACAACAAAAGGTGATATACTCAGCTAGAAAAAGCAACCGTATTGATACATGCACCATGGATGAATCTCAAAACAATTATAGTCTGTGAAAGAATTCAAACTCCAAAATATGAACTCAACAATCCCATATATAGAAAATTCTAGAAAATACATCTAAATAGATTAATAGTGGAGCAAGAGTGTCAAGTGGGAGGATTTTCAAAGGAGTAGAAGGAAACCTCTGGGGGTAATGGGAGTTTTTTTTTTCTTCACTGAGGTGATGGTTTCATGGATTATCAGTATGTTATTAAATGTTAAACCTTAAAAAAAAAAAACCCAAGAAACCGAGAACAGAGGGAGAGCCTCAGCACTGTTAAAAGATCAGTGTTTTTCATCAAAATCAAAAGCTTCTGCACAGCAAAGGAAACAGTCAAGAAAACAAAGAGGCAACCCACGGAATGGGAGAAGATATTTGCAAATGACAGTACAGACAAAAGGTTGATATCCAGGATCTATAAAGAACTCCTCAAACTCAACACACACAAAACAGATAATCTTATAAAAAAAAATGGGCAGAAGATATGAACAGACAATTCTCCAATGAAGACATACAAATGGCTATCAGACACATGAAAAAATGTTCATCATCACTAGCCATCAGGGAGATTCAAATTAAAACCACATTGAGATATCACCTTACACCAGTTAGAATGGCCAAAATTAGCAAAACAGGAAACAACATGTGTTGGAGGGGATGTGGAGAAAGGGGAACCCTCTAACACTATTGGTGGGAATGCAAGTTGGTGCAGCCTCTTTGGAGAACAGTGTGGAGATTCCTCAAGAAATTAAAAATAGAGGGGCACCTGGGTGGCTCAGTGGGTTGGGCCGCTGCCTTCGGCTCAGGTCATGATCTCAGGGTCCTGGGATCGAGTCCCGCATCAGGCTCTCTGCTCGGCGGGGAGCCTGCTTCCTTCTCTCTCTCTCTCTCTGCCTGCCTCTCAGTGTACTTGTAATTTCTCTCTGTCAAATAAATAAATAAAATCTTTAAAAAAAAAAAAGAAATTAAAAATAGAGCTTCCCTATAACCCTGAAATTGCACTAGTGGGTATTTACCCCAAAGATATAGATGTAGTGAAAAGAAGGGCCATCTATACCCCAATGTTTATAGCAGCAACGGCCACGGTCACCAAACTGCGGAAAGAACCAAGATGCCCTTCAACGGACGAATGGATAAGGAAGATGTGGTCCATATACACTATGGAGTATTATGCCTCCATCAGAAAGGATGAATACCCAACTTTTGTAGCAACATGGATGGGACTGGAGGAGATTATGCTGAGTGAAATAAGTCAAGCAGAGAGAGTCAGTTATCATATGGTTTCACTTATTTGTGGAGCATAACAAATAGCATGGTGGACATGGGGAGTTAGAAGAAGGGAGTTAGGGAAAATTGGAAGGGGAGGTGGACCATGAGAGACTATGGACTCTGAAAAACAATCTGAGGGGTTTGAAGCGGCAGGGGGTGGGAGGTTGGGGGAACCAGGTGGTGGGTATTAGAGAGGGCACGGATTGCATAGAGCACTGGGTGTGGTGCAAAAATAATGAATACTGTTAGGCTGAAAAATAAATAAATAAATAAATAAATAAAGTTATTCTGTAAACTCAAAAAAAAAAAAAGATCAGTGTTTTGAAAGACTTGTTCTAATTCTGTCTAGATTTCACTGCATTCAGAAGTTTAATCATGTAATTGACAGTTTTCTAAATTAAAATTTTACAGAAATACTAACTGGCACATAATTACAACACAACAACAGATATAATTCTATTGAGTTAAAAAATACATTAAAAATACATAAAAATAAAAAATACATAAATGTTAGGGGCACCTGGGTGGCTCAGTAGGTTAAGCCTCTACCCAGGTCATAATCCCAGGGTCCTGAGATCGAGCCCCTCATTGGGCTCTCCGCTCAGAGGGGAGCCTGCTTTCCCCTCTCTCTCTGCCTGACTCTCTGCCTACTTGTGATCTCTCTCTCTCTGTTAAATAATGAAATAAAAAAAATCTTTAAAAAATTCATAAATGTTAAACATCATCGAATTACAGAATTTATTTTATTTTATGACAAAGATAAGTCAATAAAACTAAAAAGAGGTAAAATAAAGACTTTGTCAGACGTTCAAAAACTGAGGGAATTAATTATAAGCAGATCATTACAACAAGAAATGTTAAAAAAAATTACACGAGACAGAAAGAAAACATTAGATGGAAAACTGGAACTACGCAAAGCAACGAAGAACACCAAAACAACTAAAGATTTGGGCAAACATAAAAAAACTTTTGTTGAATTTTCAAAATAGAATCAAACGTTAAAGCAAAATCAGTGATTTACTGTGGGGTTTATAGCTTGTATAAAATTAAAATATGACCAACAGTACCAAAGAGGCAAGAAGGAGGAATGGAAGTATATGGCTGGGACATGGTATTATAGCACTTAGGGGCCCACTGCAACAGACTGAAGATATGCTCTATAACCCCCAAAACAACCACAAAAAAATTAAACGAAGTGGTATAGCCACAAAGCTAATAAAAAAGATAAAATGGAATCATAAGAACAATCCAAAAGAGGCAGGAAAAGAGAGGAAAGAGGGAACAAACAGGAGATAAACAGAAAACAAATAGCAACCTGGTAGATTTAAACCCAACCACACCACTAATCACGTTAAACAACATTACAAATTGAATGAAAATACCAGATTAATAGGAAGATTGTCAGAGAAAAAGCAAAACCTAACTATTAGCTAATTGCATGAAGCCCAGAGACAGTTTCCAAAGTAAAGGATGGAAAATAATATACTGTGCTAAGGCTAAACCAAAGGCAAGCTAGAGTGGCCTGATGAGCAGGGCAGTTTCGATTTAATTTTATTTTCTGCTGACACTGGCTTGCTATTAGCATATGGACTGACCTCGGTCTAGCAGGAGGGAGTTAGGGTGGATGCGACGGGGCCATCAGGTGTTCCTCCAGGCAGGTTTAGAGGAAACACCGCCCTGGCTGAGGCAGGGCACAAGGGCTGGGAGGAGTGCGCAGGCACATGGCAGGACAGTCACATCGCTCAGGCACACGGGAACAAGGTGATGAGCCTGGAGTCTTCCACTCCGCCACTTGTCTCCCACTTCTCCAAGAGCACCACGGTGGGCAGGAACCCAGAGTGTCAAAGTTCCTGGTATTGTCCCTGGTGAGGGGGCTGCCTGGGTCACACCTGGCTGGACAGCACATGGCTCACAGGAGCCCAGGCAGAAGAGAGCCCTCAGGCTGGTAGTGGACAGTGTGGGACAGAGCAGGCCAGGACCAACACTGTTGCTTTCAAAGCAAAGAATTTTACTAAGGAAAGGGGGTCATTTCATAATGGTAAAGGGGCCAAATCGAGAGGAAGGCACAACAGTGCACAGTGGTTATGTATCATCAGAGTCACCGCTTCTTGATACAGAACTTCGAAATGTACAAAGAAAAACAGAACTGAAAGGTGGGACGGTTGGCAAAGACTTCAACAGTCTCTCAATAACTGAATCAGATGGAAATCGGTCAGGGCACAGAAGACCTGGACAACATCAACCACACAGACCTAAATTACATTAGAAAACACTCCACCCCGCACAGCAGAATACACATTCTTCTCATATGCACAGGGAACATTTGCCAAGCAAACCATATTCTTCACCAACCATAAGACAAGTCTAAACGAATTCCGAATTATTCAAATAAGAGTTTGATCTGCAGCAGGAGGGGAGAGGAGACCCCCCCCCCAGCAGCCCTGCTCCTCCCTCCTACCAGTCAATCACCATAGCCCTGAAGAGCAAGGCCAAGACCCTCAGCTGCCTCCACCCCCAGCACTCCTGGCAACAAGCCCAGATCATTGTAACCATGGGTATTATTTTCCCATCATCTAATAATGATCGCATTATAGTTCAGAAATCTCCAACTAGGGGAGCCTGGGTAGCTCAGCTGGTTGAGTGTCTGCCTTCAGCCCAGGTCAGGATCCTGGGGTCCTGAGATCAGCCCTGAGTCAGGGTGTCTGCTCGGTGGGGAGCCTGCTTCTCCCTCTCCCTGCTGCTCCCCCTTCTTGTACTCTCTCTCTGTCAAATTAAATAAAATCTTTTAAAACAAAAGTTATTTCTAATTTCCTGACCCCACGCTGTAATCTCCCAGCTTTTAGGACAGATGGTATGAGGCTCCAAATTCTGCTTCTGGCCTTGTTTTTAATAAGTGAAAGACAAGGGACTATATCACAGCAAATAAGTCTAATTCTGATTCCAACCAGACTGCAATAGTGAGCCAAAAAAAAAAAAAAAAAAATTACCTTTAGAGGCAGGGACAAATTCTCCAGAAGGTACTCAACTTTGTGATGAGGCTCAGAGATGCACAAAGTTGGATTTTAAGCAAAATTTCTGCTGCTGGGATTCCCAATAAATTCATCTTCAGACACAAACCCTTCTAATAAACACAAAATACCGAGAATGGCCAACATATATTCACACCAACTTGCCACCACCTCCCCCTCCCCAGCGGTTTCCTAATCTAGTTTGTTCAGCTAAGTACTATGAATTTTATTTATTTATTTTTTAAAATATTTTATTTATTTATTTGACAGAGATCACAAGTAGGCAGAGAGGCAGGCAGAGAAAGAGGGGGGGAAGCAGGCTCCCCGCTGAGCAGAGAGCCCGATGCTGGGCTCGATCCGAGGACACTGGGATCATGACCTGAGCGGAAGGCAGAGGCTTTCACCCACTGAGCCACCCAGGCGCCCCAGTACTAGGAATTTTAAAAAATCAAATTTCAGGCATTTCAAATTGAGAAGACCGTAACATATCAAGCAACTATGGTGGAATAGCTCTTCTGATAAATCATGATTCTGATAAATCATAAATCTTTGGACAAATCATGGTGTTTTTCTCTCTTAAGAGGAAGCCTTTGCTAAAAACAATAGCTCCTAAAAATGATGAAATGCGCAAATATCTTCTAATCTTGAAACTTCCTTTTACCTGTATGGTAACAAGATACCTTTCCTTTATATTTGGAATAATTCACCTCTGCAAGGAATTTATTTGAGTAGCTTGATTTCATGCTGTGCAATGACCAGTAAGAGATACCTCAAAACCAAATTTTACAAAAGGAGAACGCAGGGGTTAGTATGAATTATTATATAGTGAATTATTATATAGCTTGTATATATGTATAGTTGTACACACACACACAAAGTTTGCAAGCTACCACAGTAATCGGCAGAGGAAACAGGATGAAGTCTCAGCCTCAGTTAACTGGGAACAAGTCAAACTTGAACTGGACCATGTGAAGTCCTGTCTTAAGACTGTTCTGGCTGCTCTCCACCTAAGGCTGTCCTCCTGGGCACTGCTTGTTCAGAAATACACAATGACAGAGGAGTTGGCTGGGTTCAATTGATGTGCAAACTATTGACGTGTTAATTCAACCAACTACCTAGTAGATCCATGAGTTGAGGATATAAAAATGCATGACTTAAAGGCAGAAGCTTAGCCTGTTTTAGGAAGTCAGGAATTCACATATATTGCCAATAAAAGGGCATCTGATAATATCTACAAAATCACAGCCATCCACTTCTGGCATCGCATATACAACTACACCAGTAAGAAAGGGCACATGCACAGACTGGAAAAAAAATCCAAGTATCCAGCGACCCCAATCAGGTTGTATGATCTGGAGTCACACACTAGGATACTATGCAGCGGTAAACAACAATGCAGATCTTTGTGGGTGGATACGGAGGGCGCTGGATTTTTTCTACAATGCAAAAACAAGGTGCAAGACTGTATACTGTGTGCTACTTAAAAAAAAAAAGATTTTATTTATTTGACAGAGAGATCACAAGTAGGCGGGGGAGGGGGGGAGCAGGCTTCCAGCTGAGCAGAGAGCCAGATGCAGGGCTCGATCCCAGGACCGAGATCATGACTTGAGCCCAAGGCAGAGGCTTAACCCACTGAGCCACCCAGGCACCCACTGTGTGCTACTTTCCGTGCAATAAAGGGGAATGTAAGCGTATCTACTCGTTTGCTTGGTTTTGCACTAAGAAAACTAGAAGTATAAACCAACCTAAATAAATAAATAAATACCTTATCTAATGAAGGAAGCAAGATTTTTCAGCATATATATATGCGTTTTCTATGATCCTTAATTCAAGACGCTGTAAATACTGCCTATTCCTGTAAGCGCCCTCGTGAGCCCACAGAGTAACAGAGACAAGTTGGCGAATTCGAATGCAGCACCTAGTGGTGCTCAAGGAAGGAAGAGTCTGGAAGGGCGAGGGCAGCGGGCGCAAACTCCCGACCCGCACGCTCCTGGGTAGCACAAGCATCCCAGAACTGCGTAGTCAGGGTCACCCTCGCGCCCCACTGCCACCGGGATCTGACCCCCAGAGCTCCACAGCCCCCGACACCCCCGCCGAAGCCTCCCGTCATACCATCGTGGTTGCCTCCTGGTCGCTCGCCGGATTTCACCTCCTCTCAATGCAATGCCACGCGCCCAAATGCCTGCCCACCACGCCGCATCGCGCGTCCTGATTGGCTCACTGCTCACGCGAATGTCATTGGCTCCGACCACTTCAGGGGGCGAGTCCCACGTCGGGATCTAAATCGTGATTGACTATTTTCTTGACCTGCGAAATCGCTTTTGATTGGTCATCAGTTTGGGCGGGAAGCGGCGAAGGAAGCTTGTGGGAATGCAGAGGTTGAGTGTCTCTTGGAACATTGGCAGGAAGCTGCCAGGCTAATGCCCAATGAACGACTGTAGAGGCGTGGCAGCGGGGCGCCCCCGATTAGGGGGGTGGAGGCCATGCTACCGTAGTTTACATCGCCCGAGCCCCATATGTTCATCTGTAAAATGTAGTCTTCCTACATTTTTAGTTTTATACTTTTACAGGAGTATTGGAAGTGACAAGGGCTGTTAACGGTGAAAGGGTCTTGCAGACTTAAGCT
This sequence comes from Mustela erminea, assembly GCF_009829155.1. Taxonomy (NCBI): domain Eukaryota; kingdom Metazoa; phylum Chordata; class Mammalia; order Carnivora; family Mustelidae; genus Mustela; species Mustela erminea. Next base: position 63,407,112 of record NC_045626.1, read on the forward strand.
CGAGCAGAAACATTTTAGGGTGGTGTTTTGTTTTTTGTTTTTTGTTTTTTTCTTTTTTTTCTTTAGCAGCATTTTACTTATGCTGATGTTAATAACCTGGGCTGGTAAGAATCTTTAAGTCCTGGATCTCTCAGGGGCAAATGTAACTGGACTTCTGCAAGAAGAGGAGATGATGTGGACCACATGATAGGTTCCCTGCGGGAAGTGGCTGGGGAACACTAGGAAAGAGGGAAGCATTTATCTAGGTCTCAAAGAAAGTATCTCGAGTTTTCCAAGCAGCAAAGAGACCTAGATGGCGTGGGCAGAGAGGGCCTAGGGACAAGGAGGTCTGAGAGTTGCAAGGTTCAGCCAGGAGCACGTGGACTGCGGTGAAGAGGGTAGCATGGAAGGTTCTGGGTGGGGCCAGCATGACTGTGGCCAGACCAAGGAGTCTGGCTTTACTGGGTGGGTTGGAAACCAACCACAGGTGCAAACTGGGTTGGCCAATTAGGGAGTGTGTAAGACCACAGGGTGAGGATAGGGGCAGGAGACCTCACATTGCAGAAAGTGAAAGAATTACCCACCCACCCACTCACACACCTTAGTAAAAGGACAGGCAGAGTTTGCAAGGTTCCTGGAAGGGAGTTTGATGTGCTAGATTCACTACCCCATTCTTGCTATTGCTCCGTGGGAGAGTCTGTATTTACCCTGCAGAAGAAAAGAGCCCCTTCTCTTGGTTCTTCTAAGTACTACCTGAATGAACTAGAACTGTCATATGGAAGACCGGACCAAAATGGAGTTAAATACTGAGAATATAAATAAATAAATACAAAGTATGTATAGTAATATAAACATAGAATACATTATAATAATTTATAAATTAATGTAAAATTTTTCAAAAACACAGATGCAAAATGCAGATTTCCTGCCCTGCCTACCATTTCAAGGTCCGTTGAGGTATGAGGTAATGTTCACAATGGCACTTCAAATGGTCTGGGTTTGCAACATGCCCACCATGCATTCAGGGGGAACAGCTGTTCAGCTCCATACTCCTCCCTTGCTTGAGCAGATTTCAGATAGAGTGTGGTGTGGAGATAAGAAGAATTAGTGTGTTGAGAAGCTCAGTGTGGTGTACTGAATTAAGAACAGGTATGAGTGCCTGGCTGGCTCAACCAATGGAGCTCATGACTCTTGATCTCAGAGTGGTGAGTTTGAGCCCCACATTGGAAATGGAGCCTACTTAAAAAAATACAAAAAATTAATAAATACTTATTTATTACTACTTTCAGATTCCAGAAGGTCAGAGGTACAATGTAGTGGTAACAGGATTGGGGTGTGGGACGAGGAAGGACAAGTCCTCTGTCTAGGGTCACAAACATCAGGAGGTAGAGAGCAGGGTAGCAAGCACCTTTTACTCAAAGGGTGGTTAGGATGGAGGTCACTAACTTTTCCCCAGACTTAATTCTCAGTAAATATTTTTATGTTTTAGATATATATACATATTTTAAAGATTGATTGATTGATTGATTTTCACTAATTATTAACAATGAAAGAATCTTCCCATGTGCTTACTGGATGTTTGTATATTTTCTTTGGGGAAATATCTACTTAGATCTTTACCCATCTATATTCATATTTTTTTTCATTATTTGAGTAGAGTGGACACAATGTTACATTAGTTTCAGGTGTACAACTTAGTGATTTGACAAGTTTATATATTATGCTATGTTCACCACAAGTAGAGCTACCATCAATCTGTTCCATTAATGATCCTTTACCCATTTTTTGACCCATCCCCCATTCTTTTTTTTTTTTTTAAAGATATTATTTAGGGGCACCTGGGTTTCTCAGTCGGTTGGGTGTCTGCCTTCTGCTCAGGTCATGATCCCAGGGTCCTGGGTTCAAGACCTACATCGGGCTCCCTGCTCAGTGGCAAGTCTGCTTCTCCCTCTCCCTCTACCTGCTACTCCCCCTAGCTTGCGCTCTCTCTCTCTCTCTCGCTCTGTCAAATAAATAAATAAAATATTTAAATAAGAAATAAAGATTTTATTTATTTGACAGAGCGAGAGAGAGAGTGCACACAAGCAGGGGTAGAGGTCAAGGGAGAGGGAGAAGCAGACTTCCTGCTGAGCAGGCAGTCCTATGCAAGCTCAAGATTCCTGGACTCTGGGATCCCCACCTGAGCAGAAGGGAGAGGCTTAACTGACTGAGCCACCCAGGCACTCCTCTCCCCCAACTCTTTACCCATTTTTAAGTTAGCCTACTTGTCTTTCTATTATTAGGTTGTAAGAGCTCTTTATATATTTTGGATACAAGCCCCTTACCATATATATGATTTGCAAACATTTTGTCCCATTCTGTGGATTATTGCCTTTTCACTTTCTTGATGGTATCCCTCCAAACACAAAATTTTTAAATTTTAATGAAGCCCAGTTTATCCATACTTTTCTTAGGTTGCTTGAACTTTTCATGTCATATTTTAAAAACGATTCCTAAACCACGGTCATGAAGATGTACTCTTTTGTTTCCTTCTCAGAGTTTGTTGAGAGTTTGTTGAGAGTTTATCTAAACTAATCCATAAAGTTGCTGCCTCAGCAACTATTTTTTGTGGCTAAGGAGCCTGCAGTGGCCTTAAACTGATACTGACCCCTCCCAAGAGTATATGCCGTAGATAACAGCTCAGAGATTCGCAGGTAAATGTAAATCCCTGATATGATTCTTTTTTTTTTAAAGATTTTATTTATTTATTTGACAGAGAGAAATCACAAGTAGTCAGAGAGGCAGGCAGAGAGAGAGAGAGGGAAGCAGGCTCCCTGCTGAGCAGAGAGCCCGATGCGGGACTTGATCCCAGGACCCTGAGATCATGACCTGAGCCACCCAGGCGCCCCCTGATATTATTCTTAATCGCCCTTGTGATAAGCATTCTCAGGGCACCTCCCAGGGCCTTCCCCTGTGCACTCTTTAGATAAGACCTCTGCAAAGTTTGCCAAAACCCATTCTTTTGAATTTGAATCGACCAATCCAGGCTTAACCTGGGAATCTCAAAGCACTCCACCTGTAGACCTTAATAAAGGGATGTACCCCGGGTTCTGCCGAACTCTTTGCCTGAACCCTGCCCTAACCTCCCGGTGTGGCCCTTCAAGGTATGCTATGTATCCCTTCTAGAACCTGTAAGTAATAAACGTCTCTATTTCAACTTTTTTATGGTCTTCTGTTGAACGTAGGCTCACCATCCAGTGCCTCCAGGGCTCTACTTAACAAATGTTAAAGGGTGCCTCAGTGGCGCAACCCACTCTTGGTTTCCTTTCAGGTTATGATCTCAAGGTCATGACATTGAACCCCATGCAGGGCTCTGCATTCAGCTTAGAGTCTGCTTAAGTTTCTCTCTCCCTTTCCCTCTGCCCCTCTCCTCACGCCACACTCAGGACCCACTGTCCCTCTCTCCCTCTCAAATAAATAAATAAATCTTTTTGGAAAATGTAGTTTAACAAAGTCACAAGACAGTTTTATAATTCAGCTCTTCTATTTAGATCTTCAATCCATTTTGAGTTAATTTATATGTGTGATGTGAAGTAAGGGGCCAACTTCATTATTTACATGTGCATAACCAGTTGTCCTAGCACAGTTTGTTGAAAGACTATTCTTTTCCCGCATTGAATTGGCTCACAACCATTGCCAAAAATCAATTAGCCATCAAAAGAATGAGAAGACAAGCCACAGACTAGGAGAAAATATTTGCAAAAGCCATCTGATAAGGAACTATCATACAAAGTATTCAAAGAACTCTTAAAACTCAACAATAAGAAAACCAACAACCACATTAAAAATGGGCAAAAGACCCGAACAGACACCTACCAAAGAAGATATACACATGACAAATATGCATATGAAAATGCTCAACATTATATGTTAACAGAATTTTTTTAAAGATTCTATTTATTTATTCGACAGGGAGAGAGAGAGATCACAAGTAGGCAGAGAGGCAAGCAGAGAGAGAGGGGAAAGCAGGCTCCTCACTGAGCAGAGAGCCTAATGCTGGGTTGGATCCCAGGACCCTGAGACCATGACCTGAGCAGAAGGCAGAGGCTTAACCCACTGAGCCACACAGGTGCCCCTCAACATTATACGTCATTAGGGAACTGCAACTTAAAACAACAATGAGATACCACTACACACCCATTAAAATGACAAAAATCCAAAATGCTGACATTACCAAATGTTGCTGAGGATACTGAACAATAGGAACACTCATTCGTTGCCAGTAGGAATGCGAAATGGTACAGCTTGGCAGCTTCTTCAAAGACTAAACATATTCTTACCATATGATACAAGAATTACATTCCTTGGTACAGGCATACCTTGTTTTGTTGCACTTCGCTTTATTGAGTTTTTTATAAATCTTATAAAATGCATTGAGCATTGCCACCCTTCACAGAGTAAGTCTATCAGTGCCGTGTTTCCAACCATATTTACTCGCTTTGTGTCTTTTGTCACATTTTGGCAATTCTCATAATATCTCAAACTTTTTTTTGAAGATCTTATTTATTTGACAAACAGAGATCACAAGTAGGCAGAGAGGCAGGCAGAGAGAGGAGGAAGCAGGTTCCCCGCCGAGCGGAAGAACCCAATGTAGGGCTCGAACCCAGAACCCTGGGATCATGACCTGAGCTGAAGGCAGAGGCTTTAAACCATTGAGCCACCCAGGCACCCCTATTTCAAACTTTTTAATTATTATTGTATCTGTTATGGTGGTCTGTGAGTGATCTTTGCTGTTATTGTTGTAATAGTTATGGGGTACCACAAACCATGCCCATATATGATGGCAGACTTTGTGGGTAAATATTGTGTGTGTTCTGATTGCTCCACAAACTGGCTGTTTGCCTATCTCTTTCCCTCTCCTCAGGCCTCCCTATTCTCTAAGACGTGACAATATTAAAATTAGGCCAATTAATAACCCTGCAATGGCCTCTAAGTGTTCAAGTGAAGAGTCATGTAGCTCTCACTTTAAACCAAAAGGAAGAAATGAGTAAGCTTAATAAGCAAATCATTCCCAAGGCCAAGATAGGCCAAAACCTAGGTTTCTTGTGGCATATAGTTAGCCAAGTGGAGAATGTGGGAGAAAAAAGTTCTTGAAGGAAGTCGAAAGTACTACTCCTGGAGCACTTGGGAGCTCGGTCAGTTAAGTCTCTGCCTTCGACTCAAGTCATGATCCCAGGGTCCTGGGATTGAGCCATGCATTGGGCTTCCCACTCAGCTGGGGAGGCTGCTTGTCCCTCTCCCTCTGGCCCTCCCCTTATGCTCTCACACATGCATGCACTCTCTCTCTCATATAAATAAAAATCTTTTTTGAAAAAGTGCTACTCCAGTGGACACACGAATGACAGAGAAATAAGAAGACACAGCGTTATTGCTGATCTGGAGAAAGTTTTAGCGGTCTGGATAGAAGATCAAACCAGCCACAGCATTCCCTTAAGTCAAAGCCTAATTCAGAGAAACCCCCTAATTCTCTTCAATTCCATGAAGGCTGAGAGAGGTGAGGAAGCTGCAGAAGCGAAGTTTGAAGCCAGTAGAGGTTGCTTCATGAGGCTTAAGGTTTGACTTAAAGTGCAAGGTGAAGCATCAAGTGCTAATGTAAAAGCTGCAGCAAGTTTTCTAGATCAGCTGAGATAAATCATGAAGGGGGATACACTAAACAACAGGTTTTCAACGCAGACAGAAACAGCTTTCTGCTGGAAGAAGATGACCTCTAGGACTTCCACAGATAGAACAGTGAAGTCAATGCCTGGCTTCAACGCTTGAAAGGACAGGCTGACTCTTTTATTAGGGGCTAATGCTGCTGGTGACTTTAAGTGGAAGCCAATGTTTATTTACTATTCCAGAAATCCTATGGCCCTTAAGAATTACGCTAAAAAAAAAAAAAAAAAAAAGGTGGAGTGTCCGGGTGGCTTCGTCACTTAAGCATCTGACTCTTGGTTTCGGCTCAGGTTGTGGTCTCACAGGCTGTGAGATGGGGCCCCACATCAGGCTCTGCACTCAGTGGGGGATCTGCTTGAAGATTCTCTCCTCCTGCCCCTCCCCCATGCGTGTACACACAGTCTCTCTCCCTCTCTCTCAAATAAATAAATAAATCTTTTTTTTAAAAAAAGAATTATGATAAATCTCTCCTCCCTGTGCTCTGTAAGTGGAACAACAAAGCCTGGAGGACAGCACAGTTATGTACAATGTGGTTTACTGAATATTTTAAGCCTGCTGTTGAGCCCTCCTGATCAGAAAAAAAGGATTCCTTTCAAAATATTACTGCTCATTGACAATGCACCTGGTTATCCAACAGCTCTGATCGAGGTGTGCAATGAGGTTAATGTTGGTTTCATGCCTGCTAACACAACATCCATTCTGCAGCCCATGGATCAAGGAGCAATTTCAACTTTTAAGTCTTATTTTAAGAAATATATTTCATGGGGCACCTGGGTGGCTCAGTCATTAAGCATGTGCCTTCGGCTCAGGTTGCGATCAGGATCCTGAGATCGAGCCCCACGTCGGGCTCTCTGCTTGGCAGGAAGCCTATGTCTCCCTCTCCCACTCCCCCTGCTTGTGCTCCCTCTCTCACTGTGTCTCTCTCTGTCAAATAAATTAATAAAATCTTAAAAAGAAAAGAAATACATTTCATAAGGGCACTTGGGTGCCTCAGTTAGTTAAGCATCTAACTTCAGCTCAGGTCATGATCTCAGGATCCTGGGATAAAGCCCTGCACTGGGCTCCCTCTCTCAGCAGGGAGTGTGCTTGTCCTTCTCCCTCTCCCTCTGCCCCTTTCCCTGATCATGCTATCTCTGTCTCTCTCTCAAATAAATAAATAAAATATTTTTTAAAAATGTGCTTCATAAGGCTATAACTGCCATAGATAGTCCTTTGATGGATCTAAGCACAGTAAGTGGAAAACCTTGTGGAAAAGATCCACCATCCTAGATATCACTAAGAACATTTATGATTCATGGGAAGAGGTCAAAATACCAACAATAGTTTAGAAGTACATTCCAACCTTTATGCACAACTTTGAGGAGTTCAAGACTTCAGTGGGGAAAGTAATTGCAGATGTGGTAGAAATAGCAACAGAACTAGAATTAGAAGTGCGCCTGAAGATGTGACTGAATTGCTATAATTCCATGCTAACATTTGAACAGATGAGGAGTTGCAACTTACGGATAAGCAAAGAAAGTAGTTTCTTGAGATAGAATCTACTCCTGGTGAAGATGTTGTGAAAACTGTTGAAATGACAGGAAGACTGAGTGGCTCAGTTGGTTGGGTGGCCAACTCTTGATTTTGGCAGGGGTCGTGATCTCGGGGTCATGGGATTGAACACCATGCTGGGCTCTGAGCTCAGTGTGGAGCCTGCTTGTCCCTCTCCCTCTGCTCCTCCCCCATCCCCACTCTCTCTCTCTCAAATAAATAAATGAATAAAATCTTTAAAAAAGGAAATTGTTGAAACGACAACTAAAGATTTTGAATATATCATAAACTTAGTTGATAAATCGGTGGCAGGGTTTGAGTGGATTCACTCCAATTTTGAAAGACGTTCTAGTGGGGATGAAATGTTATCAAACAGCATTGCACATTACAGACAAATTGTTTGTGGAAGCAAGAGTCCATCATTGTGGGAAACTTCATGTCTTACTTTAAGAAATTGTCACAGCCACCCCAGCCTTCAGCAACCACCACCCTGGTCAGTCAGCAGCCATCAACATCAAGGCAAGACCCTCTCCTCTAGCAAAAAGATTGGCTCATTGAAATTTCACACGATGTTTAGCATTTTTAAGCAATAAAGTATTTTTTCATTTTATAATTTTAAAAAAGGTTTTATTTATCTATCTGACAGAAAAAAAGAGAGAGCAAGCACAAGCAGGGGGAGCAACAGGCAGAGAGAGATGTGACTCCCCACTGAGCAAGGACCCCCCCCCCCCACAACATGGGTCTTGATCCCAGGATGTTGCGATCATGAGCTGAGCCAAAGGCAGATGTTTAACCAACTGAACCACCTAAGCACCGTAGTACTTTTTCATTAAGGTATGTATATTGTTTTTCTTTTTCAAAGATTTTATTTATTCACCTGACAGAGAGATCACAAGTAGGCAGAGAGGCAGGCAGAGAGAGAGAGGAGGAAGCAGGTTCCCCACTGAGCAGAGAGCCCAATGCGGGGCTCGATCCCAGGACCCTGGGATCACAACCTGAGCTGAAGGCAGAGGCTTTAACCCACTGAGCCACCCATGCGCCCCTGTATATTGTTTTTCAAAATGCTGCTGCACACTTAATAGACTACAGTATAGTGTAAACATAACTTTTATATGCACCGGGAAACCAAAAATTTCATTTGACTTGCTTTATTGTGTTATTTGTTTTATTCAGTGGAATCAACCTGCAATATCTCCAAGATATGCCCATATTTGCGCAAATGAGTTGACAGCTTTTGTCCACACCAAAACTTGGTCATGGATGTGTCTAGTAGCTTTATTCATAATTGCCAAACTGGGAAGCAACCCAGATATACTTCAGTACATGCATGGATAAATAAACTATGGTTCACCCAGATAATGTAATATTACGCAGCACTGAAAAAAAATGAGCTATCAAGACATGAAAAGACATGGAGGAATCTTAAATGCATAGTACTAAATGAAAAAGATCTTAAAAGGCTGTATACTGTATGATTCCAATTACGTGACATTCTGGAAAAGGCAAAACTGTGGCAATCAGTGGTTGCCAGGGGTTAGGGTGGAGCAAAGGAGGAACAGGCAAAGCACAGAGGATTTTTAGGACAGTTAAACAATTGTGTATGATATAATAATGGTGGATACACATTATACATTTGCCAAAACCCATAGAATGTAGGACATCTATGGACACTGAGTGTAGACTATGGACCCTGAGTGATAATGGTATGTCAATGTAGGCTCACTGATTATAACACATGTATCACTCTGTAGGGGGTGATTGTTTGGGGGGGGTGCTGTGCTTGTGTGAGGATAGTGGGTATATGGGAACTACACCATCTGCTCAATTTTGTTATGAACCTAAAACTGCTCTAAAAAATAAAGTCTATTTCTTAAGGATTTTAAAGGTTGGGGTGCCTGGGTGGCTCAGTGGGTTAAGCCTCTGCCTTCAGCTCAGGTCATGATCTCAGGGTCCTGGGATCGAGCCTCGCATCAGGCTCTCTGCTCAGCAGGGCGCTGCTTCCCACCTCCCTGCCTGCCTCTCTGCCTACTTGTGATCTCTCTCTCTGTCAAATAAATAAATAATTTTTAAAAATAAAGTTCAATTGGCCATAGATTAAAATTGGACAGATTAAAATTAAAATTTTTAAATATCAGTTGGTCATGTTTCTGGATTCTCAGCCCTATTCCATTGATTCATATATCTGTCCTTTTCTCTGTAATACACTGTGTTGAATACTGTAGCTTTATAGTCAGTTTAGAAATCAAGAAGTGCGAGTACTCCAGCTTTGTTCTCTTTTTTCAAGGTTATTTTATTATTATTATTTTTTAGATTTTATTTATTTATTTGACAGAAAGAGAGAGAGCACAAGCAGAAGGAGTGGGGGCCAGAGGGAGAGAGAGAAGCAGGCTTGCCGCTGAGCAGGGAGCTCAATGCAGAGCTATATCCCAAGACCCCGGGGTCATGACCTTAGCAGAAAGCAGACACCTATCCAACTAAGCCACCCAGGTGCCCCAGATTCCTTTTTTTTTTTTTTTTTTTAAGTAATCTCTCCACCCAACGTGGGGTTCCAATTCAGAACTCTGAGATCAAGAGTCACATGCTCCACAAACTGAGCTAGCAAGGCGCCCCTTCAACTTTATTCTTTTTCAGAATTGTTTTTCTATTCTGGGTCCCTTGCATCTCCACGTGAATTTTAGGATCAGCTTGATAATTTCTGCAAACAGGTAGTTGGGTTTTCGATAGGCATTACACTGCATCAGCAGACAGGTTTGAGGAGTGCTGTCATCTTAACAATATTGTATTCCAGTCTTTGAACATGAGATGTCTTTCCACTTATTTAGGTCTTCTTTAATTTGTGTGCAAGTCTTGCATTTCTTAAGTTAAATTTATTCTAAGCATCCTTTTCCCCAGCTTTAATGAGATATAATTGATGTATTATTCTAAATATCCTTATAAATATATTTATTTTTGAGACTCTAAGCAGAGTTATTTTCTTAATTTCATTCTGGAGAGTTCATTGCTAATATATAGGAATACAATTGATTTTGGAATTTTCCCCCAGCTTTATTGAGACATAATTAACAAAACTATAAGATATTTAAAGCATACATCACAATGATTTGATTACTTAAACACTGTGAAAGGATTCTTCCCATCTAGTTCATTAACACATTCATCGCATCACATATTTATTTTTTGTGTGTGAGAACATTTAAGGTCCAACTCTCAGAAAATTTCAATTATGTAATACAGTGCTGTCAAATATAGTCACCATATTACACATTAGATTCTCTGATTTATATATATTACTCTTGTCTTCTGCACTTTTCCTGGACTTATTATTTATTTCATAATGATTCATAATGACTCCTTAGGATTTTCTATACATAAGATCATTTCATCTGGGACTAGAGATAGTTTTACTTCTTTTCCAGTTCAGATTCCTTTTATTGCACATGCTTGAGTAATTGCTATGGCTACTACCTCCAGTAAAATGTTGAGTACAAGTGGTGAGAGGAGACATCCTTATGTTGTTATCACAAGGGAAAGCTTTCAGTTTTTTACCATTGAGCATATAAGCCAAAGTTTGGTTGGTTGGTTTTTTCTTTTTTTTTTTTTCTTTTTTTTTTTAAAGATTTTATTTGTTATTGGACAGAGAGAGATCACAAGGAGGCAGAGAGGCAGGCAGAGAGAGAGGAGGAAGCAGGCTCCCCACTGAGCAGAGAGCCCAATGCAGGGCTCGATCCCAGCACCCTGGGATCATGACCTGAGCCGAAGGCAGAGGCTTAACCCACTGAGCCACCCAGGCGCCCCTGGTTGGTTGCTTTTTTAAGCCATAGGTTTTTCAGAGCAGGCTGTGGATGTTCCCTTTTATTCCTCATTTGGTGAGTGCTTTTTTTCTGTGTATGTTAAGATGATCATGTGGTTTAGTTCTTTGTTTTATTAGCATGGCGTTACATTGCTTGATTTTCCTATGTTAAACCTTGCATTCCTGGGATAAATTCCACTTGGCCCTTTTTATATGTTGATGGATTCAATTTGCTAGTATTTTGTTGAGAAAGTAGTCTGTAGTTTTTCTTTCTTGTGATGCCTTTGGCTTTGTAGAATAAGTTAGGTATTCCCTCCCCCCTCTCCCTCCTCCTCCTCTTCCTTTTTTTTCTCTTTTTGGTGCTTTAGCATCACACTGCATCTTCATCAGGTTGCTCTTTGTAACTGCCTTGCTCAGCGGGGTCCCAGAACTTGGCCTTGTCACATCCCCAAAGGTTACAGTTCACGTATCAACTATGTTTGCCCTCAAATATGTACTTATATACGTGGAGAGCCTTCTCTGGATGGTTAAAAAGTCAGTTCTCTGAAACACTGTGTGCCAGTTCTCAGGTGGTTGTTGATGAAGCCTGGGGGAGAGATTTTGTTACAAACCTGCCCCAGTCTCCTGGGTTGAAATGCACTTTTCTAGGGTGTCTGGGTGACTCAGTGGGTTAAGCCTCTGCCTTCAGCTCAGGTCATGATCTCAGGTCCTGGATAGAGCCCCACAGTCAGGTTCTTTGCACAGCAGGGAGCCTGCTTCCCCATCTCTCTCTGCCTCCCTTTCTGCCTACTTGTGATCTCTCTCTGTCGAATAAATAAATAAATAAATTTTTAAAAAGAAATGCATATTTTTTAGACTTTTGTGGAGGCATTTCTGCTCAGTTATGTTTAGACCAAGGGGGGCAAGGTAAGGGAGATGTCATCCCTGTAGGAAGTGGGAGCCCATCTGAGGTTCCTTAAGACGACATCAACAGAATATCAGAAGGGATCAAGGGGGTTGGCCAAGGCAGAGTGTTCCAAGTGGCGCCATCTTGCTGGGAGTCCCCCACCCTGTCACCAGCTCATTGATCCAGAGTGGCTGCAGGTACCCCTAAAATCCATTTTGGTTTTGCTTTACTTGCATGGACTACCATGATTTTGCTGACAAGTTAACACCATGTCACACCAAATTTTTCATTTTCAAAAAGCGAAAAAAGCAGGACAAAGACCCCTCAGCCCCAGGAATAAGAAAGCCTGAGGGGAACTTGCAACTCCATGATGGGACATGGGGACCACCTGTGGTGTGGGAAGTAGCATGGAGTAGTGCTCAGCATATGACCGCTCACTGATACCCACAAGTGGGAAGCTGCTGTTGGGGTCCCCCAGGGTTCTCCAAGCCTGACAGGTGCTTCTAGGCCAGGAGGGGTTGTCACTGGCATCTGCAGGGCCCTGGGAGTGCCCTGAACTGGAAGGCTATAGATTGTTACCTTTTAGGACAAGGCTCAGAGAATCCGGCATGAGTTCTTCCAACACAGAGAACACTCCCCAAAATTTTGCACTCCCTCGCCAATGTATCAGAGTGGCTTACTGCCATCCCATTGTATAGGACGGGTCAGGGATTGCCTGGGGTTACTCAGCCAGACCCATACTTCATCTTACCAGAGGTTTGCCTGACTCCCCCCAGCCAAAACGCCCCAGTGTTGGGGGAAGGGAACTTGAATAGTGACCAGCTGAACGGAGTACCTGTGCAGAGGTGAAGACTCAAGGAGGGTTACTGCAGCAGTGGCAAAGGGAAGGGTTCCAGATCCCTCCAGACTGGGTCCATATGCCTGCCTCCCAGGGCCACCCCGGGGGGGGGGGGGGATCTGAATTAGCCACTTACCTGGTGGCCTGGGCTTCCCCATCTGTGAACCAGACACAGTAACAGGACTTCCGTAGATCTGGTGACTTAGGGTCTCCATCACGTGAGGTATGGGTAAGGTGGGCTATGTGGGTGCTTAAGCAAACGGCGGGGTGGGTGGGGCCTCGTGCTGGATCTGGCGCAGGAGGGGTGGGGGCGGGCTCTGCTAGCGGACGGCGTCAGCCAGGCAAGGCAGGCACAGCGTGCAGAGCAGCGGCAGCAGTGACAGCAGGTGAGTCTCAGCGACTTCTGCAGGGACGTGCTCGAGCCTGAGAGGAGGCAAAGGCTCGGATTCCCGGGTGGAACTGGCTCCGCAGGCAGTGGCGGTGGCAGCGGGCGGCGGTGGCCTCTTGGGGCGGGAGCAGGGAATGGAGCTTTGGCTTCGGGGTGTTCGGCCAAGAGCGCCCCGCCTCCTGGCCGCTCCATACGCAGATAACCAAGTCCCTCGCGGTGGCCCGTTGGGGCGGGGGCAGGGAATGGAGCTTTGGCTTCGGGGTGCTCGGCCAAGAGCGCCCCGCCTCCTGGCCGCTGGGTATGCAGATAATCAAGTCCCTCGGGGTGGTGGTGGTGGTGGTGGGGTGTGTGTGTGCGTGTGTGTACGCGCGCGCGCGCGCGGTGGTGAGTGCCACTGTCTGAGCCCAGGAGGCCACCTCCTGTTCCGGGTCCTGGTGGCCCTGCCCAGCTCCTAGGAAGCCTGGGGTTTCCTCCCTGCTCTCTGATACCAGACCAAGGAGCCTTTCCCAACTGCACTTCCTAGAGCTACACCCTTTTCACCCTCAGAATCCCCCCACCCCACTAAAGCACCCAGGTCCAGCAGCACAAGGTTCCCTCACCTGCCCAGAAGCCAACAGGATCTCCATTCTTCCCTGTGTGACCTTCTGTCCACTCCTGACTGATCCCAGCCCCCAGGCAAACTAGCTATGCAGGCTCTTGGGTCCCCAGGGGGATGAACCGAGCAGGCTGAAGCCTGGTTTGTACCTAGTTAGGCAACCTGTCATTCCCCTCTGGCCCTGGTAGGTGCAGGCAGCTGGCCTGGTGCTCCTCTCAGCTGCCCATCATGGTCAGGGGGCTGCCCAGCGCTGCCAGCCTGGCGCGCCTCTGCCAGAAACTGAACCGGCTGAAGCCACTGGAGGAGTCAACCATGGAGACATCCCTGCGGCGCTGTCTGTCCACGCTGGACCTGACCCTGCTGGGCGTGGGTGGCATGGTGGGCTCGGGCCTCTATGTACTCACGGGCACTGTGGCAAAGGAGATGGCCGGCCCTGCGGTGCTCTTGTCCTTTGCAGTGGCCGCTGTGGCTTCCCTGCTGTCTGCGCTGTGCTATGCGGAGTTTGGGGCCCGGTTGCCCCGCACAGGCTCTGCCTACCTGTTCACCTACGTGTCCATGGGTGAGCTGTGGGCCTTCCTCATCGGCTGGAATGTGCTCCTGGAGTACCTCATTGGTGGTGCAGCCGTGGCCCGTGCCTGGAGTGGCTACTTGGACTCTATGTTCAACCACCGCATCCACAACTTCACCCAGGCCCACATTGGAACCTGGCAGGTGCCCCTGCTGGCCCACTACCCAGACTTCCTGGCTGCTGGCATCATCCTTTTGGCCTCTACTTTCATCTCCTGCGGAGCCCGAGTTTCCTCCTGGCTCAACCATGCCTTCTCTGTGGTCAGCCTGGTCCTCATCATCTTTATCATCATCCTGGGTTTCATCCTGGCCCGCCCGCACAACTGGAGTGCCGAGGAGGGGGGCTTCGCGCCTTTTGGCTTCTCCGGCATCATGGCTGGCACCGCCACCTGCTTCTACGCCTTCGTGGGCTTTGATGTCATTGCCGCCTCCAGCGAGGAGGCCAGGAACCCGAAGCAAGCCGTGCCGATAGCCATCTCCATCTCGCTCAGCCTGGTCGCCGGCGCCTACATCCTCGTCTCCACTGTGCTCACCCTCATGGTGCCATGGCACAGCCTGAACCCTGACTCCGCCCTAGCGGATGCCTTCTACCGGCGGGGCTATAGCTGGGCTGGCTTCATCGTGGCAGCTGGCTCCATCTGCGGTAAGGGGCCTTTCCAGCACAGTGGGAGTGAACGGGGCAGTGGGGCCCCCACCCTAAGCATCCTGGGGAGCACTTCTCCATCTGAGTCTGTTACCAGTTGCATAATAGGTCCAAGAAGGTGCTAACCATTAGACTCTCCAGGCTTGTTGGAAGGGCCCTCCTCACTGTTCCTTCCCCCCAGTGATACCTAAAATAGCACTTCTGAGCCTGTGCTTCTAGGTCCTTTGCTGGGAAAAGGGCTCAAGGCTCATCAAATTCTCTGATGGGCCTGTCGTCTAAACTAGGGTGTCCCATTCCTGGTGGCAGGGGTTGGAGGGATGCAGAGGGTAATAATCCAACACCCCACATACACTCAGGCTCACTTTGAGATCCCAGAGACCCATGCCCATGTTCCCAAGGGGTTATGCCTGTCCTGGCTCCCAGCGGGGGCCCCTGGTGGGCCTGTCCACTATGCTGACCAGTTCACCCACTCTCTGCCACAGCCATGAACACTGTCCTGCTCAGCAGCCTCTTCTCCCTGCCACGCATCGTCTATGCCATGGCTGTCGACGGGCTCTTCTTCCAGGTGTTTGCCCGAGTACACCCCCGGACGCAGGTGCCCTTGGCAGGCATCATTGTATTTGGGGGCCTCATGAGTTTACTGGCGCTGCTGCTGGACCTCGAGGCATTGGTCCAGTTCCTGTCCATTGGCACGCTGCTGGCCTACTCTTTCGTGGCCACCAGCATTCTGATGCTACGCTTCCAGAAGGCCCCTCCAGCCAGTTCCCCAGGCCCAGCCAGCCCTGGCTCCAGGGTCAAAGAGTACCACTCTTTCTCAGACCACATACAGCTGGTGGGCACTGAGCAGGCCTCAGCCCCTGAGCCCGGGCAGCTGAGGCCAGCCCTGAGGCCCTACCTGGGCTTCCTAGGCAGGTTCAGCCGTGGAGCTGCTGTGGCTTGGGCACTCGGCATCCTGGTGGCCTCAGCCATCACCCTGGCCTGTGTCCTGGTCTTCGGGGACTCAGCCCTGCACCTCCCATACTGGGGCTACATCCTGCTGCTCCTGCTCAGCTCTGTCGCATTTCTGCTCAGCCTCCTCGTCCTGGGGGCCCACCAGCAACAGCGTCTCCAAGACACCTTCCAGGTACCTCCCCCAGCCAACAGCCACTGGCTCTCAGCCCAGCTAGCTCTTTTTGCCCCTTCCTCCCCTCTGCTATGCCAGGATGAACCAGGGTTCACAGGGGTTGGGGCGGCCATCCACCCATCCCTCTCTCTTTCTGCATGACAAGGGGGGCTCTTATTTCCCAGATGTCCAGAGATGGAGAAAGGCTCTGTGGACTCCTGAGAAATCAGGCCCTGAGCCAGCAGACCTTCCCTACAGCCCAGCCCAGCCCCACTCTTGCCTCCTCAGATCCCCATGGTGCCCTTGACTCCAGCCCTGAGCATCCTCCTCAACGTAAGCCTCATGCTAAAGCTAAGCTACTTGACTTGGCTGCGCTTCTCCATCTGGCTGCTGATCGGTGAGTGGGGGGCCAGGATGGGGGCTGCGGGCGAGCTGCCGGGAGAAGGCAAGTGAGGAGGACAAGCAGGGCTGGGACCTGCCCCTCAGTCTCCCACAACTCCTGCAGGACTCACCGTGTATTTTGGCTATGGCATCTGGCACAGCAAAGAGAACCAGCGGGAGCCACCAGAGCTGATTGCCACACGCTACGTGGTGTTCCCCAGCACCAGCCTAGAGGAGGTGGTACAGCCAGTGCAGCCCTCCAGCCAGGTGCCTGCCCAGGAGCCCAGCCCCACGGAGCAGCCCACCAGTCCATGAATCAAGCGAGAGGCCTATCCTTGCTTGCTCTGCCCCTCCACCATGTCCTCAGGATCCCAGAGGGGCAGGGAGTCCCTCGTCTCAGACCCAGCTCGGGTTTGCAGGCCTGTCCATGCTGAGGGGGTCCTCGAGACCTTGGGACCTTAGCCCAAGTGCCTAGTTTGGGGTTTGGGGGAGTGGGCCATGGCCAGTGCTGGTGGGGTGAATATTTTGTCGAGCGCCTTCCTGTTCATGAGCAAGTCTAGCTATCTGAGCAGGTGGGGTGGATGAGGGTGGCGGGGGGTTGTGGGAGGGGTGGCCCGCAGCCCCAGATAGCCACAATAATAACCTACTGGCCAGCCACATGCCCTGCTGCTGTGTCCACTGTTTCTTTTCTTTTTTTTTTTTTTTTTTAAGATTTTATTTATTTACTTGACAGAGATCACAAGAGAGGCAAGGAGAGAGAGAGGAAGGGAAGCAGGCTCCCTGCTGAGCAGAGAGCCCCATGCGGGGCTCGATCCCAGGAGCCTGAGATCATGACCTAAGCTGAAGGCAGAGGCTTTAACCCACTGAGCCACTCAGGTGCCCTGTGTCCACTGTTTCATTCCTTGTGGCGCTGAGTGCTTTCCTGCCCCCCCGCCCAAGAACCAGGTTTTTGTCTCCAATTCATAGCAAAGATGCCGAGGTTTGGCAAGAGGGAGGCACCAGCTCTGGGACTACCCTGAATCAGACACACCACCTGGCCTGGGTCCTAGGGGAGGGCTAGTGCCCTCAGCCCAGCTCAGAGGGGAGCTCTATATACCCCTACACACACCAAGAGAGGAAGAGTCCATGAAAAGGGCAAATTCAGGCTCCCCCCACCCCAGGCTCTCCCCGTATGTCCCTTGGTTGGGGGAGGCAGATTAGAGAGCAAAGTCTGGGCCCCAGAAAGGTTGTCGAGGAAGGGCAGGGGAGTTCCAGGGTCCTCCTGGGTTCCCAAGGCTCCCAGAAAGCATAGCATGTCCCCGAGGCCTGCCCAGGGCTCCTCTGAGGTGTGTACCTACGTGGCCTGCAGAGCTACCTTGGCGGTGTGCACCCACAGGCAGACGGAGGCAACAGCTGCTTCCAGCCTCAGGCCCTAGCCACAGCTGTCTGTCATAGCTGGCACTCCTCCCTCTCTCCCCTGTCCCTCAAGGGCTTTGCGATAAAGGCTCAGGATGGTACACCATGTATGGGATACATGCCTCCAGGGACCTCCAGCCCAGCTGGTGGCTGTGAGGCCCCAGTCCTTGGGGGGTCCCCAGGCCCACCATGCCCCTTCCCCCTGTGATCTCCCTAAAGCCAAACTAGGTCTATCAGAGTTGCTTCCAAGTCCCCAATCCTGCCTAGAAGGACAACACAGGAAGCTGCTGGCTTTAGCAGGCTTTACTCCTTGACTTTTTCTGCAGCTATGACGGCTTTCTTTTGGCCCCTGAGGACAACCAGGTACATGGGACCCCACTCCAATAACCAGGCCTCAGAACCATGTTTTTTCCCCTTGGCTCTCCTCAACCTGCCTCCCCATGGATACTGCTCTCTGGATTGAGAAGCAGCAGAGACCCCGAGGCTTTGCTGAGACTCCAGAAGCCAAATGATTCCAGATGCTAACCCAGCCTGAGCCCGAGTCCCAGCCCTCCCCAGCTGGTCTTCGTTGTTCTGCCACCAAGCAACCAGCACACCTGGAGCCCCTCGTACTCCCAAATTCCTGCCTCTGCCCTCGGAACACAGGGAGTTTGGCTCCTGCAGCCCTTCTTCCTCCCTTTCTGACTGTGGGACAGGGGACTCCGGGACAGGGGACATTCTCCAGCAGGAGAGACTCAGACCCCAGAAAGATACCAAGGCAGACTGCTGGGGGCCTTTGTGTCCTTTGTTAGGGACATTCCTTCTAGCCACTGGGTTCTGCCTGGGGTTATGATCAAGGTCTCCTGCATGCAGTTGCCTCAGGCTGGGACAAGCAGATGCCCGGACAGGTTCTTAGATATGACCTTGGACAGCAATAAATTCCAGAGTACAGCTTTCCTACCCCATGGCTCCAGGGTGTGGGTTCTAGGAGTTGGACTGGGGGGGGGGTAATAAGGAAGCTTATAGAAGATTCCAAAGGACCCAATGACCACCATCTCAGCTCCTCTACCCTCTCCTCCCTATCCCAAACCCCAAAGCCCAAGGGCTACCACCAGAGATGGGCTGATGCTCACAAACTGGGCAGGTGTGAGACCAAAGGGTGTCTTGCCCTTGCCTGGAGTTCTCAAGGGGTTGGATTATTTGCTGACCCACTCTTTATTCTATGCTCAAGGCCCAGAGTTGGGGAGGAACCTGTCCTAGGGGACCCAACACCAGAGCAGTGGAGATAACTCCTCTTGCCAGGCTTCCTTCTACCTTGCTTCAGAGCTGGCTTACACAGATCCCAGTGCAGGGTAGCTGAGATGGGGGAACTCTACCTACAATAAGGGTGGGTTGCTGGCAGAGGGAGGAGGGCTGGAGTCGGCCGCAGCCAGTGGGAGGGCCAGTGCTGACAGCTGCTAAGTAGGGAACTGGGAACACTGACAGAGACTGGGAGAGAATTCTCTAGACCTAGACAGAGCAGGATGCCCACTGGCCCACTGCCCTGCCACGTGGGTGCCCCAGGGCCTCCCCTTCCCTGCAGCACCTGTTCTGCTGCGAGTCTATATACAAAGCTGGCTTCTGTGCCCCCTGACCCAGGCAGCTCCCTGTGGAAGCTGGAGTCAGGGAATGGTCAGTCTGTCTGGGAGTGGAAGGGTGGAATTCTCCCCAACCCCCACCCTGCTCCTGCTGGGACTTTATCCAGCAGGTCCCCAACATGGGGCCCCTACCCTGCAAAGAGCAACAAACAGCCACAGAAATGGGCCAGGGGGGTGGGGAGCCTGGGCATGGCCACTCTGGTGTTGGTGTCTGGTTCCCAGACTGGGTCCCCTCTAAGACAGCTGGGCAGCCACGTGCGGAGGTGTAGAAGCTGGCTCTGTCTGCTCAGGGCTGCGGCTGACCTTCGGGGCCTTTGCCTGCAGATGAGAACATTAGAACAGGGCTCTGGTCAATACTGTGCAAAGCGATATAGAGCCCCGGCTCCGGACAGGCTCACAGCTCACCTCCTCATACTTGGTACTCCAGTAGAAATGGGCTTCTCCATCCACGTACAGCAGCAGCAGGTCACAGAAGAAGGTGATCTGGGAGAGGCAGGGCAGACCTGTGTCTTGGCCCTCAGCCTGCCCTTTGGCTGCCTCCCCAGCCCTCACCCCAGAAACAACAACATGCACAGTGGAGGTTGGGGTGCTCGGTGTGCACCCGGCAGGCCTGGGCTCACAGTCACTGTAGCCAGAGGGAGCCCACATTGGCCAGACTCACCACGCCCAGCCAAGCTGCTCCAGTGCCCAGAGTGATTGTCGTGGGGATGAGCCCGAACTTCCCTGCCTGAGACAGACCTGGACTGAGACTCTGGGGCTATGACTATCTCCCCCACCCCCCCACCCCCCATTGCCTTCACCCAACACCTCCCACCTGCCCGGTGACGAGGATGTCAAAGCGGATCCCATAGAGCTTGAGCAGACTCCGGGCCTCCCCACCTGAGGCCTTCCACCAGTGGATGGCTGTCCTGCGGGCAGGAAAGAAAGTCGGTGGTTTGCTCTGCTGCCGCTCCTGGGCTGGCCGGGCCCTCCCGGGCCTCCTTCTTACTCATCCATTGACTCTATAAAGGGGCTGTCTCAGCCCTGTGGCATGGCTGGGAGCACAGGGGAAAGACAAATTGGGACCTACCCGCCTCTTGGAAGCTCCTTGCCTACTGAGGGGGCAGAGGGGACCAAAGGGTCCCTACACAGGCACTGGTAGTGGGGGTGAGGGCAGGTAGGGAGGCAAGCCCTGGGCTGTGTGAGTCTAAAGCGTGGAAGGGGTCAAGGAGCATCATCTCCAGGCCCAGTGGCTATTGGGTGCAGATCTGTGACAATGACCAGGTGACAGGAAGTGGCAGGAGGATTCTGGCAG
The DNA here is from genome assembly GCF_009829155.1 of Mustela erminea. Lineage (NCBI taxonomy): Eukaryota > Metazoa > Chordata > Mammalia > Carnivora > Mustelidae > Mustela > Mustela erminea. The sequence goes on from NC_045626.1 coordinate 63,427,810, forward strand.
GATGGGGGAGGTCTGTTTAGGAGACTCAAAGACATAACAATAAATGCAACGCAAGGTTCCTGAGTCCACCCGGGATTGGAAAAATAAAGATAAAGGACCTTTACTGGCACAGTTGGGGAAATTTAAATATTAGATTTATTCTGCCAATGTTAAATTTCTTGAGTGTGACAATGGGACAGCAGTCACGTAGGGAAGGTCTTCATTCTCAGGACAGTGTCGAGAGGAAGAGTGTCAGATGTCTGCCACTCACTTTCAAATAGTTCCCTTTGAAATCTATCTAAATATATCCAGCTCACTCTAGAGAGGAAGACAGAAAGCAAATGTGGCAAGATATTAAAAAATAAAACCCAACCCCCCCCCCCCAAAAAAAACCCTAGAGGACCCAGATGAAGGGTGGATAGGTATGGGTGTTCACAGTACTAGTCTTTGTACTTTTCTATAGATTTTTGAGAACTTTTAGATAAGACCTAAGGCAAATGTAAAAAAGAAACCCCCCTGTGTGCTGAGGAGGGAGATGCTAGTTAGAGGTGGGATGGCGTGGGGGAGGGGCTGGGGTGAAGAGTCACAGAGGGGGGGACTAGATCAGGAGAAAGGCTGGACCAGAGCCTGTGCTGGGGGACCTGGGGCTGAGAACTCCCCTCCTGCCCTTGGGGCCCTCCTTGAACACACAGCAGGGTGCCCGGAGGGGTGGGCCGCTGTGTGATGGGTCCTGGCTGCCACAGTGGGACAGATGAGGGGGGACCTGGCCTAGGAGCAGGAGGGCAGTGGGGGCTGCACCTGAAGTTGTAGCTCCTCTCCTGAAGCTGGAAGGAGTAGTGGGGCCGGCAGTCGGAACCCCCAGCATCCAGGTCACAATTCCAGTGGATTCGGACACCCACGGCACCTCCCTGCACAGGGCACATCACTGCTTCACCAGCACAGAGGCTCCGGATCCTCTCCCCGAGCCCTTCTGGAGCCCTGCCCCTTATGGACCCACCAGCAATGCCAGGTCCTCAAAGACCCCTCCAGCTGCAGCCACGAGGTCCCCAATGCGGAACACAGGGCAGTAGGGGCTGTAGCGTGAGTCATAGCGGCAGCGCTTGAAGTAAGTGTCATCCCAGGTGACCAAGGCATTGGACCTGGGAAGGGGAATGGGGGGATATTCAGGTTAGGTAGGACACTAGCAGGCTCTGGGGCCAGCAAGATCCACCCACGCTTACTTGGAGAAGTTGAACTTGCTGAAGGTGACTGTGTTCTTGATGAATAGGGTAAAGTTCTCAGCCTGGACCAGTAGGGGCTTCCTGTGGGTGGAGGGGAAGTTCATGCAGGGCAGACTCTGCAGTTCTGGGGCCCTGCCCTGGAGGTGGGGGGGTGGGAACAGGACACTTACACAGGCACAGTGCTGCTCTCCACGGGGCACCAGCCCTGGATCTCACAGGTCCTGTGGGTCCCATTGAATTCCACACATTGGCCCGTTTTTATGCCTTGAAAACACAAGACAAACTCCAGGCCCTCAAATTTCCACGGGGTCAGGGGACCGGGGTTGGGGTATGGGCAGGGGCAGGGGGCCATTGACAGAAAAGAGAGATGCAGAGACACCACCAGGCCTGCCCTCAAGAGCCACCCAGGGTCCCAGCCCAGCCCCTGGAGCCCCCACCCAGAGGAGGCACTGGAAGACAGGGCCCACGTTACCATGGCTGTGAATCCCCGTCTCCCCTTCAGGACAGTCCTCATCAGCCGAACAATTAGCCAGCGGGACGGAGGGGTGCTGAGATGGGGAAAGCAGAGTTGCCAAGGGCCCAGGGTGTGTCTCCCCTCTGTGACCCAGACTTGCAGGCTGTGGGGACACAGCCCTCTCCACCTTAGCTCCATAGAGATGCCTGAGTTGGGGGGGGCACATAGGAAAGCTGGGGGGGATACAAATAAAAAGAGCAGCCCCCCACCCAGCCAGGTGGAGATGCAGGTGCTATATTCCAAGGCAGAGCAAGCCTCCTTCCTTCCTCATGGTTCTCTCCTAGCCAGAGACCCAGACCCTCTGGTCCAACTCAGATGACAGAACAAGGAAGGTGAAGGGACTCTGGGAAGGGCAAGTTCACGCCAGGGTGGAGGCACTGGGTGTGGGGAACAAAGGGCAGGACCCTGGTTGGCAGGGTCTGGGTAGGGAAGTAGGTAGGACCACACACACTTGCTGAACGACCACAGACTAGTCCCTTCCCTGCTTGTTCTTCTGTAAAGCAGGGACATTAGTGCCTGCACACTCACCATATTTTAGGGATCAGTCGGAAGGGGGATGTGGCAAGCTTTCTGGGGGCCCTAGAGCCCTGGAGAGGAAGGCACACTCTCACAGACACAATTCCACGCCAGGCCAACAATAAACGCCACTGTTGGGGTCACAGGGCTCAGGTAGCCAGAGGAACGTGGTGCCGGCAAGAAAGGCTCAGGGACTCCAAGCCAAATGAGACAGTGGGACCATGGGGAGTTGGGACTGTGATAAGTGGGCAGAGAACAGAGGAGGGCTCCCTGTGTCCTGAGTCCAGCCCTCTTCTCCACTCCAGCTGGACCACCAGCTCCTCCAGTTAGACCCCATGATGACCACAGGGCCTGGGCTCTGCCTCATCTGCCTCCCTTCATTCAGCAGAGACCATCTCTGCCTCCGCCATGCTGCTATGATCAAGTTCAGCTCCTCAGCAGAGTTCACAGGGCCCCTGAGATGTTGGGCTACCCCTTTGCCCCCTTAATCCAGATCTAGGCTCCAACCCCACTCCACAGCAGGGGACCCCAGAGGTGCCTCCTCTCACACAGCTCCCTCTGCTCAGACTTGCTCAAGAGCCCACTTGAATCTCCAGTCCTGCAGGAAATGCTTCCTGAGGCCCTGGGCTGGCAGACACACCTTCCTGGGTCTCCAGCCACAACCTCTGCCCGCATCACAGGAACTGCCTCCTTGGCTGGGCTCCCTGTGTAGGAACTGCTCCATGTACAAGGGGTGGAGTTTTGCATCCCCAGCATTGGGCCTGCCCTCCCCCCCACCATGGCCACACATACAACCCTCCCTGAGGCTCAGCAGGTGTCTGCTAGAGGCTCTACTCTCCAAGGAGAGCAGTGCATGTGGGAGGGACCGGATGACTAGGACCCCCAAGAGGAGCTGGCAGGAACGCTGGACCATCTCAGGAAGCCGTGTTGTCAAATCTGATGAATTTCTTCCCAGCCCCATAAGTTTCATGGGAAGCTGCAAAGCTGGGACACAAAGCAAAGAGGAATCACACGGATTCCAGAGGACACAGAAGGATGGCTTCAGCAAAATTTCAGGACAGCCTACACACTGAATATTAATTAGATGTCTTCTGAACATTTAGAAAAGGAAGGATATCCTGGGCATTTGCACATCCTTTGTGCACACACTTTACCTCCTTTGCGGACAGGGCCCGCCTGGGACGTGTGATGCCCCCAGCATCTGTGGCGCCACCAACAACCAGGACACAGGGAACAGGTGACCCCACAGTCACTCTCCAGCCCCATAAGTAATTAAATGTTAATTGTGATTTTTTAAAAGGGTCACCATGGAGTTGGGCTTCCAGGGCTATGTCCTGGGTGCCAACCACTCGAAAAAAATCCATAGCTAGAAACCAGACACTAAAAAAATGGGTAAGAAGGTAAATTTTGTGTTCCATGCATTTTATCCCAATAAAAAAATTTGGGGGAAAAAAACCCACTGCTGGAGAGAAGAGCAAGTGTGCTCTGTGACAGGCACTGGAACTGTGGGACATCCTTAGGCAAGGAGAGAAGGTGAGATTTCAGGTGGAAAACCTGTGATTTCGGATGAGAAACAGACAAGAATAGGGAGTGAGAGACTCTGGTGTGACCAGAACTGTAGTGAAAAATAGCTAGAGGCTATAAGTGACCCTGACCTCAGCATCACCAGGAGTGTGCTGTGTTTGCCCACAGAAATGGAAACTGACTTGGGACACATTAATAGAGACTGTGTATGGAAAAGAGGAGGTAATCGGTGATTAGCAGCAGTCGATGAAGCAGCAGGCTCTTGATTTTGGCTCAGTTCATGATCTCAGGGTCCTAGAACTGAGCCCCAGGTGGGACTCCTTGCTCAGTCCAGAGTCTGCTTCAGGATTCTTTCTCTCCCTCTGCATCAGCGTGCCCCAACCCCAACTCACACATGTCCATGCTCTCTCTAAACGTAAATAAACAAATCTTACCCCACCCCGCAAAAAAAAAGGAAAGAGAAGGTGATCTTCTTCTTCTAAGCTTGCCTCTTGCTATTAGAGTGCACCTGAGCCTTGTACCCAGTTCTGGGTGTTATACTGACAAGTTGGTGAGTGCTCAGTGGTGGGACCAGGTTGGGAAAGGCCTGGACATCTCACAGAATGCTATGGTGGAAGGCTCCAGAAGACAGCTCAGTGGTCCAGAGGCTGGACAGCCTTGAGCATCCTTGAGCATGTGAGTCTACCTTGCTAAGACCCTGTCTTCTCATCTTAAATGGGACTGCAGTGATTCCTACCAGGCAGGGTATTTGTGAAGATTAAGTGGAATGATTCAGAAAAAGGTGTTATCTCAGTGCCTGAGAGATGGTAGCATGTACTGAACCCTCAGTTATGTGGGAAGAAGGAGGGACATGGCTGGTGACCCAGGGCTGGCAGAGGAACTAGGGAACTGCTGGGAAGCTCCTGGGCAGCCTTACCTCTGGGCATCTGTCCTGAACTTGTTCTGGCGTCACAAGAAAATTGGTCACCAAGAAGAACACGTTCTCTCCCTAGAAAGCAAGCGTCAGGGTTGGTCCCTGCTTCCCTCTCCCAAAAGGAGAGACCGGAACTGGCACCTCAGCTTGGGGAAAAGTGTCCTGGCCCGAACACATCATCAACTCTGCCCCAGGAAAGTGTCTCCAGGGAGGCCAGTTGAAGCAGTGATAAGAGGCTGGGTGTGGGGGGCGGGGGGAGCGGGGGGTTCTGGCCATTTTGAGAGCCCACCGCTGCCACTTTGAGACGAGTGTAATTTTCATGTTCATACTCATTCTCTCACCCAGAATTGTCCAAGATCTTTCTGCTTCTAGGCACTGAAGATCCAGAGCTGAGCTGGGCAAGGGACCTGCCCACGTTAGGGGTAGGTCACCCCCTTCAATTGCACACGTGGTCAAGGACCAGGGGAGCAGGTGATGAGCTCCACCTGGGCAAAGGGTGGCTAACGACAGATAGCTGACACCCAAGTGCTATGTGTGTGTGCTATGTGTGACCCAGGAAGGAAAGCAGGTAGTGGGTATGACAGTGGTCAAGATCTGGACTTAGTGGCCACCATCATGGAAAGGAAATCTCCCCAGAGTGGAAACAAGGGCTGGCAGGCTCTGACTGATATCGTAGGAAAGCTCAGGCTGGCTGCTGGGAGGCGTGCACTGGGGGACCCACTAGAAGATCATGGCCTCATCCAGGTATGACCCAGGCAGCAGTGAACACCGCTAGGAGAAAGAATGCACAGAAGGGAAACACAGGTCCAGCTCTGGGCCTCACTGGATGAAAAGAAGCCACACCAGCAAAGGGAGATGATTGCTCTTTGGACATGGTGGGTGTTCACCCAGGAGGCAGCTGCACTCGTGGGAGGTGGTCACTGGGGCTACAATTTTGGCATTGGCGGGATAAAGGTAGAAACCGAGGCTCTGGACAATCTGGGTTGGAGAAGGAGCTGGAAATGCTACGTGAAAGGGACAGGAGGGGCACCTGACAGCAGTGCCCCAGGTTGGGGAGGGGAGCATTCAGGAAGCTCCAGACCCCGAGCCCCTGCCCACTAGGGGCTTCTCCTGCCCCACCCTCAAGCTCCAGCCTTGAGTTCCTAAATATTCCAGTCTTCCAGGGGCAGCCTTTGTAAAGGCAAGTTACTCTGGCCTGGCTTCCTGGTCTATTTCCTTGTCCACCCGGAAACCTCTTACACACCCTGGAAAGCCCCACCCAGGTACCACTCCTCTGTAAGGCCCTTCCCAAGCCTGGCCCTATGAGGTGCCGGGCGCCCCGCTCAGGCATCACACGCCCCTCATGCACACACTCACCCCAAGGGTGGTGTCAGAAGTGTCACCGCCTGGCAGCAGGACCAAGGCACCTACCTGTGGTGGCTTCACAAAGTCCGCCACGTCCCACAGCCGGTTACCCAGCTCCTTGATCTGGGTCACCGAAACCCCTTTGAGTTTGGTGATGATGGAAATCTGCGGGTCCAGATCTCGCTCCTGGTATCCTTTTTTGGCGAGGAGAGCCCACCTTAGGAAGAAGCGACAGGCAGTGTGGCCCTTCCCTGTTACAGGGTGAGCAGTGGCTGCACGGGCCCCACCCTTTCGGCCTTTCTCTTCACATACCCTCGGGGCCTCCAGTCCAGCACTTAGGGCCCCTGCCTCCCCTCCAGCCTCATTTCCCACCCAAACACCCTGCACAGGCAAGAAGCTCCAACCATGACTGGAGAGCCAGTGCCTTTCATGGGTGTCCCCTATCAGGCCCTCATGGGCTTAGAGATGCCCACTACCCGCTCCTTCACCAACCAACTCCCTCCCCCTGTCCTGGCTAGGCCCAACTCCTCCTTAAAGACTTCCCTGACCCAGCTAAAATTGGTGTCCCTATAGGGACCTTAGTGCTACAACTCTCCCAAGCATCAAGGACTATCTCCTGCCCCACCACGGGCCTCCTGGGTATAGATGGAGACCCATCTTGCTTTGGGCCCAGAGATCAATATGGGCCTAGAAACAAGGCCCAGGAAAGGAAGCAGGTGGGCACACAGGAGGACACAAGCACACAGCTTGCCCTTGTATCCACTGGTCTCTAGACAGAAAAAGATCCTCCCCGGTCCTAACCTGCTCCCCTCTGCTACCACCAGCTCAGCCCCCGAAGAGTCAAACGGTTAACCCTCGGCCCAGCAGGCCCAGTCATTATCCCCCCAGTCAAGAGTGGCCCAGGAGCCTTTCTCTTACCCCACCACGTAGGCCATGACCCCAAGCTGCAGCAGCCTCTGCAGGGCGCCCACCCGCCAATTCCTGGTTATCACATACTTCTCCGTTTTGTAATCCAGAAGCCCCCAGCCCGCCATGGCCCCTGGGGAGCCCATGCTTCCAGCTCCTGCCGGCTGCTGGAGCACATGAGTCAGCACAACAGCTGCAGCCACTGCTGAAGGAGGTACAGGCAGCAGCCTACCCGGACCAGGCCAGCAAGCTATTAAAGGGACACTTCCACTGGGGACAAGATCCAGCCTCCACCCCCCAGCCCTGGGTTCAGTCCCAAGCCCTAGCTGCCCAGGACCTCCTACTCTCTCCCTTTGAGGGGGCCCAGGGCCCCACAGAAAGGAGAAGCCCCGCCCAGCAACCCTACCCTCTGGCCTCACTTCTTTGGGGGAGGGGAGGAGGAGATGACAAGTGTCATATGTACTGTGAGAGGGTAGCACGGGGGCTGCAGGAACCCAGAGGACGACTCAAGGAAAGCTTCAGGAAGAAGTGACCTCTGATCTGACACTTGGAGATTCTGAAGTTCAACAAGCAAAGTTGAAGAGGAATGTCCTGGTGGAGGAAGCAGCGTAGGCGACGCTAGCGCAGGAGAGAGAACTGGCAGCCAGAATGAGAGCGTGACTCTGGCTCCAGAGAGGAGGGTGACCGAGGCTCTCTTGTGCAGCGCGCCCGCGGACCGTAGGGACAAAAAGCAGAGGTTTGGGGGTCAGCCGTGTTCCTCAGTCTGCGGAAAGTGTGAGGGCGATGCTGAAACCCTGGCGCATGCTCTCATCTGCCCAACCTGAGTAGGCTAAAGGTCGCCCCACTCCAGCGGCGGTTTCTGTAGCAACCAACAACATCGGGTTGCCGGGCGACGGCTCCCGGGGAGGCTCGTCTCTATTGGGTGCAGCGGGCGCCTGTTCGCTGTGCGCCACATTCGGTTGGTCAACTCAGCCGGAGGGTCCGCCCATATTCCCGGGCTGCGCTCTAGGTGCTGTGCCGCACAGTTCCGGCCTCAGTGCCCGGGAGTGAGAGATCGGCGTAACCATGAGGGCTCGGTGCCAGAGGTCGGGGGTGAAGGAAGAGCAGGAGAAAGAGGTGGCAGCGGCCTCTGGGCGTCTTGCTGGGCCCCCAGAGGCCGAGGAGGGTTCGGTCGTTGATTCAGACTCCGACCAGGAGATGGAAGGTGCTCTCGGGCAGGGATGAGCGCAGGCCTGTCTCCTCACCTAGGGAGCTTCTATAGCAGGGGTGGAGGGGGCAGGCTGGGGCCCAGTGAGGAAGAGATTCCTGTCCCGCAGGGAGCGCACCCCTCTGTGGGACACCTGTGGGACTGCCGGCAGCACCTCCAGCTAGCCCCGTGCCCTCCTCACAATGCTCCTGGCCGTGTCAGGAGTTCCACCTTTAGAAAATGCCTCCAAAGTGAGTGATGTTAAACCCGCCAAACAGTGTAAGAAGGGGTGTCCCACCCCGGAATAGGATCAGGGCGTTTTCCCAACCCACAGGAACAACTAAGCTAATAAATGTATAGAACTTAGAATTGTTTCGATTTCTTCCCCCATAAAATATTCACAAAACATACATGTTTTGTAATCCAGTGGAAAAGACAGCATGTACTTTGAAAGGTTCTAGTTCTGGCTCTGCCAAGATTAACTACAAGCTGTGTGACTTTAGGGAAAGGACTTGCTTTGTCTGACTTTCAGTTCCCTATTAGCACGGGAAGAAATACTTCTAGGGGGGAACACAGGCTGCATGGTAACACAGGGCAGAGAGTAGGCAACTGTGTCTGGGGAGGGATCCATCCTGGGGAGGGACCCACATTTATCATCTCCCTATCTTCTGTCAGGCATCCGTGGGCCTGGAGAACTGACCAAGGACACCCTGTACCTGAGATCTTGCCAGGCCCATCGTGTTGTGCCGGCCTCCTGCTTCCTGCGCCAGGGTCGCACCCCAGAGCTGAACCTGCGGCACCGTGGCCTGGGGCCCCAGGTAACCCTGGAGAGACCCTGGAGCCAGGCTTGAAGTGACAGGACCCGTGAGACACCAGCCATGGGAGTGGCCCCTTCCTGAGCCCATACCACACACTCCCCAGCCTTTCTGTGTGTCAGACATGTACCATCCCTACATCTGGGTGAAAGGTGGTATCAGGGCTATGACAGAATTCAGTGTGATGGTTGGGGGGTCTGCAAGGGGGCCCCTAACCGGCTGGGGGGGCAGCCAGGGAAGGTTCCAAGAGGTGAGATCTGGGTGAAGTCTAGAAGGATAAGAAGGTGTCCCTGTCCCTTGGGCATGTGGGAAGGAGAGGGCCATCCAAGCACTGGGTGGACTGAGCCCTGGAAATGAGCCAGGGTAGTGGCCAGCTGTGTCTGGGGCCTTCACCCCTGGGAAGGACCAGGTCACTCAGGCTCCTCTTTATCCCAGGGTGCCCGGGCTCTGGCTTCAGCATTGACCTCAAATCCCTATGTCAAGCGGCTGGACCTTCGAGACAATGGGCTCTGTGGGGCCGGCGTGGAGGCCCTGGCAGGTGCCCTGAGAAAAACCAGCATTATCTCTGGTAGGTGCTGAGCCTGGGGCAGATGGGCAGATTTGAGTCCTCCCTTTCCTGGGGGTGTGGGCTCCCCCATAGCCAGGTCTTCTCACCCATGACCTGGTGCTGCTGGGGCAGGGGTGGGTCGGGGTGGTGTTAGTCTCTCTGTGGTGCCCCCAGTGCTGGATACTATTCCCCTCCTGACCCAGCCTGCCCCCCACCCGCTCCTCTTCTGGCCAACAACCCCCTGCTTATGGTGGCCTCCTATTGCCTAAATGCTGGGTGAGAGGGTCCTCTAACAGAGACACAGGCGATGGACAATGTGAGAGAGTGGAGGGCTGGGTGGAAAGAAGTGGGGCTGGATGAAAATGCCACCTCTACCACTGATGAGCTAGGAGGCCCCAGGCAACCTGCTCCTCCTCGCTGAGCCTTAGTTTTCAATCTGTGAAATGGCCCCAACAATAGCACTTAACCCCTGGGGTTGTGCTGAGTATGAAATGAAACTGCATATGAAGGGCTCAGCAAGGAGCCCGGCTCACGTACATGCTCTATGCACTGGTCACCTGGGCTGTCATTGCCAGTTCAAAGAAATGCATCGGTGAAGACTTCTGTGGGTGTGGTACATTGCTGTCAGGCAGGAACCTTCCTCACGGGTATCCTATACAGACCACGAAGTAGGCGGTTTGAACCCTGAGGCAAAGAAGCTTGTGGATACATGGAGGGGTTGTGGGCATCAGAGAAGCTGCCTGGGGCTTGAGGGGATGGATCTAGCTGATGTGAGGCACAGTCCCTGTGCCACCCCAAGATTGTCTGGCTGTCTCGCCTCCTCCGCTGCCTAGGCCTGGAGATTTCGGGGATAGAGGAAGGGGGAAGAGGGCAGTACCTGGCTTTGGATCCCACTGATGGAGGACTGCTGCCAACCCCTAGATGTAGACCTGTCGGAGAACCAGATGGGAGTGGTGGGAGCCCAGGCGATCTGTGCTGCCCTCACAGTGAACCCAACCATGCAGAAGGTACAACTGGCAGGGAACGGCCTGGAGGAGCACGCAGCCCGGTACCTTGCTGAACTCCTGCTGGCTCACACAGGACTGAAATCCCTGGACCTGAGCTATAACCAGCTGAATGACCATGCAGGTAACATCCAGTCAGAGCCACCGTGGGGCACTCGAGCCCATCTTCCTGGGGCAGGGGTGGGTGGAGGTTGACAGGGCCTCTCTGAACATTCATGCTCTGGCTCCTGTTTCCCATGTCCCACTTTGGCCTGCCCCTCTCCCGCTCCTTCCACACAGAACTCTTCATCCATCCCACAGATTGCCATGGACTGCTGGATGCTGATTTAGCCCCTAGTGACCTGGTTGTGAACAAGACAGAGTCCCTGGCCTCAAGGAATGCCTATTAATGAGATAATTCTCCATAATTATTGGTGCAACAAAATAAACAGGGCATGAATGAATTGCCCTGATGAATGGAGATGAATGGGGATGAATGGGGACCCCTTGCCTTAGGTGGCTGGGGAGGGCCCTGTGAGATGACATTTCAGCTGAAATGTGCAGGGTAGGAAAAAATCAGCCATGGCAAGACCAGGGAGAGAGCATTTCAAGCAGAGGAAGAGTGAACATGAAGGCTTATTTCCCAGACTGATAGATATCGGTGTGGCTGGGCTAGTGAGCCAGGAGAGAGGGGCTGTGCTGTGAGGTGAAGGGGCTGGTGGGCTCTGGGTGAAGAGGTGGAGGGCTACAGGCCTACAAATCTTGGCAAAAGGCATCAAGATCTTATTGCAAGTGCTGTGGAAGACATTGGTTGGATTCCTTGATCTCACCACTTTTGTGCCCAGGGCCTTTGCAGAGGCTATCTGCTTTGCCAGGAGCATGTACTTCTACCTGTCTGTCTTCAACCACTCCAATCAATTATAGGAATCAGTTGGGACCAGAGATTAGGAACACAGATTCCTCCTGGGCCCTAAACCTGCTGAACCAGAATCTTGGCGGGGCAGAGCCCATGCATCTACATTTTAATAGGTGCCTTAGGAGATTTGTCTGATCAAGAAAATTTGGGAATCACTGTTCTGTCTCAAGCAGCTTAGAGTAGAGGTGGTACCAACCTTGGCCTTTGAGGATCAGCCTTAGAATTTAACTGCCAGATAGCTTGTTTACCTTCTAAGAAAATTACTATGAGAAGTCTGTGAAATTAAAAAAGAAGTTGAGGGGATGGCTCATTCAGTTAAGCACCTGGCTTCAGCTCAGGTCATGATCCCAGGGTCCTGGGATCGAGCCCCTTGTTGGATTCCCTGCTTAGTGGGGAGTCTGCTTCTCCCTCTCCCTCACTAATTCTCTCTCTCTCTCAAATAAATAAATAAAATCATTTCAGACTTCCAACAAACTAAGTATAGGTGTCCCCCTGGGCCTTCACAGTGAAAAGGTGAGCACTGGAGAGGCAGCCAGGAAGGACAAGGCAGGAAGCTAAGGCCCTGTGAAGGCTACACAATGAGGTAGGGTGGTCTTCAGCTCAGAAAAGAAAAACTCAGCAGGAACATTTTGTTTCCTCAAGTGGGGATTTGTGGGTGGGGCTGACTCCCTTGAAGGGTGAAGAGCTTGGGTCTCCATCTCCCCATCTGACCCAAGGCAAAGGTAGCACCTACCTCATGGTTGGCTACAGAGGTCATGGTCATGAAGTCTAAGCATTGAAATTTCAAGAGGCCAATTCATGTATGTAGAGGAAACTTTTCATCTTCTAGTTGTTCAGCAAAGAAGGGGCTTACCTACAAAGCGGGAACCACCTCCCTCTCCTCCCAGTACTAGAAGTATCTGAGGAAGGGGGAAAGTACGTACCTGTAACTGAGAATCTGTGGGTATCAGACCAAGTGCTGGGCTGGGAATCCAGAGTCCTGTTCTCAGGGAGGCTGCCCAGAGAGTCCCAGCTGGCTGCCTTGCAGGGAGCTCTCCAAGGTCCTAAAGCATCTTGCAGCAGTGGGTTCTGGCCAAGCAGGCTATCTTTTCTTCCTTCCTTCCTTCCTTCCTTCCTTCCTTCCTTCCTTCCTTCCTCCCTCTCTCCCTCCCTCCCTTTCTTCCTACCTTCCTTCCCTTTCTTTTCTTCTTTTCTTACCCTAAGAATTTATTTTTAAACGATCTCTGCACCCAAGTTCAATCCCGAGATCAAGAGTTGCATGCTCTACTGACTGACCCAGGCAGGCACCCCTGAGCAAGGTAGTTCTGCTCAATTAGAGCATCTGTTTTTCCTCTGTCCTTCTTCAAACCAGCCTTATTAAACCACATGAGGAGCTGAGGCCATGGAGAGTGTTCCAGTTCATATTCTTTTTTTTTTTTAAGATTTTATTTATTTATTTGACAGACAGAAATCACAAATAGGCAGAGAGGCAGGCAGAGAGAGAGAGAGAGAGAGAGAGAGGAGGAAGCAGGCTCCCCACTGAGCAGAGAGCCCGATGTGGGGCTTGATCCCAGGACCCCGGAATCATGACCTGAGCTGAAGGCAGAGGCTTTAACCCACTGAGCCACCGAGGTGCCCCCCAATTCATATTCTTGAGAGACTTCTGGGCTGTTGGGAGAGACTGACCAGGCAAAGAGAGGTCATTAGACCAAGGCCTGGAAGAATGGAAGCACATTGGACATGGGGCTCAAGGCAGCACAACCCAGCTGGGCAGGCAAGGCTTCCTGATGCTGTGAGCCCCCGTTAGAAGGATGAGGAGCTGTTATCCAGGTGAAGAGGGGGTCAGGAGTTCTACCCAGGGGGACAACCCAGAGTCATATTGGTGCTGGTGCTTTTGAGCACTGGGAGCAGGTCAGACTGGCTGAATCCTGACAGAGTAGAGAACATGGTGGGTGGTGGGACTTCTGTCCATTTTTATATGCTAAAAATGTCTCAAGGTCTCTTACCCTGCACTGCTACTTCCTTTTCTCTCCCACAAGTGCCTTCTCTCCGCACAGCTGCACCAGCCTCCTCACCTCTCTGCCCCCGCCCACCTCAGTCCATACCCTACACCTGCCACTAAGGAGCCCAGCTTTGTCATTTCTTAAAGCCTCACCACTAACTGGTTGGTGCCCCAAAGACTTGGCCCAGCATTGAAGCCTCTCAGCCTCTCTCTAGTGCCCATCACTCTTACCTCATTTCAGTGGCTTCCCGCCGGCCTGCCAGGCCTGTGGGCATTTCCACAAGTGCTTCGCGCTCCTCATACCTCCACACATTTGCAGTTTCCTGTGTGTGTTCTCTGCTGTTGTGTGCCTACACAGGTGGTGAGACCCTCAATCTTAAAGGTTATCTCTCTGTCCTCACTGTCCTGACACCCCCACCTAAGGCTGGGTTTGTCCCTACCCTGTTCCAACACATCCCTGTTTGTAGTCTATGATACCTCATATTCCATTAATTTGTGTTTATAGTTGGACATGGATTTGAACTGCATGGGTCCACTTATATGCAAGTTTTTTATAAATACAGTATTATATATGTATTTTCTCTGTTGATTTTCTTTTTAAAGATTTATTTATTTATTTTAGAGAGAGAGATAGAGAAATTGGGAGCATACAGTGGGAAGGGAGAGAGAGAATCTCAAGCAGGCTCCGCACCCAGTGTAGAGCCCGGCATGGGGTTTGATCTCACGACCCTGTGGTCATGACCTGAGCTGAAATCAATGGTCGGACACTCAACCAACTGAGCCACCTAGGTGCCCCCCTATGATTTTATCAGTAATATATTTTTTTATTTGACAGAGAGAGAGATCACAAGTAGGCAGAGAGGCAGGCAGAGAGAGGGGGAAGCGGGCTCCCTGCTGAGCAGAGAGCCCTATGCGTGGCTCAATCTCAGGACCCTGGGACCACGACCTGAGCTGAAAGCAGAGGCTTAACCCACTGAGCCACTCAGGCACCCCTCAATAATATTTTCTTTAGCTTACTTTATTTTAAGAATATAGCATCTAAAATATATATAGCTTACCAAATGTGTTAATCAACACTTAATGTTCTCAGTAAGGTTTTCTTTCTGATCAACAGTAGGTGTCAGTTGTTGAGGCTTGGGGGAGTCAAAGTTACATGAAGATTTTCAACTGTACAGGGGTTTGGTGCCCCAACCCCATGTTGTTCAAGAATCAACTGGGGGTGCCTGGGTGGCTCGGTGGGTTAATGCCTCTGCCTTCGGCTCAGGTCGTGATTCCAGGGTCCTGGGATCCAGCCCTACATCAGGCTCTCTGCCCAGCAGGAAGCCTGCTTCCCCACCTCACACACACCCCCCAGCCCTCTCTGCCTACTTGTGATCTCTGTCTGTCAAATAAATAAATAAATAAAATCTTTTAAAAAAAAAGAATCAACTGTATCTCCCCTATTAAATGTGAATTCCTTGAGGACAGGGCAGGACCATATTGTGTTCAACTTGGTGACCCTGTCACCCAGTAGAGACCCTGGCACACCACTGTCATTAGTATCATTTTTTGAAGGAATGTACAGAATGAGTAAGACCTGTCTTGGTGTTTCTGAAGGGGAGATACTTGGACCAGCCCTGGCAGAAAATACAGGACTCACTGAGCTTAATATAAGCTGGAATCACCTTCGAGGACCAGGAGCTGTAGCCTTTGCTAGGGGACTGGAGGTATGAACAGCCCTACAACCTGTCTACCCTTCTGGTCTGTCCTGTGGGGACAGGTCTCCCAGGTACCAGCTCCCTGTCTCTACAGCTCTTCAGAAATGAGCCTTGGATCTTTTTAAGAAGAGCTTGCAAAATATTTTGTTTGGTGATTTCAATTTTCCCAGCCCCATTTCACGACTCCAAAACACGATGCTTGTTCTTGTGATGCTTCCTGAAGGGTCTATGATTGAATGTTCCATACCTTCTCCGGATATTATAGATATTATAGGCATATGGTTGGTGGGAGGGGGGAACGTTGTGCGGTCTGGTGCTCACTGAGGGCATATGCAGATGCTTCTCTGAGGTGACACCCTGCACCCTTGGGTCCTGCACATGCTCTGAAACATACCACTTGCTTCCTTGGATCTTGTGGTTCCTAGGTCTCGGGAATGGGTGGCTCCTAGCCCCTGCCAGGATGTCCCTAGTGCCGGCTCCCTTTGTGGGGTTCTCCTCAGGAAATGGAAGCAGCTGCCTTGCTTGGCCCACTCCCGTGGGGCTGACCTGGGGATCCTGCTCCACGAGTGGCAGGTCAGGCTTTGTCTTCCCAGTGCAGCCACAAGTTCCTACCCTTCTCCCCATCACAGTCCCCCAACAACCCTTCCCTGGAGCCCCTTTGGGATCCTGCTCTGTGCCTCAGAGAACCTTCCCTTGGGTCCCCAAGTGGGTGTGAGCCAGATCATCAAGTCTGTCTCTGAGGGTCATCCACACCCACCCTTGGTGCTATGCTCCCATTCATTCAAGTCTCCTGGTCACCATCATTCCAGCCACAAGATTCTTACCTGGAACCTCCAACCTTCTGCTCTCGGTCTGTGTTTTTTTGCTCCTCAGGCCTCCTGGGCTGTGAGGCTGTGGTCCCTGGTCACCTTCCTGGGGGGGAGGGGGCGGGGGAGTGGTCTCCTGGCTTCACTCTTGCATTCCAGGCAAACATCTTCCTCAGAGTCCTGGACATCTCATACAATGGCTTTGGAGATCCTGGAGCATCCGCAGTGGGTGAGGCACTTAAGACCAACAACGTGTTGGAGGAACTCAGCATGAGGTGAGGTATATAAAGTGGTCCCTGGTGCCTGTGTGGCTCAGTCAGTTAAGCCACTGCCTTCGGCTCAGGTCATGATCTCTGGGTCCTGGGATCAAGTCCCACATTGGGCTCCTTGCTCAGCAGGGAGTCTGCTTCTCTCTCCGCCTTTGCCTGCCACTCTGCCTGCTTGTGCGCGCTCTCTCTCTCTCTGACAAATAAATAAATACAATCTTTAAAAAAGAAAAATAAAGTGGTCTCTGTGTCACAGCCTCCACGTCCAAAGTCACCTGAGCCCTCAGGGACTCCAAGATCTTCCTGCTGTTTACCACCTTAATCTGCAAACATACCACAATCTAACCATGATGGGGCTTGAGCCACAATCCAAGAGCACCCAGCTCTGGCCCCCTCACTCAAGTTCAGCATTGTCCTTTGGGTCTTATAATTACTGCTGCAGAGGCGGGGGCTGAGAATTAAAAACATATATGTAAAACAGCTTCAGTAGAGGGGTGCCAAGGTGGCTCAGTCGGTTAAGCATCTGATTCTTGATCTCAGCTCTCAGCTCAGGTCTCAATCTCAGGGTGGTGAGTTCAAGCCACGCACTGGGCTCCGTGCTTGGCATGGGAACCTACTTCAAAACAAAGCAAAACAAACAAACAAATAAATAAACAAAACATCTTCAGCAGAGACTGGTGTGGGGGAGCGCTCATGTTCTGCTCAGCAGGTGACTGCTGGGGGCCTGCCCTGTGTGATTTGCTGTTGCAGGCGCAGGCAGCATCCCAGCCCTGGGCAAGTAATCAGAGCAGAGGCATCAAACCACAGAGAAAGAGAGAGGCAGAAGCCCAGTAGGTCCTGGACTGTGTGGCTGAGCACTTCCCCTGGGGGTGCTGCTGGAGTGAGCAGGGTCTGCCTGACGCAATTCTGTCCTTCCCATGGAAGGAGCTAAGGCCAGAAGAGGCTATGAGACATGCTGGAATTCGAAGCCAGAGCTGGGGCCTGAGAGGTCAGAGGAGAGAGGGACTGGCTCGGAGCTAAAGTGGCCAAGAGAGGTGCTGGGGCCAGAGCTTAGGTCCATCTGGAGAAGCAGGAGGAGAGGCCGTGAGGAGGGACCTGAGTGGTTTCCAGCACAGATGCTGTCATGCTGATAGGAATGGGGTGTTGATGGCGGGGGGGGGGGGGTGGGACATGTGGGAGGACCTGCTAAGCTCTGAGGGCCTGGGGGCAGCAGCTGGCCTCTGCTAGGGAGGGGGGTGGTGCTCAAGGTGTTTGTTGAGTGATCTCCCTGAACACTGGGAGCCTCCAGTGAGGCAGAGTCACTAACCAGTCTTTGCATACTGACCTTCCCAGGGTCCCTGGAGCATCAGTGGAGGCTGGACTGTAAAGTCCAGCTGGGTCCATGCTCCTGCACAGCTTCTCAGAATGTAGCAAAATGTTCATGTCTTTCTGTTGCAGCAACAACCGCATCTCTGCAGTGGGAGCCTTGAGCCTGGGCCTGGGCCTCCGGGTCAATCAGACACTGAGGATTCTTGTTGTGAGTGCTAGCCTGATGGGGGAGGTCCCCCTGTACATGTCCACACAGATCCCTCCCCTGCCATGTCTCTCCACTCCTCTGGCAGTGGAGTACACAGGTTCTAAATCCCAGATAAGGGAGGGGGGCCTCCTGGCTTCCTCTTGTGACCTCCTTCTTTCCCTTGCCATTCACTCATCCATCTCTGGACTGACCCATGCACTTCTTCCAACTCCTCCCTCATCGTTGCTTCCCTCCCAGCAGTGTCACCCTACCTCCCAGCTGGCCTTCCTCTTTCTCAGCCCATCGGGTCAGCCAAGGTGTACTATTGGCCATAGTCAGACCTACCCAAGGCCTCATGTGCATACCAGGGGTTCCTTCCTTCAGGGTTGCCAGGGGGCTAGGAGCGGCTAGGCAGGACTGAGAGCAGAGGACAGAGAAGGGAGGGTACAACTGAGGGTGGAGCAGGTCCGTGAGGGCCACTGTGCCGATGGCAAGTGCTCAGTGGACAGCGCTGCCAGGTCCAGGGGGCATCCAGCCCCGCCTGGCTTTCGGCACCCTCAACCAGCAGAGGAGCCGTGGTGTAGTCCTCCCATCCCCAGCCCGAGACTCTCTCCTCTCCCACCCACCCCTCCACCCCTGCCACCACCACCACCACCTCCCTCCCCCATACAATCCAGACCTCTCTTAAGCTCTGGATCCCCCTTTCCAGCCACCTGCTGGACAGTTCCTGGATGTCCCATGGGTACAAAGCACAATCTGAAGACATCATCTCTCTCTAAGGACTGCCTCCTGTGGGTGGGGGGTGGGGGAGACTTCCTCATGGAGTCAGAAGTGGGGGCCCAGGGCTCACCCCCCCTTTTTTGTGAAATTTTTAAAAATATTTATTATTTGACAGGGAGAGGGACCGCAAGCAGGGGGAGTCAGAGAGGGAGAAGCAGGCTCCCCGCTGAGCAGGAAGCCCAATGTGCGGGTGGGGGGCTTGATCCCAGGATCCTGACCCCAGCTGAAGGCAGGCGCTTAACCACTTAACCAACTGAGCCACCCAGGCGCCCCACCCCTACCTTTCTTCCCCATGCCTTCCATCCTTCATCTTGCTTCCTGCTGAATCCCAAGGCTCCCTGCTCCTCCTTCTTATTTCCCCTCAAGTTCTATGGACCTGCTAGTTTCCCATCTCTGGCCCCTCCTTCTTACCCACCAGGTGATCTTTCTAAACCAGAAACCTGCTCCCACCCCTCCTGGCTTTAAGCCTGTCAGCGGCTCCCCTCTGGGTAAATCCAGGCTTAGTTGTACATCCAGGCTTAGTTGTACGGCATTCCCTATGCATTAGACTCCAAGCTTTGCCATCACCCCTCTGCCTTCCACCTGTGAAGCTCATTCTCTTACCCCAAGCTGCTCTGAATTTTCTACACGTGGTGCAATCTCTTCCCTCTGTTTTGCTTCCCCGGCTCTTCTTGCTGAAATATGTAGCTCTGCATACCTCCCCTGTAAAGCTCAAGGCAGGTGTTTTAGCCCCTGCCTGACCTTTACCTCCCAAGGAGAGGTGATACACTCTCACTGCACTGGGTTTTCATGTTTCCTTTTCCTCTCGTCCCCAAGATGGGTGAGCTCATTAAAGGCAGGGATGTGGGACATCCCGGGTGACTCAGATGGTTAGGGGTCTGCCTTAGGCTCAGGTCTTGATCCCAGGGCCCTGGGATTGAGCTCTGCATCGGGCTCCCTGCTCGGTTCGGGAGAGCTCTGCTTCTCCCTCTCTTTCCCTACTGTTCCCCCTTGCTTGTGCTCTCTCGCTCCCTCTGTACAATAAATAAATTTAAAAAGTAAACAAATAGGGATGCCTGGGGTGGCTCAGTTGATTAAGTGGCTGCCTTCAGCTAGGGTCATGATCCCAGGGTCCTGGGATTGAGTCTTGCATCAGGCTCCTTGCTCAGCAGGAAGCTGACTTCTCTCTGCCTGCTTGTGCTCTCTTTCTCTCTGACAAATGAATAAATAAAATAATCTTTAATAAATAAAAAAAACTTTTTTAAAAAAGTAAATAAATAAAGGTAGGGATGTGCCCTGTGTGTCCCTATCTTTGACATCTGGCAGAGTTGGGCATGGGGGGCTACTCAGCCAGTGTATATTCTTTTCCCCTCTTCCCTGGCTCAAGAGCTTCCTGAAGGGCATTCTGTGAGCAGAGACGACTTCTGAGCTGAGACAGTGGGGCTGTCCTGAGTCACTTCAGCAGACATGAGGAATCCCTCCTTCCCTTTGGAGTTGACCCACCAGTCTCCCTGGGCTCGGTTTTTCTCAATTGTGTGTGTGTTTCTCAGATGTCCAGGAATCCCATGCGAGGCGAAGGCTGCTTTGGAGTTCTAAAGTCTGTCCAAGAGAATCCAACGTCCGCCCTAGAACTCCTGGATTTCTCCGTAAGAGCTTTTCGTTAATCTCATCTGTGATCCTCGCAACAGCTGCATGAGTTATCATTTAGAGGCAGAAAGTGGGGATTAGAGAAATAAAGTGCCCTGCCCTGATGCTTAGTGTGGCTGAGTCTGAGAGCCACTACCCCCAGGCCAGAATTTGGATCACAGAGCCACTCTGGCTCTATTCCCACTCCAGACTGGGGGGTACCGACATGGTCTCACCTCCAACCCCTGCCTGGGTTCTTCATTGGCCGAGATAATAGGTGGCTCAGAGGACACAAAGCCTGATGTTCACGGATTTGCAGGTTCAGTACTTACAAAGTGTCCCTGCCCCCCGCCCCCAATCTGGTCTCTTCTCTCTGCAGGCATATCATGGTGCTGGAAGAGTCACTCATGTGGCCTTGACGGAGATTAAGACTCCTTTTCATTCACTTGTGCCTTTTTTTTTTTTAAGATGTTATTTATTTATTTGAGAGAGAGACAGTGAGAGAGAATATGAGCGAGGAGAAGGTCAAAGGGAGAAGCAGACTCCCCATGGAGCTGGGAGCCTGATGTGGGACTCAATCCTGGGACTCCAGGATCATGACCTGAGCTGAATGCAGTCGTCCAACCAACTGAGCCACCCAGGCGCCCTGTGCCTTTTTCTTTTTTTTAAGATTTTATTTATTTATTTGACAGAGAGATCACAAGTGGGTAGAGAGGCAGGCAGAGAGAGAGGGGGAAGCAGACTCCCCACTGAGCAGAGAGCCCCATGTGGGGCTCGATCCCAGAACCCTGGAATCATGACCTGAACTGAAGGTAGAGGCTTTAACCCACTGAGCCACCCAGGTGTCTTTTTAATATAGAACTTGTGCCTTTTTAATAGAAAACTAAAAGCAATTACACATTAAGGAGAGAATTTCCAAATAAGAGTTATTAAAAGGAAGTCTAGTCTTATTCTAATTCTGATTATTCTTTTTTTTTTTTAAAGATTGTATTTATTTATTTGTCAAAGAGAGTGAGCACAGGCAGACAGAGAGGCAGGCAGAGGCAGAGGGAGAAGTAGGCTCCCTGCTGAGCAAGGAGCCTGATGTGGGACTTGATCCCAGAACCCTGGGATCATGACCCGAGCCAAAGGCAGCCGCTTAACCAACTGAGCCACCCAGGCGTCCCTCTAATTCTGATTATTCTAATTCTGGTTGATGTCAACCCAGATTTAAGTCAAAACCTTTCCAGAGACTTTTTTTTTTTTTTTTTTTACAATTCCAATCCTTCAGGCTTGGAACAACTGATGTCAGACAGCCTTATTGCTTCCTTCTGCCGGCCCAGTTTCTACAGCTCCAAAGCCAAAGATTAGCTTGCCTTGACCATGTCCCTCCTGCTCTGAGAATTCCTGTTAGCATTGGCTTTTATCATTTAAAAAAAAGGGGGGGGGGAGTGGCCCTGGCTGGCTCAGTTAGAAGAGCATGTGACTCCTGATCTCGGGGCTGTGAGTTTGAGCCCCACATTGGGTGCAGAGATCACTTAAATAAATATTTTAAAAAATAAATAAAGGGATGATATATGAAACTGTTCAGCAAAACTATGTGATTATTCCGTATAACCTATGGTTAGTATCAGGAGCATTTAATGTAATGGAAACAGCACAGAGGTGAGAATCAGACAAGCCTGGGACCAAATCCTGAAGCATCAATACGGGATCTTTTTTTTTTTTTTTTTAAGATTTTTTTATTTTATTTATTTGGCAGAGAGATCACAAGTAGGCAGAGAGGTGGGCAGAGAGAGAGGAGGAAGCAGGCTCCCCGCTGAGGAGAGAGCCCGATGCAGGGCTTGATGCAGGGCTTGATCGCAGGACACTGGGATCATGACCTGAGCCGAAGGCAGAGGCTTTAACCCACTGAGCCACCCAGGTGCCCCAATACGGGATCTTCTGAATTGAAGAGTATTACTAGTCTAGATGCAGTGTAGTATTTTCCTGTTCCTTAACTGTTATTAGTCTAATCTCCCCAGCCTAGATTTTCTCCTCAGCTTTAAGAGAAATAATTCTTTTTCTTTTTTTTTTTTTTAAGATTTTATTTATTTATTTGACAGAGACAGAGAGCACAAGGAGGCTGAGTATCAGGCAGAGGGAGAGAGAGAAGCAGACTCTTTGCTGAACAGAGAGCCCAACTCGGGATTTGATCTCAGGACCCTGGGATCATGACCTGAGCCAAAAGCAAATGCTTAGGGGCGCCTGGGTGGCTCAGTGGGTTAAGCCTCTGCCTTCGGCTCAGGTCATGATCTCAGGGTCCTGGGGTTGAGCCCCACATCGGGCTCTCTGCTCGGCGGGGAGCCTGCTTCCTCTTTTCCCTCCACCTGCCTCTCTGCCTACTTGTGATCTCTGTCAAATAAATAAATAAAATATTTAAAAAAAAAAAAAAAAAGCAAATGCTTAACTGACTGAGCCACCCAAGTGCCCCTAAGGGAAACATTTCCGAATCCTGACAGTTCGAGTAAAACCCTTCCCAGGTTTCAGTCTTGTCTATAGGTGAAATGGGGCTAAAATCTTACAGCTAGGCTCACCATGAAGAGGGGATGAGCTAGCAGACCTCACAGGAAAGGCCTGTGTAGAGAAAGACCCCACTGGTGCTAGTATTCTTCTCCTCACTCCCCTTGCTTTTCGTTTGTTATTGAGGAATAACGTCTATCCTGAAAATAGCAGGTGGATTAGGGCTGTGAATTTCCACAGACAGAACACACCTATGCAATCAGCCCCCAGATCAAAAAATAGTGCAGACCCCAAGGAGCTCCCCTGGAACCACTTTCCTTTTCTACTTTAATATTTTGGGGAGTAATGACATTGTCATTTATATGAGAGAAGCTGCCCTAAGATGTTTCTTCAAAACCTTGTGTGTATAAGTAAAAAACAGTGACGTTCTCGGAAGGTGATGCTGTACCACCTTGTAATGGGTTTCTCCGCAGGAGATCCAAGTGGACAAAGAGTTTGATGACCTTGCCAGCTCAGTGAAGCTACTGCTTCCAGCACTCCATGTAAAGACTGCTGCCCACAGAGTGAAATACAAAAAGGAGTTACCATCAGTCCTCACCCCATCCCTACCAGTGTCTGTCCCTAAGTGACTGTAGTAGGTGGCTTCCTCATCTCACATTGGCCACTTCAACGTCGAGGGTTCTTGACCTCACAATGCCTTATTACCACTCGAGTCTGCAGTGAGTCCCCATGTCAACCAGGTAGTAGTCCTGTTGAGCCCATCTTGATGAAATTTTGGACACCTGTACCCTCCTCTCCATCCCATGGCCTCTGTTAACGCAGAGACTGGGTCTTCCTTCGTTCCTGCTAATTTGTGTAACTTGTACTGTGTGCTACATATTGAGCTGGGTATGGGGTCAGAGATGTCCAAAGTCTCTGCTCTGATGACTCCAAGAGACAATCAAAGTACAAACTCAACTTGCCAGAATGCAAACCGACCCAACTTTTCAGGCAGGCGACTTATCATCATGCACACGGGGCTTAAAATCATCTGTACTCGTTGATTCAATGGTCTGCAGAAATAACCAGAGCTGCATAAAAACACTGATGCCCAGAGATGTTCAATGAAATGCTGTTTATATGATGAGAATTGGAAATAATCAAAATGCTCACTAACAGGAGATTGGTTAACTAAGATTTGGAAGTTTGCGAACATTAAAAGCCAAGTGTTCAAAAACCATCTAGTAATTTATGAAAATGCACATGATTGATGTTAAGGGAGAAAATCAGGATAAAAAAATCACATGGGGGGCGCCTGGGTGGCTCAGTGGGTTAAAGCCTCTGCCTTCGGCTCAGGTCATGATCCCAGGGTCCTGGGATTGAGCCCCACATCGGGCTCTCTACTCCGCAGGGAGTTTGCTTCCTCCCCTCTCTCTTTGCCTGCCTCTCTGCCTACTTGTGACCTCTGTCTGTCAAATAAATAAATAAAATCTTTTTTTAAAAAATCACATGGTTTGTTTAATAGTTCCTCAAAAGATCAAACATGTAGTTTATCCCAGACCCAGCAATTCCAAACATAGAGAAAGGGAAACATATGTTCACACAAAAACTTGCACACAGATGTTCACAGCTTTAGTCATAATATCCACAAAGTACAAATGTCCACCAGCTCATAAATGGATAAATAAATTATGCTACACCCATTCAATGGAACACCCCTCCAATTTGGCCATAAGAAGGCATGAAATTTGGGGTGATTAAAATGTTCTAAAATTGATTGTGGTAATGGTTACACAACTCTGAATATGCCAAAAGTAGTTGAATTTTACACTTTTTAAAAAAAGATATGTTTCTTTGTTTTAGGGGTGGGGAGGGACAAAAGGAGAGAGAGAGAGAGAATCTCAAGCAGACTCCCTGTTGAGTGTGGAGCCCAATGCAGGGACTTGATCTCAAGACGCTGAGATCACAACTGGAATAAAAAACAAGTCAGACACTCAACCAACTGAGTCACCCAGGTGCCCCTGATTTGTACACTTTAAACAGGTGAACTGTAGCTCAATAAAGCTGTTTACGAGAAAAAGGAATGTGGTATCACACTACTACTACAGGAATGTATTATGTATTAAGAAGAACATATCATGCTACAACATGAAGGAACCTTGAAATCATGTTAAGTCAAAGAAGCCATTTACAAAAAAACATTATTGTATGATTCTGTTTATATTAAATGTCCAGAATAGGCAGGCCTATAGCGACAGAAAGTAGATTAGAAGTTGACTAGGGCAGGGGCCACCAGGCTGGCTCAGTTCGTAGAGTACCTGACTCTTAATCTCAGGGTTGTAGGTTTGAGTTCCATGTTGGGTGAGAGATTATTTTTAAAAAATAAAATGAATTTAAAAAAATAGGGGTGCCTGGGTGGCTCAGTGGGTTAAGCCTCTGCCTTCGGCTCAGGTCATTATCTCAGGGTCCTGGGATCGAGCCCCGCATCGGAATCTCTGTTCAGCAGGGAGCCTGCTTCCCCCTCTCTCTCTGCCTGCCTCTCTGCCTACTTGTGATCTCTGTCTGTCAAATAAATAAAGTAAAAATCTTTAAAAAAAAAAAATAAAGAAGTTGCCTAGAGTTGGGGAGACGGGAGGGACTGGGAGCTGACAGTGAAAGGGCAGGAGTTTCTTCGGGAGGTGATCAAAATGTTCTAAAGTTGATTGTGGTGATGGTTGCACAAGTATGAATATACTACGAACTACTGGATTGTACACCACTTTAAATGGGTGAATTGTCGGGTGCCTGGCTGGCTCAGTTGGGAGAGTTTGATTTCTGGGTTGTGAGTTCAAGCCCCACAATTACTTAAAAATTCAAAAAAATCTTTAAAAAAGGGTGAATTGTATAGTATGTGAATTATACCTCAAGAAAGCTGTTACCAGGGCGCCTGGGTGGCTCAGTGGGTTAAAGCCGCTGCCTTCGGCTCAGGTCATGGTCTCAGGGTCCTGGGATCGAGTCCCACATCGGGCTCTCTGCTCAGCGGGGAGCCCGCTTCTCTCTCTCTCTCTCTCTCTCTCTCTCTGCCTGCCTCTCCATCTACTTGTGATCTCTCTCTGTCAAATAAATAAATAAAATCTTTAAAAAAAAAAAAAGCTGTTACTAAAACAAAACAAACCCTATTGTTGGGTCCAGATTGTGTAAAAAACATGTAGAAGTGTATATATGCAGAAAAAACACTAAAAAGAACCCCTGACATATTAAAATGTTTATTAATGACCCTGGGGTTGAGCCCCAGGTCAGACTCCCTACTCAGCTGGAAGTCTGCTTATCTCCCTCTCCCTCTGCTTGTGCTCTCTTTCTCTCTAAAATAATAAATGTTTTTGAAAAATAAAAATAAAATGTGATAGAGGCTATAATTCAATTATTTTTGTGGTACAGTTGGAGCCCTGAGACGGGAGGGTACTATAGACTAAATTGAGTCTTCACCCTCAATTCCTATGTTGAAGCCCCAACCCCCAGTGTGACTGTATTTGGAGATAGGAGGTAACTGATGTTAAATGAGGTCATATGAGTGGGGCCCTAATCTGTTAATATTAGTGTTCTTAAAAAAGAAACACCAGAGAGCTGTCTCTCTCCTCCACCCCTGTAGGCAGATACAGCAAGAAGGCAGGCTTTAGCAAGTCAGGAAGACAGACCTTGCTTGAGACCAACCCTTCCAGAACTTGATGTTGCACTTCTAGCCTCCAGAACTGTGAAAAAATAAACCTCTGTGCTTAAGCTAACCATTAGTCGATGGTGTTTTGTTATGGCAGGTGAGCTAAGATAGAAGGATTCACTCTCCTGGGGAGAAGCAAGGAAGATTGCTCCTAATTTCTGTGACTCTCCCCTGACCTCCCTCCATCTCCCTCCTTCCTGTTGTCAAAGTTGCCTTTCTAAGGGCAGACCTAATCATACTGTTTGCATGTTCCCAAGGCCTACAGAAAAATTCCAGCTCCTCTGTCTTGTGTGTCCCACTGCAGGGGTTGAGTTCTCCATCCTTCTCTAAGAAGAAGATAAGGGTCTGCTCCAACACACTCTGGGGAATCGCCAGAAAGGGTGTGGCATTTGGGTGACAAACTGAGAGTATGCCAGAGTTCCTCTTACTCTGCTCTTCTCAAAAATAAATACACATTGGATCCTAAAGAAAGTTGAGTCAAGCTTTATGGAATGAATCAGGTAATTATTCCAAAGTCTCCCCAAATGGACACTGAGCTCCAACCCAGCTCTTGGGGGTGTAGGGGAGGCTGGGGTATACCCTTCCACTCCCTTGTTTCTAGAAACTCAGTCCATATTAAAGAAGGAACCAAATCCTAACTGGTTCCCGGGTGCTGGATGGCAAAGGCCTTTCTACACCAGAAATGGGGTGGACAAGAAAGAGGGTGCAGACTTTAGGTAAAAATCTGGCATCCATCTTGCTAGTTCAGATGAAAGAATGAACACTAGAGGTCAAATCCTCCACAAGCACCGCTGGACCTGCTAGGGAATGGAGCAGGCCCAAGAGACAGAAATGTTCACTTATTCAAAGGATCATGACCCCACTGCTTACTCACGGAACAGTTAGTTAGGCATCTAGATGCAACTGATCAGCACTGTCCCAAACACAGAATCACCAGGTGCTCCTAATAAAACCTCTAACCTAGGGGCGCCTGGGTGGCTCAATGGGTTGAGCCGCTGCCTTCGGCTCAGGTCATGATCTCAGGGTCCTGGGATCGAATCCCGCGTCGGGCTCTCTGCTCAGTGAGGAGCCTGCTTCCTCCTCTCTCTCTGCCTGCCTCTCTGCCTGCTTGTGATCTCTCTCTGTCAAATAAATAAATAAAATCTTTAAAAACAAACAAAAAACAAACAAACAAACAAAAAAAACAAAATACCTCTAACCTAAGAAATAGGTTTTTCAGATTCCAAGTCCCCCGAGATAGAGCACACTTCCGTGGATGGGAGGAAGCCACCTCACGTAACAAAGTAACGTCTGTGAACATGATTTCATGAGCTTCCGATCAACAGCGTCCACCTTCTCAGGAGACCCCTGACCCAAATTTTGCCCTTAAAAATCCTCATTATAAGGCATCACGAAGTTCGGGACTTTGAGCATTGGTTTCCCATTCTTCTGGGCGGCACCCCACCAATAAATAGTCTATCTTCACGGCGAAAGCTCGGTGCCAGTCCTTTACTGGCTAGCTGGGCAGGGTGAAGCAACTGTCCTATGGATTGGTTACAGGTAGATGATGGGCAGACTTCCAGGAGGGTGGTCATGTTTGCAAAGACCTGAATCAGGAACACGCAGATGAATGGGCCTGAGGCTCCAAGTGAGAAGGCGACACAATCTTGACTCGAAGCCATTCGCACACTGGGGACTTAAACGCATGAAAATGTCCAGCAGGGAAAACCACCGCCACTCCAACCTAAAGGCCGAGGAGGCACAAGAACTCTCCGCCTTTGGCTCGGCGGTAGCCTTCCCGCCACAGCCGTATCCAATCTGAAGGCACCATACTCCGGGAGTCAAGCAATGGCCAATCGGAAGCGGGATTCCAGGCTTCGGTCCGCCCCGAGACGCTGACGACCAATTGGCGCCTGCGCAGCGGCGGGCCAATCCCCAGCAGTGTGCACAGTCCGGTGGCGGCAGTTGGGCGCGTGGCGTCTGTGGCGGCAGTTGAGGTCGAGTAGCGGCGTTGGGCAGCAGCTGAGCTCACCATGGTAAGACCCCAGGGCCTGGCCTGCCATTGGCAGGACTCCGGCCACTCTTGCTCTGTGGGCAAAGCCCGCCACGTGAGGCGACAGGGAGGGGCAAGACTAGGACGGACGCCGGGACCAGGGTTCCATGGCAGGGGGGCAGGCGTCGGCTGAAGAAGGGACTGGGGTGCGCACGGGAGGTCCGGGGCTGAGGGGACGAGCAGATCGTCATCCTCTCACTTGTCTTCTGGGTGTGTGGGCCTCAAGGGCAGCGGCGACCTGCATCATGGGAGTGTCTGAGGTTGGGGGGAGGGGAGGGCCGGCAGGTGCAGGTGGCACCTCAGAAATTGTGCCTTGATGGAGCCAGGTTGGCAGCTGGGTTTTTGGGGTGGCCTCGAATCAGCCTCTGAGAAGACCAGCCACATTGTTGGGCTTCTGAAGACTGGAGAGTGGTTCTCAAATTTTCGGGTCCCAGGACATCCCTACAGTATTACAAATGATCCAGGACTCCAAGGAGCTTTTGTTTTATGTGGGGTACATCAATAAGCATTTGTCATGTTAGAAATTTAAAACGAGAAACTAATTTGTTCACTTTGAGGCAGCACATTTTAACATAAATTACAAGTATCCAAGTCAGAATAGCCATAGTTTGTCAACTGTTTGTGGGAAAATAACATTCCATGGGAAAAGCAGCTAGTTCCGTTGGCAACTCAAAACACACAAGTGCCGTTTCTCAAAGACAACTGTATTTTAGTAGGTACAAAAGTACTTTATGAATATTTTCTATTTTGTCACAGTTCTTGAGGATAGAGATTTTATTTTTAAAGATATATTTAACTTTAGAGAGAGATAACATGTGAGCGGGGGCGGGTGGGTGGTGGGGTGGGGGATGGAGAGAGAGACTCCTTAAGCAGACTCCCTGATGAACACAGGACTGGATCCCAGGACCCTGTGATCATTACCTTAATAGAAATCAAGAGTTACACACTTTGGGGGAGTGGGGTGCCTGGGTGACTCAGAGGACTAAGTCTCTGCCTTCAGCTCAGGTCATGGACTCAGGGTCCTGGGATTGAGCCCCACATCAGGTGCTCTGCTTAGCAGGGAGCCTGCTAACCCCTCTCTCTCTCTCTGCCTGCCTCTCTGCCTACTTGTGATCTCTCTCTCAAATAAAATCTTAAAAAAAAGAGTCAGATGCTTGGCTCACCTGGGTGTCTCAGATGGTTAAGTAGCTGCCTTTGGATCAGGTCATGATCCCAAGGTCTAGGGATTGAGTCCTACATCCGTCTCCCTGCTTCTCCCTCTGCCTGCTCTGCCTACTGCTCCCCCTGCTTGTGTGTGTGCTCTCTCTCTGACAAATAAGTAAATCTTTTAAAATAAATAAAATAGGGGACCGTGGGTGGCTCAGTCGTCAAGTGTCTGTCTTGGGCTCAGTCATGATCCCAGGGTCCTGGGATTGGCTCCCTGCTCCAAGGGAAGTGTGCTTCTCCCTCTCCCACTCTGCTTGTGTTCCCTCTCTTACTCTGGCTCTCTCTGTCAAATAAATAAAATCTTTTAAAAATATAAAAGTAAAAAATAAAAAAAATTTTAAAAATCTGCTTAAAAATTAAAAAGAGACGCTTAACTGACTGAGCCACCCAGGTGCCCCGAGGTTGGAGATTTTATAAAATCAATAATCATTTTTGCTTCATTATGAACATTCTTAAATGAAATTGGCCAATTGATCTTCTTTTTTTGTCTTTTTACTGTGAGTGCATAAATGTGAGAAATCTAACGAACACTGGTACAGTTTGGTGCCACTACCTTGATTTGTGCTCAAGCGCCAGCAGTTTTACCCACCTCTAATTATGCACCATCAATGCAGTTGTGAACATGATCAGAAGGACTGGTCACCTTAGCAGTCCCGACTATGATATTGCTTTAATTTCCATGTATCCTGAACAGGTATATGGATCTCCAGTGGCCTGGCAACTTCAGATAACTTTGAGGACTGTTGCTGGGTAGGGGATCAATAGAAACAGTAGATCATTGATAGGAGGAAACATAGTTTTATTGTAAAGTAAAGGAATGAGGAGAGCTTCTGCACATTTGCTGGCTGGAAGTTGAAGCTTCTGGGTAAGTAGGGAACGAGGTTATCTGGTAAGAATATGAAGAGAGCATTGGGCTGGAGCTTGAAAAGAACACCGGAAGTTTCAAATAATTTTTTTCAGTGAGGAGATAAAGCTGACTAAAGAAATGTAAGATTTTAATGATCCAGCTGAGGTTGGCAATGAATTTATAATGGCTTTCTATTGAAAGCTAGGAATGGGGGC
Organism: Mustela erminea; assembly: GCF_009829155.1. NCBI lineage: Eukaryota > Metazoa > Chordata > Mammalia > Carnivora > Mustelidae > Mustela > Mustela erminea. The sequence goes on from NC_045626.1 coordinate 63,458,257, forward strand.
GCCTGGGTGGCTCAGTGGGTTAAAGCCTCTGCCTTCAGCTCGGGTCATGATCCCAGGGTCCTGGGATCGAACCCCACCTCAGGCTCTCTGCTCAGCAGGGAGCCTGCTTCTCCTCCTCTCTCTCTGCCTGCCTCTCTGCCTACTTGTGATCTCTGTCAAATAAATAAATAAAATCTTAAAAAAAAAAAAAAAGAAAGCTAGGAATGATTTCCTGACTGCTTTTGATTTGTTTCATTGGTTAGATAATCAGATGAAGGTGGCCTTGGAGATCACCTAGCACATTGGTTCCCCCCCCCCCCGCCACTTTTTTAAAGATTTTTTAAATGTGTTTGTCAGAGTGAATGGATGAGCACAAGGGGGGGGAGTGGCAGGCAGAGGGAGAAGCAGGCTCTCTGCCAAGCAAGGAGCCTGATGCAGGACTCTATCCCAGGACCCTGGGATGACCTGAGCCAAAGGCAGCCACTTAACTGACTGAGCCACCTAGGTATGGTATCCCATGTCAGTCCCCATTTTATAAAAGAAGAAATTGAGGGATTTTCTCAGGATACAGAGCTTACTGCAGTCATAGTGGGGCCAAGTGAGTAGAAAAACCAAGTCAGGCATTCTGTGAAGTATAGGCTGCTTGGATTTAAGTAAGGCAAAGTGAACAATATGGATTTGCAAATGGTGTGATTGGGTGGAGTCCAAGACTTCCCAGAGTGTTGTTGACTTCCTTCTCTGAAGGAATGAGTTCTTTGTCATTGGAGTTCTTTCTGGAATTGAATGCTTCCTTCTGGGATAGATTCTTGGGGGATTGCAGCGTAGTGTGAATCTCTGTGCCCCTAACTTGAGATATGATGCTTGTGTAATAGAAAACAGGACTTCAAGTTCTTGGTGTATTGTACATAAGAATTTAGGGTAGATAGGACACCTTGAATTTAATTTGATTTCCTTTATGTATTTGTAAGGATAATGTGTCTAAAATAGAACAAATGATTAATGACTGTGCAGTTAGGTTCCTGGCAGGAAAGGTATGATGCAGTCAAAACATGTACTTTGAAGAAAATCTTTGAAAAGGTACTATCTATAAAGTTATGGGCAGGGTCTAAGGAAACCACCAACAGACGGTGCAATGTTGTAGCACTTGTGATGTCTGGTAGCCTTTAACTCCTAGCTTTGAAGGGGAAATGAGGGAGTGGTTACTGGAAGTTAAGAAGGTAGCTTTATGAAAAGCACTGTCTGCTAGAAGTTCCTGGCCTTGATAAACACTCAAGGAACCCATGGAAGTATGGCAGGAGGGACCCAGGAAGTGAGCACCCTGACCACACTGTCCTCTAACCTCCCTGTCTCCTGCTGATGCCTGCCATTGGCTAAAGCAACCAAGAAGCCAGGGGCAAATCAGCCCTTTTAATGTAGTCCACATGGGTCAGCCTCCCTGAACACAAACCTAGACGGAGAAAAATAGAAGATATATGTAGATGGGTAGATAGAAGACACACATACAGTGACCAGTGGCACCTGAGCTGTCGTAACCTGTGTGCTAGTCCACTTGTCCTTCCCTGAATCTATGTTACCTGTTACCGGGTCTTTGGACAGGACACCATCAAGAACTAATGTTCTTTGGAGACTAAGTATGACTAGTGACAATGCAGAGCTTATTATTGACAGAACACATATGGTCGCAAACACTTTTGTATAGGGGCTAAGTCTGGCACTTAGTAGCTAGGGTGGTTTAGAGCACCTTAGTTTTCACAATGACAAAAGGGTCACATAAGCCTTCTGGGAAAGGCTTGTAAATGATTTAGATGTTGAAACATATATATGTATATATATGTTACTATGTTTTGCATGCCATATAGTCTCGACTGCCAAAAAAACAAGAAGGTCTCAAGGTTTGTGTTCTGGTTCCCAGCGCGAGTGCATCTCTATCCATGTGGGGCAGGCAGGTGTCCAGATCGGCAATGCCTGCTGGGAACTGTACTGCCTTGAACATGGAATTCAGCCTGACGGTCAGATGCCAAGTGACAAAACCATCGGCGGTGGGGATGACTCCTTCAACACGTTCTTCAGCGAGACTGGGGCTGGCAAGCATGTGCCCAGGGCGGTGTTTGTGGACCTGGAACCCACCGTGGTCGGTAGGTACTGGGGCACTTGGGCAGCTTTGCTGGGACAGTGAGAGAGTCTCCCTAAAGCCCCACCCACATCCCCTGTGCTCCTTTGAATCCTTCCACAGAAAGGATGGGACACACGAGTATATGCCTGTGACTGTGTTAGGTGACAAACTACAGGGTGAGTGCTTCAAGTGTCTTTTGCACCGAGGCTCCTAATGCAGGAGAACCTGATATCCAGGAAAAAGAGGCTGGTAATAGATTCACTCGAGGCCCTCTCAGACCCAGGCAGGTGGTTGTGTAGACCAGGGTGCAGGGTGCCCGGTCACGGGTCCTTCGTTAACGCTGCCCACAAGGTGTTGCTGGTGCACAAGAGTCTTGACCTGCATCTTAGACGCAGAAGGTAAATAGAGAACATTCCTTGGGATCCACCAGCTGAGAAGCCTGAGGTGGTGGCCAGGGAGAGCTGCAAAGAGACGCACCTTTCATGGCCACCCAGGAGGAGACAGAATGTCAGCCTGAAGTCTGTGAGCCGCAGGCCACCTAGGGTGCCCTGTCGGGACTGCCTGGCAGAAGTCACGCTGACCTGGTGACTGTCTAATATGTAAGGGCTTCTCAGGCACACTGTTGCTGTAGCTACAGCTGGGAAGAAATAATCGTGTGTGTGCAGGTGTGAGCTTTTTCCCTTCTTTGGGAACCGGTCAGATTGGACTTTGTACCTCCAGTTGACTTTCCCTGCTAGGGCCACAGATCGCAGTTGTGGTCTGCACGTCACAGAGAGACATTTCCTGTGAGACACTGACACTGCTGACCCCCAAGGCCCAGCATGTGCGTGGTAGATGCAGCGGGTCCCCGAATCCCTCCCTCTTGGTGAGTTAACAACAGGCCTAAAAGACATGCGGCCCACGCATCCTCTTTGTAGATGAAGTGCGCACGGGGACCTACAGGCAGCTCTTCCACCCGGAGCAGCTGATCACCGGGAAGGAGGACGCAGCCAATAATTACGCCAGAGGCCACTACACCATCGGCAAGGAGATCGTCGACCTGGTCCTGGACCGGATCCGCAAACTGGTAAGAGGGCGTCCTGTGGACGTTGCCCTGGACGGGAGGGCGGGTGGGGATGGGGACCTCAAGGTCCCTCTGGCCAAACCCCAGGCCAGAATCTTGAGTCCCCGTCTTCCTTCACGGGTGGCTTCGTGCATCCATCATCCATCCGTCTTAACGTCCGCCTTGCTTTGCTTCTGAGTGTCCCGCGTGTGCGCTGTGGACGATTCGAACGCGTAGCGTCCTGCAGAGGAAAAGAGGAGTGACCGTGGCTCGCTGGAGGTCGGCGGTGTGGCTTCTGCAGGCGCTGACCCGCGGTCTGTGATTTCTCTCAGGCGGATCTGTGCACGGGGCTGCAGGGCTTCCTCATCTTCCACAGTTTCGGGGGCGGCACCGGCTCTGGGTTCGCATCTCTGCTCATGGAGCGGCTGTCGGTGGACTACGGCAAGAAGTCCAAGCTGGAATTTGCCATTTATCCAGCTCCCCAGGTGTCCACGGCCGTGGTGGAGCCCTACAACTCCATCCTGACCACCCACACGACCCTGGAGCATTCCGACTGTGCCTTCATGGTGGACAACGAAGCCATCTACGACATATGTCGGCGCAACCTGGATATCGAGCGGCCCACGTACACCAACCTCAATCGTCTGATCGGGCAGATCGTGTCCTCCATCACGGCCTCCCTGCGATTCGATGGGGCCCTGAACGTGGACTTGACGGAATTCCAGACCAACCTGGTCCCGTATCCCCGCATCCACTTTCCCCTGGCCACGTACGCCCCGGTCATCTCTGCCGAGAAGGCCTACCACGAGCAGCTGTCCGTGGCCGAGATCACCAATGCCTGCTTCGAGCCGGCCAACCAGATGGTCAAGTGTGACCCTCGGCACGGCAAGTACATGGCCTGCTGCATGTTGTACAGGGGCGACGTGGTCCCGAAAGATGTCAACGCAGCCATCGCCACCATCAAGACCAAGCGCACCATCCAATTTGTGGATTGGTGCCCGACTGGATTTAAGGTAGGACTGGGTGATGCAGAGTGGTTTTTACCTGTCAGCAGCAGCAGACCCAGCACAGCATGCCCTTTGTGGAGAATACCCCTGTTTCATGGCAGCTAGGCTGCAAGGAAAACAAGTTTAGGAATTTGCTAACGGCATACCAACTACTTCAGGTATCCTTATTTCTTAGAACCACCCTATAAAGTTTCCCAGCGTAGTATAACTGACATCTTACAGTGTAAAGACTGAGCTGAACAGCTGTTAGTATCTTAAAGGCCCCATGGGCAGCAAGTGATGCAGAGCACATCAGAGACAGTCTGACTGTACATCTGGTCTCTCCACATTTCTCTTTTTGCTTAGGTTTGTGGTGTTTTGTATTAGAAATAGTGTTTTTTAGACTTTACATAACTTCAGACATCTCTATTCACTGCAGTTTAGGCAAAACTTGCAGAAATGTAAGCAGAATTTTAAATTGGTTACACAGTGTTTACTGTAGGGGCTGACGAGTTCACTCTTGTTTCTCCAAACCACGCTGGGAATGCTGGGTCGTATGTGGTATCACATTGATTATAAATAGGTGGCTCCTTCAACTCTCTTTAGTGTCACAGTGAAATGTCTGCCAAGAAAAAGGGAACATGTCTTAGAAGCCAAATAACAGATTATCAGGCTCTAGACCTATTATGATTATGCAGCTAAGTGCCTCACTGTGCCTGGGTTTAACTCTGTGTCCTTTTTAGTTAAAAGTGGTTGTTCACCCTTGGGTTTCTGCACTTGACAAAGCTGTGGACCCTCCTATTTGTACGTCCTGATGATTTCTGAAGGTGTTTAGAGAGCTGTACATTCCAGTTATTTCAGATTGAAAATGATGAGAAGCAGAAGAAATGTATGTCATCTGGTCCCATTTGGAATGGCTGTAGCTTACCTGTAACTGCACAGAAGTTGAATCTGTCTGGCCCTGTCAGCCCCCACTTTTTCTATGTCAGATACCTTGATACAGATCATCTCTGATGGCATAAAAATGATGGATTTAAAGTGACTCATAGGAAAGGGTAAACTTTTTATGACAGGTTTCACCAATCTGGAAATAGCCACAAATCTTACATGAGAAGCTTGCAGACCTTAGAAGTTAGAGGTCAAAGTTTAAATCTATTCCACGCATCTAACTGCCAAGTTCTTGACTTGGGTGGAAGAAGTTCTCTTTCAGTCACTGTAACCTTCAGAAGGTAAGGATATCCAAGGCAGCTTCACCTGGGAGGCACTGTGGGGGTTGCCTTGTGACCAAGCTCTCTCTCCTGAATCTCTGGCTCCTGTGAACCAGCATGAAGGCCAGTCTGTGAGGAGGTACAGAAAGCCATAGCTTTTCTTTTTTTTTTTTTAATATTTTATTTATTTATTTGACAGAGAGATCACATAAGCAGAGAGGCAGGCAGAGGGGGGGGGGTGTAGGCTCCCTGCTGAGCAGAGAAGCCCCATGTGGGGCTCGATCCCAGGACCCTGAGGTCATGACTTGAGCCAAAGGCAGAAGCTTAACCCACTGAGCCACCCAGGCTATGGCTTTACTAGGTAAAGCTCAGTAAAAGCCATAACTTTTATTGTTCCTACAGAAGACAGGCCAGCCTCAAAGGGACTATATTGCATTCTTATTGCTCTAAGCTCTTTGTCAGCTGGAGTGTGGTTACATTCTGTGTTCTCTAACCATTTACTCAGGGATACACAATATTCTCTGCTTAAATGTGTTTAGTTTTTTATTATAAAAATGCATATATGTAGCAAAATATTAAAACACTATATAAGGCTGAAAAGCTAAAGTCCTCTTCCCCTTCCCTGGAGCTTGCTTTGTTCTTCATTCTGTGTATTTTCAAAGGAATTTACACTTTTTGTGTTCTGGGTGATGTCGAGAGGCCAGCAATAGCGGCAAAGGATGCAAGTTCTTGTCAGTGACAGAGTTGACTCAGTACACACAAGCCAAAGAAAGCAGGGAATTGGTGGCACTCCCACTTGGGAGGGACTAGCTGGCCTGGCCTTAAGAGTTGTGGGAGGACACCCATACCCCTGGTCAAGTTCTGGCCCATGTCTCTCCCCATAACAATTCTGGAGACTGGCTGTGTCCCTAGTGCTGCTAACTGCTATGTGCTCACCAAGACACTGCCTCAGCACACTCCCAGGTGTTTATCCTCCTGCACAATGATGTTCCCTTAGCCATCAATGGCTCTAGCCTGTTTTGTTACCCCAGAGTAAAAATACCTAGGGTTATTTCTAAGCATAAATACTCAATAGTAACCAACTTGCTTTTCTTTTTGCCAAGTATATAATATACCTTGAGGGGTGCCTGGGTGGCTCAGTCGTTAAGTGTGTGCCTTCGGCTAAGGTCATGATGCCAGGGTCCTGGGATCAAGCTCTTCGAATCAGGCTCCTTGCTCCACGGGGAGCCTGCTTCTCTCTCTCCCACTCCCTCTGCTGTGTTCCCTCCCAGTGTCTTGCTCTGTCAAATAAATAAATCTTAAAATATATATATATATATATACATATATATGTATATATATATACACACACACCTTGAACATGTTTATATGCCAAGACACAGTTCCTTTTCTTTTTCATGACCACAGTGTTTCACTAAAGGTCTATAAAAATTTAGTTTGCCATGATGGACATTTGTTTCCAGTTTTGCCATATTTATTTATTTGACAGAGACAGAGATCACAAGTAGGCAGAGAGGCAGGCAGAGAGAGAGGGGGAAGCAGGCTCCCAACTGAGCAGAGCTAGATGCGGGCCTTGATCCCAGAACCCTGAGATCATGACCTGAGCCAAAGGCAGAGGCTTAACCCACTGAGCCACCCAGGCACCCGCCATTAGTACTTTAAATACATAAAAATGTTCATATATGTAGCTTTGTGCTCTTGTGTGGGTAAATCTAAGAACTGAAAGTATACAGTCAAAGGATGTTAAATTCTTATCAGTACTGTCAAAAAATAAAGTACCAGTTATACAGGGCATCATTTAAATTGGGTCCACAGCTCATTTTTAAAAACAAGCTACTGGAGTGTCTGGGTGGCTTAGTTGGTTAAGCATCTGCCTTTGGCTCCGGTCATGGTCCCAGGGTCCTGGGACGGAGCCCCACATTGGGCTTCCTGGTCGTCGGGGAGTCTGCTTCTTCTGCCTGCTGCTCCCCTGACAGGTGTGCTTTGTCAGATAAATAAATAAAATTTAAAAAAAAAAAAAGCGATCTTTTCTGAGGCCACATTATAATCGCCATGTTCCCTTTCTCTCGCAGGTGGGCATCAACTACCAACCCCCCACTGTCGTCCCCGGGGGTGACCTGGCCAAGGTGCAGCGGGCCGTGTGCATGCTGAGCAACACGACCGCCATTGCTGAGGCCTGGGCCCGCCTGGACCATAAGTTTGACCTCATGTACGCAAAGCGAGCCTTTGTGCACTGGTACGTGGGGGAGGGCATGGAGGAAGGGGAGTTCTCTGAGGCCCGGGAGGACCTGGCAGCTCTAGAGAAAGATTATGAAGAGGTGGGTGTGGATTCCGTGGAAGCAGAGGCCGAAGAAGGGGAAGAATACTGAATGGGAGTGCACCTGGCTACCATCCCTTTGTATCGTCCCCACTGTAACATTACAAGATATGTTTACCTATTAAAGTTTCTGTATTGACGCATCGTGTCCCTTGTGCTGCACCTTGACAGAATGCCCGATACAGATACCTGCCTTTTCAAAGTGCATTTCCAGGGGAAAAAACATGTTTCCTCTCAAAAAAATTAAGCATGTTCGTATGTTTAGTTATCACTTTACCCCTAGAAGGAAGGCTTCAAAAGGCATGGCGGAGGGAATTAGAAAAAATGCTTTGGTTATTCTTAAATCTATCACTTACTCTTGGTGTTCCTTTGGAGAATGAAATAGTAATGTTGGGTTTTTTTCCCCTAAATGTGGAGCGCCTACTTTACCAAGTCGTGTGGGAGGGGCCAAGGAGGCAGCTCCGCCCTAGCGCAAGCGCATTTACTGAGGCTGTTTCCAGCAAGGTCTTTTTGGGGGGAGGGAGGATAATTGGTTTGTTTTAAATCTTTTTTTTTCTTTCTTTTTTTTTTTTTTTCTTTTAACATTATCTATTTGAGAATGAGGAAGTGAGTACCAGCAGGGATAAGGAGGGGGTGGGTGGGGAGAGGGAAAAGCAGGCTCCCTGCTGAGCAGGGAGCCCAAAATCAGGCCCTGAGCTGAAGGCAGATGCTTAACTGACTGAGCCACCAAGGCGCCCCTGTTTGTTTGTTTTAAAGATTTATACATCTTCACTTGTTTTTTTTTTAGACTTTTTTTTTTTTTTAAGATTTTATTTATTTGACAGAGAGAGATCGCAAGTAGGCAGAGGCAGGCAGAGAGAGAGGAGGAAGCAGGCTCCCCGCGGAGCAGAGAGCCCGATGCGGGACTCAATCCCAGGACCCTGAGATCATGACCTGAGCCGAAGGCAGCAGCTTAACTCACTGAGACACCCAGGTGCCCACATCTTCACTTTTGAAAAAAAGACTCCAAGCAGGAGGGGAGGGAAAATCCCAAACCAACTCTGCGCTGAGCTCAAAGCCCAGGTGGGGCCCCATCTCAGGAGCCTGAGATCATGACCTAAGCCAAACCAAGAGCAGAATGCTCAACTGACTGGGACACCCAGGCGCTCCTAAGGCCTTTGTTTTTGTTTTTAAAATATTTTATTTATTTGAAAGAGAGCATGAGAGGTAAAAAAGTCAGATAGAGAAGAAGACTCCCCATGAAGCAGGGAGCCTGATGCGGGACCCGATCCAGGACTCTGGGATCATGACCTGAGCTGAAAGCAGTCGCTTAACCAACTGATTCACCCAGGCGCCCAGCCTTTGTTTTTCTTTTTATAAAGATTCTGATTATTTGAGAGAGAGCATGAAAGGGGCGATGGGCAGAGGGAGAAGCCGGCTCCCCGATGAGCAGAGGGCCTGATGTGGGACTTGATCCTGGGACTCCAGAATCATGACCCGAGCGGAAGGCAGCTGCTCAACCAACTGAGCCACCCACGTGCCCCCAGCCTTTGTTTTTATCCCTAACTCAGCTGCCTCCCTGCCACAAGGAACAAGAAAACCTTCTGCCCATTTACATTTTCCCAAAATGTGACCACTGCCCACCGCACACCCATCCAATTTATAGGCACCTTTCCCGGAGTAAGCTATGAGCACTGGACTTTGTCAGGTTCTTTGGATCACGCATCGTGGCCCCTTTCTGTTCTCGCTGGAGCTAACTTTCTTGCAGTCTAGGCTTTACCGGGAGCCAGCGTGAGTCTCAGGACCCTGCCGGCTTCCCGCTTCCCCGCCGCCAGAGCTCTAGGCCGGGACTGCGCCGCCAAGCGAAACCGCTCCTTCGGCGCCTAGATGCTAAGAGCCAAGAGCTACCCGGAAAGACAAAGAGAGGCCCCTGTGTGTGACGGCGCACGCGTTCAGGTAGGCTGGGACAGCGCAGATCCGGTGGCGATCTTACGCTCCCGCCGCTTCCGGGGCCCGCCCCGCCCCTCGGGCCAACGCCCCTTTCTTCTGAGTCTCTATGGTACCAACTTCCACCGCGCGCCACTCCTCGCGAGACTTCGGCGGCGCAGCAATGGCGAGATCGTGAGTGCTGCTGACGGGAGTCAGGAGAACGGGCTGGGACGGGGCTCGGGTGAGATCGGGCCGGGGGAGACCCGACACGCCAGGGCCGCCTGGAGCGGAGCGGCGGCTGGGGGCGCGAGGCCCCTTGGGGCCGGGACAGCCACCCACGACCAAGCTCCCGCCTCTTCCCCAGATGCCGCGTCACTGCTCCGCCGCCGGCTGCTGCACACGGGACACGCGCGAGACGCGCAACCGCGGCATCTCTTTCCACAGGTCAGCGCGCGTGCGTGCTGGCGCGGGAAGGTTAACGTGCGCATGCGCCCGTTTTTCCCCTCTTCGTGGAGACACGATTGCGCATGTGCTATCCTCTCTTTGGCGCGAGGCTTGTACTTATAGATGGGAAAGGGTGAAAGGGGCGGTGCCGGTGCGACTGAGTCTAGGTGGGAGAGGAAGCACGGGAGATCACCAGCCTGGGGCCTTATGTTCTGTGACTCTTACCTGCTAGGTGGTACTAAGGAAGTTGCTCTCCCTGAGGCCTGTTTCCTCATCTGGGCTTGGGAGGACGGTGTTTACCCGGAGAGGTGAAGGGAGGTCTGGTGGTGGCGTGTGCAGGACCAGCCCTTGCCGTCTGGAGAGCATGGGCAGCTGGAGCCCAGGGTTGCAGACACCCTGGTGCTCATTGGTCTGTGGCTCCACAGACTTCCCAAGAAGGACAACCCGCGGCGAGGCTTGTGGCTGGCCAACTGCCAGCGGCTGGACCCCAGTGGCCAGGGCCTGTGGGACCCGGCTTCCGAGTACATCTACTTCTGCTCCAAACACTTCGAGGAAAACTGCTTTGAGCTGGTGGGAATCAGGTGAGCTTCCTTGGCAAGCATCACTGGGGCAGGGTTTGAACCATCTGAGTGGCTGGCCGATTGGGGCGGCTCTAGGGCCAGGAGAGGAGGATCCTGGAGTCACTTGCTGGGGGACAGACAGACCTGGTTCCCAGTGTGGCTGCATCTTTCCATCTTTGTACCTCAGTTACCGTTAAGACCCATCCCCTCAGGATAACTGTGCCAGTGACAAGGGAGGAAAACATTAGCTTTTTCAGAGGTTGCTCCTTAGGACCTAAGTCCTCCCAGCAAGTCCACAATGAAATAACACTTTTGGCTGGTCAGCCTAGCTCTGGTGCAGCTCTTCTATACACCGAAACTTCGAGGAAGAGAATGGTGTAACACTTATCTAACTTGGTTTTCCCTAAATTAAGTGCTTGCAACATGCCTACCCACCTCCTGTAGTGCTAGTGTGGGAGGGCCTGATCTGGGGCGCTGGGGGCCTGCTAGCTCTGTGCCCTGCAGGTTGCCCTGGGTGGCAGGATGTGTTGTCCATCTCATCCAGGCTGCTTTCCCCCACAGCGGGTATCACAGGCTGAAGGAGGGGGCAGTTCCCACAATATTTGAGTCTTTCTCCAAGTTGCGCCGGACAACCAAGACCAAGGGGCACAGTTACCCACCTGGCCCCCCCGACGTCAGCCGACTCCGGCGATGCAGGAAGCGGTATGTGTTCTGTGGGTGGAGAGTGCCTTGCTCCAATCCCAAGCCTGAGAGATGGGTTTATTTAGTTTGCCAGTAATCTTGCTGGACAGGGTTCTGAGCCAGCAGAGTGGGGTCGGTGGACTGGTGAAGTGGGGTCTGGCAAGGCCTTGGCCTGGCCTATTAGTCTCTCTCTCTCTCTCCTCTCAGCTGCTCTGAGGGCCGAGGGCCCACGACTCCATTTTCTCCACCTCCCCCTGCTGATGTCACCTGCTTTCCTGTGGAAGAGGCTTCGGCCCCTGCTGCTTTGCCTGCCTCCCCTACTGGGAGGCTGGAGGCTGGTCTCAGCAGCCCCTTCTCAGACCTCCTGGGGCCCCTGGGTGCCCAGGCAGATGAAGCAGGCTGCAGCGCCCAGCCCTCACCGGAGCGGGAACCAGAGAGACAGCCATCCCCACTCGAGCCGCGGCCCGTCTCACCCTCGGCCTATATGCTGCGCCTCCCACCCCCGGCTGGCGCCTACATCCAGAACGAGCACAGCTACCAGGTGGGCAGCGCCCTGCTCTGGAAGCGGCGGGCTGAGGCCGCACTTGATGCCCTGGACAAGGCCCAGCGCCAGTTGCAGGCCTGCAAGCGGCGAGAGCAGCGCCTGCGGCTACGGCTCAGCAAACTGCAGCAGGAGCGGGCACGGGAGAAGCGGGCACAGGCAGATGCCCGCCAGACTCTGAAGGAGCATGTGCAGGACTTTGCTATGCAGCTGAGCAGCAGCATGGCATGAGTGAGCGACTGTCGGCCCCAGGGCTGACATAAAGGGCTGCCTGATGGGGCTTCAGCCTCATCCTCCCTCAGAATCCACCTGGAAAGGGACCCAGTCCGAGCTGTGTCCACCAGACCTGCCAGATGCCATAATAAAGTGGATTCTAGGAGGCCCTGCTATCTGGCTCAGCTGGGGCTGGGGCCCTACCCCTGGAGTCTGAGCTCTCAGCTACGGAAAACAAGAAGTCCACCTCTTTCCTGCCTCTCCTCCTGCAACTCCAGGCCCCCCAGGGTTTTCTGAGGAACAGGATGGTGTGAGCAGAGGCCAGGGGCAGCACTAGGAACCCTCTTCTTGGTACCTGAACAGCCCAGACTTAAGCAGTCTCACCTCTCTGAAAAAAATACCCATGAAACCCAGGCCAGATTCAGTTTGCAAGGACACCTGCATGGCTTCCATCCACTGGCCTGGTTGGCCCAGCAGTCAGGGTCGGCCCAGCATAGCACCTCAATCCCAGCCTGCATGCAGACCAGCTACCTACCCCCTTAACCACTATGCTGGGCTCATCTGAAAAACAGACAAAGATGGCAATTTCTGACCTGGTGCTATATGCTTGGCAGTAGTAAGGGCCCAGCAATGACACTTCTGGTCCCCTAGAGGTTTGGGAAGAGGTGGGGAAGCTTAGAGGCACCCTTGCAGATAGCAATCCTGGCCTCAACCTGAGTCCCCATTGTTGTTCAAGTTGACTGGAATGTAGGCTTCCCCACGTCTGTGATGGGCAAGTGGCTCAGGGTGCCAGGTGGTTTTAACTGCACACATACGTAATCTCCCTGCTGGGCTTCGGCCACGATAGCCCAAGAGCACAGCCGAAATCTCCCTAGTCCTGGAAAGTGCCACGCAATGTTCTGAAATTGGCTTTCTAGGGTCCGTGGTAAGTTCATTTATTCATGGGTTTAGAAGAGAAGGTCAAGCAACTGGTTATAAGGGTCCACCATAGAGCAGGGTCTGTCCATCATTCCCTGGGGTTTCCAGGCTCAGAGAGGCTCATCTCGTGCTGGCCCATTTCCTGGTTTGCTGGCAGCCTTATGGACTCCCCATGCCTGAGGGCGCCTGTCACTGGGGCTCCCCATCTGTCTGTATAAGGCACCTGGGGCTCTTCAGTAAGGGCCGAGGCATGGCAGGTGCCATGTTTGCATGGGGGCACAATGGGAAGGAAGGTGTGAAGGATTGTTTCCCCCAAAGTAGCTTCCTGATAGCTAGGGCAAGAGGGTCCCTGGGGTTCTTGCTGCCAGAAAGGAGGCAGAATAGTGCTTTCTATATTAGCGTGGAGTCCCAGGGCCTTCTGTTGACAGAAGGGAAGGATGTGGTGGCCAGTCCTTAGCTTTCCAGCCTAGGCAGGAGCCTCTAATGCAGTGTAGGAGCAAGACAGCCTTGGGAATCCAGGGTTCCCCTTGGAGCACAGCCCTGCCCCACCCCCACAATTGGGACACCTCAGATGAGGTGGGGAGTTGCCAACCCTGAGACCTGGCGTGTCCCAAGCACTTGGGACACATGATCTGTCCCCCGCTCAAGGAGGGTCTATGCCCATGAGGTGTGTCTAGTAGATTAGCACTACTGTGGTCTTAATGGCATGTTTATGACAATAAATAATTAAGGATACATGGGGACTGGGGGGGGGCACCTCCACTGACTTCCCCCTGGTGCAGCTGGGGGCCCCTGATGTGCACACAGTGGGGTGAGATCCTGCAACTCCTCTGGAAGCCAGGCCCTGGCCAGAATGGCCCTTCAGGCTAGGTGCTGACTCAGGGCCCTTCACACCCCAAAATTCATCTGGAGTCCAATTCCATGTGCCCATTCACAAACCGGGTGGCAGTAGGGGCCCTTAACAGCCGCCTCCGTAAAGGTGAGGGGATACTGTGTAGCTCCTACGTCAGAGGGGCCTTGGCAATAGGACCCAGCGGCCAAACCCACAAGCCATGCAGTCCCTGCTGGATAGGCAGCCCCACACCAACTCCATGGTGGGCTGTCCCACCTCCGAGGAGAGGTTCTGGCTGGGGTTGGGGGGAGGGCGTCTGTTTCACCATCCACTCCCTGTGTGACCTGTGTCCTCGGCAGTGAAACGGGGCAGAGACCCCGTGTTCCCTTTCCCTTCGAAGGCTCAGGGAAGCCAGCCCCTTGGCTGGCAGATCCAGTAGTCTGCAGTGGGCAGGGCAGGAGCAAGCACAGTGATTCCTGAGTGGGCCGGCACCACGTGGGCCCTCATATGTCAGCGCCCAGCTCCGCGCACTGCTTGTCAGAGATGTGGGAGGCCAGGGAGTCTATGATGTCAAGCAGCAGCTGCTGGCTCAGCGAGCGCAGCGTGGGCAGCTTGGAAACCTGCAGGAGGCAATTGGAAGACCCACACTGGACGGACCCGGATTCCCGTGAGGGCCAGGATGCCCTTCAGAGTCCACCCCCCCCACACACACCTGAGCTCTGGCGAGCCAGGATATGGGCTGACCGAGTGCCTCCCCCCACACCGCCCCCAGGCCTACCGCCGCAGGAGAGAAGCTGCTTCCATGCGCCCCACCCTGCACCCAGCCAAAGCCAATGCCAAGGGCCAGCCGGCCAGTTCGGGGCTGGGAGGGCCCTGACCTTGGTGAACTGGTGCACGATGATGTGCAGGCAGTGCCGCTTCATGTCCAGCGCCTGCGTCTTGTCGGCTGCCTCCAGGATCTGGAACAGCAGGTTCCTTGAGGGGCTGCTCCCTCTCTCAGCCACCGTCCCCCCCCCCCCCCAGGGCTTCAAGGAGGCCCGTGGGCACCCATGAGTTACCTGCAGTACATTCTGCACAGTCACATTCATCTCCAGGTTCTGCTTGCAGTATGCCTGCAGCCGGTTGTTGTAGAAGCCGTAATAGTAGGGGGCCGCAAACAGGTAGCTGGGGGCTAGTTAAGGAGCTGCCGGCCCAAGGAGCTTGTCCTCCCGCCACCTGCCCATCTCCCCAGGGAGGGTGCAGCTGGAGCCCCAGGCCCCCCAGAGACAGAGGAAACCTGAGCTGCCTCCTGCCTGCTCAGAACAAGGAAACCCACCCTGACACCAGGCGCTGGCCCAGGGCTCCCATCCAACTTGCTCTCTACACAGACTCTGAAGTACTCTGGGCTTCGTCCAGACCCGAAAAAATCCCAGAAAGCCTCTCCCAAGAAAACACCCACATTCCCATTTGCAGGACTGACCATGGCCTCAGAGCCCTGGAAGGCCTCTCACACCCAGTTCAGAACCCTAAGAAGTGATGTGACCAGGAATCCCACCGTGGTGATCTACTCACCTGTCACATGGGACGTTGACCGACCCCTTCCTCTGGGCAGTGATGAGGGTCAAGAATGCACCCACCCCTCCTGGCTGCAGACCCTCTGTGCCTGCCGACCAACCCCTTCAGGGAACCCCGGGAGAGCACCGGGGAATCCTCGGAGCCTCTGCTGGTCTCCAAAGCCGCCTGAGGTGGGCCCTGGGAGCGCCCCCTGGCGGGGAGGATGCAGAGAGTCCTCGGGCGGCATGTTGACCTCCCCGTAGTAGATGTAGCGCAGCATGGACTCGAAGGCCTGCCTGCTGGGCACCATCTCCCCGATGGAGATGTTCACCTGGCCGTCCTCTGGCATGAAGGACCGGAACATGGCCTCAAAGTAGCTGCAGACAGGGGCGGGGGGGTTCCTGGCTCGCAGCAAATGCAGGCATTTGCTGGCTTTGCCGCAAATGTGGGCCTGCCTGGCTCCACCACCACACACCACCCCCTCCACACACCACCCCCTCCACCCACCTGGAGCGGGCGGCCAGGATGGCCTTGTGGGCCGGTCTTGGGTGCCCGTCCAGTAGCAGAGTGATGTCACAGAACTCCGCACCTGCTCCCTCCAGGTACGCCTTCATGTCCTGGATCAGAGATGTGCCTGGGGGGGGAGCCCCAGGGGTAGTGTGGGGGGACCTTGAGCAGAAGCCTCTTGCTCCCCCAGCAGACCCTGAGCCATTTGGGCCTCAGGGCTCCATGGACACTGCTTCTTGCCCATCTTGCTGCCCTGAAAACACCACCCCTGGGGGCAGAAGCCCTACTCTGGCCTGCCCCCCAGAGTCTTATCTCCCCAACTCAGCCCTGCGAGCCCTCCTCCCCTCCCTTGTGCTTATTAAGCTCCCTCTGGTCCTGGCAAATACTGTGTCCTGACACATGTCACTCAGGGCCAACGGCCAGAGGCAGCACAGGCCCTGGGGAGTCAGGGGATGAATGAGACTGTGCTGTCCCTTCCCGGGCTAGGTGGGGACAAGGGAGGAACCAGAACATCTGAAGTGTTCAGACTGTGCTTGCCCCTCACTAGGCCCCAAAGGGTGGGCATACCTAGAAGAGTAGCTCAGGGTCTAGTCACTGTGACCGTGGATGGGAGCCCTCAAACCTGATGTTAGCCCGGGCAGCCACCCTTGCCAGACAGGAGTCCTGTGTCCACCTTCAGAAATGGGCTCAGGAGAATCCCCGCCCTCAGGATGCCCTGTGGGTCGGGGCGTCTTCCTGCCAGGGAGCCTGAGAGCTGTCTGCCCATGCCCCTGAGACCAGAAGCACTCTGGGTCCCCTGCACACACACCCCACCCTGAAGGCCGGGCAGGTCCTTCCACAGCTCCCATCTCTACCCAAGACGAATGCCATCCATCCCGGTCTGTTGCTCTCAGGGACGGGGCCTGGGTCCCTACCGATGTCCACAGGCTGCTCCGAGGGGGTGCGGGGAGGCGGCTGCTGCTTCCGCCGCACGATCTCCACGATCAGTGGTGAAGAGAGGCGCTCGAACTCCTTCATCATGATCACCTGGTTGAAGTGGGACTCCTTCACCACGAAGTTCAAGCAGTGCTCCTGGGACACACAAGCCGGAGCAGGCAGGCAGGGTCAGGCCTTGGCCCATGGGGCAGCAGCCTGAATGGGATGGCTTGCGGGGGATGAGGGGAGGGAGGGTTGCCAGAGTGCCAGTGGCTGTAGGCAGGCACCATGGGCCCTGCATGCCAGCCGCACCTTTAACTGGCCCAGCTGCAGCCTGGCGGCGCTCTCGCACACAACCAGCACATTCTGCAGGTCCACGGAGGCTTCGATGTACTGTCGGCACAGCTGCTCCAGGCGGCAGAGCTGGAAGCTCAGGGCCAGCTTGTACACGTCCATGACGAGCAGCACGTCCTCCACGTGGCCTGCAGCCCAGAACTCCCTGAGCCTCAGGGATGCACGGAGAGGGAGGAGGCATGGGGCAGCACAGAAGGAAGGACAGGGCCCGGGGCTCCTTCCGTGGACATCCAGGACAGTGGACAGCAACTCCACCACACGAGTGGTCGCGGGTGGTGGTGGCCACTGAGTCTCAGGCTGTCTACCTGCCCACCCTGCTCCCCGCACCCCCTCACCACCGCACCTTTCCGCGGGTACTTGATCTTGTCCGTGTAGAGGAACTGCATGAGCACTTCAAAGGGCCGGGCCTCAGCCTCACGGATGGCCACGTGCAACAGGGGTGGCCGGGCTCCCCCCGCTGCCCCACCAGGGACCTCCCTGGGAGCCGGGGCTGCCTCCTCCTCCAGTTTCTGCAGGGAGAGGAAGGGGAGCTCAGGGGCGCCCCAGGGCTGCTGCCGCCCTGGCCAGAGGGGCAGGGCAGAGCCACACCTCACCTGGGCCAGCCGTTCCCGTGCCTGCACGATCTTCCTGCGGAGCCAGCGGCTCCGAGCAGTGACGATGGCCACATGGCCCTGCACGCATTCCTCTTTCTATAGCAAGAATTACATCTTGGTGGGCAACATGGGACCCTCCTCCTGGCAGGGATGGAGGCCCCGCTGGCCCCAGTGCAGGGGGGTCTGGGATTTCAGGGGCGAGTGGGAGGCCAGTAGTGCCTCGGGACACAGCCCTCACCCTGCAGGGTGGCAGGCAGGCTGGGCACAGGGAGAGCACCCACCTCGCCCAGCACAAACTCCACATCGCAGAACTGGCGGCTCTCCCACAGACGCCCGTAGTCCTCATGCAGCGTGCACTTGGGGTAACAGGAGAACTGCCGAAGGAGATCCCAGTGTGGCCACTGGCCCAGCCCCTACCCTCCTCAGGGTGACGCATCCCCAGCCCATCCACCCTGGCCAGCCCCCTGCTGTCAGCCCGCCAGCCCCACCTGGAACCGGTACATCTCCCCGCTGCGGATGTTGTTGTCCACCGTGCCCCCAAAGATGTACATGGCGTCTGAGATCACCGCGGCTGCGTGGAAGAGCCTTCCGCTTGGCAGCTGGGTGGAAAGGGGTGTGGAGAAGGTAAGTAACCCCGACCAGTACTTCTCTGAGCCTCGGTCTGCCCATCTGTGAAAGGGGCTGGCCACAGGACTGGCACTGGGGGGATGGCAGTGACAGTAGTCAGGGTCCCAACCCTCACCTCAGACGCTGGTGGGGCAGGCTGCTTGGCTGTGGTGGTGCCGAAGTCCAGGCCAAATACATCGCGGGACTTCTTGAAGCCACCTCGGTCCTCAGAGGCCAGGCCAGGCGCCTCCTCAGAAGACGATGCTCGCTCTGGCACCTCAGCCCCGCCGACCTGGAGGGGATGGACACGTGAGCATGGAACCAGTCTGCCAGGGCCAGGCCGGGCAGCAGACACCAACCTCCTGCCAACCTTGCTCAAGAGCAAGAGCGCTTAGAACCACATTTGGGAGGGGCTGAGCCACGGGCTTGAGGGGCCCTGGCGGCACACCTCAGATGGGACACCAGCAGCACTCAAGCTGGGTGTTTTGGCAGGACACCCTCAGCACTGTGCAGACAGGGCCAGAAGTGCCATGTTGAAAGCCCGCAGACTGGAAGAATGGAGAACAGGGGCCCAGGGCCTCGGGTCGGGCCAAGACAGGTGTCCAGGGCCTCGGGCCTCAGTCATCCTGGCTCTCTGCTCTGGTCGGCTGTCTGGAGCCTCCCAGAGAGCCCCCTGAGGCTGTGGGAAGCTGTGGGGCATCAGGGGCAGCTAAGTCAGGATCCAAGCCCCCTTGGGCCACAACCCCCCAGCCCCGCCTCGGGAGCCACGGCCACTGTTCCGGACAGCACTTGCCTCGCTGTCGGAGCTGGGCTGGACGACCTCCCAAGTCTGGAAGTCCACATCGTAGCAGTGCAGCTCATTAGGCAGTGTGTTGTCTGCTGCGCCCCCAAACACATAAAGGTGGCGGTCAAAGGCCACCATGGTGTGCCCATAGCGCCGCTGCGGGGGCGGTGGGGAGCCACGAAGCAGATGCTCGGTGGGGATGCGCGTCCACCTGGGGGCATATAAGAGGAACCCAGTGCTGGAGTGGAGGCTCTGACTCCCCAACGTCCTCCGCCTGGGGCACCCAGCCGGCTCAAAGCAGGGCCTAAGCGCATCTGCCCAGTGCCCCTCATCCCCTTTCGCTCTAGCAGCCACTCTGCCTGCGCCCCCTTGGGCCTCCCCCCAGTCATAAAGCAGGCAGCAGCAGCAGGCAGGAGGGGTGGCCTCCGTACGGTGAGGCAATCCCACTCTCCGTGGAACAGAGATGTGTCCACAACTTGGACACGTGTGATGATTCCCACAGCCAAGTAAGTCCTTGCTCCCAGGACTCCCAGGACCCCACTTTCTGATGCTGCTCCTACATCCACCACCCTCCCAGGACTTCCCAACACCTTCCAGCACATCCTTTCTTTGAAACCCAAATGATCCTGGCCAGGCGGGCCATGCCATCTGGCTCCAAGCTGCTGCCCACTACCGCCTCCGCACCTGCTGCCCCTGCCAACGGGCAGGAGATCTGCCTGTGCATAGCCCAACTCCGGTGGCAGGGGCCCTCAATGCCCATCTCAGGGTGGGGGGCAGAGGAGCTCTGTAGGAGACTCCGTGCTAAGCACCTCACACCAGCAGTGTGTCTCCATGGGAGATGGTACCTGTGTGAGGCCCACACGGTGGGATGTGCCCCCCTTGCAGAGCCTCAAGCAGGCCGGGTGTGTTTGTGGGGACGAGGGTTGGGGAGCAAAGGGCGCAGGCATGATGCCGGCCAGGCAGCCGTCAGGGGTGCCCACCACCAGTCCCAGCACCAGGGCACTCACGTCTTGTCTTTGAATTCGAACTGAAAGAGGTTGTTGGTTATCTTGGCTCCACTCTGCCCTGAGAACACAAACATCTTGTCCCGGCACACAGCCACTGGGAAGTTGCAGCAGGAAGGCGGGATCTCGCCGCTCTGAGCCACCTGGGGTGGGGAAGGCAGCTCAGCCAGGGCCCTCATGGGACCGGGTGTGCGGGTGACACCGCTGAATTGGGACGACTTTCATTCTTGAAACTTCTTCCATCAGTCAGGGTTCCTAGACTAATTTCTGTAGAACGGAGTAGAGCCCCACCTTGTCCACCTAAAATGGGCCCAGTTTCTAACAGTTGAGGCTAAAAATCATCACTACAAGTGGAAGATAACCCAGGGGGGAGACAATGGAGCAGTCGGACAGATCTCCCAGAAAGAGCAACGAGCAGGACACCCGCCAGCAGGCTGAACTCGCTGTATTCAAGTAAGGGTGGGTTCTACCCAAGCTGCACCAGTCACCGGACGTGACTTGATGCAAAACCCAGAGCCTTTTGTCACTAGGTAAGGGCAGCGGAGATCGGGCAGGAAGTCGGCAAGGAGGCAGCTGAGGACAAGGCTGGGCTTTGGCAAGAGGAACAAAGCAGCCCCTCCTCTGGCCCCCCAAAACCCTCACCTCCCTGCCTCTCCTGCCCCACCCTGGCCCCCCAAACTCACCTCCTCCCAGCATGTGAGCTCTCGGTCCTGGAGGCCAATGGTCCACATGTCATTCAACCTGTGTTAGGACAGGGGAGTCAGGATCTCCGCAGCTGGGGCTGGCGGCAGGGTGGGCCTGGGGCCAGCCAGGAGGGATGGCTCCAGGGAGGGACATATCACACAGAGCTCTGATCAGGGGCCTAGGGAGCAGCCATGAGGTGGGAGCTTCAGGGCAGGGGGGGCTGGCTGAATCCCTTCTCTATGCACCCTGCCAGACAGGAACACGTGGCCTCATGCACAATGTCTGGCCACTGTGGCAATGTTGATCTCATTGGGCTGACTCCTGGGGGCTAAAAGAGGCAACACTCGCAGAAGGTACCACTAACGGGCACCTGGGTGGCTCAGTTGTTAAGCATCTACCTTCAGCTCGGGTCACGGTCTCAGGGTCCTAGGGTCAAGCGCTGGATCAGGCTCCCTGCTTGGTGGGAAGCCTGCTTCTCCCTCTCCCACTCCCACTGCTTATGTTCCCTCTCTCACTGTGTCTCTGTCAAATAAAATATATTTTTTCTATTTTAAAGATTCCATTTATTTATTTATCAGAGAGAGAGAGAGACTGAGTATGAGCAGGGGGAGCAGCAGGCTCCTGGCTGAGCAGGGAGCCCGAAGCAGGACCCTGGGATCATGACCTGAGCCGAAGGCAGATGCTCAACCCTCTAAGCCACCCAGGCGTAGAGCCCCAAATAAATAAAAGCCCCAAATAAATAAAATCTGGGGACGCCTGGGTGGCTCAGTTGGTTGAGCAGCTGCCTTCGGCTCAGGTCATGATCCCAGCGTCTGGGGATCGAGTCCCACATCCGGCTCCTTGCTCAGCGGGGAGCCTGCTTCTCCCTCTGCCTCTGCCTATGCTCACTCTCTCTGACAGATAAATAAATAGAATCTTTTTAAAATAAATAAATAAATAAATAAATAAATAAATAAATAAATAAAATCTGTTCAAAAAAGAGAGAGAGAGAAGAAACTACCACTAACATTGTCACCGCTTGGAGCTGGTCCTTCTTCTTTTTTAATTAATTTTTTTTAGTAACTGCCACACCCACCATGGGGCTCAAACTCACAACCTTAAGATCAAGCTCTTTCAACTGAGCCTGCCAGGTGCCCTACCCCTTGGAGTTTCTATGATGCTGAGATCTTGGCGAATGAGCACATGCTACTTTTATAATCGGAAAAATACAGTAAAGCCAATTGTCTAAAATGAGGGGGAAAATGCCCAGTACACAGGCAGGAACCCTGTGTTGTCGTCCACGGGGGAGGGGCTGGGTCTGAGGCCTGCTTCTCCCACCACATGCTCACATAGGCCCCTCAGGGTCCCTCTTCACTTCGGGCCTGAGGATTTTCACCCAGCAATTCAGGGGGCCACCATCCACCCCACAGCTCTGACAACCCCCAGCCAACCCAACACCCACCCAACACCCAGTGCAGCCAGGAGAGACCAGCACGCCTGCAAACAGCTGTGCAAGTGTGGGCCTGGCTTGCTGCCCCCTTGGATGCCCCGAGGTGGTGTCCTTGGTGGGAATGGGCGGGGGTGCCCCTCAGTCGCTCTCTACCCCCAACCCACCCATCATCTTCTTCCCCTCACTCCTGTGCACACGACCCTCCTGAGACTCCCTGCCAGCCCGAGC
Organism: Mustela erminea; assembly: GCF_009829155.1. NCBI lineage: Eukaryota > Metazoa > Chordata > Mammalia > Carnivora > Mustelidae > Mustela > Mustela erminea. The sequence continues at coordinate 63,480,636 of NC_045626.1, forward strand.
CTGACCCCGCCAGGAAGGCCCGGTCTGGGGCTCAGGACACCAGCGGGGTTGCTCAGAGGTGGGGGGCTGCGGCTGGGCACCCCCTACCTGGCATTGCCGTCGTAGCCAGCGAAGATCCACAGCTTGTCACTGTACACCGTGGCGCCGTGGGCGGACCTGGCGACTGGCAACCTATAGTGCAAGGTTGGGGTGAGGAGCGAGGCCACCCAGCACAGACCCAAGCCTCACAGCCCCATGGGGCCAGCCGGGCCCCCAGAGCTGCCACACCTATATTTGCTGACGCCAGGGCTCTGGGGATGCCAGCCGGGGGTCATGAGGCTGAGCTCATGAGGCAGGGGCAGGGGAATGAGGAATTCAGATGTTCACAGGGTAAAGCCCCCTTCCAGCCAACACCAAAATATCAAAGCCGGTGGGGGAGGGGTGTTCCTCACCAAGCAGGACCAGAGAAGCACCCATCAGCAGTCCACTGGGGCCCCCTCTGCACTTTGAAAGGAGAGAATCTAAGGGCAGGGAGGAGGCCTCAGACAGGCACAGCTGGGAGTGAGCACAACTCAGTCCTCTCTGGGCCTCGGGCTCTTCTTCTGTAAGGCTACAGGGGACTCAGTGCAGGAGCCCTTAGGACACCCCTCACCCCCTGAAGGTTTCAGCGAAGTTTCTCACCGTCCTTCAATCTTCCACTCCGTCCACTGGCCAGTTGCAAACTTATATTCAAAAAGGTCGTTTTTATTCTTCAAGTTAGAATTGGAGTAAATGTCCCCAGTGTAGCCCCCTGGGTAGAGAGAGGGAGAAACGGTCATACCCAAAGACAGCCTCTCAGAGGCTTCAAACCCCAAGAGGCGGGGGCAAAAGGCTGGCCTCTCTAGACGTGTCGTGGGACTCCCTCTGTCAACCTTGGAGAGAACCTACTGCCTGTCTGACCCCGCCCTGGGCTCTGGGGATCCAGAAATGAGCAGAACCCTGTCCTCTGCCCCTGGCGGAGTGACAGAGGAGGGAAGAGAGCCACCACCCTCCCGCCCGGTCACAAAGGCAGACCATTCCAACCCCGCGAGAGCGGCACAGTGAGGGAAAGGGACCCACAAGGCCACAGGGGCCCTTGCGAGGCCCCTAGGCCAGTGCAGGAACCCAGAGGACTCCGGCGGAAAAAGACAGCATATGGACAGAGAGACTGGCCAGGCACCGCAAGTGAGCCCTGGGCCAGGTGGCAGGACAAGGGAGCTTCAAGCCCCAAAGAGGGCACAGGGCCCTGGAGGTAAGAGGCAGCTCACCGAAGACGAACATGCTGCTTCCGTAGACAACAGCTGAGTGGTGGTAGCGGGGGGCTGGCGGGGTGCCGGTGGTGAAGGCCCTGTGTTGGGGGGGGGTAAGTTGCAGGGTGGGGAGGGGGGTGGTGAGTCAGCAGGGATCAGCTGTGCAGTCCAAGCCACACAGGGCACCCCCTGCCAACCCCGGGATTCCTTTCATTTTTGCATTTTATAGGCAATACCTATCTCATTATAGAAGCTTTATATTTTTATATTTTTCAGCAGGCTCCACAGGAACCAGCATGGAGTCCAACACGGGGCTTGAACTCCCAACCCTGAGATCAAGACAGGAGCTGAGACCAAGAGTCGGATGTTCCACCAACTGAGCCACCCAGATGCCCCTCATTATAGAAACTTGGAACAAATGACTGATAAAGAAGGAAACACAGAAGCAGCGAAAAGACTTACCAGAAAGCTCCATCTGTAGCTTTAAGTCACCTCCCACCCCCCAACACACACACACACACACACACCCCTTTTCTATGCTTGTTAATGCCTCTGAGGAGTTTTGTCAATGGAGTCACGGGGTGGGTATTTTGTAACATCTGCTTTTCGGACTCAACAGCAGAGAGCAACTCGGCCCGCAGCTGCCATCTGGGCGCCCTCGGTGGCGCCGTGTCCCGACTCCAGCAGCCGCTGACCACACACGTTCCTTATTGAACTAAAACCCCATTTCTACCTCTTTCCTGGGGCTGCTCCTTTTCAGAGTGTTATCCTTAAGCAATTATTAGTGAAGGATTGTAGTCTTGAGGGTGATTCTTAAAATTAATGTGTAACTATTGGCTATGTTATGAAAGCCAGGGCGAGAGGAACAAGACATAAACTTCTACAGCAATCCCAGCGCTCAGTATGCCACCCTGGGCCTGGACATCCTCCTCCATCCAAAGGGGGCGGTGAGACCCTGCCACCGAGGGACTGGCAGAGGCACACAGAGCTCTCCACAGTGGGGCACCCAGGTGACTCGGAGGTTCTGTGCTCCTCCCGCGCAAGCCGATGGCGGAGCTCAGGAGCAGGAGTGCCCGGCCAGCCCCGTACCTCCGAATCCTGGGATCCCTTTCTCCCCCTCAGTTGAGAGCTGCCCCCTGGGCAGGGCTGGAGACTGGAACAGATGGGTACAGATCTGCTGTGCTCAGAGAGGGCAGTGCCTTGCCCAAGGCCACACAGCTGGGAGGGCCGTCTGGCGGAGGTGGCTGGGGCTTGCATTTGGCCCACTACCCATGTGGGGACTCCGGGCAGAGGAGAGGCCCCACGAAGGCCCCTCGCCGACTGCCAGCCCCTGGGCAGCACCCCACTGCAGCATAGGGTCGGTCCTGGAAGGACCCAACAGCCGATGCCTCCTCCCCCCACTCCCAGTGTCAAATCCCACAGCAGCTCCCTGCCCAGGAGAAGGCCCGGTGACTGCAGGGCTCTCTTGAGGCACAGTGCGTGGACCAGGAACCAATCCAACAGACCCCCGTGATTAAGAGGATTCAGAATAATCAATCTGAGTTGCAGACTGGGAAAGGAACCCGGGAGACAGAGGGGAACACTAAAGGCCACTGTTTTCTCCTCCCCGAAGCTGATCTCTAGCTTTCCCCAACATGAGTCTGCTAGTAGTTGGGGCCAGCACAGGGCTACGGAGTTCTGGGGGAAAGGGGGGCTGGGACTCCAAGGCCACCCACCTGCACCAGGAGCAGTCCTTCACATCGAACCGCAGGAGGTCGTTGAGCATGGTCTTCCTGAAAGACAGCCAGGGACAGGTTGCGGTCGGTCCGGGGTTGGTCCCAGTCTGCTCTCCAGGACCCAGGAGATGCACACTGCAGCCCGGGTGGTGGGGGTGGGGCCATCATGGGGACTCAGCCCGGGTCAGGCAACCAGCTGATGCCTGAGGGACCAGGGAGGGACCACAAAGGGCGCGCCCCCACTGGTGCGGGTACCAGGGCGGTGACGCATGTGGGACCCGCCTGCCTGGGGTCAGGTCCAAAGCATGATCCTGACTGCTTGAGGGCCCACACCTCACGCCGGGCTCCAGGACCCCCTACTCTCACTCCCAAGTCTCAGCGCCCCTTTCTCTGAGGTTGTGCTACAAGGCAGAGCTTCCCACGTCTCCGGGGAGGCCCTTTTGCTCCTCTCTAATCTTCCTTCCTCCTCTTTATTGGAAAGCCAATGTAACTACATTCAAGATACAATAAAACAGGAAACAAATCCACTGGCCATGCACCAGGACCTGCAATGTTACCACTGCACCCGTGTCAGTAAGAAAGAAAAAGGGAGTCAATTAACAGGGGCCTGGCACCCCTTCCAGGCCAGGCCTGTACAGGATCCCCCCTGCACCCCTCCCTCAGTCTATAGCAGGGGGCTGTGCTCCCCACCTGCATTTACAGAAGAGGAAGGGGCCTGGGAGATAAAGGGTTTGTCTAAGGCCATGCAGTCCGGAAGCCAGGAGCCAGGAAGCAGAGATGTGACTGTCATTTCTCCCCTCTCCCATCTGCCCCACCTCCCCCTCCCTTTCTCCCCCCTCCCCCTATTGGACACTGCAGGAAGCCATCTTTCTTTGTACCCAGTCCATCTTTGCAAAGTTGCACCCAGAGTGAGACAAATCTGTACTCTGTTTCTTGGTGCCACATTGTAGCGAGTCTTTCTGCTCATTGCTACACAGTTGCCACGACAACGCTACCTGCTACAGAACACTCCTAGGGATGCTCCCCGCTGCTGCCCTGGGCTGGACCCCCCACCTTTTCCAGTCTGGGGGTTGTCATTAAGCCTGCAGTGAACATCTCTGGAACACACATTTACTGAATTGTCCGTGTACTGCGTACAGGTCCCGCCCTGGTGGAGGACAGAGTTGTGTGCTTTGAGATAACACTGAGATGATCCCGTGAGATCTGTGCTCTTACCATGGAGCCAGCAAGAGGTGCAGAAGGGGAGAGAGGGCCGACAGCTGGCCCAGGCGGTGGGGAAGGCCTCACTCACAGCATATTCTGAAGAGAGGTGGGAAGGGCGGGAAGGAGGGAACCACCAGTACAAGGGTCCAAGCAGGAGATGCTTGGTTCACTCAGAACACAGCGAGGCAGTGGTGTGGCCCAGCACCGTGCAAAACAAGGGCAGAGGAGCAGGGCAGGCACAAGTGTATAGGGCCTTGTTGATAGCCAGGACAGCTCAGGCTCCTAATCAGAGGGAAGGGAGCCATCTCGGGGCTATGGGCTGAGGAGGAAAACAATGAGACTTGCATTTGCAGATCCCTCCAACTGCTCATGAGGAAGAGGCTGTGGGGGAGACAGGATGGAAGCCAGGGCCATTCTGCCTGGTCTGCAGGTCCTCATAGGGTCCTGTGAACCCCACCAGCACCAAGTCACACACACACACACACACACCCCAGGGAGTCCTGAAAAACCAAGGCTGCAGAACCAATCAGAGGCCAGCCTTTCTGGGCTTCAGACGAAGTCCTATAATTGAAGGGAAGGGATGGACTCCTGAGTAGAACAGGTCAGGTGCAAACACTATACCAGCAGAACACCTCCATCCAGAGCCCTTCCCAGCTTGGTGCTCACTGATCCCCAGGAGCACGCTGCAAAAGCAGGGCGTATGGCCGCCCCTTATACAGAGGAGGAGACCACAATGCAGTTAATGCTGTTAAGCCACCTACCCGAGCCCAAAGTCACAAAGCTTTGACTTAAACTGAGCCGGGTCTATCCAGGAGACCAAAGTTCAAGCCTCAACCCCACATCTAGCAGGCTCCTGAGCCTCCCAGAGCCCTGGTGGGCATCCCCCGCCTTTCCTGACCACATCAAAGAATGAATGGGGGGAGGGAAGCCCTGCCCAGACTCCAGGCCTGGTGCCATTCTGCATTCCCCAACCCCGGGCCATTGCCCATGCTGATCCCTCTGCTTAGAGAACATTCGTCCTCTTACCCGATTCACTCCGACTTATCTTTCAGGTCATCAACCCCTCCAGGAAAGCTTCCCAGCCCAGACCAGGCCCCCTTCTCCTCTCCAAGCACGTAGGCTATGCCCACACCCAGTACTTAACAGGGCCCAGCCCATGATAAGAGCTAAAACAGTTCTTTCCCTCTGGGAATGGGTCTTAGGGGAATGCCACCCGGGGGAACCAGCTGCACAGACCAAAGGTTTGCCTCTGCCATTATCTCTCACCCAAGGAAACCAGCCACAACCTAACTGGGAACAGTTCCTGGCATGGAGGTGTCCCAACCAACAGAACACCAGGTCATTGTCAGGAAAGCTGTTTCCCAGGAATTTCTAGCAGTGTGGGAAAACCTTTACAAAAAGTGCGAAATAGGAAAAATAAATAAAACTGTCCTCTAAACGCTGCCATGTGGGGCATGTTGATAAAGCCCAGAGAGAAGGGCAGAGAATGAAAAGTGTCTGGGGAGGGTGGCAGCCAGAGCGGATGTCTTTCTTTCAAGGCCGTGTCCACTCGCTCAGAACAAGAGGCATATTTGTGTGTCCCAAGCATGTGCTACGCACTGAATGTTGTGCAGAGGGCCTTGAGGGTAGGGTCTCTCATGTGGAGAAACAAAGGCTGAGGACTTAGCTAACCCAGTTAGAACTAACCCAGTTAGAACCACCATGTTTCTCCCTCCCTGGTACAAACACCCTGATGCTCACGCTCACTCACCCATTGTCTCCACCAAATACATAGATGGCATCTTTATAGGCCACCACTGTGTGCTTGCTGCGCCTGGAAAAGAAAGAAGGGGTGGCTGGCAGTGAGGCTGGGACCCTCCTGGGGGCAGCCAACAAATGAGACTAAGCACCCAGGCTGCTGCAGAATTCAGGTATCACCTCCCAACTGCCCAAGATCACTAGAGATCCCCAAATTCCACAAGTACCCCAGGACCCTGTATACAGGGACCCTGACATTGCCCTGGGACTCTCTGGACTCCTCGCCCCACTGCAGAGCACCTGGGAACCCAGCTCCAGACCCATAAACACCCTCTAGTACCCTGCCCCAGGCCACCCCGCTCTGAGACTTCCTCAGAACACCCTCCTAAGGCCTCGACATCATCCAGGACATCACCACTTCCTCCCCACCCCCCATTACCAGATACCACTCCTGGACACCACGCTCCGGCCTCGGCCCCTGGACCCCGCCCCGGGACCTCCTCACACACACCCCCATCCCCAAGCCGCCGTACCGGGCCCCCACGAACTCGTCGCAGGGCGGGAGGCGCCGCCAACGATGCACTGTCTCGAAGGGCCCGAAGTTGAGTGTCAGGTACTCAACACTGTCGGAGCAGCTGTGGTCAAAGTCCACACTCGGGGCTACCTTGGACCTTGCGCTGCCTGTCAGGGCCCCGGCCCCAATAGGGCCTCCCGAGCCCCCCGGCCCAGCCATCCCGGGTCCACGCCCGATCTGCCACCGGGTCCGCGGGACGTGCGGCCACCGCCCCAGGCCGCCCCGAAGGACTACATTTCCCGGCGAGCCCTGTGCCGAACGCGCCGCACTTCCGGCCTGCGCCGCACTTCCCGGCAAGCTTAGCGCCCCTCGTGGCTCCTCGGGCCCCGCAGCCTCTGGGAAGCGGGGAGTGAGTAACCCTCTGGGAAGCGTTCCCCACAAAGTACGCGCGCCAGATTCCCTCTTCCACTGAAGACAGCATCCAGGCTCCAGCCCCGTCCGGACTGGATATCCCCATCACCGGGCAGGCCCACGCCCCCCGGAGATGGGCCACACTTCCCGGCATGCCCTGTGTGCCCGGAACTCGGCCTTGACCATCTGCCGCTCTTGGGATCGTGGGTGGAGGGTTCCGGGCTTTCAGCGGCCTGGGAGGGAGCCCGACTATCCCCTTACTGCCTGCGCCCCCACTTCTCCCCCTCAGCATTCTTCTTGACTGAGAGGCAGAGTGGTAGAGAGGCTCTAGATTCTCGTTCTTACTTAATAGCAGAGCCTCATTTTCTTTACCTGGAAAATGGGGATTCGGGGAGTTCTGACTACCTTGAAAAGCATGGGATCTGTCTCAGGACCCGGACCCTACAGCCCTCCGTAGGCACATGCCCCCACACCGCCAAGCACCAGCTGTCTCTGACTTCTGAAGAAGCACTTCCCATCTCAAACCCTTGGCATGTGCTATCCCTTCTACCAGGAGCGCTCTTCTTTCAAAATCCAGATTCAAGACTCTGGTTGGAGAAGCTTTCCCCCCAAGCTTTCTACCCCAGGGGCAGAATCAATTGCTACCTCCCCAGGAGAAGCTTTCCCCCCAAGCTTTCTACCCCAGGGGCAGAATCAATTGCTACCTCCCCTGAGTGCTCATAGGCCAAACTCATGTCTTACTGAGCATCGTGTGGTTGTGCTTTCTCCCTCATGAAAATCTGCCCAGTTACAATGGAAGTCACACAGATCTGCAAATGTGTGCGTTTTAATTTTAAGAGAATATCTAATATTTTGCAGGGTCCTGCAGACGACCAGTCTCAAGAGAGGGAGAAGAGGATAGGCCTGTCCTGCCTCCATTGCCAGCCCTCAGTGGCAGCTGAGGCCTTGGGGGGTAAGCATCTCCTGGAGGAAGCAGGAAGCCTCACTGGAGGTGAGCCAGGCAATCGAAGGCAAGCACTGGGAAGGCTCAGGTTCTGCCCTGGGAGATCCTGGGAAATTGGAGGTTGGCACCTGCCCCCAGGGCTTGGCCTCTGTCCCTGGTGCCCAAGCGTGCCTGCCCAAGTCTGCTGCATGCGAGCTCAGGATCCTTTCCCTGTGAGCCAGGACATGTCGCCGGTCCTGCAGGAATGAGGGGAGGAGGAGTCAGGGTAGAAGACAGCAGGTTACCCACTTGGCACCATGAACAGGTGATCCCTGAGGACAGCAGGGGACCTGCTTTGTGCCAGGCCCCAGTGCCCAGGAGGAATGGGTACTTAGGCAGAGAGGGGAAGTCCATGGGGTACAGGCTCTGGGCTGAGGTGGGAAAGGCTCAGAATGGTCAAAGGAGGGACAGAGGACCACGTACTTGCTGTGCAGCACAAACAGCCTTTTCGAAGGCAAGGGAGAGAGAGAGAGAGAGAGAAGGCCAGGGAGAGGGAGAGAGTATGTCATTCATCATGTTCCCTCTTGGTTCTCTATTGTTTCCATCCCGAGGCCTATTCCTGTTCCGTGGCCTCCAGGCTTTCCCCAGTCCCTGGACAGGGGGAGGGGGGCCTCTCAGTAGGCGCTTTGAGCCTACAGGGTGACTCCCATTGCCACCCTCCTGGGGTGAGGGTAATGGCTGACATCCAATGTCTCCCAGACACCAAACAACCACCCAACATCACTAGCTGCCTGTCCCCCCCACCCCTAGCTTCTGCCAGTCTCAATATAACCAAATCCAGTTGGGTGTCCCAGGCCCGATGACTGCCCAAAGAGTGGATTTGACCAAGGGCTTTGACCCCCTCCCCATAGCACTGGCTCTGCCCTGGGACACGGCCTCTTTCCCTCCCTCTATCACCCCAAGAACACAAATAACCAGCCCATTCGTAAACTACCACCCTTGTCCCACACCACCCCATAGACCTGATGCCCCGTAGACCGATGTGGACCAAGAACAGGGGAAGGGGTCTGTAGGGCTACAGGAGTGGATGGCTACCAAGGGCCAGTCCCTTGGGGAACCTCTCCCTCCCCCCACCAAACCTCTGAAGCCCACACTCACTCCACCTCCCGCTTTCGGATGGCGCGGCCGGAGGCTAGCACCTCAGCTACCTTGGACACGATGGGATCGTAATTCATGCTGGCCACAGCAATCACCTCATCGCCTCTGCAGGGACAGAGTAACTGAGCCTGAGGACTGCCCAGAAATAACCTTCCTTCTTGGAGACCTTCAGGTACTCCTCTTCAGCTGGGGCCCAGGGAGGGATCTTATGCAGGGTAACAGGACCGTCCTGAGCACCCAGCCCTCCTTGCTTTGCTTGGCCTGACGTGGGCTTGGAGATCCTGTCAAAGGCCCATGGAGGCTCTAGCCTTCCTCCTCAGTGGAGTTCAGGGCTGAGCACTTGTCCTGGGATCACCACTCTCTACTCGTGTGACTCTCCTCAGTGTAAAAGTGTGAGTCCACAACCCCTACTCAAAGAGCTGTTCTGAAAATAAAATGTCCTGCCTCAAGACGTGGCTGCTGGACTTAATACTACCCGGGCTCCTCACTTGGCCTTGGAGGGTCTCCTGCCTAGCTGCCTCCTCTGTCCACCTTTCAGGTAGGTCCCTCCACTGGAGCAGAGCTCCTCTGGGATGGGCTCCCCCTTCCCGACCTTCCCGACCGCTGCTTCAGGCCGCCTTCCACCCCGTTGCTCTCACTTGGTGTAAAAAGCCACGAACTTAAGCTCTTCCAGATCCCCCTGGATGATGACGTCGTCGAAGCCTTCTCCGTACCCTGTGGGCCGAACAGGAGGGGATGGGACTCCCCCAGGTCAGCGCCCAGTACCTTCCTAAGTCCTCCCTGGAGCCCCCAACCGTGCCCAGCTCCTTTGTCCTTGTAGGTGGTCCTCAGTGCCGCCCCCATCCAGTTTTCGCTCTTCTTACGGCGGAAGAAGTGTGCTCACGCCCCTAGGATGCTCACAGCCCCGTCCTAACCCCCAGGCTCCGCCCCCGCACACACCTTAGCCACACCCCTAAATGCCCTTGGCCCCGCCCCTGCCCGGCGCCCCTCCGTTACCAGCGTAGCGCAGACTCTTGCCAAACATGGCTGTCCACAGGTAGGGTACGGTGCTGATCTCCGCCTCCTGCGCCAGCATGTTCTGCGCGGCCACCCGCCCTGTAGGACCCAGGGTCGTGAGAGCCCCGACCCTAGCCCTCACCACCCCTACATTGCATGCCGGGGCTCTCCGAGGACCTCTGACATGTGGGGCTACTCCCCTTCTTTTCCTCCTCACCTCCCCAGAGGTCAAGTAATGCATCATTGCTCAGCCCACTGCCCACCCCCGGTTGCAGCTGATCGGTGCAGAGGGGACACCTGGCTCAAAGCCAGTCACTCAGATCGCTTCTCTAGAGAATTTGAACCAAGTGCTCCAGACCTGGAAGGTCTGCTTCCTGGGGTTGGGGGATTGCCCACCATTTCTGGTGCGCACACAATGAAACAGACACACCTGGTATGAAGAGGATATCTATGGATGGCCACAGGGCTTGCTGTGTGAACTGGCTGCTCAGACAGGTCACCCCCGAGCCTTGAAAGGGTAACCCAGAGACCAGGACCCAAGGCCAACAACTGGGGGGTGGGCCTGGGGGAGGCTGAGCCCCTGGGACAGCCTCCCACCCCTCATCCTGCCATGGGGCGGGTCATACCCTGGGCGTGAGCCATCTGCCAGTGTGGGATATTCACTTTCCGGTTGTTCCTCCAGGCCAGGGGGAAAGTGACAGCATCGCCAGCGGCAAACACACCTGGGACGTTGGTCTGCATCATCTGTGGGGAGTGGGCCGGGGGTCTATGTGTGGGACAGGGACCTTGGCCTGATCCTGCCACCACCCCCACTGAGCACCCTGCCCACCCCGCCCGGCCCCACCTTGTTGACAGGAATGAAGCCTCGGGAATCCAGATTGACGCTGCTCTGCCTCAGGAAGCCTGTGGCGGGCACGGCGCCTGACAGGACAGGGCCACCAGTGTTCATTCCCCAGTCCCTCCCTTCTCCCGCCTCATTTGTCCGCCATGACCCATACCCTCCCTCACCAAAATCCAGCCCCAGACCAATAGTCCAAGGAGCAGCCCACCTAGTGGCTTTCATGCATCCTGTCCCCTCTGGATGGACCCCCCCCACCACCACCACCAGACTGCCCTGGCTCTCACTTCCTCTGAGAGACTCCAGGAAGCTCCCCCACCCCCCCCATGGTTGGCATGGTATACCTCCCCAGCTCCTACCCTGCCATCTCCCAGCTCTGTCCCTCCCCAGGCTGGCACCTGGAGGGCAGCACGGCCCAGGTAGAGGGTTGTTTGGGTCCTGCAGGCCATGTGGGGCAGGCCATGGAGGTATCTGTGGGCAGTGGTCACTGGGCGCGTCCTCCACACCAAACCCTGGCTATGAGCGATGTCCACACCCCCCACCACAGCCCTGCGAAGTGGCCCTTTTGTGGATATGGAGACCGAGGCTCAGGGAGGGGAAGGGACAGGCCCAGGGTCACTCTGGAGCACGTGCAGGTGCTTGCTGGCGCCTGCCCGCCCGCCCACTCACCGATGCCCACAACACAGACGTCAGCCCGCACAACCTTGCTGCTCTTCAGCACGACCTCCTTCAGCTGTGGGGAGGAGGCGGGTGAGCAGGGTGGCCCAGCTCCTGGGAAAGGGTGAGTGGGGGAGAGGAGAGCAGGAAGAAGGGCCCACCTTTCCCTCCTGGGCCCGCAGCTCCGACACCTCTGTCTGCATGTAGAACTTGACCCGGTTGTTCTCAAACATCTGCCAGGGCAGGTGGGCAAGGCCATGAATGAGAACATGGCGGGGCTGGCCATGTGCCTGGGGTTCCAAGGGGTTGGGTGCTGGGGGCCGGGGTGCGCTCACCTTCATGAGGGCGCGACCAACACGTTCCCCCAAAAATTTCCTGAAGGGTGTCTCCTCCAGCTCCACCACAGACACCGAGTGGGCTTTTTCGGTCAGATAGGCGGCCACTTCCATCCCTGGGGCCAGGGTGGTGGATGACAGGCTGGTACCCTGTGCCTCCCAGGGCCAGTACCACCCTGAGACCAGCCATCACAGGCCATCGCCCCCACCAGCCCTGGCTGCTCACCCAGGAAGCCAGCTCCCACGACCACCGCGTTGCGGCCCCGGGCCAGCCTCACCACACGATTGGCATCTTCAGGCGTCCGGATGGTGAACACGTTCTCTACCTCTTTGCCTTTGCAGCTCAGCGTCTTAGGGCTGAGTCATGGCCAGCATCAGTGAGGGGCTCCCGGCACCCCAAACCCTCCCATCCCGGCTGGTGCCCTGCCAAGCATCCGGGGTGGGGGACAAGGGGAGACACCTTCCCACCTGCTCCCTGGCGCAAGCAGCAGCTTGCTGTACTCCAGCTTGAAGCCATCCTTGAACACAACCTTCTTGTTTCTCACATCCACTGTGACCACCTGCAACCCACGTTGGGCAGAAGGTGGGCCTGGGCGTGGACTTGAACCAGGCTGCCCCTCCCAGCCCCTGCCAGACCCTCTCAACTGGAAGGTTCCACCGGGGCTATTCCTGACACCTGGATCGTCCTTCCTCCTGGCTTTTCCTCTTTACATTTCAGACACCACCTTCCTCTCAGAGCCATTCTTACGCTCTCCCATCCCAACCCTGAGCAGATGTCTGCATGTGCCCCTAAGCCTGCAGGGAAGGAGATTCAGGGCTGTTTTCCAGGCCTGGAGTGCGCCAGGGTGCCTGGACAGCAGGGCCAAGAGGGCAGGACACACTCCCCCCACAAGCTTCCAGGGGCCCTCATGGCCTCACGTCATTGGTGGTTCCCACTAAGCCTTCCCTAGCCTTGGCCCCATACCTGGGCCTCAGTGAGCACCTCGATACCATAGGCTCGGAAAAACTCCTTGGGCCTCAGGGCCAGCTGCTCCGGCTGGGCGTCCAGGGACTGCAGGAGATAGCTATCTTGAGATAAAGCCAGGTGGCCATTGTTCCATTTTACAACAGAGGACCCAAGGCCTGGGGAGGGTGGCACTGGGGCCCATTCACAAAGGGGCTGTGGATAGAATTCAACAAACCCGCATCTTTTTGGAGGTACCACAGATAGGACTGTTGCGAGCAGAGAAACGCCAGACGCCCAATGGGCACTGAGAGGGCCTGACTGTGCCCAGGGGGCTGGGGGGCTGGGCCCTTCCTGGGCCTCCTCCCACCTTGCTGAGCTTAGGTCGGTCATAGGGGAGGTGCCGGTCCAGGGTGCACAAGACGATCCTGTCCGAGAACCCCTCTTGCCGCAGGGTCTCTGCACACACTAAGCCAGCCGCACCTGAGGGGAGGGTGCTGTGGGTCAGGGACCCCCCTTCCCCCCCCTACCCCCCACCCCTCATAACCCCACCACCAACCTGCGCCTACAATGAGCACGTTGGTGCTGCTGCTGTGGCCAGCACTCGTAGAGATACACTTGGCCATCACCTTAGTTCTTCGCTGGAGCTGCAAGGCCTAGGGATAGCCGGAGAGCAGAAGGCAGCTGGGAGCTGGAGTTGTGGACATCCTCCCTGTGCCATCATCCCAGCAGGCCAGGTCCTGTGGCTGCAGTCCAGCCTCATCCCCACCAGGTAGCCTTTTACTCTGTTCCCCAGCCACAGGGCCTTTTCACATGCTGATGCCTGGGTCAAGATGCTATCCTCACTTCTCCCTTTTGCCTGAGCCCCAAGCCACACCCTCACCTGCTTGCTGGCCCGGACGTACACCTTCTCCTTCTCAATCTTCACCTGCAAGGGCTGTGTTGCTCAGGACCAGGTTTTCGGGTGCTCCAACCCCTGCCCTGCACTCCCAGGCTCCCACCCCACCGCCCAACTAGCCCCACCTGGAATTTGTGCAGACTGTCTAGGCCAGGGAAGTCCTCCAGGTCACCAGTGCTGATGTTGAAGCAGGCACCATGCCAAGGGCAGCGCACCCGGCCGCGGGACAGCACGCCTGGGGGAGGGAGGTGCCAGGTTGGGGCCACCAGCAACAGTCCCTCTCCCCTGTGTTCCAGCAGCTGCTGGCTCTTCCCCACAGCCCAGGCGACCCCACTGATAGATGAGACCCTGAGGGTCCAAGGAGGACCTGAGCACCCTTCAGGGAGGTCCCGCTCCACCACCTGTGTGGACAGCTCACCTTTCACCAGGGGTGCACCATAATGTGGACACTTGTGGCCCAGAGCGTGGAACTCCCCGTTGTCCTTCACCAGCAGCACCTTCCCCCAGCCCAGCTCCACTTCCCGCATCCTGGGGAGGGGCTGCGCTCAGACCGCAGGCTACACACCAGGCCCCACTTAGGGTGGGCACCTCTTCCCAGAGTCCAACTTTCTGGGGAGCAGGCCCAGACCAGGAGAGGCCATGATGGTGGGAGCTGGTGCGCGTGCCTGTGAAGGCCCCTTCCAGGCCTCCCAGCCCACCCCTTCCATGGCCTGCATCTTGCCTTCCCATCTTGGGCCCCTGGGAGCCCCCACCCCCCAGGCCCAGCACCCACTGGCCATTCTCGAGGTCCTTGACATGGCAGACAGCGGCCTCCACACAGTCCTGAGGGCCGGGATAGGGGTGAGGGGCGGTCAGGCGCTCCTCAGCGTGGAAGTGGCGGGCTGTGCCATTGCCCTGGTAGGCCCGGGGGCTGCCCTTCCCGCTGGCTGACAGCTCCTCCTTGCCTCGCTCCTTCTCCGGCAGCACCACCTCGATCTTGAGCTCCACTGTGGGTGGGCAGGGCAGCACAATGAGCCCCCAGCCCGGCCCACTCCCTTCCCCACCCCACCAGCTCCAGGGCTGGCTCCTTTGAGTGAGTTTCCTCCCATGCCTCCAGAAAGCTCCCTGCACCAGCTTCAGAGAGCCTTAAAACAGGTGAGAAGGAGAACAGAGACAGAAGGAGGGTAAGCTGGGTTGTCTTGAGTTCATCTCTGCATGTTTTCTTTTTCAGTAACAAATGAGGTGGGGGAGGCACAAGGGGGCTCCTTTGACCCTGACATTGCCTTTTGTCCAAGGATCTATGTGGGAGGAAAGAACCCTGGTGCCCTGAGCCCTGCTCAGCCTCCAAACGCGTGGTCCCGGATGGCGGAGGACATCCCTAAAGGGTCAGGTCACGTGTACAGTCAGACCCAATGAGAGCAGGATGTCCAAATCTGGGTGCGGCTCATTTCCTGGCCAGTGAATCTGGGTGATGGCAAACAGAAGGTCTGTTGGTCTGTTTGCAACTTTCCCATAGGTTTGAGAGGTTTTTTTTTTTAATTAAAAAAAAATGTACACAATTTATTTTCAACCTCTTAAAATAGTTATGCTCACCAATGTAGGAACCCATCATTTGCCAAGCCCTGGGTTTTCCATGTTTTCATGTGCAGGGGTCTGGGGTCTTGGGTGTGAACCCCACCCAAAAAGGGTAGGTGCAGGGGCGCCTGGGTGGCTCAGTGGGTTAAAGCCTCTGCCTTCGGCTCAGGTCATGATCCCAGGGTCCTGGGATCAAGCCCCGCATCGGGCTCTCTGCGCGGCAGGGAGCCTGCTTCCCTTCCTCTCTCTCTGCCTGCCTTTCTGCCTACTTGTGATATCTGTCAAATGAATAAATAAAATCTTTAAAAAAAAAAAAAAGGGTAGGTGCAGAGGGTGCGCAGGGCCCACCTCTCGAAGCTTCCACACAGATGACCCTTCCCCAGAGTGCCTATGGGACCGGTTCTAGCAGGCAGTTAGCTGGTTTTCGTCTTTATATTTCTCTGCATTTTCTAAATTCCCTACAATGTGCCTGGGGTGTTTTTCTAATTAGAAGGGAACAATAAACAGAATTTTTAGCAGCGATAATCTGGCCTCCTGGGCAGAGCTAAGCCCCTGGCCCAGCATGGGACCATGCTGAAGGGACCAGCATGGGACCATGAGGAAGCAGGAGGGGCTTCTACCAACTCCCAAGGCACCAGAGCCTCCAGGCCTCTCCCCATTTTACCTCTCGTCCCCTCCACCCCAGACCTGGCACTCCAGAAACAGAGAACACGCCTCTGGGCCTTCTGCCTATGCAATTCCCTTGGCCTGGGTTGTCATCCTTCCTGGCCCTGGCTCACCCCTACCCATCCACCTGGACAGTTCAGTTGCTGCGTCCTCCGGCTGCCCATTCCTCATCTCACACTGTGCCAATCTCCCACCCTGGCCTGGCCCAGAGCCGGGTAAGGCAGGCCCACACCCCTTATCCTTGAGTCCCAGCTCTTAGCCTGGCCCAGGCACAGCAGGGGGCAGGGGTGAAGGTCTGCTCCTTGATTCCAACTGGGCAGGAAGGGCCCTAGAGCCCACCACCATGCTCAAGCTGTTGGGTCAGGTGGTAGGGGAGAGGGAGATTGAGGGTGGGGTGGGTTCTTTGCCTCCACTTTCCATACTTTATGTAATGGTGTTAGAATGTTTTGAAAAGAATTAAAAAGGAAAATACTCCCAACTCAGCTGACACCAGCTATGTGAACTGTAGAGAGGAAGCTCACAGAACAGCCTGGCAGGGGCCCAGATAACAGCCAAGCCAGATTGTTTGTATCCTCCACGTCCTTCCAGAAGGCTCCAAGGGGCTTGCCAATGCAGTCTAACGGGAATCCATTAAGTCAGAGGCAGTAGTGGAATGGTGGATGAAGAGGGGGGTCTCTGCCCACCCACAGAGCCAGATCAATCCTAGCCTCATGATTCCCAGGAGCCCATGTGACCATGCACCCTTGCCTTACCCCTGTGGACCTCAGATGCCTTCATTATAAAACAGAGAGAACAGTGCCTACCTCCTTGGTGGTAGGGAATGCTGAAGGATTTAATATATGTAACTCAGACTAGAAACTCAACAGATGAAGTTGGGGAATAGCATTGTATTGTTAGCTCTGAGCCTCCTGGCAGCCACGGCACAAAGGGAAAGCCTTTAAGTGGCACTTGTAGCCCCAGAAGAGGCAAGCGACTAGATGCCAAGAGAGCTGTGCTTCTTCCTAGTTCTGAGCTTGGCAAGGGTCTGGCCCAGAACACTTCTTATCATGGACCCAGAGCCAATGGAACATGGGGAGTATAGAGCGAGCTCAGGAAATGTGTGCTGATGTGGTCCAACCCAGAGTCAAGCAAGATGGTAGGTAGAGTTTGCACAAAGCCTTTGGTTTGCTCTGGCCTCCCTGTAGACCCTCTTGACCCCAGCTGAACTTTTATGGCCCAAATGCTCCCATTCACACATGCTGACATTCTCTGAACCTCACCCTTGACCTGCCCAGTGTAGGTGCCTAGGGGTCTAAGCTCCAACCTAATAGCCATAGCCCCACAGGGGAGTCCTATAAGCAGGGAGCCTACCTCCAAAAAGAGGAGTAATAATGTTCTACACATACCCTTTCCTGTGTGCCAGGCCCTGTGCTAAGCAAGACAGTGTGCATGGGGCAGGGCAGGGGAGGGGGCAAAATTGTTAGCCCCACTTATACATGAGAACGCAGAGGCTCAGAGAGGTGAAGTCACCTGCCCAAGGCTACACAGCCAGAAAGCGGCAGGCCTGGATTTGGGCTCAAGAACATGTTCTCACCACTGCCTCTGGGACAGTGAGAGCTGTCAGCTCCTGACCTGGGAGCTGGGGGCCAGCCTGCTGAAGTCCTTTAAAGGAAGCTGCAGGTGGCATCCTCTGCTCTTGGCCTCCTGCCAGACCAGCTAGCATTTTCCTGCCCACTTCTGATGGGGGGGAAGGCTGAGGTCAAGACAATGGCCATCATTCACCCAAGTCATACATGGAGCCAGGAAGGGTGTCAGGATTGGGCCCAGAACTGGGTACCCACAGGATGGGCATGGGGGGAGGGACAGGTGGTCCCTGGGACAGGTACGGCGGGGGGGGGGGGGGACGTCCCTTCTGCCTGGCAGGGCATTAAAGGTCTCCTCTTGCCCCCAAGTTCTCCCTCAGACCCAGGAAAAGGAGAAAAGTCTCATGTGTTCCAAGGTAATGGAGCCGATGGGTATCAGGTATAAGGGGAGCTGGCCGGGGCAGGGTGGCCTGGGTGGCAGGTGGGCGGGGCACTGACTGGGCACGAGAGAGAGAGAGGCCTCTCTGGGCCTCCATGTCTTCACCTGTGACAGGCCTCCATTCTTTTGCCTTCCTGAGTGTTGTGAAGAGAGAGAGGGAAAATAGGGGCTGGAGAGAGAGCCCAACAGGCAGAAGTCTCCGTGGAGAGCACATCCAGGCCTCCCTTAGCACCGGGGAAGCCCCCACCTCAGGCCGGAGCCCCTCTGGCCAAGCAGGGTAGGATTTCCTGCACAAATGGGGCAACTCAGTTCAAGGTCACACAGGGCATCAGAAGAGGGCTGTGATCTGTCCACCCCACCCTCATGGCAACTTTGATGGGTCAGGCTTATTTTGTAGAGAGGGAATTGAGGCTCAGAGAGGTAACGTGCATGCCCTGGGTCACACAGCAGCTAAGGGTGTCCTTGGAGTCCCTCTACCCCAGCCCTAAGGGGAAGGCCCCCCTGCCCTATCCTGGAGCAGGAGGAACCCTAAATTCTACTTTCTGAGAGAGGTTCAGCTGCTATTTCCCCCAGAAGCACCCAAAGCCCCAGATAAAGAAGGGGACCCATTGGAGGGGGGCCAAGAGAAGGCTCCAGGCCCCCCACCCCCTCCTGCCTACAGGGAATTAACATTCTGAGCAGCCAGCCGCCCAGCCTGACCTACTTCGGAGGCAGAGGTGGGAGGGGGAGGAGGAAGGTGGCTGGAGGAGGGAAGGAGGGAGGGAGAGGGGAGGGGAGAGGGAGGGGAGAGGGAGGGGGGGAGGGATCGGGAGGATGAGGCAAGAAGAGAGGAGGTACCTGGCTTGGGTTTGGAGAAGCACCCACCCATGGCGAATGGCCCACAGCTGATGGGGGGGTTAGGTACACAGATGGTGGGCTGTGGGAGGCCTAGGGTGCCCCCGGAGGTGGGGCTGGACTCCCCATGGCCCTTAGAGATGCTGGAGCTGCCATCCGGGCCGGAGCTGCCTCCAGGACCTGCAGGGGAGACAAGGGGCATCTGTAGGGACCAGGGCTTTGATGGGGGTTGTGGAGAGAGACGCAGAGAGATAGAGATAGATGGGGGCAGCGGGGGTGGGGGGGCGCTTCGGGAAGATGCGCACATTTGAGCTGGGATCCACTGCCTATAGGGGACCCTGGAAGTCACCTCCCCTTTGAGGCCCTCCAGCCTCCCTACTCTCACTCTCCCCTCCCATTTTTGTCTGTGGGCTGTGCTTACTGCCTAGGGGGCCCTCTGCACTGATCTCAGCCTTTTTGGTCCAGCCCCACAGCTGCCTTGTCTGATAAAACCTGATTTCTGTAGCCCACTGGAAAGCCAGCAGCCTGGGAGCCCCCACCATGCCTGGGGTCCAAACCCAGGTCCTCTCAGGCAGATCAAAGCCCTCCTGATTCTGTAGTTTCTCCTTCCTACAACGGGGATGACATTTAGTTCTCCTGGGCCCTGGCCCCCACTCTGGCTGGCAGGTTCTGGATACCCACCTCCTCCAGGCAACCCCTGGTTCTTCCTCCCGGCCCAGCAGTGGATGGAGGCTTTCCAGCCCTGGAAGGCAGGGCAAAGGGGGCAGGGGTCCAAGAGGTGGCCCAGCCTCCAGCCTCTACCCCTCCTCCCAGGGTGAGTGAGGCCAGGAGACACTGGAGGGTATGGGTGGGTGGGGGTTGGACTGGGCCAGTCCACTGGTCCCCAGGGAAACCCAGCTCCATGGTGAACAGAAGTAGGCGGCTAGCCCAGGCCTGATGAGGTTGGGGGAAAGGGAGCCCAGGCACACTGCCCATGCCCAGCAGCCATGAGCTCCCACCCTGTACACAGGCCCCCCACTTCGCAAATGCTCTCCAGGCCTATGGTGCTGAGATGACATCCAACAGCAGTTGGAGAAACTGAGAGGCCAAGGGCTTGCCAAGGTCAAGCAGCAGAAAGGGGCATCCAGGTGACCTCCCACTTCCCCCCTGCCTTGGTTAGTTTCAAGATGGGCAGGGACCCAGGAAGCCCCCATATCTCCCTGCAAGCCACAGGACTGGGCGAGAGGTCACCAGATCAGAGTCCTCAAGGCCACAGGGTCAGCCTCCTGGAAGATTCGGCTTACAGACCGGACTTTGGAAGCCCTGGGACAAAGGTGTAGCAGCCCTGTTTATAAATGATCTCCCCCCAGTCCATTCCACAAGAACTTCCCCCCTGTTTCCCTGGAAGTTCTTCCTGAAGTCTAACTTGAGGTGGGGCTGAGGCCTACTTGGTCTTGCCCAGATCCTAGCAAAGGCTTTGAGTGGGTGCCAAGGAGGAAAAGTTGGGAAGGGCCATCTACGGCCTGGCATCTGATCTTACCAGCCCTAGAGGCGCGCACTTACAGTTCGGGAGATGGTGGCAGCCAAAGGTCACTGGCCACATGGGGCATACTGGTACTTGGTCCCCCACTCATCACCAAGGCAGATCAGTAAGACTGAGCTACCACCTGCCCTGCCTGGCCCCTCCCTGGGCACAAGGGGCCCTCCCCAGTTCCTGGCTTCTCCTCGGGCTCAGCCCGGCCCACCTCCTTCCTGCCTGGCCTCAGGTTTCACCTGCTGGGCTACAGATGTCTGAGAAGGTGGGCCCTCCACTTGCTGTTCAGTCCCTGTCTGGGCGGTTTCTCCCTCCCTGGGGTGCCTGGGGGTCCTAGACCCTCCAGAGCCTTGGGCCTGGAAAGAGATTTGCTGGGGATGGAACCTTCTCCAGGCCTACTGTGTGCAGGCAGGCTGGGAGCCCTGCTACCTCAAAGGCAAAGATTCTTGCTTGTGGAGCAGCAGGCGGCATCCCCAAGATTTTGTGGAGTGCTGCCCCTTTCCCACAAATTAACCCAGTGCTGAAAAGTTCTAACTTTCCCACCAGGAGCATGTGTCCTCACTCACCAGGACACGGTCCCCCTAGGCCAGTGCAGGCTGGGCAGAAAAGGGAGCGGGGGGGGGGGGGGGTGCTGTTCACTTGGGACCCTCAGTGGCTTTCAGCCTTCTTCAGGATAGCAATCAAGTTAGAGGGGTGCCGGCCCTCACCTGCTCCGCCGCAGGGCCCGGGCGCAAGCCTCCCGCGAACTCTCCCTGCTTTTGCACGTGCAGTCCCCTCTATCTGGGAAGACCTTTCTAGCCGCCTTCCCGCCGTCCAGATGTCCTCACCACACCGGGCGGGGGGGGGGCGGGGGGCGGAAGGGGGACAGGCACACAGTGGGACGCCGGGGGTAGTGGGGAAGGGCCCCGGGCCGGGGAAGGGAGAAGGAATAGAGGCGTTTCGGCCCCAGCTTCTCTCTCTCCCTCTCCCGCTGTCTGCCCCAGCCCCCACCGCGCCGGCCCAGGGTCCGAGACCTGCGAGCGCGCCCGCTGGCCCCGGGGGCGGAGGCAGCGGGGCTGGGACCCGGCAGCAGAGCCTGCGTGGCGGGGTCGGGGTCCGGGGTCCTGGAGGCTGGGGTCCCTGGGGCGGGAGCTCACCTGGGCTCGGCGTGGGCCTCCGCTGTGGAACCGCTCGGGGCCGCGGCCGCGGGGGGGGTGGGGTGGAGCGGGCGGGGGCGGGGCCGGCGCTGCGGCGACACTGCGGCCGGGGAGCCCGCGGCGCCCAGCACCGCCCCGCCGGGTCCCTGCTGGTAGAAGGGGGTCGGTCCCGAGTCAGGGACCGGGCCGGTGTCCTCGGAATCCACATGCGGTTCGTGGGGTGTGGGGAGGTATTGGGTGGTCCTTCTGGCCGTGGACTGCCCCAGCGGGGTCTGGGTTCCCGGAGACCCAGGGGTGTCCAAGTTGGGCTGCGCACCGGGTCTGATTCTTGTTTCTGTTTTTTCTTTCCTAAGTCTTCGATTCCTGGGCGGCGGAGTGACTTTTGGGGTGGGAATTGAATCACCCGGAGTAACCTCCCCAAGAAGAAAAATCCCAATCACTCGCGACTGCCCCATAGATAGCTTGACTGCCTTTGGGGGCTCAGTCTCCTCTGTCTCCTAGCTCCCTCCCCTCTCCCCACACTTCACAAGATGTATCTTAAATTATATTTTATGATATTTTCTTTTTCCCACCTGTCATTATATCAGGAGGACTTCCTGGGTCCCTCTAAATCATGACGCACCCTGGTGTTGTGTCCCCTCCTCCAGGAAGCCCTCCCTGACCAGCCTTCCTTGACTCAGAGGTGATCAGGCACAGAAATTCTGGATCCTAGTTACCTCTAGTATCACTGTCCTGACTGTCCCAATCTTTGCGCTGTGTTCAGGTAGAGCTTATACCTGTGGCAAACCGGGACTCAGTGACTATGTAGGAAATGAATGAAAGACACTTTTCAGGGAAGCTGTATCACATCTATAATTAAACAAACACATCAGGGCCCACCAACTCTGTCCTATTAGCGTCCCTTTGGCGGCTCCTGTTGGCTTCTGTTTTGGGCCACTTCTCCCCTTTCTGGGCCTTGCTCTCCTGTAAGGATGACAAAAAAGACAGCAGTGACAGTCACCTGCACCAGGCAGGTCCAGCCTTCAGAGAAAGTCCTTATCACCCACCCTGCCCAGAGGGACAAGCACAACTCCCCCCCATCTTACAGGTGTACAACTTCAGAAGGCAGAGTCTTACCCAGGGGCAGGACCAGGGTCTGCATGGGTCACTCCTCTGCAGGTGGGTGTGGGGCCCAGACTTTGAAGGGGACGAGTGGTTCTGCTCAGACCATCCCTCTGTGGCCATGTGTGTGGTTTCCACAGTGTGACTGTGGTCACTGCCACAGGAGAGGCCCCATCAGTGGACAGATGGTGTATGGGGCCTGGTGCCTTGGCCTCCAAAACCAGGCCCCATTCCACACACTTGCTGACCTTGCAGCTCCAGCCCCCTTAGCCAGGCAGATAGTGCCATGGCTCTGGCTTCACACACATTTATTTCTTTTCTTCGCAACTGCTTAAGAAGGAAGTTTCTCTGTGCATCGTCTCCATTTGACAGTTGGGAAAACTGAGGTTTCGAGAGGTTAGGAACTCCCCCAAGGCTACCAGCTGGTGAGTGGCAAAACAGAGACTTGAATCCTGGCAGGCTGGCTAGGCTATGCTGGGCTTACCAGTGGAAGGGTAGCAGTGGGAGGGGAGAGGCCTGCCAGGCCTGGCCAAGGCCCCATAGTCTCCAGGGCAGAGTTCGAGTCCTGCTCAGGGACCCATCTGCATCAGTGAACCCCTGTGCCCAGGTTCCCCAGACAAGTGGGGGTGACTACAGTACCGTCCCGAGGAGGTTGCCAGGTCACCATGCAGAACCATAGGAAATAGAGGACGCTCAGGATATGGGGTAGCGGGCTGCTAAGTGTGGGGTGCCAGAGATGAGATTGGGGAACAGGTCAATGTGGGGGCTGTGCAAAAGCCAACAAGCTGGGGATATGCCCTGACATGGGGCAAGTGCTGCCCTGACATGGGGCAAGCCCACTGTGGCACACTTGGCATGAGAGATTGGGCTCGAGACTCTAGCTGCCCTGTAGTGGGGCAGAAACTGCAAGATCATCAGGGAGCAAATGCTAATACCTAAGGTAGGTGAGGAGTGCTGCCTTGGGGACGCCTGGGTGGCTCAGCTGGTTAAGTGGCTGCCTTCAGCTCAGGTCATGATCCCAGGGTCCTGGGATTGAGTCCTGCATGGGACTCCTTGTTCAGCAGGGAGCCTGCTTCTCCCTCTGCCTGCTGTTCCCCCTGCTTGTGCTCACTCTCTCTCTCAAGTAATTTTTCTTGAAAGTTAAAAGAAGATTTTAAAAATAAAAGGGAAAAAAAAAAGAGTGCTGCCTCATAGAGGCCGTCAAATTTGGGGGTGGTGCATATGAACAAGAGGACTTAGGGAGATTCAGGAGGCCTCTGAGCCTTGGACAGTCTGAGGTCCTGATCTTGCCCCAAGGATGATTCTGACAAGGCAAAAACATCTGATCTGGAGAATACCCACAGGGCTGATAGTGAAGAGGGAAATCGAGCCCTAGGTTGAGATGTAGTGAGGTGACCTGGGGTGGCTGAGAGACCCCTAGACCCAACAGACACCCCAAAGGCAAGGAAGGGGGTTGCCAAGGTTTGAGGAGGTGGTGTGTGTATGTGTGTGTAAGAGAGAGGGAGAGATCCCTGCCCAAGCTTGTCTCTGTTCTCCTTTCCTCTGCCCCCTTCTGTCAGTTTCCCCTGTTCCCCATTCCCCCTCAGCCTAGGGCCTGGATTCCAGGGTGTGTGCGATGATGAAAGTGACACAGGCTCAATGCTTAACATTGGGATTGACACTGGCGCCCCCTGGAGGCCAGTCTGAGGGCCAGCTGGGCCTCTGGGAGCTTTGGGATTCTGAGGGCAGCTGCTGAGACAGTAGAGCCCTCTTCCCTGCCAGATTTAAATAGATTTTCAGATCCTGAGACCCGAGTTTAACTGATTCCCAGGAAATACTGGAGGGGGGGCGCGGATACAGCACAGCCAACACCAAAGCTGAGGACAGCTGTGCCCACAGCTGCACAGTGATTCAATCACATGGAAGCAGAAGTTGGAGGATCCTTAGGTTGAGGAACCTGGGCCAAACCTTGCACCCTAGCCTCATTCCTGACTTGCTCTGGCTACTGCAGCCCAGCCTCCCCCAGCCCGATTCGGTCTACACAAACCGTGTCTGAACCCTATGTTCCCAGCACCTTCTGGGTTCTCTGTCTCTACAGTCAGCTCCAGTTGCCTACTGACTTCTTCAGCCCCTATCTTGCTACACTGACCTGTTCCCAGGTTGTGGGGTAACCAGTCCTACTTCCAGTCTTCATGAAGGGAGGGAGGTTCAGAAGGGTTTTCCTAGGAGGTGGCGAGGACTGAGGACAGACAGGTCCTTAGGAGTTCACCAGAGAGAAGAAGGGCATCCAGGCAGAAGGAATGTCCAAGCAAAGGCAAGGAGGTGAGATGGCAAATTCCACGGAATTCAGAATGGGCCAGTCCAGTCTGATGTGAGTGCTGAGTTCTGGGGAGGAGCATAGCACAGAGGTATGTTATGGGCCCAAAGAGGAGTTGGGTGAGAGATTTTCATCACAGGGTCTTTTGTCACCATACCAGCAACTAGGACTGTTATTGGACTGGAATGAGGCAGATGGACCAGGAAGTCAGGAGACACCTGGGGTAAAGACTGGGCCAGAGTCAGCGGAGGGCTGGAAGGTGGGCCCTTAGACCAGAGGGTTTTCTCTCATCAGAAGATTGGCAACAACTTCCACACCCTCAAGACAAATGTGCTAGTTTAAGCTCCCTCAGCCACACGAAGGAACATTGTTCAGTCACAAAGGGTGTCTTCAGAGCATTTGTACAAATGTTATAAATATTTTCTTTTTTCTTTTTTTTTAAAACGATTTTATTTATTTATTTGTCAGAAAGAGAGAGAGAGAGAGCGAACACAGGTAGACAGAATGGCAGGCAGAGGCAGAGAGAGAAGCAGGCTCCCCACTGAGCAAGGAGCCTGATGCAGGACTCGATCCCAGGACCCTGAGATCATGACCTGAGCCGAAGGCAGCGGCTTAACCCACTGAGCTACCCAGGCGCCCAAATATTTTCTTATCTGTTGCTGGCAAAAGTGTAAATTAAGGCACTCCCTACAGAGGGCAATTTGGCAACACTTTTCAAAATTGCAAATGTCCAGAGCCTTTGATCTGACGATTCCACTTGGAGCAGCTCATTTTAATGCATCTGACCACCTTGGAAAGGACCTACCTGTCCATCACTAGTGGACTGTTGAATGAGTGGGTGGTTCAGCCATATCATGGAGTACTATAGATTGGTGAAAAAGAATAAAACCTCCACACATGCATTCACAAAAATCTTGAAAACAGATTGGGGAAATAAAGCGAGGTGCACAACAGTAAGTGATCCATGCTACCTTGGTGTAGAGAAAACATTTAGAAAGGATATGTACAGGGGTATTTCAGTATGCTTGTATGTTACAGAATAACTGTGGAAATGTATATAATATATAATAAACTGGAAACAGAGAGATGCTGGAGAGTGGAATGGACAGTAGAAGGATACATTTCATCAGATACCTGTCTTTTGAATGCTGCGTCTTACGGATGTTCTTCCTCCAACCCTGATGCCAAAGAGGAATTCCCCAAACTCTTGGAGCTGTTGTGGGGAGCTCAGGTGGGCTGCAAACCACCATTCCCGAAGGGCTGGCACTGGGACTTGCGTCCCTTTCCTCTGCTCACTGGATCTGGTGTACCCCTGCCCAGGTCTCCCCTCCTCTTGGTGCCTGTCCTCCACGCAGTTACTGGACACAGCACTCCTTCTCTCCCTCCTTCCAGGCCTTGGCTGCTGGGTAGCTCCTGGCGCCACTCAGAGAGCCGTCCCCCTTGCCCCTTCCCCGAGCCACTTCCCCACACCCTTAGCCTACGCGGCAGGTTCCGCGGGGCTCTCTCCGGCTGGTGGGAGCTGGCTGTCCCGCAGCGCACCACCTTGGCCATGCCCCCAGCCCGCCCTCCTCCGCGAGTGCCCGCCCCCACTTCCGCAACCAGGGTGCTGAGACGCTGCGGTCCCACTCCTCCGCTCCCGGGCCGCCAGGACACAGGTTACCTGTTAGGGCCCAGAGGCCAGGAGCACTGGGAGCCGTCCGGAAACGGGCAGCGCTGACGGCCATCGGGCCTCACGCCCGTCTACCCACCTCCAGCCCGCCACCCCACGCGAGCCTCGGCCTCGCCAGGAAGCCCCCGACCGGCGCCCGAACCCCGCAGCCAGCTAGCTCGGCAGCCGTCGGGGCCCCGCAGAGGGAGGGCTCACCCGGCTCACCGGGGAGCCATGCGTTCTGGACAACGTCTGGGAAGGGCAAACCGTTTCTGGGACCTGAGCGAGAGAGAGCCTCCGGGGGATCCAGAGCTCTAGGTCCTCCAACTTCACCCCGCGCGGGGTCCTCCCTCTCTCCATCCCTAACCCGTGTGATGGTCCGCCTGCCCCGGGGACCAACGGCAGCAGCCCGGCGTGGGGAGCAGTGGGGCCGGGTGTAAGGGGTCTGGGGGACGCGGCGGTAGTGGTCCCAGAACCGGCCAGCGAGGCGGTGGACTGGGGTCTAGGTGTCCGGGCTGCGCCTGGGTACGCGGGGCAGCCGGGCCTGGCACCGAGGACGCCTTCTAGTTCCAGGTGTGTGGCGGCCGCGCCTGCGCACTGCTGGACGGTGCTCGGGGCCCTCCACCCCCGGGTCATCCCCATAAAGGAGGGAAGGGGAGTGCTCACAGACCCGCAGTACTCCTGCCCACTCGGGTCCGCGCCCCGGCGGAGTCAAGCCTCGTTCCTATCCCAGGCAGTCAAGATAGACCACAGCAACTTGGCCTGGAACTTCTGAGAGCCGGAAGCCCAGGAGTGAGGGGTTCACTGGCACAAGCAGTTCTCAAACTTGGCTGCGTAACAGAACTCCCGGAGAACTTTAAAAAAGAAGAAGAGGAAGAAGAAACCCCGGCCTCCAGACCCATGAAATTAGAATCTAGTGCAGCGCGGGTGGAGGGCCAGCGGTGTTGATGAGACCAGAAGGATCGAGGAAGGGCTGGTCTCAGATCAGCAAGGGATCACAGGCAAAGACAAAGGCAGGCCCGCTCCAGCCGCCCCTGAGCTGCTCCCTTGCCCCGTATTACGCTTATTTCCCTTCTCTCAGGCAGTCAGGAAGGCTTCCCGAACCTGAACGTGCCCGGGGCTCCACAGTGGCTCCCATTGTTGGGAGCCATCCTCACCAGCAGGATAGGGATCCCCTGTGTATCAGCTCAGGTTGCCAAGACCCGGGAAACCAGGGGTGTATGTAGACTGCAAGAGCAGAGTCAGGTCTTTTTTTGTTTTATGACTTTATTTGTTACAGATAGAGACAGCGACAGTGGAACACAAGCAGGAGTGGGAGAGAGAGAAGCAGGCGAGCCCCGGGCTCCCCACGAGCGGGGAGCCCCACTTGGGGCTCAATCCCAGGACGCTGGGATCATGACCTGAGCCAAAGGCAGACACCTAATGACTGAGCCACCCAGGTATCCCAGGGTCAGGTCTTGACAGGGAGCTGGGGGTGAGGGTCCAGGACTAGACAAGAGAAGGGCCTCCCAACAGGAGCCAGGGAAGAGACTGTGTGCAGAGCCCAGTGATGTCCTGGTTTTTGCTGTTTCCTGAGGTTTCAAGATCTGGGCAGTGGCCTGTCGGCCTGCATGCAGGCTAGACTAGCAAAAATGTGGACGGTTAGCCCCCACACCTGGCCCCATTTCCAAGGGTTTCCCTGCAACGGAGGAACCCAGCTGGTACTGCTGATCAAAATGCACCTTTTCAAACAAAGTATTCTTCAAAAGTGTCTGCCTCTAGGGCACAGTTTCTTCTAGAATGGCTTAAGTTTTGGTATTTCAAGACAAACTTTTCTTTTGAAATTCTGCAGAATCCTGAAAGTAGGAGCCAGAGAGTACATTTTAGCAGCATAGTTCTATATACATATGGATTGGTGTCACTTCCTGAAACTCCTTGTCAGAGGTTTCACTACAAGGAAATGTGGACCTCTCAATACACATACAGAAATATGCATGGGAATGGGGCTCTGGCTGAGGCGGATGTCAGGAAAAATGTGTTGCCCCCCACCCCAGCTGTCTACCTGCAGGTCCCTGGAGTTCAGGGGGAAGGCAATATACAGACAGGAACAGAAAATAATGTAAAAAGTTAAGCAGGTATCATGCCCCTAACTTGTGATGAGGCTGCTTATTTTCCAGGACTTTCACTCAAAACCATTCACCTGGGGTAGCTTGTGCTGAACAAGTATTTAACAGAGGCCTTCAGAGACAGGTGCATGAAGGGAAAACACCCAGGTTTTCCTTGGTGGTGTAAAGCTTGGAAACTACCATTCTGTGTTCCAAAGGCCAAGACTGAGCACCAGCCCCCCACAGCACTCACTGAGCCTGCACACTCTTCTGCAGGGGGGCCCCAACTGTGGGGAAGGGCCAGTGCACCAATGCAAGACGCAGCATCCCCGGAGGAATTACCAGCTGTTTGTGTGTTTCACAGGCATTCACCAGGTATTTAACTGTTTGGGAGGCTGATGTGGACTGAGGAGCCTGCAGGCAGCACTGAGGAGACACCGAAACACCAAAGCCGCCGCTGCCACCACCGGCTGATGCAAGTTTTATTGAGACAATGTACAAACAGGCCAAGGAAACAAGGGTTCTGATGCCGGGACCAGTAACGTAAAATGAATACAAAAATAAAAAGGCACTAATCTGTTAAGAAAAGACACTCGATGTTCTAAGAATATAAGTCATTTAATACTGTTAATTTTATAGCACAAAATAAAACAAGCTATGATCCCCAAAAATAATTTTAAAAGCTTACACAGAAAATATTATTGCCTGAAGTTTATGATCTTTAAGTTACAGGTCAAAAGTTTTGTGTTGTTGTTGTCATTTTAAAACACACAGTGAAGACCGTCTAGAAGCAAGGCCACTGTTCCTCCTGCAGAGACAACGACCCTGTCTCAGGGAACTGTCCTTCTACTCCTTTAGAATATACAACCAGCTCAGTTTCCACACTGATAGCAGTTAACCAGGGACAGAGGTCTCTGGTCCCAGAGGGTGGAGTTTGAGGCAGAGCTCAGTGGTGTCCACAGAAAGCATTAGTCTTAGGTACTGTGTTAAAACAATCAAAAAGTCACTCATTTTAAGAGGTTAATGAACATAATATTAAAGGATTAAATTATAAACACCTGGCACAAAAACACATCATCCCTTTTCAAAAATAAAATGGTAATATTCCTCTGAGCAAACATTACAAGAGCAGTGGCCGTCTGCCTTGGCCTGTCTTGTCTGTAAACAGCTGTAAAAGAAAGTCAGCACGGAGCCAGGGATCCTTGAGCTCCAAGGAGGGAGCAGCTGTCTTTCCCCTCTTTCCGTTTTCCAACAGTGAGCACAGAAGGTGTCTTGTCCGGGTGACCAAAGTTGTCAAATGGCAGCCTGTGGACACGTGCTCCTCTTCCACCGTGCCATCAGGTGGTACCACACCACAAAGAAATGACAAGGATGACTCCTGTGTTGGGAGGTCCTTCTCAGGATAAATAAGTTTTGAGTTAAACCACCAATGCCCTAGAGTTCATAATTTGTTCAGTTCCCAAGTGAGTTAATTTAACATCCAAGTATTTTCTTAAGTGACACACAGTAGACCAGAACAATTAGCAATAATGAACAATCCTTAAAGGAGACCAACCAAGGAGCAAAGGCAGCTCCTCTGAAAGATTCGCATCACTTTCTGAAACAGGAAGTCTTCCCCAATCACTGGGGAACCCAGGCACGAAGCTGAGGTGAGGATTTTTTTTTTTTCTTGTATATTTAGTGTGATGAAGAGAATCTCCCTGCCTGATAAAAAAAACTAGTAAGGTCCTAAGTCAAAAAGGTACTACTTTTGGCACATATCCCAAGAGTTCAGAACTCAAGGCTCACCTTATTTTGGGCTCCCAATCTCCTGGGCAGCCCTGGAGACATGCACACGGGCTGAGTGACAAGCAGGCTATTATGAAGCCAAAGTAGGTTTGCAGGTGCTCGGATTCTGAAGTGGTCCACGTGAGGTGGGTCTTGCTATGGGTCTGCAGACATGGATGAAGGGAAATCGTCCTTCCCAAAATGACCATACATTTCTTGTACTCCAAACCAACTACTGTCACCAAAACGTGCCAAGCCCCTCAGTTAAACTTGGTTTTAAAAAGTCTTAAGGTTTGTGTCCTCTTTGAGCAAGGCACAAACTCCACCTTCTGCTGGCCGGCCCCCTCAGTACCGGGTCACCAGCTGCAAGGTGAGCGCTGTGTCCAGGTGGACAGCAGGGATGCCACCATGCATGTGCCACTCGCTGTGGGAGCTGGGCTGGGCCTGAACTCAGAATAAGAGGCAACTACAATGGAGAGGCAGCACCTTCAGAGCAAGAGGTGGCCACAGTGCTCACTGATTAGGGAGAGCAGACTGCATTTTTCCCAGGAAAACCACAGACGGGCAGCCACAGTGATATTTTTCTCAACTGATTATTAACTTTGTCACAGAAACACTTTCAAGATTCTTTAATACGGTAGTTACCTGCCTAATGGAATACTGATTTAAAGAGAGATTGAAAAAAATGGTTGCTCTGCTGGTTCTGTCACCACAAAAATATACATCACTCTAACTCAAAACCCAAGACAGGGCCATGGTTAGAGCAGATGCTCAGCAAACGATGCAATCACTCATTAGAGGTGGCTGCTACATTTCTAGGTCTGCTGTATTCATTCTGAGCTGAGGCCTGTCTTCACCAATTTCTAGAAGGGAGAGCAGACTGAATTGCATGAAGGTTCCAAAATCCTAAACTGCTATGTGCACCAGACAAGGGATCAGCCACACCTTTGTACCAAGCTGGCTTGTATGAACAGCCCTCTTTTAGCTAACAAGGAAATGTTAACATCAAATTGCTAAATGGTTAATGGTTCTCATAGTCACTAAAATTTTAGACATCAAATGCATGAGTCAATTTCCAGAGTCTGCATTTTCTCTACCTCGGAGCATCACGGATACAGAGACCGGGGAACCAGTATTAGCAGCACCATCTTTCTCTGGCAGCCTTGTGAGCGTGGGCTGCGGCAGTGAGGAGTGGGTCTCAGTGAGAAGAATTTAAAGTTTCATTAATGAATTCAATGATTCTATGAACAACCTTTTTAAAGAAACTTAATTCCTATACCTTAAAGGGGTGTATTCACTAAAAAGCTGTACAGAAAACTGGCCATGTGCTTCCCCCCATTGCTCCTGTCGTCACGGCAAACAAGGTAAGCAAAGCTTTCCCCAAATCACCCCCCACTCTGATGCTTTTGAGGACAACATAATCCAAGAGGCCACGCACACAAGCTTGGCACACTACGACTGATTTTTCTGTGTGTTGTTTGCTATATGGTAAAACAGGTACAACTGGCAACCAAGGGCTGGTGTTTTTGTTGTTTGTTTTCATATTCCTTTAGTTACAGCAGCTTCAGTTTGGAAGCTCAGAGGCACGTGTCATTCCTTACCATATCACAAAAATCCAACCTGCTACTTAAAAACCTGTTCAGAACACACAAGTCTAATTAAGTCTTCCAAAACCAAACCAAAAAGGAAAAAAAAGGAGCCAGATTTGGGGAGTTTAGGACAGAATTCCCTCTTCTTTAAGGTTCATTTGCTCTGTTCTTCAAAGGAAAAACAAAGTGGTGCCTGAGCCACTGCTTTGTGGAACAGTGACGGCAACACCTCACCACGGCCTCAAGCTCCATTTGGTGAACGGGACAGAATCAGTCACAAGAACAAACAGGGCAGTGATGAGAAGACAGACCCTTTCCTTGTCAACTTCTCTCCACTCGTGTGCTTCCACCAGTATTTCCAGTTTATGATCCAAAAGAACTCTAAAATCTGCTACTCTTTGACAATACAACTATGATACAAATGCCGAGGCAGCCACTGTGTGCATTCCAAATGTGTATGAGAGACCGCCACTCTGCAGAAAGCTGGACATCGGCAATGCAGTGTAACTTGCCTATGAGAGAGAATGCTTTCCCACTTCAAAGGAGACTATGACAGGCAGAACAAGGAAGCAGCAGAAAACAGGCAACAGCAATCACTCGTTTTCATCAGGGTTTTGAGGGTCAATGATTTTGACATGTGTAAAGGGGAAGAGCCCTTTGCGCCCGTTCACTTCGCCTTCCCACTGGCCATTTATATTCATCCTTGTGACTTTCACAATGTCACCAACCTGTAAGGATGGAGAAAGAAGACAAAGTCAGCATTTTCTCTGCAAACTAAAAAAAAAAAAGTTTACTTTATCTTATTTATTTATTGAAAGGCTTACTTTAAGCCATACCCACTGTTCTATCCAAAGGAACCTACAGATTTTTTTAAGGATTTATTTTTTTCAGTACTCAAACCAAAATCAAGCAGTGCCAAAGACACAAGGTGCTACCAATAAGCCCAGTGTTGTTCACAGCTGGTGAGAGTGTGTATTTAAAAAAAAAAAAGAGAGGTTTTATTTATTTATTTGTCAGAGAGAGAGAGAGAGAGAAAACACAAGCAGGAAGAGTGGCAGGCAGGCAGAGGCGGAAAAAGCAGCAGGTTCCCCACCGAGCAAAGAGCCCGATACAGTACTAGATCCCAGGATTCCAGGATCATGACCTGAGCCGAAGGCAGCGGCCCAACCAACTGAGTCACCCAGGCACCCCTGAGAATGTGTATTAAATGAAGCAGCTTCTGAGCACAAAAGCAGCCTTTTTTTCCTCCCTATATTGGTCAGTAACTCCAACAGGAAAGAAATGAACACAACTCTGAGAATGGTGAAAGTGAAATCGCACAAAAAAGTATAAAAAAAAAAAAAAAAACCCACAAAACTAGGGGCACCTGGGTGGCTCACACGGTTAAGTGCCTGCCTTCAGCTCGGGTCATGATCCTGGAGTCCCAGGACAGAGTCCCACATCAGGCTCCGGACTCAGTAGAGAGTCTGCTTCTCCCACCACCCTCACTGCCCTGCACCCCACTCCTGTGCTCTCTCTCATTCTCAAATAAATAAATAAAATCTTAAAAAAAAAATTGAAAATCTATCTCCACCCCAATTTACATGGGGGTGGAACTGCTGTCACCAAGACCTCACTCACCATGCCATCTCCCCCAATGCCCAGCAGCAATAATGTCTCCCTGAGTTGTTCATTCCCTGGCCTCTCTATGGGGCCATCACAGGGGAAGGAAGCCCAGGCCTGAGCATCTTTTTAGGACTTTAAACTGCAGGGTGAAAGAAATCCTAGTTATTGTCAGAGGACAGGCACCGGTTAGGGGCTGCTCAACTCATCAAAGGGAAGGCAGGAATTCTGTTTCGGAAGTGGTTTTCAAATTGTTCTGCAGACCCACAGAGCTTTAGAGAGGTGTTTTCAGGGCCCAACAAATGTCTGATTGGGATTTCAACTTAAGCCTGTATTTTATAAAGTTATAAGAGAAGACAGTACATGGGAATGCTCTACTGCTACATTAAACCGTGCTGCCCCAGCTGCTTTCCACGCACATCTTCCTTGGGATGAAGCTGCCTGTGCCATGTGTCTGACTGAAGACTCCCCAGATGACAAGGTAAAGGCTAAAAAGGCTAAAAGAGACCTATCACTACTTGCAACAAAACACATTCAGAAATAAGCTGGATGCTGAAGTGGATAGCAGACTGCATCTGTCACTCATGTTATTTCCAGTTTTTTCCTTCCCATTCTGTCAACTGTCCCAATTGCCTTTCTAGCTATTTCTTATAAATCTCAACTAAAAAAAATACATTTATACTTATAAAAAATGTTAAATCTGACAACTAGGTTTCACACATTATCTCATTTGGAAAAAAAGGGTCTTCTTTCTGCTAAAGCTACTGTCCTTGGGGCACCTGGGTGGCTCAGCTGGTTAAGTGTCTGCATTTGGCTCACATCATGATCTTGGGAGTCTCAGGATCAGCCCTGCGTTGGGCTCCTTGCTCAGTGGTGAGTCTATTACTCCCTCTACCCTTCACCCCACTTGTGCTCTCTCACTCTCCCTTTCTCAAATAAAATCTTACAAACAAACAAACAAACAAACAAAGCAAGCTAGCTACTGGTCCAGCAAGCTGACTGCTGGCCTGGAATGACCACAGATCCCAGAGATGACAAGGCAGCTTTATAAGTCTACCTGTACACAGCTCTGGGCTCTAAAGCCAACCTTGGAGCCCTATCTGCCTCTCTTGGTTACTAGGTGAGCCACTGCCTTGTGAGAAAAGGAGGTATGTTTTCTGAGGAGAACCCAGAGAAGGGAGGCTATGTATGAACTAATTCATTTGAATTAGTATGTAAGATGGCATGAGGCTAGCATGAGGGGTGCCTGGGTAGCTCAGTGGATTGAAGCCTCTGCCTTTGGCCCAGGTCCCGCATCGGGCTCTCTGCTGGGCAGGGAGCCTGCTTCCCTTCCTCTCTCTCTGCCTGCCTCTCTGCCTACTTGTGATCTCTGTCTGTCAAATAAATAAAATCTTTAAAAAAAAAAAAATGGCTAGGACGAGCAGAAACTCTAAAACCTGGTGATACGGTCTATAAAACAGAAGTAAACAAGAAACAGAAAGCCAAAGAAAAAAACAAAAGGGGCTCCTGGGCAGCTCAATTGGTTTGCGGGGGGGTGGGGGTGGGGGGGCAGAGGGTGTCTGACTCTTGGTTTCAGCTCAGGTCATCGAGCCCCCGTGTCAGGCTTCCCACTCATTAGGGAATCTGCTTTTATCCTCTCTCCCTCTGCCCCTCCTCCAGCACATGCTTTCTCTAAAATAAATATATCTTGTGGGGGGGTGGGTGGGGAGTAAGGTGCCTAAGATGAGAAGAAAAACTTCAGAGACCCAAACTCCAGACTTCAACACTTATTTAGACCATGGCCCAAACAGAGGATAGCCATTTCTTTCTTTCAAGATTTTATTTATTTGAGAGAGAGAGAGCAGGACACAGAGAGAGAATCTGAAGCAGACTCCACACTGAGCACAGAGCCTAACACAGGGCTGGATGCTTAACCAACTGTGCCATCCAGGCACCCCAAGATCACCCATTTCTTTCTTTCTTTTTTTTTTTTTAGATGTTATTTATCTCAGAGAGAGTGAGAGTGAGCGAGCTTGAGAGTGGGGTGAGGGGCAGAGGGAGAAGCAGACTCTACGAAGAGCAGGGAGCCCAATGTGGGGCTTGATCCCAGGACTCCAGGATCCTGACACCTGAGGTGAAGACAGCACCAAAAAAGAAGTCCCTTTATAGGGAGGTTTGGAGATATGTTGCTTAGATGACTGAGTGCCTCTCTACACAGGCCACTGGGAAGCAGACAGCTTAAGGTTTTGTCAATGTCTTCCAAGTTTGTAAACTTTGTGGATTTGTTCTGATGTAACCACATACCAATATGAAAGTGGTTCACGCTGCTTAGAGCCAGTGGGAAGGTCCAAAGAGGACAGAGAAGGAAACATGCCCCTGTGGAGTATGCTACACAGACCTGGTTTCCAATTCAATGGATAGCAGGAGTCGGGACCTGTTTTCACAGAGGTTTTTACCTGCAGACCTTCTTCAGAGATGTTACCACCTCTCGATCCCCAAGGATCCCTCCTACAAGGCAGGCTGGGATAACAGATCTACAGTCTGGAGCTCTCCAATGTCACAGGCTGCTGGTTCACTACAAAGCAGAGGTAAAAGCCAGCAGCATCCAATCCTGGCCATCTGCGTCCCTGCCACCTTGCATAGTGCAAAGGCAGCATGCCCAACTGTGCCTGGGACCACTCGACCTCCTGCTCTCAGTCTCTGCTCACCAAGACAGCCACTGTTTTTCATGCTCTATCTTCACAACATTCCCTCTTGTGAACCCAGACTGGCTGCTCTGAGTTGTCTACCTCTCCATCCTCCAGTTTTTTATTTTACCATTTTACTTGTGATTCTCCAAACCTACTGAGAAAAATGCAGTCACCACATTTAGGTGGAAAACAGCACTATTAACAAATGAAACTTCTCACCTTGTGGAAACCAGCCTTAATACTTGGTAAAATGAGAAAATAAGGCTCCCTGATTAGAACACAGTATAAATAAGAAAAGACAAATTGCCCTAAGTTCCTGCCTAAATTCTGACTCAAACTCTATTATTTAGGAGCACCATTAATTCAACTCAGTGGTAGGATGGCTTATAAAGAGTTAATCTGATGGGCGCCTGGGTGGCTCAGTGGGTTAAGCCTCTGCCTTCAGCTCAGGTCATGGTCTCAGGGTACTCAGAGCCCCACATCGGGCTCTCTGCTCAGCGGGAAGCCTGTTCCCCCCCACAACCCACCTGTCTCTCTGCCTACTTGTGATCTCTCTCTCCCTGTCAAATAAATAAAATCTTAAAAAAAAAAAAAAGTTAACCTGGTAAGTAAGAATTAAGATTCTAGGGCGCCTAGGTGGATCAGTCAGTTAAGCACCTGACTCTTGACTCAGCTCAGGTTGTGATCCTGGGGTCATGACATTGAGCCCCATGTCAGGCTCCACGCTAAGCACAGAACCTGCTTCAAATTCTTCTCTTTCTCCCTCTGCGTGCCCCCCTCCCGCTCGCATCCAACTCTCTCAAATAAATAAATATATTCCTAAAAAAATTCGATTCTTAAAAATTTTTATTTTTTAAAGTAAGCTCTAGGTCCAGTGTAGGGCTTGAACTCATGACCCCAAGACCAAGAGTTGCACTTCCACCAAATAAGCCAGCCACGTGCTCAAGAATTAGACTTCATATGATGAGAAGTTCTGAGACAAAAATAAAATGCCAAATACTAGATATGTAAAGGAGAAAGTGTGTAAAAAGCAACTCATGTACTTACAGATTACATTATTGTAATTATTTTCAAATTTATGTCACAGGTTCAACTGAAACACTGCAGTTGGTTGAACAATTAAAATTATCATTTTTTTTTATTTTTAAAAAAGATTTTATTTGTCAGAGAGATAGAGGGGAGTGTGCACAAAACAGGGGGGAGTAGCAGGCAGAGGGAGAAGCAGTCTCCTCACAGAGCAAGGCGCCCGATGCAGGACTGATCCCAGAACCCTGGGATCATGACCTGAGCCAAAGGCAGATGCTTAATGGACTGAGCCACCCAAGTGTTCCAAACAATTAAAATTTAAAGGTAAAGACTGAGAATTCTATTTTTGAGATCTGCATTAAAAATAAAGTTAATAAAAATTTGTAAAATACCCAGTGGAAAAAAATTACAACTAAAAATACATTTTCTCAGGCACCTGGGTGGCTCAGTGGGTTAAGCCGCTGCCTTCGGCTCAGGTCAGGATCTCAGGGTCCTGGGATCGAGTCCTGCATCGGGCTCTCTGCTCTGCAGGGAGGGAGCCTGCTTCCTCCTCTCCTTCTCTCTGCCTGCCTGTTTGCCTGCTTGTGATCTCTGTCAAATGAATAAATAAAATCTTTTAAAAAAAACAAGAAAAAAAAAACACATTTTCTCTGGTGTTGTCTTAAAAGGAATTAACAATTAGAGGGAGAGAATCAACAGATCTAATAGTAAGAATTGAGTTTTAATATATTTGGGACATAGTAAAGACTTTTGAAATATAGGTTGTTTACAGATAATTAGTGCTTGGAGTCCAAGTACTGCTCTTTCTCCAAGTCATAATATTTTCATTTATAGATAGTAGAAAGAGAATGTCTTTTTTATTCCTATCTGGGAAAAATCATACAAATGTTTTTGATAATTATGAAAAATTTCATGTTCTATAAAGTGGACCAAGGAATTAGTTTTATTATTATTTTTTTTTTTTTGAGAGAGAGAGAGAGAGAGAGAGAGCGCACGCATGGGAGTGGTTGGGCAGAAGGAGAGGGAGAGAGACTCTTAAGCAGGCTCCACATCCATGCAGAGCCTGGCACAGGGCTCCACCTCACAACCCTGAGATCATGACCCAAGTAGAAATCAAAAAATCAAAATCAAAAGAGTTAACTGACTGAGCTACCCAGGCAAACCCAAGGAGTTAAGTATAACTTAAATATTCTTCTTCTACCTTACAGAAATCACAAAACAGGAAAACCCTAATTATGTTACTTGTTTCTAATAATGAAAATTTTCAGATCTGTTTATAAGGGAATTTCTAATGTGAATAAAGAACCTTGAGTTATAGTACAGACTTTGTAGAAATCACACAGCTGGAAGCTGAAGTTGATGGAAACCTGGAAAAATGGCTTACAACCAATCTTATTCCGTTAAAAAGTAGTAATGTTTAAGCACAAACATAAGATACAGTAAGAGTGAACATGCAAATTAAAATCAGGTCTGCTCAGCGGGAAGAGAAAAACCTGCAAGCAGGAGCCACTAGGATGCTACAATCTAGACCCCTGCATAAGGGCCACATCTCTCAATTTCCTCGAACTCTTCAGTTCACCTGTTCTAGACCTTTGGCCTCTTTGAGCCTTTCAGTGCAGGAACCTGCTGTCTCATATCTGGAGCTCAATGAGGCTGATAAGATGAGGTACTTCACTGTCTGGCCTTCCCCTCCACCGTACAATTCCTTCCTTATCTCCCTTTCATCTAAGAAAACATACTGCCTCTGTCTTTATTTTTAAAATAATGAAATGGGCGGCGCCTGGGTGGCTCAGTTGGTTGGGCGTCGGACTCTTCATCTCAGTTCAGGTCATGATTTCATGGGTCATGGGATGGAGCCTACCCAGATCTGGTTCCCCTCAATCGGCTTGAGGATTCTCAGCCTCTATCACCCCCTGCACTCACATGCACTCCCCCTCTTTCCCTCTCTCTAAAAATAAATACATAAATCTTTAAATAATGAAATAGGAAAGAAAAGTCATGGACAGAAAACCATTGGTATCATTCTAAATTGACTTCTAGTTGTTATTATTAATATCACAAAGAAAATACAATTAATGCATTAAAACAGACAACAAGGCAAGGACAAGTAAGAGGATGTGTGAGTATATAGCTGTAGAGAGAATTCTGTGAGGAAAGGGAAGGGGAACCAGGGGAGCAAACACCCAGGTGGACTCTGCTATACAAAGGGACGATGGCCGGGGCACCTGGATGGCTCAGTGGGTTAAGCCGCTGCCTTCGGCTCAGGTGATCTCAGGGTCCTGGGATCAAGTCCCGCATCAGGCTCTCTGCTCAGCAGGGAGCCTGCTTCCCTCTCACTCTCTCAGTCTGCCTCTCTGCCTACTTGTGATCTCTGTCAAATAAATAAAAAAAATCTTAAAAAAACAAACAAAAAAACCTCACAAAGGGATGATAGCCTTAGGGCATCTGTGCAGTCTGTAAGTAGTAGGCTGGCACTCAGAGCCAGATCAAATTCTGCCAAGGTACTGTAAAAAAAAAAAAAAAAAAAAAGGCTAAGGCCAAGAATGAGCGCAAACTGAAAAGAAACAAAGTTACAGTTTGGGGCCGATGAGTGTTGTTGACAGGTACTGGGCCCTGCAACTTCAGTTTTTGTTTGCTCCACTCATTTGCTGTCCTACAAAAAATACTTTGGAATTCTGTCATTTCTACCTATGCTTTCTCTATCTTCAACTGGACTCCAGATGCCCAGAGAGCGTATATTTTGCCTGAAGTCTGCAATCCTAGCTTGCCCTGGCTGACATTTAATAAATGTGAAAGAAAACAAAGTCTCACTTTCCTGAAAACCTGGCCTGGGGCAGCCCTCTCCCACATCTTGGGTGAGCGCATTCCTCAAGCCTGGGGGCGAGAAACATGCTCTGACCCTCTGCTAATGCCCCCCTCCTTGGTTTCCCCAGCCTCGTACTACCTGGCTCTAAGTATAGCCATCCTGCCCTGATCTGCCTTCCGGCATCTAACGTTACCCCAGCCTAACCAGCCCAGCTCCCAATCACCCTACTTTCCTACAGCCAGACCGTACCTACCACATTTGACTACTGCTCCCACCATTTCAGTGAGGAGCACCTGATAGTCCAAAGTCAGTAGTCCAATTCTCTCCCTCCAATGCTCCAAGGCATCTGAAGTAGGAGACTTCACTTGCCCCTTCTCACTCCCTGCTGCTCAGCTCTTCTTTTTTGTGGTATTCTATAAAATAACACTACTATCAGGTGGGTACTTCCCATTTGGCATTTGTGGAAAGCAAGGCTTTGTGAAGCCAGGTGCCTTATTCTCCAAGATTCTGGCAGACTCGCCCAAGGAGCCTCCATTCTCTGCTCTGCCACGGTCACCTCTCCACCCCTAACACACACCACACAGTACTCTCTGAAGGAGGACATTTGTTTTGCTTATTTTGCACTCCATGTCACAGGTCTCTTGTAAACTACTTTCTGGAGAAGTCTGCAGAATCACAGTTAAAGAGACAAGAGAAAACTATAGGTTGATGTCCCCCATCTGATAGATGGCCAAGCAGAGAAGCAAGGTGTTGGAAGAATAGAAGTGATAGGCACAGGATCTAAAGACAGTAAAAGACCTTTAAAAAAGACAAACAGAACTGGGTCACTGCTTTTAAACCTCCAAACACCTTTTCTCTGCCTAAGAGCAACATCCCAACTCCAGTCTTCAAGGCTCTGCCTCATCTGGGTCCTGACTCCTCCCATCTCTGACCTCAATTCACGCCTATCTGCTCCTCTCCTCCAAGCTACACTGGCTTTGTTTTAATTTCTCAAACTTGCCAATCTCTGCCCCAGATATGGACTATACGACAGACACAAGGACATGATGTAAATACAATTCTACAACTCCACATCTTTTTTTTTTTTTGAAGATTTTATTTATTTATTTGACAGAGATCAGAAGCAGGCAGAGAGGAGGCAGGCAGAGAAAGAGAGGGAAGCAGGATCCCCACAGAGCAGAGAGCCTGATGTGGGGCTCGATCCTAGGACCCTGGGATCATGATCTGAGCCAAAGGCAGAGGCTTTAACCCACTGAGCCACCCAGGCGCCCCAGGGAGCTACTGCTTCGATCCAGGGAACCCTGACTAGTAGAGATAAGTCAGTCAAGGTTCAGGCTAGGAAGAAAGAATGAATAGGAGAGACATCTGAGGGTCATCTGACCATTAATGTTCATTCTGGCCTTGCAAGAGCTCTCACATGTCAAAACATAACATGTCATTCCTCATGCTATTGCTAGCTTAGTCCAAGGCCCTTCCCATGGGGAACAAGCCCTAGAACACCAACACAGGAAAGATGCCCTGGCTGTGTTATGTTACCAGCTGCCCACAATTACAGGCCTGGATGTGGACCAGCTTCTTCACAGATCCACTAAAGAATGCTTAGGCTCAGATCCTAAGATGCCATCTTGCTGCTCCTCTCATCACTCCCGATTCTGGTACCATGCCCTTCCTTTGGCTTCAGAGTAGGACTGAGCCCACAGAACCACTCACTTCTGAGAGCAGATTGATCAAACTCTGCTCGAAGTTGGTGGATATCAACTCAGTTCAAGGAGCACTCTAGGCCTGAACAGGAACATGTGGCTGATCCTATCAACAGATCAAGAGGAGACACATACCTTACTAAATGTCACCCTATGACAATCCTTATCATTACAAGAAATGCCACACTATTATCTTTGTGCCTGGCTACACTCAGTACTTGTGAAGTACACACATCAACTCTAAAATTAAGCACACACCAGTAGAACACTAACCAGTCCTATTCTGTGTCTAGTGAGACCACGCAAGAAGGCAAGAGGGCACTTCCTGAGGCTAGCAATAATTTCCTATCTTTCTGTTTGTCCAGAGCATACACAGAAGGGCTCTGGCAAAAACTCTACTGCTTGACTTTTGGCACCTGATTCCAAGAGCAGTCAAAGCCCTGGAGGGCCCAAGCACTGGCTGTCAGTAGCTTTCTGCCTCCCCAGTCTCCTTTCCCAATTAGGGTATCTGCAGATTATACTCTCAGGTTACATAAAAATAAAATCAGGAGCACAATGGATTAAAATGAAATCAGAAGTTCTAACTTGGGGGGTGCCTGGGTGGCTCAGTGGGTTAAGGCCTCTGCCTTCAGCTTAGGTCATGATCCCGGGGTCCTGGGATCGAGCCCCGCATCGGGCTCTCTGCTCAGTGGGGAGCCTGCTTCCCTTCCTCTCTCTCTGCCTGCCTCTCTGCCTACTTGTGATCTCTGTCTGTCAAATAAATAAAAATCTTTTTCTTCTTATTAAAGATTTTATTTATTTATTTGACAGAGAACACAAGTAGAGAGGCAGGCAGAGAGAGAGAGAGAGAGAGAGAAGCAGGCTCTACACTGAGCAGAGAGCCCGATGCGGGGCTCGATCCCAGGACCCTGGGATCATGACCTGGGCCGAAGGCAGAGGCTTTAACCCGCTGAGCCACCCAGGTGCCCCAATAAATAAAAATCTTAAAAAAAAATTTTTTTAAAGAAGTTCTAACTTGGGTGACATGAATGTATCTCAGAAATCAAAGAACATCCTGAAAGTATACACAGAATTGTACGTAAGTGCATTAATGTATGTTGTTTTCCTGTAGAAAGCTTTCATCAGATTCTAAAAGGGGTCCATAACCCACAAAAGGTATAAAACACAACAATCCATGTCCTGCAACCACCAGGCAGTTTTAATTCTGTGATATGTGGCTTTCATTCATTTACTTGCTTAACAAATAAGAGGGCTGCTTACCAGTTAACACTTCTTATGAAAACAGGGTTTTATTTTAAGATGGGCCAGGGGTTAAAGGTATCAAAGGCCAGTATGCTGTGATTCAAGAGAATGTGGGCTATGGGAAGAAAGAAGTAAAACTTATCTCCATTTGCAGATGATGGGATCCTATATATAGAAAATTCCAAAGATTCCACAAGAAAGCTATTAGAGCTAATAAAATTCAGCAAAGTTACAGGGTACAAGATCAACACACAAGTACCAGTTGTGTTTCTATAAACCAGTAATGAACAATTCCATTTAGGGGCACCTGGCTGGCTCAGTTGATGGAACATGTGACTTATTGATCCTGGGGCTGTGGGTTTAGGCCCCATGCTGGATGTAGAGATTACTTAAAAATTAAAAAAAAAAAAAAACTTAAGCAACAAAAATACAGGGGCACCTGGGTGGCTAAGTAGGTTAAGCATCTGGATTCAGCTCAGGTCACCATCCCAGGGTCCTGGGACTGAGTCCTTTATCATGTTTCCTGGCTCAGCAGAGATCCTGTTTTTCCCTCTGCCGTCCATTCCCCCTGCTTGTGCTCTTGCTTGCTTGCTGACAAATAAAATATTAAAAAAAAAAAACCCAAAACACGATTCCATTTACAGTGGCATCTAAAAGAATAAAATAACTGGGAATAAATTAATAGTGTGTTTTACCAGAGGACAACATGGAACACTACAAAATGTTGCTGAAAAATATTAAAGATTTAAGTAAATGGCAAGACATCTTGTGTTCATAGACAAGAAGCCTTAGTATTATCAAGATGTCAATACTAATCAGAGATCTACAAATTCAACACAATCTCTATCAAAATTCTGTTTTTGCAGAACTGGAAAAGCTGATCTTCAATGTGTATACATGGAATTCCAAGACACCCTGAACAGCTAAAACAATCTTGCAAAAGAAGAACAAAGTGTAAGACCCATACTTCACAACTACTACACAAAGCTGTAGTAAACAGAAACAGTGTGGTATTGGCATACAGACACATATATAGACTAACGGAATAGAGGGTTCAGAAGTAAACACAAACATTTATGACCAAATGATTTTTTAAAAAGATTTATGAGAGAGACAGCGCACAAGCACTTGAGTGTTATGTGGGGGGAGGGGAGGGGCAGAGGGAGAGAATCTTCAAGCTGACTCCCCACTGAGCATGGAGACTGCCATGGGGCTCATCCATGAGATTACAACCTGAGCCAAAACCAAGAGTCAGTCATTCAACCAACTGAGCCACCCAGGCGCCCATATGACCAAATGATTTTTGACAACAGTGCCAAGTTCATTCAAACGAGGAAAGAATAATTTCTTGAACAAGAGGTGCTGGTACAACTGGATTTCCACATGCAGAAGGAAGTATTTGGACTGCTATATTAAACCATATATAAAAAC
Source organism: Mustela erminea (assembly GCF_009829155.1). NCBI lineage: Eukaryota > Metazoa > Chordata > Mammalia > Carnivora > Mustelidae > Mustela > Mustela erminea. Next base: position 63,524,875 of record NC_045626.1, read on the forward strand.
TAACTCACAGGGGCGCCTGGGTGGCTCAGGGGGTTAAGCCGCTGCCTTCGGCTCAGGTCATGATCTCAGGGTCCTGGGATCGAGTCCCGCATCGGGCTCTCTGCTCAGCAGGGAGCCTGCTTCCTCCTCTCTCTCTGCCTGCCTCTCTGCCTACTTGTGATCTCTGCCAAATAAATAAATAAATAAATAATCTTAAACAAAAACAAAAAACAAAAAACAACTAACTCACAGTGAAGAAACAAATTACATATAAGAGCCATACCCATAAAACTCTTAGAAAAAAACAATGGGGTAAATCTTTGTGACCTTGAATTTGGTTAAGACATTCTTAGATATGACATCAAAAGCATAAGCAGCAGAAGAAAAATCAGGTAAGTTGGATTTCATCAAAATAAGAATACGCATCAGGGCGCCTGGATGGCTCAGTTGGTTAAGTGTCTGCCTTTGCCTCAGGTCATGATCTCAGAGTCCTGCATCGGGCTCTGCTCAAGGGGAGCTTCCCTCTTTCCCTTTCCTTCTCCTCCCTGCTCATGTGCATATTCTCTCTCTCTCTCAGATAAATAAAATCTTAGGGAAAAAATGTGCATCAAAGCACACTACAAAGAAAATGAAAGGAAAACTTACAGAAGGGGAAAAAAATTGGAAATCATGTATCTAATAAGAACTCAATATCCAGAATATATAAAGAACTTTTCTTAAAGCTCAACAACAAAAAACAATCCAATTAAAACATTAGCAAAGGGGGCGCCTGGGTGGCTCAGTCATTGGTCTGCCTTTGGCTCAGGTCATGATTCCTGGATGCTGAGATCAAGCCCGGCATCAGGCTCCCTGCTCAGCAGGAAGCCTGCTTCTCCCTCTCCCATTCCCCCTGCTTGTGTTCCCTCTCTTGCTGTGTCTCTCTCTTGTCAAATAAATAAAAATTTTCTTTTAAAGATTTTATTTATTTGACAGAGAGAGATCACAAGTAGGCAGAGAGGCAGGTGGCGGGGTGGGGAGCAGACTCACTGCTGAGCAGAGAGCCCATTACGGGGCTCGATCCCAGGACCCTGAGATCGTGACCTGAGCCTAAGGCAGAGGCTTAACCCACTGAGCCACCCAGGTTCCCCAAATAAATAAAATCTTAAAAAACAAAACAAAACAGGGTGCCTGTGTGGCTCAGTTGGTTGGACAACTGCCTTTGGCTCAGGTCGTGATCCTGGAGTTCTAGGACTGAGTCCCGCGTTGGGCTCCCTGCTCAGCGGGAGTCTGCTTCTCCCTCTGACCTTTTCCCCTCTCATGCTCTCAGTCTGTCAAATAAATAAATAAAATCTTAAAAAAAAACAAAAACAAAAACTAAAATATTTAAAACAAAACCAGAAACAAACAAAACATGGGCAAAGGACTTGAGTATTTTCCCAAAGAAAATATAAAAAATGGCCAAGAAGCACATGAAAAGATGTTTGATATCATTAGTAATTACAGAAATGCAAGTCAGAATTTTAAAAATGGAAAAACAGTAAGTGTTGGTGAGGACATGGAGAACTGGAACCCTTGTGCACTGCTATAAAATGGTGCAGCTACTGTGGAAAACTATGGTGGGTCCTCAAAAAGTTCAGTATGGTTACCATATGACGCAGCAACTCCTCGCTTAGGTATATACCCCAAAAAACTGAAAACAGGTATTCAAAGAAAATATGTACATGAATATTCATAACACTATTCTCAACAGCTAAAAGGTGAAAATAACTTTGAGGTCACCTAAAGAATGCATAAACAAAATGTGATGTATTGATACAACGGAATATTATTTGGCCATAAAAAGAATGAAGATACAGGCTACCACATGGATGAACCTTAAAATATTATACTAAGTGAAATAAGCCAGTCCCTTGGGGTGCCTGGGTGGCGCTCTGCCTTTAGCTCAGGTCATGATCTCAGGGTCCTGGGATCAAGCCCTGCATTGGGTTCTCTGCTTGGCGGGGAGCCTGCTTCCCCCCTCTCTCTGCCTGCCTCTCTGCCTACTTGTGATCCCTCTCTGTCAAATAAATAAATAAAATCTTAAAAAAAAAAAAAAAGTTAAAGGAAATAAGCCAGTTCCGAAGGACAAATACTGTAGGATTCCATTTATATGAGGTATCTAGAATAGGCACATTCATATATACGGAAAGGTTAGTGCTTACCAGGCCCTCAGGAGATGAGTAATGGGGAGTTATTACTTAACGGTTACAGAGTTTCTGTTCAGGGTGATGAAAAATTTTGGAAGTAGACAGTGGTGACAGTTGCACCATTATGAATCTAACTAATGCCATTGAATTGTACACTTAAAAATAAATTCCATTATATATATTTTACAATTAAAAAAAAAAAAAAAAGAATGTTACATGCCAAGACCAGTAAATTGTATGGTTTAAATGAACAAATTGTGTAATATATAAATTATATCTCAATAAAGCTGCTTAAAAATAAGAATGTGGGCTGAGTCCTAGCTCTGCCACATATTACCTGTGAGACTATCAACAAATTTACACAAACCTTAAGTTCTAAGGGGGTAAGAAGGGACTGGTGCCACCTACCCCATAAAACAGCCATAAAGACTAACTAAAACACTCTCTGGGAAGCCCCTACCTGATGGTTCTTCTTACTCAACAGCTACTATCACATACAGAAAACTAAGTAAGATCAGCATAATGACCAGGCTCAGACAGGCCTTGCCTGAACCATGCCAGGGCCTTGATTTCATGATATTCTCACCTAATTATACATTAAGGAAGCAGAACAAAAGTCTTTTAGAGATTATCCTCTCTAATTCACAACCCAATGAGAACATGATATGTTAGAAGAAAAAAATGTTATTAAAAATACAAGAAATTTCTAAAATTCTGAAGGATTTTCTAAAGATTCCTACTTTTGATAAAGCATTGTGACTAAGGAAAAAAGACACTTTTGGTACACAGGTACAGTAAATCGAATTCATAAAACTAGGTATTTTTTAAAAAAGATTTTATTTTTTTATTTGATAGAGATCACAAGTTGGCAGAGGCAGACAGAGAGAGAAGGGGGGAGGGAAGAAGGCTCCCTGCTTAGCAGAGAGCCCCATGCAGGGCTCGATCCCAGGACCCTGAGATCACAATCTGAGCTGAAGGCAGAGGCTTAACCCAATGAGCCATCCAGGTGCTCCAAAACTAGATATTGTTAAGCAAAACCAACAAACAATGACAGAAGGGTGGAGAAGGACCCTGCCAATCATAATGAAAAGCCGAGATTCTTACTTAACAGATGAATATGAACTTGTGGGCATCTCTAACAAACCTTGGTGAGAAGGGAGATTATTGCTAGAATTGACAGGAGGTAAGACAGAGTGGCCTTGTTATGTTAGGAGGCTCTGACCCTGAACAGATCTCCAGAGCTGAGTCAGATGTTTGATGATGAACATGTATAGACCTGACATCACTGTGGATATATATATACTACAGGTGATTAAGCCAGAGGAACTCACAGATGATCCCTGACAGGCTGAAAAATACAGCTAGTACTACTGAAATCTAGTTTTGCTTTGCACATAACTTGATCTCAGCTGGTAGAACTATCAATGAAGAAACTGCTAATGTGAATTTAATTCTAACCAATGAAGCAAAACCAACTGGTTGAAGTAGAAACCTGAGAACTCCAGGCCAGTCAGTGAAGGAAGTGGTGCCATGGGCCTTAGAAAGATTCAGAAGAGGGGCGCCTGGGTGGCTCAGTGGGTTAAGCCGCTGCCTTCGGCTCAGGTCATGATCTCAGAGTCCTGGGATCGAGTCCCGCATCGGGCTCTCTGCTCAGCAGAGAGCCTGCTTCCCTCTCTCTCTCTCTCTGGCTGCCTCTCCGTCTACTTGTGATTTCTCTCTGTCAAATTAATAAGTAAAATCTTTAAAAAAAAAAAAAAAGATTCAGAAGATCTGGAAACCAGATGTAATCCAGCGACTAGGGGTTTCAAAATGGGGAGAAGACAATCAAGAAGAAATATGAACACAATCACAGATGACCCCAATGGGTGTCAATAGAAAGTATCTTGCAAATGCTGGTGAACTCACACAAAGAACTCTGAGCATCATAAAAAAAGAACAAGCACCAAAGATGAAAGGATGTCCTTATACTGATAAGACAGATATCTAAGTACAGACCAAACACACCGGCACGCAGGAATGAGAGTCCAACTCTGGTCACCTGCCACAGAACATTACAACACAGGACACTGGTAGACCTACAAAGGGTCAAGTTTCCTGGTTTTGTTAAAACAGGGACAATGATGGATTCTATAAAATGTAAAAGGCGAGCATGAAATCAAACCTGGACAAAATTCTGAATGTAATTAGCAAACAGATGGTATCTAGAAGGCAGTATGGGCTCAATCAAGAACAAGTCATGCCAAACAAGCCTCATTATCTTTTTTTAGATATGCGACATAGATCACGAAGGACTGCAGAGGAGGACTTGAGTACAAAGATCTGGATCGTGCTTTTATGAAATCTGCAGTTAACATGAAACTAAGGGGGGTGATTAATATGCCAGATGACATAGTAACGATTTTAAAAGATTCAGATAACTGTACAGATGGTGTATGACAAAAAAAGAAACGCAACCTCCTCCCAAACCTGAAGAGGGATAACCTTAGGGTCACACACGAGAGTCCAAACACTGGGCTAAGCAAACACAGGAACTGGACTCATAGTTGTTTCTCCCTGATGGAGAGCTAAAAGGAATCACACATGAGACTATATTCTAGAACTTGCACAAGGACAGAGACCTTTGTTTCTTTCACTACTGAACTCGCATGTCCTTAACAATGTTTGCCACAAGGGTGCCTGGGTTGCTCAGTGGGTTAAGCCTGTGCCTTCTGCTCATGGAAGGTTATGATCTCAGGTTCCTAGGATCGAGCACCACATTCAGCTCTCTGCTCAGCAGGGAGTCTGCTTTCCCCTCCAACTCTGCCAAATAAATAAATAAATAAATAAATAATCTTTAAAAAACAAAAGCAAGGGGCACCTGGGTGACTTAGTGGGTTAAAGCCTCTGCCTTCGGCTCAGGTCATGAACCCAGAGTCCTAGGATCGAGCCCCACATCGCTCTCTGCTCAGCAAGGAGATTGCTCCCCGCCCCGCTCCCCCCCCCCCGCCTGCCTCTCTGCCTACTTGTGATCTCTGCCTGTCAAATAAATAAATAAAATCTTCTTAGAAAAACAAAAACAAAAAACAATGCCCACCACATTGTAAGTACTCAGTAAACCTTTGCTAAAGAGGTGTTTTTGGAGGTGCCCAAGCTGAGACCAGAGGGCCAATGGATTTAGATGCTGCAGAAAGCTAAAAGCATTAGGAAGCTGGGTGGACTGAATGATCCATTACTTCAACATGCCTTTCTTCCTCTTCCTGAGTCACCTGAAGTTTCACTTGCAAGCCAAGAAAATGTTATTCTTCCCCCACAGAATCTGTTCTACCAACTCTGATTCCCACAGATCCCTACTGTCACCAACTTTTTTTAAAACTAAGTAGGCTCCATGCCCAGCATAAAGCCTAATGTGGGGCTCAAACTCACGACCCTAGGGTTCAAGACCTGAGCTGAAATCAAGAGTTGTATGCTTAACTGACTGAGCCAGGAACCCCTCACCAACTGTTTTCTTAAGCCATACCACAGGGGAAAGTTCCACCAATGTTCCATTTAGATGCTTAGATACAGGGGCACCTGGGTGGCTCCACAGGTTAAGCAGTTGCTTTCAGCTTGGGTCATGATCCCAGAGTCCAGGGACCAAGGCCTACACTGGGCTCCTGGCTCAGCAGGGAGCCTGCCTCTCCCTCTGCCTGTCCTTCCTTCTGGTTGCGCTTGCTCTCCCCCCCGACTGCCATGTCAAATAAAATCTTTAAAAAAAAAAAAAAAAAAAAATGATGCTTGGATTCAAATTTTCATACAGCAAATAATCATACAGGTGTGCAGCCCCAAAGTTAAGGACAATGCTAAGAAAGCTCCTTCCATTCTTTTCTAGTCAGGAAAGTGTACTGGAATTCAAGTGTGTGAAAATGATAATGATAGGGAGGGAGATTCAAGGATTTGCTTTAAATTATTTAAAAATCAGTAAAACGGATGGGGCGCCTGGGTGGCTCAGTGGGTTAAGCCGCTGCCTTCGGCTCAGGTCATGATCTCAGAGTCCTGGGATCGAGTCCCGCATCAGGCTCTCTGCTCAGCGGAGAGCCTGCTTCCCTCTCTCTCTCTCTCTGCCTGCCTCTCCATCTACTTGTGATTTCTCTCTGTCAAATAAATAAATAAAATCTTAAAAAAAAAAAAAAAATCAGTAAAAAGGGGCGCCTGGGTGGCTCAGTGGGTTAAGCCGCTGCCTTCGGCTCAGGTCATGATCTCAGGTCCTGGGATCGAGTCCCACATCCGGCTCTCTGCTCGGCAGGGAGCCTGCTTCCTCCTCTCTCTCTGCCTGCCTCTCTGCCTACTTGTGATCTCTCTCTGTCAAATAAATAAATAAAATCTTTAAAAAAAAAAATCAGTAAAAAGGTAAGTAGTTTGCAAACTTCAGAACTGCCATCAGTTGTGAGAAATTGGCTATTTTATGCCTCGGTGAAGGCAACATAAGAACACTGTTCATCTCCTCAGCCTAGCCCTTTGATGACATGTCCACAGCCCCCTTCCTCTCCTTTGTGCTGCTTTTGCCCAACATACTGCACACTTGCACCAACCTGCAGCTACTTGGAGGTATCAAGTCTTGTCTGCATAAGCTCTTCCCTCTGCCAGGAATGTCTCTCTGCACTTCACCCAACTGACTTCTATTCATCCTTCAAAATTAAGTTCAAGGGTCACCTCCTCCAGAAAGGCTTCTCAGACAAATACCCACACTTCCATCTTCTACTCCCCCATTACCCACTCTCCCTCCTACTCTGTGTTATTAGAGCACTTACCACACCACTGTCTCTAGTCTCTCACTAGGTGGTAAGAACCTTGGTGGTAGGACCCTACAACAAGATGTCCCTCACAGGCTGGTTGCATGAATGATTAATGAACCAACTCACTTCAACTTTTAGAACAAGGATGCCTTTAGACTCTAAAGAATTTAACTTGCCCAAGATCACACCACAGAAAGCCACTACTTGAATGCAGGTCCGTGATCATTCCCTGACCATCTTGCTTTTCTGCACCACAGGTACCAAGTATTCCTTTTCAAATTAAATCCCAAGGGTCAACTCACTTCCTGAAAAGAGGTAAGCAAGAGAGAAAAATAGCTAAACACAGACCTGTTTTAAAATCTCTCTTTATGGGCACCTGAGTGGCTCAGTCAGTTGGGCGTCTGCCTCTGGTTCAGGTCATGATCCTAGAGTCCCCGGATCGAGCCCTTCATCAGGCTCCCCACTCAGCAGGAAGTTGGCTTCTCCATCGCCCCTCACCCTGTCTCTCATGTGCGCAAGTGCACTCTTTCTCCCAAATAAATAAAATCTTTAAAAATAAATAAAATCTCTCTTTACTTGCAGGAATGTTCTTTTCAAAGTCAAGTTTTATGAAAAAAGTGTGAAATAATTCATCAAATAAAGTTCACCTAAGCCCTCATCGTTCTCACTAACACCATCAAGGGAAATAAGGAAGCTTCAATTACTGGCACATTTTGTCCTACTTATTTCACCTTTCTTATTTTAATACTTTTCCTGGTAACCTAATTGCAAAAATCTCAAGAGAGTTGTTTTTAACAAGATCAGACAAGCATTAAGTTCTAGAAGATAATGTAATTCACAGAACTATTTACTTATGCTACAGCCAAAAGTCTCATTTAAATATACAAAATAAGAAATACCATTAAATGGAATTTGGCAAAAGTTTATTTCTCAGGTCCCCCTTACACTCTTTGTGAAACACCAAAGCAAGTCTTTGATGAGACTTACACAGCTGGGGTAGTGTCACAAAGAGACTCAGGTATGGAGACCTCTTTCTGGAGTCTGAGAAACAAGAACTGCCTAATGGCCAAATATATGGGTTATCTTAAAATATACATCATTAACCAGGCTCTTAATCCTCATCTAGTCTAAGGCACCTACCCACATATCTGCTCACCAAGCTCTGAATGATCTCCTTTATGGGCACCTGAGTGGCTCATTCAGTTAAGCAGCCAACTCTTGATTTCAGCTCAGGTCATGATCTGAGGGATCTGAGATCTCCTGGGATAGAGCCCCATGTTGAGATTCCCTGTTGAGTGCAGTCTGCTCAATGATTCTTCCTCTCCCTCTGTGTCCCCGTCCTGCCCCAGCTTGTGTACATGTGTGCGCTCTCTCAAATACATAAATCTTTAAAAAAAGGAAAAAATAAATGAACAATCCCCTTTATAGTACCTGGTCTCCCACTCTACAACCCTCCTGCCCCCATGCACACTCTGAGCAAGGCAAAGGACATACAGGTTTTCTTTGTTTTTTTAAAGATTTTATGTATTTGACAGAGAGACAGCCAGAGGGGGAGTGGGAGAGGGAGAAGCAGGCTTCCTGCATGACAGGGAACTTGATGCAGGGCTCAATTCCAGAACTCTGGGATTATGAACTGAGCTGACGACTGACGCTTAATGACTGAGCCACCCAGGTGCCCTGAGATACAGTTTCTGAAATGCGCGCACATCTTAGAGTGGAGGTCAACAGGCAGGTGACCTAAATGGAGTAAGGCTTTAAACCCTAGCTCAAGTAAGAGCCCAATTCCTGACTTTCTCTCTGAAACCTGGAATTCTGTCTGAGTGCCTCGACCCCCGTGTGTCTAACACATGTGAGTCACAACAACTCTCTGAGTCCTAGCTCTCTATTCCTACGATGAGACAAGAGATGTGAAAGGAAGATTTTTAGAGCCCAGAACACCCCATGTAATTTTAAGGTGCTGATGTATGAACTAGGCTAAAGGTGTATACACGTGCAGGGGCAGGTCTGTGTGGGGATGAGAAGCTGGAAGGCCTACTCAGCCAGGATTCAGCATGGTTTCTTTCCTGTTCCTCAACTGGGAAGCACTGAAAGCATGTGGGTCCTCCCTAGACGTGGTTCCTTGCCAAAAGCCTCGGCAGCTCACTCCTCCTTTACAGTCAATGTGAGAAGGAGAAGTAATCAGACTCTGAAACAAACCTTCAGGTGTAGTTCGCTTGGACATTACTCTTCATCCAGAGAAAATGGAGGATAACCAATGAAAAACACACACACACAAAATCAATGCTAGCTTTTATCTGTGGACAGCCTGCTCTGTGGGTTAAGTTTTTTTTTTTTTTAAAGATTTTATTTATTTATTTGACAGACAGAGATCACAAGCAGGCAGAGAGGCAGGCAGAGGGGGAGGGGGAAGCAGGGTACCCCACTGAGCAGATAGCCTGATGTGGGGCTCTATCCCAGGACCCTGACATCATGACCTGAGCCGAAGGCAGAGGCTTTAACCCACTGAGCCACCCAAGCACCCCTAAGTTCTGCTTTTTTGAGGCAACAGACTCCATTACTTCATCCTTCCATCATATATCTAAGCTGTCTCCAACCCTGCCCTACTCTGACCTTGGGGTGAACACAGAGAGAACAATCCCTAGCTTAATCACAGCTTCTCCAACATATATGCAATTTGATAATACCAACAAAGAGTATTCAACTGTAATTTTATGATACTTATTTACCTAGTAGTCTGCAGCTCACAAAGCATTTTCACAACTTATCAACAAGTGAAGAGCTAGGATTTGCGGCATCAAATTCCATGTTTTGACACGTCAGTATTTAGGGCCCATCTCACTGCACATATTTTATACCTTACAAAAATAATATGAAAAATATACTGGACTGTTCTAAAAATACGAATTATTATTATTATTTTTTAATCTTTTTTTCCTCTTAAGTTGGCTCCACACCCAGCATGAAGCCTGACATGGGCCTGAGATTGAGACCCAAGCTGAGATCAAGAGTTGGACACTTGGGGTGCCTGGGTAGCTCAATTGGTTGGGCGTCTGCCTTCGGTTCAGGTCATGATCCCAGAGTCCCAAGATTGAGTCCTGTATCAGGCTCCCAGCTCCATGGAGAGTTAGTCTGTTTCTCTCTCTGACCTTCTCTCCATGTTCTCTCTCTCAAATAAATAAAGAAAATCTTAAAAAAAAAAAAAAAAAGAAAAGAAAAGAAAAGAAAAAGAAAAAAGAATTGGGACATTTAACCAAGCTATCCAGGCACCCAAAAAAATCCATTTTTCAAATCCTTCTGTTCTTCCTCTAGGGTTTGTGCTCATTTATGGCCGTCACTCTAGGTTTATTAGATGTCTCATCAAACTTCTACTTTCTGTGATACAGTTTTATGCCCTCAACAGGCTTATCAACATTGATCTTCAGGACTTCTTGGTTCAGAAAGCCACAGTTATATGCTAAGCTTTGCAAGAATCTCAAAAAAAAAAATATAGTAAGTAAGGTCTGAGATGTTTTTATCTTATTTATTTATTTTTGGTTAAAGATTTTATTTATTTATTTGACAGTGAGAAAAGGAACATAAGCAGGGGGAGTGGGAGAGAGAGAAGCAGGTTTCCTGCTGAACAGAAAGCCGGATGCAGGGCTCAATCCCAGGACCCTGGGACTATGACCTGAGCCAAAGGCAGGTGCTTAACAACTAAGCCATACAGGTGCCCCTGAGATATTTTTAATTAAAGATTTACTTATTTATTTGAGAAAGAGTGAGCGTGTGGGTACAAGCAGGGGGAGAGGCAGACTCCCCACTGAGCGGAGCCCCAACATGGGGCTCAATCCCTGGAATCGTGACCTGAGTAGAAGGCAGACAGGTAACTAAGCTACCCAGGCACCCTGGTCTGAGATATTTTAAAGATTTTTTTTTTTTTTTTAATTTATTTGTCAGAGAGAGAGAGCGAGCAAGAGTGAGCACAGGCAGATAGAGTGGAAGGCAGAGTCAGAGGGAGAAGCAGGCTCCCCGCGGAGCAAGGAGCCCGATGCGGGACTCGATCCCAGGACGCTGGATCATGACCTGAGCCGAAGGCAGCTGCTTAACCAACTGAGCCACCCAGGCGTCTCGGTCTGAGATATTTTAAACTTATATCTTCTGCCTAGCCGAAGAGGAATTCTAAGACACTTATTCGTATTTCTCCTCAATTAATCATGGTGTTAGAAATATGGAACTTTCAAGTGGCTGTATGTCCACCTGCATGCTGATTTCATCTCTATGTCATGGGTCTCTATTAACCATGATCTATTCTTTTTTTTTTTTAATAAGATTTTATTTTTATTTATTTGACAGAGGGAGATCACAAGTAGACAGAGAGGCAGGCAGAGAGAGAGAGAGAGGGGGAAGCAGGCCCTCTGCTGAGCAGAGAACCCGATGCGGGACTCGATCCCAGGACCCCGAGATCATGACCTGAGCCGAAGGCAGCAGCTTAACCCACTGAGCCACCCAGGCGCCCCTAACCATGATCTATTCTTACTGGGAAGAAAACCAACTACTACAAGAGACTACACCTTGGGAGAAACAAGGAATAGGAAAGGACAAAAGAGTCATGTGGGACATTCATAGTGGATCTTCCAAAATCACCCAGCCATCTTACTCCCCTGAACAGAACTTTAAATGAGCAGTTGTAACTCTGCAGAAACAAAATTAAAAAAATGAAAACCGAATGTCAAAGGACCCAAAAACCAGCCCTGTAAAATTTACCTCTAATGCCAACGCAGTCTTGTCATAAGCACAGGGTACTCTTTTCTGGATGGCTTTTGCAAAGACAGGTCCATTCTGTGTGGATGGCAAAGGGTTGATCGCTGCCCCAGGAGTACTGGAAACTGCAGGTAGAGGAGTTGTGGTCTGAGGTTGAGCATAGGCATGAGCAGGTTCCGGGATCCCGTAACTATTGGAATTCCTATTCCCATGCTTTCCATGTGGTGAGGATCTCACAAGCTTTTCAACATAAGGAACAGGAATCATCCCAATCCGGCCATCCTTGTTCCGGGCGCTCCACCACTGTTCTTCGGGCTTCTCTATTATCACCAGGATCTCGCCCTTTTTAAAGGGCAGGTCTTCAGCATCGTTCCCAGGAAAATCATAGAGAGTCCGTACATATTCCAAATTTTCTTCTGCTGTAGGCAGGTTGGGTGCTGATACAGATCCCATTGGTGGGCTTGGGTACCTTCAGAGAGAAAGAAAATTAACTCTAAAAGGAAAATCTTAATACCAGTGTTTGTCAAACTTTTATGTAAACCTTTCTTCTCTATGATGAATTATTTCCCTATCTTCTCAGTAGTTAAGAAGGTTCTGACACTTTCATGCTCTGCAGTTTGTATGGTCTCTGAACAGACCTTGTTAAATCACATGTCAAGTGCACACACATACACACCATCTCTGTTTCACACTCACTTTTTGTTTACACAGAGATACAAGTGATCTGAATTTATTTTAAAAATCCTGAATAAGTTCAGTAGCTGCCCTCCTTAGGACCCTGTCAGACATTTTTCCTCCTGGTTGTAATCTATGGCATGCTTCCTGCACACTTTCCTGGGCATCTGTGTCCCTCAAAATACAAAAGCCAGAAAAGGGTTTATACACCATACTGCATTTTATGCATAAATCATCTGAGCAAAAACACAGGGAACTTTTCACAGCAGAACTCACCAGCAAGAGCTCTCATCAAAGCAGCCCATAGACACAACCACACCACTCTGCTGTGCTCAGAAGATCAGCATGTATTTGCCAAGTAAGCCGCAGAATGCCCTCCCAGGGTCAGTTATAAAAGTGCAGTCCCTCTTACCCCAGTACACCCTTTCGTAATGCCTCTTCTTCAAAAGAAGTACAGAAGTCTCTATTCACCTAAGAAATATTCTGAGAAGTTGCATATACATGAACTTTTGGGAAGAAAAAATTCTTTACCATTTGGTCCCTCCCACCACTTAACTTTTCTAAAGCAGAGAATCTACACCAGAGTTATAAACCCTGGGCTTCATCCAAAGAGTCTGCATCTCTGAAGTGACTACACCTGCAGAACCATCACCAGAGCCCAGTTCTAGAGTAGTCTTGAGAGAGAGTAAGCCAGGATAGGAAATACATATTTAACCACTGACCATGCTTTCCACTTAATCTTTTTTTTTTTTTTTTTTAAGATTCATTTGTTTATTTGACACAGAGAGATCGATCGATCACAAGTAGGCAGAGAGGCAGAGTGGTGGGAGAAGCAGGCTCCCCGCAGAGCAGAGAGCCCAATGCAGGGCTCAGTCCCAGGACCCTGAGAACACAACCTGAGCCAAAGGCAGAGGCTTAACCCACTGAGTCACCCAGGTGCCCCAGTTTTATCTTTTTTAAAAAGATTATTTATTTTTTAAAAAATCATTTATTTATCTACTTACTTAAGAGAAAGAGCCTGCAAGCAGATAGAGGGGCAGAAGGATTACGAGAATCCTCAAACAGTCCTCCTGCTGAGAGGGGAACACAACACAAGCCTCAATCCCAGGACCCCGAGATCATGCATGACCTGAGCCAAAATCTAGAGTAGGCTGCTTAACCAACTAAGCCACCCAGACACCTGTTTTATCGTTTTATCGTCTATTAGCTCATGTCCAGTCTTTTCCTTCCCTCCAATTAATGATCTAAAAAGTTACTTCATATATCAACATGATCTCTTATGTTTAAATACTTTAATTAATGTTTTTTTCTTTATAAAAAAAGCTACCATGTTACAACATTCAGCAGAAAAGGAAAAACAAGGGATGCCTGGCTGGCTCAGTTGGTAGAGCATACAACTCAGTCTCCTGGTTCTGAGTTTAAGCCCTGTGTTGGGTATAGAGCTTACTTTAAAAAATAAAATAAGGGGCGCCTGGGTGGCTCAGTTGGTTAAGCCGCTGCCTTCGGCTCAGGTCATGATCTCAGGGTCCTGGGATCGAGTCCCACATCGGGCTCTCTGCTCAGCAGGGGGCCTGCTTCCCTTCCTCTCTCTGTGATCTCTTCCCTTCCTCTCTCCTACTGTGATCTCTCTCTGTCAAATAAATAAATAAAATCTTTAAAAAAATAAAATAAAATAAAATAAAATCTTGGGGCACCTGGGTGGCTCAGTGGGTTAAAGCCTCTGCCTTCATCTCGGGTCGTGACCCAGGGTCATGGGATTGAGCCCCACATCGGGCTCTCTGCTCAGCGGCGAGCCTGATTCCTCCCTCCCACTCTGCCTGCCTCTCTGCCTACTTGTGATCTCTCTCTGTCAAATAAATAAAATCTTAAAAACAACCCCCTTCCAACAAAAGAGAAAAAAAAAGTCCTACAGCTCCTGCCCCATCATAGCTACCTTTTCACCCGTTCCACTGGCCAAAATTAAGATTTATTCATTTGAGAGAAAGTGCTCGCACTCAGGGAGAGGGGCAGAGAGAGAGAATATCTAAGCGGACTCCCACTGAGCATGGAGCCCAAAGCCAGGCTGAATCTCATGACCCTTGAGATCAGGACCTGAGTTGAACCAAGATTTGGACGCTTAACAGATGGAGCCACGCAGGAACCAAACTTTATGGCTTTCTTAAAAAAGAGTCTTGTGTATACCCATGCTGGTTTTTCTGCCAAATACCACACCACAGGTGTCTCCTTGTATCACTGGTCTACGTGATCATTTATTTACCTCTGTCAGGATGACATGTCAGTCTGTGAGCCTGCAGGAACTAAGCATCCCTGTGTCTCTGGATATTTAGTTTTTCTTTCTCCCTATTTGATCATCAACATCACAAAGTCTTTTTAACATAGTTTTTTGATATTCAATTTTTTAAGGGGTGGGAGGGGGAGACAGAGAGGGGGAGAATCTTAAGCAGGCTCCACACCCAACACAGAGCCCAACCTGGGGCTCAATCTCAGGATTCTGAGATCATAGTGGAAGCCGAAACCAAGACTCGGATGCCCAACCAAATGAACCATCTCAGTATTAGATTTTTTGTAAAGCCTAGATTTCCAGATTAAAGAACAGAGCCATTTTCATGGCCCTTGGTACACACTGCCACACTATTTTCCAAAGGCAGTCTTCATAATTTGGCAAAACTTCAATCTTTTAAATGTAAATGACTAGTTTAATATAGTATACTGACAACTGAATTAACAACAGTCTATGTATTATGCCATGGTGATTAGGAGCTTGATTTAAAACCTCTAGAATCTCGGGGGGGGGGTCTGCTTCTCCCCCTCCTTCTGCTGCTCCCCCTGCTTGTGCTCACTCACGTTCTCTCTGTGTCAAATAAATAAGTAAATAAAATCTTAAAACAAAACCAAACCAAACAAAACAAAAAAAACCTCTGGTGCAGCTGGGCATTAAGCATCTGCCTTTGGCTCAGGTCGTGATTCCAGGGTCCTGGGACCAAGCCCCGCATCAGGCTCCCTGCTTGGCAGAGAGCCTGCTTCTCCCTCTCCCACTCCCCGTTTGTGTTTCCTCTCTGCCTATTTGTGATCTCTGTCAAATAAATAAATAAAATCTTAAGAAAAAAAAAAAAAAAAAAGAGATAGCAGGAGTAGCAGCAGGAACAACAGTAATAAGAGTTGACACTTACTACCTGTACCAAGCACTGTTTGCAGTCCGTATAGATTTTAAATTATTTCATCCTCTCAGCAATCCTGTGATTGCTGTGATTGCTGAGATCCATCTTACATATGAGGAAGCCAATGCAAACACAGAGTTATTAGATTTGCACTCAGGCAGTCTGGTTCTAGAGTACTCACTCATAACCAGAGAGCTAGTCAGCCTTAGGAATAAACCCTCCGTCTTTTGGGTGCATGGGAATTAACGTCAGATTGTGCGTGAAACATGCACAACAGTTCCTGGTTGTTGCTGAGCACCCAGATCAGCTCCCTACTCCTACCCTCTTTAAGGTACACCTTACCTCTATTTCAAGGGCCACAGACAATCTGTAAGAAGTTTGGGTAATACTACATAAATCTCAGATACTTTACTAAAAGCACTATCAGTTCCATCTCAGACCCCATCCAAGGGTATTTCATTGTTCGTATACTTAAAAAGTTAAAAGCAGTTAGGTTTTGGGTTTGTCTGTTTTTTTAAAGATTGTATTTATTTATCTGACAGAGAGAGAGATCACAGAGAGGCAGGGAGAGAGAGAGGGGGAAGCAGGCTCCCCGCCAAGCAGAGAGCCCGATGCGGGGCTCAACCCCAGGACCCTGAGATCATGACCTGAGCTGAAGGCAGAGGTTTAACCCACTTAGCCACCCAGGTGCCCCCAAAGCAGTTAGTTCTACAATACAAACTAAGAGGACACTAGTACAGTTTCAGTGGGGATTAAGAGTAATGAAATTCATCTACCCAGGTATCCACTAGAATTACTACATACTGAGAACATGGGAGACAATGAATTAAAATCAAGTTCTTGCTCTTAAAAGACTGCCAATTTAGCATAGTTAGAGACTGGAAGACAAAAACACAGCAAAAAGAGTAACTAATGTACCATGACAGAAGCTGATAGGGTTGAGGAGCACTCAAAGGAAGGAATGAATTCTGTTAAGGAGCAGGAAAACAGGCAAAGAGGCAATGCACTAGAAGCTGAAAACTAGCCCCCTTTGGAATTGAAAGATTTTGTTGAAGACAGGCTTACATATATTTGGGTTCTAAATCAGAACAAGACTAGAGGCCCAAAGGTTCAAAATGCTCCCTTTCCCAGGCTCCCCACAACTCACAGGGCACACTGCTCATTCCTATAAGCACAAACTGGTAAGGCCCCCGAGGTTGACAAACTTTTTAAAAGACTGGTCTATGTTTGAGGTTTTACGGACTACACATATGGCTTATGTTATATATTCATCTTTCTTTAAAATACAACCTTTCAAAAATATAAGAACCATTCTTAGCTTCAGTACACTATACAAAAACTTGAGTCTGGCCTAGGAGTCTGCAAACTACAGCCTGTAGGCCATTCAGCCTACCGTATACTTTTATTAAGTTTTATTACACCACAGCCAAACTCACTCACTCATTTACAGTATTGTCTATGACTGCTTTTGTGCTGTAAGGGCATAGTTGAGAAACTATGAGAGACTATATGGTCTAAAAGCTTAAAATATTCACTATCTGCCCCCCTTATTGAAAGTTTGCGGATTCACTGTCTAGATTACTGGGTTAAAAGAGCAGAGCATGCTTTTCAACTTTCAATACATCCCTGGTGAGAAGATGTATGCAAATCTGACAACAATGGAGGGATAGCTTATACTTTCTCCATCATTATACTGCTATAATGACAATAAGGCTCATTTCCTGATTTAGTACATGCACAGATATCCCTAAATTTCACATCAATCTCCCAGCTGCACATCCCTGACATAAATTCCAAAGTCTTCCACCTGATACCCTTAAACTCCTGTATTCATCAAAATTCCCTGCAAATTACAAATAAATTCCACTGCAGACATGAAACCATGATGATGCCAGGGCAGATTATCTTGCCCTTTCTATTAGGTCTCACAGCCCAAAGTAATATGTACATAAAACTGTTAACAATTCATTGTTTCTCATTTTGACTTGTTCAAGACTGTAAAAGAGCACCTGTAAACTCCTCTTTAAATTTTACATACAAAGAGGGGTGCCTGAGTGCCTCAATCAGTTAAGCACCTGCCTTTGGCTCAGGTCATTATCCTGGAGTCTTGACACTGAGCCCCACGTAGGGCTCCTTGCTCATGGAGGAGTCTGCTTCTCCCTCTGCCCCTCACCCTGCTTGTGCTCTCTCTCTCAAATAAATAAATAAAATATTTTTAAAAATAAAATAAATTTGACATACAACGAGTTTTCTAAGCCCATTCAAATACTCTAAGACCCAAGCTTCTCCCTGTCTTATGCCTACAGTTCACAGCGTACTGAGTAGGAAGGCCCTGGATGACTAACTGGAAATTGGCTTTTCCTACCTCATCAATTAACCTCCTCTCCTTTAGGTAAAAAGCACTCTCAGCTTCATGTATGAAGCACAGATAAAACACTGTCTTTAAACCTAAGCGTTAATATCTTCTAAGCCTAAAATTTCCCTCATGCAAAAGAAGGAATACAACCTCTGAGAAGAGAATTTCAAAGGTACTGGTAATCTAGTTTTTTAAGGGGGTCACATGGGGGTGCCTGGGTGGATCAGTGGGTTAAAGCTTCTGCCTTCGGCTCAGGTCAGGATCCCAGGGTCTTGGGATCGAGCCCCCCATCGGGCTCTCTGCTCAGCAGGGAGCCTGCTTCCCTTCCTCTCTCTCTGCCTAACTGTGATCTCTGTCAAATAAATAAAATCTTTAAAAAATAAATAATAAAGGGGTCCCATGGGTATTGGTGAATTGTATTATATACACGTATATACATATTCTCTTGTATGTATGAAAGTATTTCACAGTAAAAAGTTGGAAAACAAAACAAAATTCTTTTTAAAGATTTATTTATTGGGGTGCCTGGGTGGCTCAGTTAGTTAACTGCAGACTTGATTTTGGCTCAGGGCATGATCTCTCGGCCCTGGGACTGAGCCCAGCATCAGGCTCCCTGCTCACTGGAGTCTGCTTGTCTCCCTCTCTCTCTGCTTGCTCTGTCTCACTCTCAAATAAATAAATCTTAAATATATATATTAACATATATTTATATTATCCTTGTATATAATACAAATATATAAAATATTTTATATAATATATAATATAAACACATAAAGCTTATAATATAAATATGTATACACATAAATATATAAATATAAATATACAGACGTGAGAGAGTGTCACAAGTTGGGGGGGCAGAGGCAGAGAATCCTCAGACAGAGCTGAGCCCCCACCACCTTTTTCTCCCCTCCTCATCTCTTCTTTCAAGCCTTCGCTGACCCCTCAGTTGATCATTCTTGCTTTTAAGCTCCCAAGGTATTCTATTTTAACTTGTTCAATATACTGAACTTTTCAAGAGCTAAAACCCAAGATAACTCCCATTACATGCCTTAAGACTAGTACTGGGCTTTGGTTTAGAGTAGGCTCAAATACAGTGAAATTCCTGCTAAGAAAAATAAAATGCCAAAGACATAGGGAAGCATTTCCCACTCCTGTTTCTATCCTTTTTTTCCCCTCCTTCTGAAAACACAGAAACTTCAGCACCCCAATTCTCTATATCTGGTTTAATTCTGTTATAAAGACAAAGAAATGGGGCGCCTGGGTGGCTCAGTGGGTTAAGCCTCTGCCTTCGGCTCGGGTCATGATCCCAGGGTCCTGGGATCGAGTCCCGCATCGGGCTCTCTGCTCAGTGGGGAGCCTGCTTCCCTTCCTCTCTCTCTGCCTGCCTCTCTGCCTGCTTGTGATCTCTGTCTGTCAAATAAATAAATTAAAAATTAAAAAAAAAAAAAAAAAGACAAAGAAATCCTGTATGCCGTTCGGTTTGCTGCCCAAGCCTCTTCAGCTCACCACTGTTCCATCCATGCTCTCAGTCATCATTCCAGACTAGTTGCCACATGCCTAATGGCCCCACCTTACGTGGTGTGATCTTAGCTCTGATTCTAAAATAATGTGAACTCCCACTAATAAGCACTGTCCCCTTTTACTTATCAGGAACAACTAAAATATTTTAGCCTGAAGGAAACCTAGAAATAATCTAGTCCAACTCTTTAGGTCAAAAGAAAAAATTCTTTCTACGGTTAAAAAAATATATATATATCTGCATTTGAGTTTTAAATAAGAGAAAAGTCACAAATCAAATGGCTACCAGTACTTTACATACCCTGGGAACACAACTCTTAACTGGGCAAGCTTCCACTCCCAGCATAATGACCATGTTCTTTTATCTTATCTGAATCAAATTCAGATGATTTAAACTACTGGTAAGAGGAAAATCAAAGGTTTATTCACAGTGCCAAATTCTATGCTAATCAAAATTACTGGTAATCTCCTCCACTCCTAATTCTAGAAGTCCAGATTTGAGTTCCCTCAAATATTTAGAAAAGGTGATGTGGGTGGTATGACCATGTGGTCAGTGGAATCCTCTGGTCCATGCAGGGTTTGGCTTCTGCTTCACAAGTGGGAGGGCCCTCTTCTGCACACTCAGGTTAAGCTGGGCATCCTTTTTCAACTATTCTATCATAGTAGACAGCATGGAAATGGCCTTTAAAAAAAAATCTCAGCACCAGGGATGCCTGGGTGGCTCAGTCAATTAAGTGTCTGCCTTCAGTTCAAGTCATGACCTCAGGATGCTGGGATTGAGTCCCACACAGGGCTCGTTGCTCAGAAGGGAGCTTGCTGTTCCCATTGCTTGTGCTCTCTCTCTCTCTGACAAATAAATAAATCTTAAACAAACAAACTCCGCACCAGTAACCTTCTCAAGAATATGACAGGGATTGTTGAGTCAACGTTAGTTCCGTGTTACTAAGTACACGAAATTTGCAATGTCTGTTGACAAAAATCAAAGATTTTCTCTAAGGGTCCACCTGCCTCAGTTAAAAAACTTTACTTTTCGGCTTTTCCTCCTAGCCTTCATATAGTTGCATAAGCTAAAGCTAGAGAATAATATAAACAAAGCAAGCTATGCAAAACACAGCTTCTAAAACACAGGAAAATGGCTTTCATATCTAAACAATTTACTTAGGAACCTTCTGAAACATTCTGTTGTTAAACTGGAAATCACCTCCATTAAATAAAAAACACCAGCACTTACCTAAATGTTTTTTAAAGAAGATTTTATTTATTTGCCAGTGGAGAGAGAGAGAGAGAGAGATAACAAGCAGGGAGCACCAGGCAGAGAGGGAAAGGGAGAAGCAGGCTCCCTGCTGAAGAGCCTAATGGCTCCCTGATGCGGGGCTCAATCCCAGAACCCTGGGATCATGACCCCAGCTGAAAGCAGATGCTTAACCAACTAAGCCACCCAGGAGTCCCTACCTGAATATTAACTGTAACTTAGTGAACAGATCTTAAAAATATTTATAGTCAAATAAATTGGAAGTGAAAACCACCACAGGTTTTATCTACCAGAACTATAACAGAAAAATTACCCCTACATCTGGGATGCCTGGGTGGCTGGGCTGGTTTAAGTGCCCAACTCTTGGTTTTGACTCACGTCATGATCTCAGGGTCTGCCTGTCCCTCTCCCTCTGCTCCTCCCTGGCACTAGCTCCCCCTCTCATAAATAAAATTAAAAGGGCGCCTGGGTGGCTCAGTGGGTTAAGCCGCTGCCTTCGGCTCAGGTCATGATCTCAGGGTCCTGGGATCGAGTCCCGCATCGGGTTCTCTGCTCCGCGGGGAGCCTGCTTCCTCCTCTCTCTCTCTCTCTGCCTGCCTCTCTGCCTACTTGTGATCTCTCTGTGTCAAATGAATAAATAAAATCTTTAAAAAAAAAAAATAAATAAAATTAAAATCTTAAAAAAAAAAATTACAAACACATTCTGCAAGAATCCTTTAGGGCCAATCAACAAAACCCATCTGACATGATATATGACACTTTTTTGGGGGTTAAATTTAAAATCCACCACAGGAACACCACAGACAAATACAAAAAGCAATTAATAAGATAAACTGAGAGGACACCAAGTTACAAATGTACCAAGTCATCTTTGTTTCTTCCTTTCTCTTCCCTCACCATATTCCCTCCCATCAGCAACATCAATCAACTCCAAAACAGGCATCTCCAAGTCACAGCTCTAGATCAGTCTATATGACCTGTGACAAATACATCATTAGCCACCATCCTTTTGCACCCAGATAACAGTGACAACTCCAGATCACTCCTGTGCTTCAAACTCCTTCAATGGCACCCACTGCATCTGAAATAAAATCCAATTGCCTTGGGGCACCTGGGTGGCTCACTGGGTGGAGCCTCTGCCTTCGGCTCAGGTCATGATCTTGGGGTCCTGGGATCAAGTCTCGCATCCGGCTCTCTGCTCAGCGGGGAGCCTGCTACCCTCTCTCTTTGCCTGCCTCCCTGCCTACTCGTGATCTCTCTCTCTGTGTCAAATAAATAAAATTAAAAAAAAAAAATCCAATTGCCTTATCTTCACCATTACATCCCCTAACTCTTCTTATAGAACCCCTATATTTAAGCACCACACTTCCAACCCAACAGCTATCTTTCTGACCTCAGGACTTTGTGTAAGCTTTTCCCTATTACTGGAAGGCTCTTCCCCCCTTCTTAGCCCAGACTTTCCCAAGGCTTGCCTCTTCTCTACCCTTAGATAGCTTCAGGCTTTCCCTGACCACACTGTGTCAGGTAGGTCCCTCCTATTATATTCTCTCTGCTCAGCCTCATTTCCTTCATAGCATTTATTAATGTTGTATTTCATTTATTTTCCTATTTTAGTTCGTCTATTCCAATAAAAAGGAAGTTCTATTGTGGAGAAAGTACGTTGGCCATCCATTGTTCTCAGTCCCCAACACTGGGATATAACTCTTGTAAATATCTGAATAAAAATATAAAACTAGGGGTGCCTGGGTGACTCAGCTGGTTAAGTGTCTGTGTTTGGCTTGGGTCATAATCCCAGGGTCTGGGGATAGAGCTCCACACTGGGCTCCCTGCTTAGTTGGGAGTCTGCCTCCTCCTCTCCATCTGCCTCTCCCCCAGCTCATGCTCCTTCTCCTGCGCAGGCTCTGTCTCTCTCAAATAAATGAAAAAAAAATTTTTTAATTCATTTGACAGAGAGAGACACAGCAAGAAAGGGAACACAGGCAAGGAGAGTTGGAGAGGGGCAGAGAGACAGAATATCCAAGAAGGGCACCTGGGTGGCTCGGTGGGTTAAAGACTCTGCCTTCAGCTCAGGTCATGATCCCAGGGTCCTGAGATTGAGGCCCACATCGGGCTCTCTGCTAAGTAGGGAGCCTGCTTCCCTTCCTCTCTCTGCCTCTCTCTGCCTACTTGTGATCTCTCTAATAAATAAATGAAATTAAAAAAAAAAAAAAAAGGAATATCCAAGGAATATCCCCAGGATCACAACCCAAGCTGAAGGCAGATGCCCAACAACTGAGCCACCCAGGCGCCTCTCAAAATCTTTTTAAAAAAATATAAAACTAAATGTTGCGGAACATTCCAATAAAAAAGATCAGACTGGAAAACAAACACCAGTCCTTAAGTTCCAAGAAAGTCATACAATTCTAATTTTTCACTAAGCAATATTTAAAAAATGAACTTTTAGCAAAAGGGTACGAAACTCTGGCCTAATGAGCTCAGTTTTGATGCCTAAACCACTTAAAGTATCTTGTTTGAGGTGTGAAGAGGCATTAAACTGACTTCCATTTGGCCAAGACTTTACAAGGTACCTCTAGTTTTCTATAAAGTCTGAAAACCTATCAAACCAATCTTCGAATTTTAGGCTGGGGGAGAAAATCCAAAGATTAAGAAAGTAAATTCAGTCCAGATCAAATTCAGACAGAATTGTGATCACCATCCTGAGATACTGGTGGAATATAAAAACCTAAATTACAGCAACATGCCTGGGGCAGAAAGTGAAGAGGAGGAGAAACAATTACAGCTGCATGTTAAGTGGGAGGGTCAGGGAAAGGCCCTATTATTTGAGGGGCCTGGAACGGCAGTTAAGATTTCTTTTTTTTTTTTTAGATTTTATTTGATAGAGATTACAAGTAGTCAGAGAGACAGGCAAAAAGAGAGGAGGAAGCAGGTTCCCCGCTGAGCAGAGAGCCTGATGTGGGGCTGGATCCCAGAACACTGAGACCATGACCTGAGCTGAAGGCAGAGGCTTTAACCCACTGAGCCACCCAGGCACCCCAGCAGTTAAGATTTCAATAGGTGAGGTGAGGGGTGGGGTGGGGTTAAGCAGTCAACCTAGAGCCAGGAGCCCAACCAACAGCTGGAGCAAAGGTACAAAAGTGTGAGAAGGTAGGCAAGAACTGCTACCAGGGATTAAATGAGTTGCTTAATGGGACTGCACTAAAGGAAGAACAAGGTGGGGACAGGGAGGAGGACAGGCATCCAAAACAGAAAAGTTATGTCTGGTATCTGGAAAGGCCCATGTATGAAAAATGTGGAGTTGTTTTTGTTGGTAATGAGGGCCACTGCAGCATACTCCTTTTTCTCTCTAGAAGGAGATCAAACCATTTACTCGCACATTCTGAAACAGCAGTAATACCTGTCACCTCAAAGCAAGCACAATGCCTTGCACATAGCATGGCTTAATAAATGCCTGAAATTAATGCTATTAATTAATCTCTATGAGTTGGAAAAGTAATTCACTGAAACATATTAAATATCTCATAGCTGGTTCTAATCTTTTCTCCAACCCCTCATATTAGAATATACTGTGCTCAAAGTTGACTCCAATTACCAGCATCTCTGGGGACCTGGAGATTTCACCAATCAGATTCTTGATGCCTAGGTCTTTGTTATACACTATTTGATTTATATTCACTTTCTCCCAGTTTTTAAAGTCCATTTAGTTCAGCAGTTAATCTTACAGTCATTATACTGTCATGGCTTTGTTTCCTCTTATTCCATGGAAGCAACACTTACCCATCTAGTGGGTGCTCCTTAATTATCACAGCTCTTAATGGTTAAAGCTCAGAGGACTATCTTCTCAGCAAATCTATAAAGTCAGAAACACCTCATTCCAAAAATGAGCACCCTAAACTTTAAAAACATAAGTTCAAGAAGCAAAATGGGCAGTAAAATACCTTTCATTTTAAAAAATTCCAGGAAATTTCTTCAGTTCAAATTTGGCATAATTTAAATAAAAGAAACGTAATAAAACACTGAAGACAAGTTAAAGCAAATCATCAAATAAAATAATGCATTCTACTTGGAAAGAGGACCTGGATGCTTAACTTTACTAAATCATTTAGACTTACAAATGTACAAAACGTACGTCTTCAACTAGGATAGAATTAAGAAGGTGTAGCTCAAAAATTTCCCTTTGTTATTAACATTCTAGCTTTATTACTCCTTAGAACTTAATCAAATGGATTTCTGGCCTATTAGTGGTCCAGCTTGGGGTCAACTACAAAATAAAAACTCAAAAATATATCCTCGCTGAAGCCGGTGCACCTTCTGTAACTACAAAACAAAAGGTGTCTGGTGTAATTCAAACCTGGCACCAAGGTATCAATATACAGTTCTGATATTTAAATTTTTTTTAAATACAGTTCTGTTATTTCACCGTTAAAGGTTTGTATCTATAAAGACTCACGCATTTCCATTTATTGACTATTTGCTCCAAAGGCTGCAGGCCAAGAGTTCTCAAACCGGAGCAGGGAGCCCAAGAACCTTGAATGGTGTGTAAAGTTGTGTGTACGTGCATTTTTAGGGAGGGGGAAATGCCACAGCTACCTTAAGAGAAATGCCACAGCTACCTTAAGATTCTCAAAGAAGTCTGTGGTCCAAAAAAGGTTTAAAAACAAAAACTCTTTAGTAGGATACCCAATAGATAACGTGACTAAAGGCAAAAAGCGGGCATTTTAGCTATGCAACCGCCGTTTAACAAATTTAAAACGCATCCCCTCATCCAGTGACCCAGATCCTGACACTATTCTTCCGTTCAGAACGCCTTCTGGAAAATCATTTGGTTCAGAATGGGGTGAAACGGGTTCAATCACCCCCACCCCCACCCCCTACTCTTCGATCCCAAGCGAACCGTTCTTTACCCTCCTCGGCGGTCGGAGCCAGCTGTGCGCCCGGGGAAGCGCGGGCGCTAGCGTACCTGGGTGCGGGCTCTATTAGCGTGGTGGTGTCCAGGTAGTGAATCTTGTAGAACTCCAGCAGGGCCGGCAAGTGATCAAACTCCTGGTCCCCGATCTTAAAACGACGGTTGGGCAGCGAGTTGATGATGTAGTGGGAGACCCGCGAGTTCTCGGACACCGACAGCACATAATCCCCGGGGCAGGTGGAGGAATCGCGAACTAGGAACATACCGTGGCGCTGCCCCTGGAGCCGGGTCTGAGCCTCCTGGCGAGACACCGGCCCCATGTACCAGGCAGAGCGGTCTGAGGAGTCGAACCTAGCGGAGGACATGGTGTCGGACCGCGGCTCTGCGGCGATTCGGGGCGGCGGCTGCTCTCGTCTGTTCTGGACGCCTTTGCCCGACAGACGGCTTTGCGGCCAAGGAAGGGCCTTTTGGCACACCTCGAGGCGCAATTACAGGGCCGAGCCAGCACCTTCCTCTCGGCTCCGGGCCCGCAGCATCCTCCGCCGCCGCCCGCTGCGCCGGGACCGCCTCACGGAGGGAGCCGGCCGGGGGAATGCAGGGCACAGCCCGAGGTCGGGACGGGAGAAGCCGAGCCGCAGCGGAGGCCGCCCCGGGGTTCTCAGGCTGCCTGGCGTACCAAGGGTGCTTTCAGTCACTCCTGGCCCGGAACGCGCTGACTCCGCGCCCCCCCCCCCCAAGTCTCTGCAGTGATCCCTGCCGCCACACGAAGCACCGGACTCCCAGGAGCGTCGCGCCTCCGGGGCGGTTTTTGCCCAGCCCGTTCCCAGGAGCCACAGCAACAAAATGGCGGACGCGGGAGAAGCTGCCGGCCACCTCCCCCTCCGCCCAGTGCTCTCGATCTGCGCACGCGCGGGCTCTGGCTCCCAGCTGCCGCCCGGGCCCTCCCCGTGACGTTACATGGCGCGGCCAATCAGGAGCACGGTGGTGACGGTCGGGGCGTGCGCCGCTTTCGCCCGCTCCCGCGTTCCGGCAGCAAGGGAGGAGGTGGAGGAGGCGGAGGAGGCGAAGGAGGAGGGGGAGGAGGGGGAGGAGGCGGAGGAGGCGGAGGAGGCGGGGGTGGCGGAGGAGGCGGGGGTGGCGGGGGTGGTGGAGGAGGAGGTGGCTGCAGCCACTCCCTTCCTGGGCTGCGGTGCGCCGCCGGGGGCGCTGACGCTGCGGGCTGGCCCCGCTCTGGCAGGAAAACAGCTGGAGTCGAGAGGCAGCGGCATTTCGAAAACCTGATCAGCGAACAAAGCATAAAGAGCATGCCGAATCTCTCTGGCCTTGGAGGCGTGGCACTGAGGTGACTTGGCTGGCCGAGGGGCTCAGGGGGTCCCGTGCCGCGGGAGACAAACGGGCGGACAGGCCTGAGTGGGTCCAAGGGGCTCTGGTAGGAGATGGCCGTGGGGACTGCGGGGACCAGCAGATAAGGACCAGCTGACCTAGACCCGAGGTGGCCTGATGTAAGCCAAGGGACCCAGAGTGGCCAGGAGACTCAACAAGCACAAATGGTGGTTTGTGAAGGATTAAGTGATCTAGGAAGTCTACCGTCTGGTGCAATCTGGCTATCATTAGCTCTTAAGTGATAAGTAAAATGCAGACTCCTCTAGGCTTGGCCTGAAGACCTAGTAGGCTCCGGATTCTGCTGTTTCTCTAGTTAATCTTCTCGCATTCCCCCTGGCTGACCCTGTTCCCACCAGGTCCGTGTAACCTGTCTCCACGCCCTGCACCCCGCACTAGAATGAAATTACCAGAGAGCTGGGATCTTGTCTGTCTTGTTCACTGCTGGGCCTAGCACAGCGTCTGGACCTGACCTGATGCTGAAATATTTGTTGAATGATTGACTATTGAGAAAAAAACACCAGGCTATTAGTGCCGGGTTATTGGTAGCATCACCCCTGGAACTGGAGAGACAGGAAAGCATGTCCAAGAAGGGAGACGCAGGCAGTACAAACCTATACTTAGATTCCTTTGTCAATGGAATTTCATTTTGGCCGTTTGCATCCCTCACGTTGGACATATACTAGATTCTAGGTTGGTGGGTGATATCCGTCATAGGGTAAGCTAAAGGAGAAATGTCAAGTTTAGTGCCTTTTGTGGCTCATCATAAGTAGATTTTCATCCCCCACCCCTATACTGTCATGTTGTATTATTCTGAGGGATAATTTGAACAACTCAAAATTTGAAGCTGACTGTTTGGATTCAAATCCTGCTCCCAGCTGACTACCTGGGTTACCCTGGGCCAGTTACTTAATCATTCTATGGCTCATATATTAAACAAGCTAATACACGTAAAATGCTTGGAATAGTGCCTGATACCTGCCCCCCCTCACCCCATCTCTCAAATAAATAAAATCTTAAAAAAAAAAATTCTTGACATTAAACATCATATGAGTTTTTTTATTTCTCTCTCTAAAATAAAATCTTTTTTAAATAAAAAAATAAGATTTTATTTATTTATTAGAGAGAGTGTGAAATGAGCAGGGGGCATGGGCAGAGGGAGAGGAAGAAGCAGACATGTTGCTGAGCTCCATGTAGGTTCATCCCAGGACCCTGAGATCATGACCTGAGTGATGATCTTAAGCAGGTGCTTAACTGAGCCATCCAGGAACCCCCAGGAAGCTTATTTTATTTTTATTTTTTTTAAGCTTCTGGCTCACTAACATAATTTCTTCTACCTCTCTAAATACATTTTCTTGTTTTTTTGTTTTTTAGATTTTATTTATTTATTTACTTGTCGGACAGAGAACACAAACAGAGCTACAGGCGGAGCAGGCAGAAGGAGAAGCAGGCTGAGCAGGAAGCCTGATACAGGACTCGATTTCTGGACACTGAGATCATGAACTGAGCCAAAGGCAGATGCTTAACAGACTGAGCCACTCATGGGTCCCTTTCTTGGTCTTTTTTTTTTTTTTCAAGATTTTGTTTATTTATTTGACAGAGATCACAAGTAGGCAGAGAGGCAGGCAGAGAGAGAGGAAGGGAAGCAGGCTCCCTGCTGAGCAGAGAGCCTGATGCGGGGCTGGATCCCAGGACCCTGGGATCATGACCTGAGCAGCGGCTTAACCAACTGAGCCACCCAGGCACCCCTCTCGGTCTTTTTGATAGCACCTTTCTCTCCAGCCTTTCTGTGTAGAAGCTCATCCCTTAATCTCTCTACAGCTTCTCCTTTGATAGGCTAATCATGAACCCTTTAGGAGTCACCTATTGGTGACTCTGAAACACAGATATTCTATAATTTTTTTTAAATATTTTATTTATTTTACAAGTAGGCAGAGAGGCAGGCAGAGAGGGAGAGAGAGAGAGAGAGGAGGAAGCAGGCTTCCTGCCGAGCAGAGAGCCCGACGTGGGACTCGATCCCAGTACCCTGAGATCATGACCCGAGGTGAAGGCAGAGGCTTTAACCCACTGAGCCACCCAGGCACCCCCAGATATTCTAAAAGTAGAACAAAATCTGACCACCCCCTATGATTTCTGTGCAAACCACTGTGGTCATAGCTTAAGTTCTTACCGCATTCCATTGTGATTGCTTATAAGCTTCTCTCTCTTCCTAATTCGAGCATCTGGAGGCCAGCCTACTTTACTATTACTTTTTGTATTCCCAGTGCCTAACACAGTGCCCAGCACATATTATATGCTTAATAAATAGTGTTTGAGGGGCGCCTGGGTGGCTCAGTGGGTGAAGCCGCTGCCTTCGGCTCAGGTCATGATCTCACGTTTCTGGGATCGAGTCCCGCATCAGGCTCTCTGCTCAGCAGGGAGCCTGCTTCCCTCTCTATCTCTCTCTGCCTCCCTCTCTGTCTACTTGTGATCTCTCTCTCTCTGTCAAATAAATAAATAAATAAATCCTTTTAAAAATAAATAAATAAATAAATAAATAGTGTTTGAATGTAGGTGGATAAGGATGAGAAGCCAGGGAAAAATGAAGATTGATTGTAGTGAAGGTAAAGAGAGGGTGTTACTATTTCCTGTTAATTAACATAATAACTATATTTCAAATAGTTATTTGGACCTGATGTTTAGCTCTATATCAACCCCTGTGTTCAAGGCAAGCTTCCATTTGGATTAAATTGTGCCTTTCAGCTTCTCCTTTCCTGTCAGTTGTGTCAGTATTTTTCTAATTTGCAGGGTCAAATCTGAGGCATCTTTTACTTAACTGAAGAACTCAATAATACCTAATTTATATAGTGCTTTCCAATTCACTAAAGTTCACATAATACATTATTTTACTTACTCCAACCAATATCCCATGAAGTCCTTTTTTATAAATGTTCCAGAAGCTCAGAGAGGTTAAGTGACTTTCAGCCATAAACTGTTATAAATTATGTAATTTGCAGGGGGCAGAGCTAGCACTCTTTTTTTTTTTTTTTTAAAGATTTTATTTATTTGGCAGAGATCACAAGTAGGCAGAGAGGCAGGCAGAGAGAGAGGAGGAAGCAAGCTCCCTGCTGAGCCAAGAGCCCGATTCAAGGCTCGATCCCAGGACCCGGCTTGATCCCAGGACCCTGGGATCATGACCTGAGCTGACGGCAGAGGCTTTAACCCACTGAGCCACCCAGGTGTCCCAAGAGCTGGCACTCTTTTTTTTTTTTTTTTTTTTTAAGATTTTATTTATTTACTTGACAGAGATCACAAGTAGGCAGAAAGGCAGGCAGAGAGAGAGAGGAGGAAGCAGGCTCCCTGCCGAGCAGAGAGCCCGATGCGGAACTCGATCCCAGGACCCTGAGATCATGACCTGAGCCCAAGGCAGCGGCTTAACCCACTGAGCCACCCAGGCACCCAAGAGCTGGCACTCTTAAGGCAGGTCTTCTGACTCAAAGTCTCGCTTTACTGTCACACAACTGCCTATAATTCAGTCCATTTTCTTTATTTCACCTATTAGGAAACTGAAGTCTTCCCAAAGTAAAGTTTAGTACCAGGAAGGAGTATCAGTCTCAGAATATCAGTCCCAGAATACAGAAGGGTGGTTGGATTTGTCCCCAGTTTGGATTTCAGATACCACCATCCTTCTACTGCCAAAGTGCCATGATCCCCTCTTTTTTTTTTTTTTTTTTTTTATTTATTTGACAGATAGAGATCACAAGCAGGCAGAGAGGCAGGCAGAGAGAGAGGGGGGAAGCAGGCTCTCCACTGAGCAGAGAGCCCGACGTGGGGCTGGATCCCAAGACCCTGGGATCATGACCTGAGCCAAAGGCAGAGGCTTTAACCCACTGAGCCACCCAGGTGCCCCCCATGATCCCCTCTCGAAAATTTTCTCTTACAGATGGATCAGATTCTCTCCTTTTGCTTCAGAAAGTCTACTGCGGAATGGACTGAATAAAGGTAGAAACAAGAATGTCCCTGTGTTGGAGGACGCCTGGGTGGCTCAGTGGGTTAAAGCCTCTGCCTTTGGCTTGGGTCATGATCTCGGGGTCCTGGGATCAAGTCCCACATCAGGCTCTCTGCTCAGCAGGGAGCCTGCTTCCCTCTCTCAGTCTCTCTCTGCCTGCCTCTCTGCCTACTTGTGATCTCTGTCTGTCAAATAAATAAATAAAATCTTTTTTTTTTTTAAGATTTTATTTTTATTTATTTATTTGACAGAGAGAGAAATCACAAGTAGGCGGAGAGTCAGGCAGAGAGAGAGAGAGAGAAGCAGGCTCCCGCTGAGCAAAGAGCCCGATGCGGGGCTCGATCCCAGGACACTGAGATCATGACCTGAGCCGAAGGCAGCGGCTTAATCCACTGAGCCACCCAGGCGCCCCAATAAATAAAATCTTAAAAAAAAAAAAAGGAAGGGACGCCTGGGTGGCTCAGTTGGTTGGACGACTGCCTTCGGCTCAGGTCATGATCCTGGAGTCCTGGGATCGAGTCCCGCATCAGGCTCCCAGCTCCATGGGGAGTCTGCTTCTCTCTCTGACCTTCTCCTCGTTAATGCTCTCTCTCACTGTCTCTCTCTCAAGTAAATAAATAAAATCTTTAAAAAAAAAAAAAAGGAAAAAGAAAATGACAATCTAGACTCAAAGGACTGACAAGACTTTTCAAGCACCTTGTTCAGATTCACTAAGGCTTCCTCTGTAGAGAGGGCGCAACACCTCAGGACCTACTGTTGACTTTGTTTTGCTCTGTCTGGGCAGGTCTAATCCCTCTAGTGATGGTTAAGGCCAGGCAGTGTTCCTATGTTGTTGCCTTACCAAGTTCATGAGAACAAGTGTCTGTCCCTTTGTCCTGCCCTTGATTCTTTGCCAGCAATAATTCTGAGAGTAGAAGAGACATGACCATGTAGGTGTAGATACTTGATAAATTTACTTCATTGACTTCATAAGGTTAGCGGTTCTCAGATGCTTTCTCTACAAGGACTGGTTGACCTGCTGAGTTTCCTTTTTTTTTTTTTTTCTTTAAGATTTTATTTATTTATTTGTCAGAGAGAGAGAGCTCATGCACACAAGCAGGGAGAGCGGAAGGCAGAGCAGGCAGAGGGAGAAGCAGGCTCCCTGCTGAGCAAGGAGCCAGATGTGGGGACTTGATCCCTAGACCCTGGGGATCATGACCTGAGCCAAAGGCAGCTGCTCAACCGACTGAGCCACCCAGGCATCCCACCTGTTGAGTTTCTACTGGATTTATTAACTTTTTTTTTTTAAGCTCTTTTCTTCCTATGCAATAAATTTTCTCTGTTATCAATTTTTCTCAGTCACTCTTCTCCCTTGTTTTACATGTATTTCTTTTTTGTTAAGGTTTTATTTATTTATTTGACAGAGAAGATCACAAGGAGGCAGAGAGGCAGGCAGAGACAGAGGGGGAAGCAGGCTCCCCGCTGAGCAGAGAGCCTGATGCAGGGCTCATCCCAGGACCCTGAGATCATGACCTGAATGGAAGGCATCCCAGGACCCTGAGATCATGACCTGAATGGAAGGCAGAGGCTTAACCCACTGAGCCACCCAGGTGCCCCGTTATAGGTATTTCTAAGTTTACCTCCCTAAAACAAAAAAGGAGCTCATTGATGATTTCTCCCTCCTATTACTTTGCTACTACAATGCTAATAATGTTCATATCCCCATTATAATTTTCTATACCAAGCTATTTAAAATATCAACTTAATCATCACTTCTTTCCAAGAGTGATCTCTGTGAACTAGGCTTAGCTGCCATATCCAGAAGCTCTACTGACCACTACAGAAAGCATTGTCCCACTTTATTCTAGTGATTTTTTTTAAGTTGTATTTTTATTTTTTTTAGTAATCTCTACACCCAACATGGGGCTCAAACTCATGACCCCGAGATCCCAAGTCACATGTTCTTTTTTTTTTTTTTTTTTTATTAAAGATTTTTTTTTTATTTATTTATTTGACAGAGAGAAATCACAAGTAGATGGAGAGGCAGGCAGAGAGAGAGAGGGAAGCAGGCTCTCTGCTGAGCAGAGAGCCCGATGCGGGACTCGATCCCAGGACTCTGAGATCATGACCTGAGCCGAAGGCAGCGGCTTAACCCACTGAGCCACCCAGGCGCCCCCAAGTCACATGTTCTGACTGAGCCAGACAGGTGCCCCTATTCTAGTGTTTTAAAGTGTGGTCATGTTCTCCTTGCCATTTTCTTTTCTTTTTTTTTTTTTTTTAAGATTTTATTTGACAGGCAGAGATCACAAGGAGGCAGAGAGGCAGAGAGAGAGAGGAGGAAGCAGGCTCCCTGCTGAGCAGAGAGCCTGATGTGGGGCTCAATCCCAGAACCCTGAGACCATGACCCAAGCTGAAGGCAGAGGCCTAACCCACTGAGCCACCCAGGCACCCCTCCTTGCCATTTTCTAATGTAGTTGTAATTGCTCTGTCATCTCTTTTATATAAGTTCACTTTCTTATCATTTAGTTACTTGTGGGCTGGATGGCATATTTTCTTGTTTCCCCTGGATTTTAGAGCACTCTGGAATGTCATTAATAATATTCTGGGCAAGGGCGCCTGGGTGGCTCAGTGGGTTAAGCCGCTGCCTTCGGCTCAGGTCATGATCTCAGGGTCCTGGGATCGAGTCCCGCATCGGGCTCTCTGCTCAGCAGGGAGCCTGCTTCTCTCTCTCTCTCTCTCTGCCTGCCTCTCCATCTACTTGTGGTTTCTCTCTGTCAAGTAAATAAATAAAATCTTTGGGAAAAAAAAAATAATAATAATATTCTGGGCAAGATGATCCTTCCACGAGAGGACTTAGCTTAGTTCAAAGAAATCAGTTCCATTCAGCTCTATGGCATGGGGAGTGGGGGGGTACCATATTTTTCTGTAAAGGGCCAGATAGTAATATTTTAGGCTTTGCAGGCCAAGAGGAAAATCAACAGGATTATTTATGTAGGTACTTGTATAACAAGAGAAAAAATTCCTACAAATGTGTTAAATCCAATTCAAAATATAACAGTAATTGAGGGGGGACCTGAGTGGCTCAGTGTGTTAAAGCCTCTACCTTTGGCTCAGGTCATGATCCCAGGGTCCTGGGATCCAGCCCCAGATCGGGCTCTCTGCTCAGCAGGGAGCCTGCTTCCCTCTCTCTCTCTCTCTCTCTCTGCCTGCTTCTCTGCCTACTTGTGACTGTCAAATAAATAAATAAAATCTTTAAAAAAAATAACAGTAATTGAGTATAACTTTCTTATCATCCATGTATGTGAATGAGAAGAATGAAATTCTATGGGATGACATTTTGCTTAATTGGGTTCAAGGTTGGTGTTCCGTATGATCAGATATTGAGCTATTAATGCCGATCTGTAATGAGACTTTACATATATCATCTTTGAAAACGTCTCCATCCAAATGGTACAGCCCATATTGCTATCAGTCCATGAGCATGATTTTAGTTGAGCATATTTATTGTTGAAAGGCATGTACAGAATTCTGTTAGATTCTTCTCCCTGTGTTTGCCTTTTAGGCTATTATTACATTGCAGATTAGTCATTTGCATTTGAAGGTTAGGTGGAAGCTCCTCAATTGCACAATTAAGTGGATTTTGAAATATGGAAATTTCCATTGCACTTGACATCAAGGTCTGGAGATATTGCTTCTTGTTTTAATTTTTGACATTACAGGAAGTGTATAAAGCTGTTTCACATTCTTTGTGATTCAAAACATTATTGGCAAAATGATTGCTACTGTATACACTTCACATATGAGCACTCTTCTGCTCTGTAATTTTAGTTTGAATTAATTGACAAACACTATCAAGCCTGTAGCAAAGCCAATTTCCAGTTATTCAGTAATGATGGTTTGGAATATTTCTGTGTTTTGAAAAATTTCAATCTTGGCTCTGAGCTGGGGGAAGAAAACTGCAATAAAACTTTATCACTGCTAAGCCATCAAAATGCTATAGAGTAGAGCAAGTCACAATATTCAGCTATCTCTGACAAAACTTCATAGACCTGATGATGGATAAATACAACAGCAAATGAAGTTCAGTGTTGATAATTCTAGTTCAATAACATATGATAGATTCAAATATTTTCTGCAAGTTAGTTCCTGATGAGTAATTTGAGTCCAGTGAAGAACCATAGGCTCTAAAGTTCTTCTCTCTTCTAGACCTTCATAAATTTATCCAACTAAGCCTTCTGCCTCACAAAGTTTTACCTCCATCAATTAACACATCTTAGCAGATTCCCCTTCAGGTTTTATCTTATTAGTGTTTTCTCAGTTTTTTCAAAGGTATTCTTGCCTGTTGTTCCATGCAGATTCCTCAAAGAGCCTTATTTTTCAGTGACTTCAGACTTGGCATTGACACCTCAAACAACAGCAACTGAGCACTGTTGGTAACATCTCTCATCCCATTGGTAATCATCAAGGAAAATCACTCAATATCATTGGTTTTTTGGTTTGGTTTGTTTTGGTCAGGAACATCTTAGCTGTGTCCTTCCCTTGCCCGGAAGGACTTCAGTGTTGCTATAGCTGAATATAATCTAGATTTACAGATGACTTCGCCTTTCCTTCTTGTAAGCAACATATTTTGTGTGTGTGGGGTTTTAAAGTTTTCTTTTCTGATACTGTCAGAGTGACAATGTGAATAATTGTCCCATTTTTCCAATTTTTAAAAAATTTATATTTATATTACTTATTTAAGTAGTCTCTACACAAAATATGGGGTTTGAACTCTCAACCTCAAGATTAAGAGCCAACTGAGTCAGCCAGGCACCCCCATGTTTTATGTTTTTGATGTCATATTTTACTTTTTTTCTTAAATTTATTTTTTTAGAGGGGGAGGGGAAAAAGGAGAGGGAGAAAGAGAACCCAAAGCAGGGTCCACCCTTGGATCCTGACATGGGGCTCGATCTCACAACCCTGAGATCATTCCCTGAGCCGAAATCAAGAGCTGGACGGTCAACCAACCCAGCCATCCAGGCAACCCACATTTGACGTCTTTTTATCTTGTGTATCCCTTAACCAGTTATGGTCATCATAGTAATTTTTAATACTTTCCTGTTTTAGCCTTCATAAGTGCCCTTACTATATATATTTACCTTTCCAGTGAGATTTCTTCTTTCATGTTTTCTTATATTAATTAGGGTCCTTTCTTTTCATCTTAACATTCCTTATAAGGCCCTTTTTAGTGGTGGTGCTTGTGCTTTAGCTTCTGCTTGTCAGGAAAACTCTTCATCTCTCCTTCAATTCTGAATAACTGTGCTGGGTAGAGTGCTGTTTGCTGAAAGGTCCCCCCCCCCTTTCTTGAACATATCATGCCAGTCCTTTCTGGCCTGCAAAGCTACTGCTGCTGCTTTTTTTAAAAAAAAGGTTTTTATATATTTGAGAGAGAGCGAGAGGGAGCATGGGCAGGAGGAGGGGCAGAGGGAGAGGGAGAAGCAGGCTCCCTGCTGAGCAGAGAGCCCCATGAGGGGCTCAATCTCAGGGTCCTGGGATCATGACCTGAGCCGAAGGCAGATGCTTAACCAACTGAGCCACCCAGGTACCCAGGCCTGCAAAGTTTCTTTTGTAAAATCCGCTGATATTCTAATGGGGTTTCCCTTGTACAAAACAAGTTGTTTTTCTCTTGCTGCTTTTAACATTTTTTTCTTTAATTTTGACATTTTAATTATAATGTGTCTTGGTGTGAGTCCCCTTGAGTTTATTATATATGGAATTCTTAGGGCTTCTTGAATCTGGTTACTTTCCTGGGTTAGGGAAGTTTTCAGCTATTATTTCTTCAAAAAATATGTCTGCCCTTTTCTCTTCTTAACTCCTTCTGGGAGTCCTACAATGCAAATGTTAGTCCTTTGATGTTATCCATAACTCCTTATGCTGTCTTTACTTTTTTTCTTTTTTCTTTTTGCTGCTCTGATTGACTGAGTTCTGCTGCATTGTCTTCCAGTTGACTGATTCTTTCTTCTGCTTCATCTAGTCTGGTGATAAACCCTGGTGTAGTTCTTATGTCAGTTATTGAATTCTACAGCTATTTGACTTCTATTTGGTACCTATATTTTCCATCTCTTTGTTGAAATTCTCACTGTGTTGATCCATTCTTCTCCCCAGTTTGGTGAGCATCTTATGATCCTTACTTTATACTCTTTATCAGGGAAATTACTTCTCCCTGTTTCATTAAAGTTTTTCCCCCCTGAGGTTTTATCTTGTTCTTTCATTTGGTATATATTCCTCCATTTCTTCATTTTGCTTGACTCTGTTTCTGTACAGTAGATGAAACAGCTACCTCTGACAGTCTTGAAACAATGGCCTCATGTAGGAGGTAGTTCTTGTCATTCAAACCTGCCCCAGTTCTTTGTTGTCCCCCCAAACCTTTGTGCTTGGACAGGCAATGTATTATATTTCTAATAGCCCCCTTTAGTTGAAGCTGTGTCAAGACCTGTCAGTGTCTCAAACTGAGGGAGATCTCAGTGCCTAGATGCAGGTTGTTTGAAAGCCAGACTCTCAGGCAGCAGCTTTAAAAAATATGCACATATATATGGTCTAATGGGACTACACCCATAAGTGCTACTGGGCAGACAATCTGGCAGTGACTTCTGGGCATCAGTTGCAAAAATCCCATGATGATTAGCTACTAGGCCTCCTTCACAGGAAGGCAGCTCCTGCATCCATTGCCTCTTGCTGTGCCCAGGGTGTGGTAATTTTTTAAGAACTCTTTCTCCATTGGTTACAATCCTGTGGGATCCTGCACCATAGGTCTCACCAAAGCCAGGCAATGTAGAGGTGTCCCTGACAACAGAGACAAAAATCAGGGTGCCAGATGGGGCTACAAGCTCCTTTCTGAGTGACCCTGATTATTACAGTCCCATAGGACCAGGAACGCAATCTCTCTCGGCCTCCAGAGCCAGAGCCTGACATATGTAAAAGCTTCCTTCTGGAAGATACTAGTGCTCTGGAGCATGGCAAAGGGTGAGTGCAAAGATGGCACCTACCAATCCATCCCAGAGAGTACTCCAGCATGCTCCTAGATGTGTGTGGAAAATTACTTAGATGCCTGCCCCTCTGGCCTACCCTTCAATATAAGCAGGTGGGCCTCTCTCACTTGAAGTCTGGGCTGTATGGGCTGCCTCTGAGCTGGGCTCTGGGCTGTGGAAGTCCAAGCTTCCAGGTCCTTTAAGAGCCATCATCTCTCCGATTGCTACAGTTGTGTGGGTTTGGGAAGGGGGCCACACTGCTTTTCAGAGTGAGGTGTTCTGGGGGCTTGCCTCTCAGGTGCAGGTCCTAAAAGTTGAGGGTTCACCTCAACTGACATGGGGTTCAAACCCTTTACTCCTCAGGGAGTTTTGAATTTTCTATCGGTTGTGGGTTGCTGCATTAGGAGTAGAGATTATGGTGAGACTGTTTCTCAGCTTCTCCTAGCCACTTCAGTGTGGCCTTCTCATTTGCCTGAAGAATAGTTGTCATTTCACAGGGCTTTAGGGTTGTTGCTTTTTTTAAGAAGAAATTGTTCCATTTGTTGCTGTAGACTTAATGTGTCTGTGGGAGGAGATGAGCTCAGGATCTTCCTGTATCACCATCTTGAACTAGAACCTGTCTTGTTCTTAATTGAGTGTTGATGATACCCCCAGTGGCCTCTCATCTTTGAACAACTGTTCTCACTAAATGACTAAGAGTCCAAAATAAGTGTATTTTCTGTGGACACAATCTAATTACCTTAGCATCAGTGAGCAGCTTTCTTTGGCTAACAAATGAGCCACTTGGAAATCACTTTGATTGCAACTTCATTTTCATTTATTTTTGTGAAGAAATTCTGATGAGCTATGAGCCATTCCATCTTGAATTTTTTGTCTTTTTCTGGCTGTTGTTCTCCCGCGAGTTGGGGATACCATGATAATGGATTAGCGTAATATATTAGTGATATATGTTGCATTCTTTCAGCACAGATATGATGTCACTGTATGATAAACCCAATGCACTGCCATTTAATTCAAAACCAAAAAAATTCTACCCTCCACTTTGCCTTGGAAGTGAGTTTGCTTTTCTTCTTTTCACAATGGACATGCATGGGAGTAAAAAACTGAAATGCCATGGTGCAATGACAACATGGCATTTGGAGCTCTGTTGAGTTATAAACTGTGTCACTGCGATCTGTAGGGTGCACAGTAGAGCAGCAGTGCAAAAGGAGGAAGGATCCACAGATAGTCTCTATCACAACGATTCGACTATGCCACCATAGTAGGAAAGTGGCCATAAACAACATGTGGCTTTCTTCCGATGGGTGTGAGTATAGATTTCTTTTTTTTTTTTTTAAGATTTTATTTATTTGACAGACAGAGATCACAAGTAGGCAGAGAGGCAGGCAGAGAGAGAGAGGAGGAAACAGACTCCCGCTGAGCAGAGAGCCTGATGTGGGGCTCGCTCCCAGGACCCCAGGATCATGACCTGAGCTGAAGGCAGAGGCTTTAACCCACTGAGCCACCCAGGTGCCCCTGTAGATATATTTCAATAAAACATTATGGATCCTGAAATTTGAATTTCATGTAATTTTCATTTGTCATGAAATATCCTTCTTTTCATTTCTTCCCCCCAACTCAGCCATTTAAAGATGTAAAGCCATTCTTGGGCCATAGGCCATACAAAAAGTCAGGGGCTACGTTTGGGCTGTGAAACATTGTTTGCCATCTTCCATATGGAATGTGTGCTCTGTCCTGATCCCAGTGTGACTTAGGGTTTTTTAGGGTCACTACCACAACCTCTACAGACCTTCTGTCCCCTGAAAAAGCCCCTTATTACCATCTCTGACCATCTACCCCTGATAATTAAATACAGTGTTTACTTGCATCTTACTCCATCTCTATGTCTGACCAGCTCCATATTTCAGACAGCCTGGCACACCATCCCTGGTTACATCCCACAGCACCATCAACATTTATCATTTATCCCACCCAGATGGAGCTCCTTCATCTAGGGATAGTATTCCATCCATAAGGGGGGGACTTTTTTTTTTTTAAGATTTTTTAATTTATTTGACAACGAGAGAGAGAGAGAACACAAGTAAGGGAGGAACAGGCAGAGGGACAGGGAGAAGCAGGCTTTCCGCTGAGCAGAGAGCGGGATGTGGGACTTGAACCAAGGACCCTGGGATCATGACCTGAGCCAAAGGCAGCCGCTTAACCATCTGAGCCACCCAGGCACTGCTATAACGGGGGACTTGAGCCATCAGAATTAGGTTCTAGAACACAGAGCAAAGACCAAAAACTACCCACGCCCACAACACAAAGCTGCAGTTGACCCCTGAACAACATAGGTTTGAACTACGGGAGTCCACTTACATGTGGATCTTTATTGATAAATACACTACAGTATTACAAATGTATTTTCTTTTCCTTTTTTTTTTTTTAAGATTTTGTTTATTTGAGAGAGAGGGGAGAGAGCAGAGCAAGAGAGAGAGAGCAAGAATAGGGTAGCGGGGAAGGGGCAGAGGGAGAGGGAGAAGCCGTTTCCCTGCTGGGCATCAAGCAGACATGGGGCTTGATCCCAGGACCCTGACTGGGATCATGACCTGAGCCGAAGGAAGACGCTTAACCAAATGAGCCACTCAGGCTCCCCTTCCTGTGATTTCTTTCCCTCCTCCCCTTCCTTCCTCCCTTCCTTCCTTTTTCTTCCTTTCAAGATTTTATTAATTTGAGAGAGAACAAGTGAGGGAGAGAGAGAGTGCAAGCTGGGGCAGGGGGAGAGGCAGAGGGAAGGGAGAAGCAGACTGCCTGCTGAGCAGGGAGCCCAGTGCAGGGCTGGATCCCAGGACCCTGAGATCAGAACCTGAGCTTGAAGGCAGTCACGACTGAGCCACCCAGGTGCCCCAACAGTTAAGTTTTTGTGGAGTCAAAAGTTACATGTGGACGTTTTTATAAGACTATTTATTTTTTGTATTTATTTGAGACAGAGAGAGAACACGAGTGGGGGAGGGTGGCCAGTGGGGAAGGGCAGAGGCAGAAGGAGATCCAGGACCCTGAGATTATGACCGGAACTGAAGGCAGATGCTTAAACAACTGAGCCACCCAGGCACCCTTACCTGTGGAGTTTGATTGCACAGAATTTTTTACTAACCCCTGTGTTGTTCAAGGGTCAACTGTACTTCTCTGACCCCGTGTTTCATCTGAGACTGAGGCATAAAACAGTGATTCTTTATTTTTTTTTTTTTAAGATTTATTTATTTATTTGTTTGAAAGAGAGAGAGAAAGAGGAGAGCACGAGAAGGGGAGGGTCAGAAGGAGAAGCAGAGTCCCTGCCAAGCAGGGAGCCCGCTGTGAGACTCAATCCTGGGACTCCAGGATCGTGACCTGAGCCAAAAGCAGTCGCTCAACCAAATGAGCCACCCAGGCATCCCTAAACTTTGCTGAACATTTGATCACTTGAGCAGCATAAAAACAAAAAAAATAAAACA
Organism: Mustela erminea; assembly: GCF_009829155.1. Taxonomy (NCBI): domain Eukaryota; kingdom Metazoa; phylum Chordata; class Mammalia; order Carnivora; family Mustelidae; genus Mustela; species Mustela erminea. Next base: position 63,566,196 of record NC_045626.1, read on the forward strand.
AACCCTCCCCAACCCACCCGGGCCCCATCTTAAGAGACTCATGTAATTGACCTGTAGAGTCCTGAGTTATATTTAACAACAACAACAAAACAAAAACAGGTAATGCATTCTTATGGTTCAAATAAAAAAAATGATATACCTATCCCATCTATCTTGGAGGCCACTTTAGTTTCCCACTTTTATTTGCCCTTTGTGTATTACACAAGTGATTATTTATGCAAGTAAAAATAATAAGAATGTTTTATTTTCTTGGGCGCCAGGGTGGCTCAGTCGGTTGAGTGTCTGACTCTGGGTTTCAGCTCAGGTCTCGATTTCAGGGTCGTGAGTTTAAAATTAAGCACTGCATTGGGCCCCAATGGGTGTGGAGTCTACTAAAAAAAATATTATTTTCCCTTTTCTTACACTAAAAGCAGCCTTATATCCACACTTATGCATCTGGCTTTTAAAAAATCTAATAATATATCTTAGAAACATTTCCATGTCAGTATGTAGAGATCTCTTTTGCTGTTGATTTTTACATTTGCATACTATTCTACTATGAAGATATACCATCGTTTATTTAACCTGTCTCTATAGGATTCCCAAACTCCTGTTGTAAACTGTGCCTTGAAGTATAACTTTGTATGCATATAATTTCATATATATACAGGTTTCTTAGCCAGTTGAGGCTGTGATAATAAATTACCAACAACTGGGTGGCTTATACACAGAAATTTATTTCTCATAGTTCTGGTGGCTGGGAAATCCAAGGTCAAGTACACCTGCATATTCAGTGTCTGGTGAGAGCCCACTTCCTGGTTCCTGTGTCCTTAAATGGCAGAAGGAAGGGGAGAGGGGCCTCTTTCTCTCCACCCCCCCCCTTTTTTTTTTGAGGATGAGTCATGCAGGCAGGAAAGTTTATTAAGGAGAGAGTATACTCGACATGTGGGAGCAGGTGGGCTTAGGGGAGAGCTGCCTGGGGTCTCTTTGAAAAAGGCACTAATTAGGGGCACTTGGGTGGCTCAGTGGGTTAAAGCCTCTGCCTTCGGCTCAGGTCATGACCCATGGTCCTGGAGTCAAGCCCCACATCCGGCTCTCTGCTCAGCAGGGAGCCTGCTTCCTCCTCTCTCTCCCTGCCTGCCTCTCTGCCTACTTGTGATGTCTGTCTCTCAAATAAATAAATAAAACCTTAAAAAAGAAAAAAAAGACACTAATTAGGGATGCCTGAGTGGCTCAGTTGGTTAAGTGTCTGCCTTCGGCTCAGGTCATGATCTGAGGGTCCTGGGATTGAGCCCCACATTGGGCTCCCTGCTTGGCAGGAAGCCTCCCTCTCCCTCTCCAACTATCCCTGCTTGTGTTCCCTCTCTTGCTGTGTCTCTCTCTGTCAAATAAATGAACAAAATCTTAAAAAGTAAAATAAAATAACTTTCAGTGAATAACCATAGCATTCATGCTATATAACTTACATCGCAGGAGGCAGAATGGTCATTCTGTAATAGTAGGAGCCAGAACTAGAAATCTTTGCCTAAATACAAGACTCCATGCTTACATGTTATGAGACTTGCATCAACCATCTCTATTTGAGGAAGTATCTTTTTTAAAAAAATTATTTATTAGAGAGAGAGAGAGAGAGTCCATGAACGTGCATGGAGAGGGAAGGGTAGATTGAGGGAGAGACCAAATCTCAAGCAGACTCTGCCTTGAGGTGGAGCCTGACCAAGAGTCAGGCGCTTAACTGACTGAGCCACCCAGGCGCCCCTGAGGGAGGAAGTAGCTACTAATTGCTCTTCACTGTATTCTCATCTCTCTAAGGATAAAAATCTCATTTTAATGATGTAGGCAGAAGACAGGAGACTCAATCCCAAGTCCCCCTTCGTTAATACAAGACTAAAATCTGAAAAGCTGCTATAAAATCATGAACATTATTTTCCCCACGTCAGTCCCTGTTTCCACGTGTTTTATTTCCTACCCATTAAAATAGTGGCTCCTCTGAACATCTTTGCTTCTGAAAATGAAGAGTTTGGTTGTGTTGTTGTTGTTGTTTAAGATCTTATTTATTTGGGGTGCTGGGGTGGCTCAGTGAGTTAAACCTCTGCCTTCAGCTCAGGTCATGATCTCAGGGTCCTGGGATCGAGCCCCACATGGGGCTTCTCTGCTCAGCAGGGAGCCTGCTTTCCCCTTTCTCTCTGCCTGCCTCTCTGCCTACTTGTGATCTCTTTCTCTCTGTGTCAAATAAATAAATAAAATCTTAAAAAAAAAAAGATCTTATTTACTTATTTGAGAGAGAGGGAGAGAAGGTGAGTGGGGGAGATACAGCACGCTCTCTCGAGCAGTAGGGAGGAGCAGACAGAGAGAGACAAGCAGACTCCATGCCCAGCATGGAGCCAGAGGTGGGGCTCTATCCCACATCCCTGAGATTGTGACCTGAGCCAAAATCAAGAGTCGGATGCTTAACCTACTGAGCCACCCAGGTGCCCCAACTTTGTTTTTTTTCAAACCCCAGGTCGCCTAGGATCGTCCTACGCCATTCCTCATCCAAAACCTGTTCAAAAAGCAGTCAAAATTCAGAGCACCTGGGTGGCCCAGTCTGTTAGGCATCCGACTCGGTCTGCCTCAGGTCATGATCTCAGGGTCACAGGATTAAGCAGGAGCAGGGAGTTGGCTTGTCTCCCTCTCCCTCTGTCCCTCTGCCCTCCCTTCTCACATGAGCACAGGCTCACTCATTCTATCTCTAAAATAAATTAAAAAAAAAAATATTTTTTTAAATGGTAGTGACAACTCAGGTCAGTCTAACCTTCCTGGGATTAGGTAATCAGATCAATTGGTCTATACCTGCAACACCAGAGCGACTCAGGATCTTACAAAAGTTTACTCACCAGCCATTCATGGTATAATCATCTTAGCCAGGCAAGCTTTCTGTTGCAATAATTAGAAACTGCTTCAAAACAGCATGAGCGGTTAAGGGCATTTGTCATTTCCCAGAACACAAAGTCTGTAGTAGGGCAGCTCAAGACGTAGGATCTCCAGACCCTAGGTCTGCTTCTCTGTGACTGTCTTGGTTCTAACCACATTCAGATTTTGACTTCATTCTCTCACTGGTGTCTAGATGTCTGCAACCACCCCAGGCCTCACATCCAGTCATGAAAATGTCCAGTGGAAGAAGGAGTGTTATTTTTTCGTGTGTGTCCCTTTTTAATAGCAAACAGCACTTCCTCAAGGAACCTGCCAAGAATTTCCCCTTCCCGTCCCCACCACATTGGGTCACATGTCCCTTTCTAAAGCAAGCACCAGCAAGAATGGGGCAAGCCATGCCCAGCCTAGACCAAGCAGGACTGTGGCTTTGTCTTCAGAAAGAAGGAAAAATGCCTCCTGTGAGCCATTCAAGCAAATGTGGACTGAAATTTTGAAAAAGAAAACCTTTCTAAGATCCTGAGGTAATGGACATTAATGTGATGACTAAACTCAGCACGCGTGATGTGCTGAGCATCTTCTGGAAACTAGGATTGGGGACTCAAAGGTGAGTCCTGCATGGCTCTCTCTAGTGGTGCTCAGTCTAGGGAAGGAATCAGAACTTCCCTAAGCCATCACCAGATTTTAACCCAGTTCCTCAACAGCATTCCTCTAGAGAATGGGGCTTTCGGTTATGATGAGAATTTCATTCACCACCCCGAGTTTTATTGAGATATAATTGACATATAACATAGTATTAGCTTCAGGTGTACCTGATTGCATACATGTATATACAGCAAAATGGTTACCACAGTAAGTTAGGATCCATCATCTCACAGAGTTGTTTTTCTTGTGATTTAAATACAGTATTGTTAACCATAATCACCAGGCTGTACGTGACATCCCCAGAACTTATTTATCTTGTAACTAGAAGTTTCTATCTTTTAACCACCTTCACTCATTTCACCCATCCCCTACCCCCACCTCTGGTAACCCCCAAACTGTTCTCTGTGTCTGCGTGGGATTTTTTTAGATTTTATACATAAGTGAGGTCATACAATATTTTTCTTTCTCTGTCTGATTTGTTTCATTTAGCTTAATGCCCTCAACACCCATCATGTTGTTACAAATGGCAAGATTTCCTTCCCTTTTTTGGCTGAATATTATTCCATTCCATATATATACATATCTATGTGTACACACACACACACACACACCCCACATTTTCTTCATCCATCCATCCATCCATCCATCAGCGGACACTTAGGTTCTTTCCCTGTTTTGACTGTTGTAAATAATGCCGCTATGAATGTGGGGGGTACAAATACCTTTTTCGGTGATTTCATTTCTTTTGGATAAATACCCAGAAGTGGAATCACTAGATCACATGGTAGTTCTATTTTTAATTTTTTGAGGAACCTCCATACTGTTTTCCATAGTGGCTGTCCCAATTAATTTACTTTCCCACTGACAGTGCAGAAGGGTTCCCTTTTCTCCACATCCTCGCCAACACCTGCTTTTTCTTGTCTTTTTGATAATACCCATTCTAACAGGCAAGAGGTCATATCTACCTCACTGTAGTTTTGATTTGCATTGTTTTCACTACCTGTTAGCCAAGAATTTCACTTTCTTACCAGTGAGGGAGACAAACCTTGAGAGACTCTTAATCTCAGGAAACAGACTGAGGGATGCTGGAGGGGAGGGGGGGTGAGAGGGATGGGGTGGCTAGGGGATGGACATTGGGGAGGCTCTGGGCTATGGTGAGCGCTGTGAATTGTGTAAGACTGATGAATCACAGACCTGTACCCCTGAAACAAACAACACGTTATATGTTAATAATAATAATAAAAATTTCATTTTCTTGCTCTCCCCTTGCCCTTTTCTTTTTTTTTTTAACCATTCACTTAATCAAAACCTACGAGTGCCTCCTCTGTGCCAGGCACAATGCTCTCGAGTCCTATCTTCAAAGAGCTTACACTCCAGCTTAAATGCTTTGATGACTGTATTTCTTGTTGTAAATGAATAGTTATGGGCTTCCTTCTCGTTTTAAAATTCTTTGTGATTTTGGTTAGAAACCGTATGAAACAGCCCCCTCTGGGCCTGTGGACTCGGGGGCCGCCATATTTGCTGCCATGGAGGTTTGTCATGTGTTGCCTCAGCTGGCCAACTGGCTTTTGTCATAACCACAGTGGGAGCCAACAGAGGGTCTTTTTTTTTTTTTTTTTAAAAGATTTTATTTATTTATTTGACAGAGAGATCACAAGTAGGCAGAGAGAGAGAGGGGAAACTGAGGCTCCCCACTGAGCAGAAAGCCTGATGCGGGGCTCCATCCCAGGATCTTGAGATCATGACCTGAGCCAAAGGCAGAGGCTTAACCCACTGAGACACCCAGGCACCCCCAATAGAGGGTCTCTTAAGTGGTGGAATGACAGGATCAGCATTAGCCTATCTCCGAAAATGGGAAACTTGGAAACAAAACACATTAAAGAAAAAAAAAAAAGTTGAATCAACCCACAGCAGAACTTGGATTTTAAGTTAATTTCTAACTCGCCTGTAGGCACTGTTGGTCTCAAAGATTCATCTCTGGCCTTGGGGAGCCCCTGCCAGGTAAGCAGTTTCCTGCACATTTGTAATAACTTGCTTTGCTCCCTGCTCTGAGCCTCCTTTCGAGTCAAGACCTGCCAAGGCTTTGGGTTATTCTTCCGGGAGAATTTAAAGTCATTCTTCTGGGGAAAGGTCAACCTCAAGTCAGCTTGGCTTCCAGTTGTGCTCTGAGCTGAGCACTAGTTCTAACACCCAGACTTCTGTGTTGTGAACCTGGTCAAGGAACCAGACCTTTGCCTTGGGGCTCAGGACAGAGTTTTGACTTCTGACTTGCCCCTGCCAGCTGGCTCTGGGGTGGAGGCCTGCTCTTGAACTCCAGGGGCATCGTAAGGAACCTTCCCTACCTGCTGCCGAGCAGCCACATAACGTTCTGGTAGTTCCAGGGCTAGAAACCCCACTACTCTAGTGGTTGTTATTGACTTTTTTTTTTTTTTTTTTTTTTTTAAGATCCATGGTATGTGTTAATTGCCAGGGTCCTTCTGAGTCCCCAGTGTTAGCTGGGTCTTTGACAATCTTTTCCTTGATAATCTACCCCTTTCATCCTCTAGCTCAGCCCCCACCTATTTCAGCCTCACACAGAAAAGGCGATGTCAGCTTCCTCCCAGCTGTGTGGGCCTGTGTGTACAAGTCCCAATCCACAGTAACACAGAATGTGACATTATTTGGAGATAAGGTCTTCACGGAAGTTATTAGAGTGGACCCTGATATGTCTGGTGTCCTTCAAAACAGTTATTAGAGTGGACCCTGATATGTCTGGTGTCCTCAAAACACCCAGGGCACCTGGGTGGCTTGGTCAGTGAAGCGTCTGCCTGCCACTCAGCTCATGATCTCTGAGTCCTGGGATTAAGCCCTGTGTCAGGCTCCCTGCTCAGTGGGAGTCTGCTTCTCCTTCTCCCTCTGTTCCTCCCCTGCTCGTGCTCTCTCTCTAATAAATAAAAAATCTTTTTTTAAAGGGTTAATTTCTTTTTTTTTTCTTAAGATTTTATTTATGTATTCAACACATAGAGACATAGCGAGAGAGGGAACACAAGCAGGGGGAGTGGGAGGCAGAGGGAGAAACAGGCTTCCTCCTGAGCAGGGAGCCCGATGTGGGGCTCAATTCCAAGACCCTGGGTCATGACCTGAGCTGAGAGCAGACACCCAACGACTGAGCCATCCAGGTGCCCCAAAAAGGGTTAATTTCGACATAAAGTGGTTGACAGAGGGAAGATGATGTGAAGATAAGGGAGAATGTCACTTGAGCCTGAAGACAGCCATCTACAAAGGAGAGATCTTTCCCTCACCACCCTCAGAAGGAACCAACACTGTCAACCCCTCGATTTTGAACTTCTAGCTTCCAGAACCGAGATAATACATTTCTGTCACTTATGCCACCAGTTTGTGGTACTTTGGTAAGGCAGCATGAGCACACGAAAGCTATTTTCATGTCCCAGTCTTTCTTTACTTCTTTTTCTGGAAAGAAGTATCTCTTCTTGGGTCTGTGGAACCTTTCTCCTCATCTGCTCTTTCTCCTTAACCTTCACCTAAGGTCCAGTTTCTCTCATGGTCCTGTCTTCTACCCCCTTCCTAGTTTACCACCCTGTCTTTCTTCTTCATAGTCCCAAGTTTAAGAAAGTAATCTCAGGGGAAAAAAAAAAAAAGAAAAAGAAAGAAAGTAATCTTGGGGTGCCTGGGTGGGTCATTCGTTAAGCATCTGCCTTCAGCTCAGGTCACGATCCCAGCCTGCATCGGGCTCCCTGCTCAGTGGGAAGCCTGCTTCTCCCTCTTCTGCTCCCCACCTCGTGTTCCCTCTCTTGCTGTCTCTCTCTGTCAAGTAATCTCCTCCTTTGCTGCCTCTTCATTTCATAGCCCTTATAATCTGGGTTCCCCCCAAGCCACTCCACTGAAACCACCCTTCTGCCTTAATGTTCTTCCCCTACAGTATTTGAGGACACTGATCGTTCCCTCCTTAGAACTCTGCCTCTGCTTTCTGATCACTCTTCTCTTCCCACCTTTTGAGCTGGGTTCTTTTAGAGGCTTCTGGCCTCTAGCCTGTTTCAGGTTTCAGTTGTAGCTCCCTCTCTCTCTTCTGGGACACCCTCCTTCACCTGCCTGGCTTCAGTTACCACCTATAATCTGACAACTCACAGATCCTTTCCACCCGTTTCCCAAGCTCCAGGCCTGCACGGTGAATTCTTAGTATACTAATTGCTTTCTTGTGTATCATCTTCTTTCCCATGAGAATATGAGTTTCCTGAGAATAGGGCTTTTGGCCTGTTTCGTGCACAACCATTGGCCCAGCACCTACATTCTGTCTGGATGTCCCTCAAACTCTTCATTTTCCTCTGCCCATCACCCCAGACTTGCTTGGGTTTTTGTATTCCTTAAAGCTGTCTGCAACTAGTTCCTGTGGTCAGAAATCTGAGTGCTATCTTCACCCCCTCCCTCACTTGGCAAATCCATCCCTAATACCTGCCCTGCCTAAGGCTCTCTGAGGTCCACCCCCTCCCTCCCTGCCACACTCTAGTGTGGTCCCTTCTTCAGCTTCTGCCCGAACCATTACTGAGTTCTTCTCTTGAGCCCATTCCCAGCTTGTTCTCCTCTCTGACCTAAGGGTGATATCCCCCCTTGAAATATACACATTGGTTTGCTTTTCCCACAAAATTGGGACCACAGTGCAACATCAGTTCTATGTCCATTCTTTCCCCATAATGTAAATCTTGCAAGCATCATCCTGTATGCTCTGGAAGCTTTCTGTAACTTCAACTGTCTACCGCAGCTGGGGGTGAGCCACAATATAGTCTACCATTTCCTTAGTGAGGTTGTTTCTCGGCCTTTTTGTTCTTATAAATAATGCTGTCATTCATCTTTACGGTCCTTCCAAAACGCAAATCTGGCCACGTTACTCTCTCACTTAGAATCTGTCAGTGCCTCCCTGTCATGGAAGGTCAGTTTTATCTGACTCCTTGAGATGGCCCAACAGGCCTTTCATCTGGGACTTGCCTACATCCCTCATGTCCTCACCCTCCTACAAACCAAACTTTAGCTGTTCCATTACTTGCAGCTCCCAAATGTGAGCCACCTGGATTTTTTTGCTTTTGCTTTTATGTAGCATCTTGCCCTTGTCTTCCCAGAGAAGTCTGCTGCTATGTTCAGATCCTAGCATTCCTTATCTATAATGATGCCCAGAGATGATATCCACTAACCCAGAGTGGCCTTGGGGATCCAGGCTGCCAGTCCACTGACATATAAGATTTTCAAGATGGTCTAGTCCAGGTTCCAGGTGCCTTCTCAGAGTTTTCAGATCTAGAAGGAATTGCTATGCCTGTGGTCAGATCTAGAAGGAATTGCTATGCCTGTGGTCAGATGGGAAGGTGGAGCCAAGAGAGTGGGGCCAAGGCTAGGCTGTTCTGCTCTCCTTTCTTGGTGAACTATGGTGTTTAGAGTGGCCACGAGCCCTGATGGGATCCACTTGCAGAGTACAGTGGCCAGCCATCCTTCCTCCTTCCACTCCTAGGAGTACCTTGTGACAGTCTAAATGGGATGGCCAACTATTATGGCCCATGGGTCAATTGCAGTCCACCATGTTTTGCACCTCCCATGAACTAAGTGATAGTGACATTTTTAAGTGATAGAAAAAAAAATCAAAATAATTGGATTTTGTGACATGTGAAAATATATAAAATTTAAATTTCAGTGTCCATAAATAAAGCTTTATTGGAACACAGTCACTCTCATTTATACATGTCTTTGGCTGCTTTTGTGGTATGATGGAAGAGCTGAGTAGTTGTGACAGATTGATTGGCCCATGAGCCTGAAACATTGACTCTCTGGCCCTTTTCCATTTGCAAAGCCCTAATCTCAAAAGTGGGGCAGTGTTGTCAGGGAGATAGGAGACAGATTGGAAGAGCACTCTGAAAGATGAAATGAGAGGGTTTCAAGAAGAAAGCTGGTCCACAGGGCTCGATGGGGCAGCAAGGACCAAATATATGAAGGCTCAACACGGAGGAGCCCCTCCACCCGCTTTTTGAGAATGACTACGTGGGAGACAGAATCTGATTTAAAAAAAACTTCACATTTTATTTTACAGAATATGGTCACTTGTTGAGTTGAAGGCATGGAACTTAAGAGCTATTCCAATACAGCCTGAACAAAAACGCCTCCCCTCCACCCCTGCCCTCAGCACATTTAATGACTGGCTCATCATTGTGTACACAAGACATTTCATTATCAGACCTGAAGATGCTAACAGTGGTAATTTACAAATTCTGAGAAAAGGCCTATATATAGGCAAAGTGTAAGAATTTTTTTTTTTTTTTACTAAATTGGTGTAGTGTACCCTTAAAATGACATTCACAAACAGAAGTTAGAAAAAGAGAAGTTAAAATGCACTTATGAATTGTTTTCTTGCTGCCTGAGTTAAATTCATGTCTCCTTTCCTACAGAATGCAAAAAAGACAAGGCAGCTCCACTGGTGTTAAGTTATATAGATTACTAGACGTTAGAAACAGTTTCCTCTGAAGGAGAATGCACTTATGTTTAAGTTAGTAGCACACTTCACATATAACCGAGTTAGAAAAGCCACTTTTTTGAAGGCACAGTTTATGTTTCCAGCTCGATTGTGAAAATAAAAATCTGTCTTATAGACCCTATCTGACAGAAGGGTGAATTCACTGGTCTTGTCCGTGCTCTCAAAGCCCAGCCACAGCCAGCTCAGGCCTGGGCACCTCTGAGTGTCTCTATGAGACAGATGTGTCTAGTCTAGAGGACAGAATGTTTTCATTTTGAACGTAATCATCATGTGTAAGGATTCTGGAGGCTCCAGGCTTCCCTCTGCTCTCTGAAAATGCAAACAACTTTGCTCTATCAAGTAGAATCAATAATTGGTCCTTCATGGGCATGGGAGAGGAGGGGGAAGACCCAGCAGAAAGAAGCGGCTGGCTAGTGTGTAGCTTGGAGACAGCTCCTCGGTCAGGGCCTTTGGGAAAGAGGGTCTAAACAAGAGTGAATAATGCCTATGTGTCAAGTGTCAAAAGACGCATTTCTAGAAAAGTGGCTGTGCTTTCCTTCTATATGCTTGGGGGAAAAAGGAAAAGGAGGGGCAACTGGGTTCAGTGATCTAAGAAAAGACAGGGAAGGGGTATGATTCCCGCGCTTCAAGTCAGTGAAATCACTACTCTCGTTAGGCAAACAGCAGGTTGTGGAAGAGAACGTCTGGCAGTGGCCTTGGCATGTATAATTGGTTTGAAAAAAATAAGCTTACATCTAAGGTATGATGACTAATCTACATGAGTCTCTGCCTGATGATGACAGGAAGAAACAGCTATCATGACATACTTGGAAGGTGTTAGGAAAAGATCACAAACGATGAGGAGTGGAAATGTACACATGGGCTGCTCTCCGGCTTCATGCTTGTCAGCAGCCTTTTTGCTGAAAGCCCTCCAAACTTGTTTTGTTTGGGCTAGGTACAGGTTTAGAAGTTTTCCTTTTACCCGCTAATAGAATAATCACCATGAGCTTATCTGATAAATGCCTAATCTGACTACCTCTGTGTTCTCACGTAACTAGAATATTCATAATGATGGTCACTAGACTCCGCGAGGCTGGAACATGACAGAAAGCTGTACCTGCGGAAGGAAGCTGTCAATTTTGAGGACTGGCACACATCACGGAATAGAACTTCTACAAATAAATTGCTACATAAATACTGATGCATGGCTGCAGCATTTCAGAGACTTCCTTTCCTTTAAGAGACTTTGTTTACAGGCTACAGAACCAAAGTGGTGAAGGTCACATTAACAGCACCATGTTGTCAAGGTAGAAACGCGCTGTTGTTTTGCATTTTCTGACCTAACCTATCTTATTAAAATCAGCTCCTTTCACTGTCTTCACAATATTGTAATTAATTTGCTTTTTACAAAGACAAAGGTCTTGTGGCTTCAATTATTCTGCTGGAGGTACCAACACACAGATGTTAATCTCATTTCAGAAATCACTTTTAATGCATCCCACTTAACAAAGAATCACTTAAAAGCATTCATTAAAATTGATTTCTGTAACGAGATGAATGTCTTTGTGTAGAACAAGCTGGGCCAGTTAAAATGATAATGTCTGGGCTTTTTTTTTTTTTTTAAAGCCAAGTTGTTCTAGATATTCAGCATCATTTGTGGTGTTCCAGTCCTCCAACTGGGGTGGCAGAGAACCAAGAGATGAGTCAAGTCATCTTGGAAGAGGTCGAGAAGAATGGGTGGGAATCCAGACTGGTCAGGAGACCCCAGACATCGAACAAACACTGCCATCCCCAAGGCTGGGTCAAGGTGCTCTCCAAGGGGGCAGGGGAGCACACAGTGGGGGTACTCTCTGTATGATGCTTCATTCCCACAAACTGTAGAGGGGCCCCCCCAGTAGGCCAGCTGGGCAGCCTTGAGACACTGGCACATCTAGCCCTAACCTTGAACAGCTACTTAGAGGTGTGAATGCCTGGGGAAGCAGGGCTTATACAATTCCCTGCGCGTTTCCAGTTATCACAATGAGTGGTCCTGATCTGAATGCCTCCTACTATGCCAACGATGGTGGTCAGAAGCGGGGAGGTGACATCTATCAACCGAAGAGCAAATGCGGACATTTTCCATTTCTGAACACTGATCCTTTTCCAGGGTGTTGAGAGAATCACAGTGTGAACCTATTTCTTTTTCTGGGGTTTGAGAGAATCGCAAATGTGCTCTGTGTGTGTGTGTGTGTGTGTGTGTGTGTGTGTGTTTTGGGGTGGTGGTGACTGGCAGGCCAAGGTGTGGGAAGGACCACCTCTCATAAGCATAGAGAATGGTGGTCCCTGGATTGAAATTCTGCCCACATCCTTCCACATGCTTGTGAAAGTGAGAAACACAACTGTTCCTCTCATGCCGGAACGCTCCTCAAAGGCCCAAGATACTCAGGGCCAGGCTACTGTGCTCAGACTAAAGCTCTAATCATTCAGTTCAGAGAACGGAGAGGTGATGGCTCTAAAAAAACGTGGGACACACACTTCTTGTAATGACATCTCCTAGGACCCGCTCTATAATTATAACATTTGGAAACATGTATTATGTTACACACTAAAACAATATAAATGAACTTTTGGGGAGTTTGAAAGAAGATCTTTGGGCTCTTCTCATCCCAACGGAGTGGAGAGAGCCTTCTCTGTGTTTAAAGTTGCCTAACTTTTCTTTCTGTGCTTTTTATATTGACATCTAACTTGTCCACTTTGGTTGTGAGGCGGTCAAGAATGTCATCTTGCTCCTCGATTTCCATCTGCATTCCCAGGGCTATGTCCTTCAGCCGGCCTAGTCCCATGGATAGCTCATCTGTGGGGGAGGGAAAGGAGACACAGGGCTGAGCCAAGACAAATCAGGAGCTGCTGCTTGTTCCGTGCCTGGTGCTCAGCAACATTCACGTCACCGAGTCCTGTTTCTCTTAAGATGGTAAAACTCCAGGGCTTTGGTTACGTTTTCCAAAATGTGTGCAAGCGAAAAGAAAACCCACTGACTCCATATAAAGTAATATGTGCTTCATGCAAAAGCCACTCCTTCCCCAGATGTCAGCCCAAGACAACCGCTCTTAATACAGTGGGGTTTGTCCTTCCTGTGCTTTAAAAAATGCATAGAGTTCTACATGATTTTTCAGCTGCCTCTGAACATTTTAGAGGGTTACGGCACATTGCAAGATCAGTTAGTACTCAAGAAAAAGAGAAGTTCAGAGGGGTCTGGAAAACATATTCCCTCCCCAGACCCCATGGCAAGTATCTGGTAAGTATGGTAAGTATGCAGGTAACCAATAGCCAGACCCATGGGCCTGCTCTTCAGGAGCAAAAACCCGTCGGCAGGTAGAACTCAATAGTGCCAGCTTTCCATCCTTACATCTCCCACTCCCTAAAGCTAGATCAAGCATAGATTCGGAGTAGTAAGCGTGAGGATCCCTATTTGGAAACACATCTGGAAGAGACCCAGGAAGCTCCCCGCACCCACATTGCTCCTGCCCTAGGCTCCCTCCTGGAGAAGGCCGCATCCCACCCCTCCTTCCACTCTGCAGGTGGCAAGAGAAATGGGTGCTTTGTCCCTGCCTTGCCACCTAGGGTGCTCTCCCAGAAAATACATGGACTACAGATGTTCCCGCTGGACCCAAATGCTGTGAGGTCTTGTCACCTATGTTATGATAATTCACATTTTCCTATGTCCATTCATTCATTGCTACCACTTCTCAGATCCATGAATACACCCATGCTGTGAATGTCCTGGCACACGACACAACCTGAATCGGGCTGGCACTGTTTCCTTTGCCTACTCTGCAGCCAGGAAGAAGCTGGCCACGGAGGTCCCTGCAGTCCAGGGTCCCCATGTCAGAAGGAACAAAGGGCTGAAGGTACTGGGTCCCTTCAAAGATGTTGTCTGAGGCAAGCCCCATGGGGACTGTGGAGCACACAACTTCTGGCAAAGGTTCAGCCCTAGCGATAGGTTATATCACTACTGCCAAAATTCAAGTTCAAATGTGAGTCCTGAGTCCCACGTCTATGCAGGACACATACAGTATGGGGAGGAACCAGGTCAGTCCCACGGGGTCTGAGTTCAGATTCTGGCCCCCTTCTTAATCCATGCTCCCAGATCACAGCTGAGGGGAATTCCCTTCGAGATGACAGTCCCTTCGAGAGTGACTAGCCATTCTGGTGCCAGCTTCCTTCTGAGCTAATTCTATTTCCCTCATTAAGCTTTCTCACTCTTTGTAATAAATATTTTCCCTTTGTTTCAAAAAGTTTTAAAAATCAACATCACCTCTGTTTTTAAAAGGGGTAACATCTGAAAGGACATGGTCAGTCCTAGCAGTATGTAAAGGGCACATTGGGCAGATGTGACATAAAGAGACCTAGGGTCATTGCGGGGGAAGAGATATGCTGGAGGCCCTCTGGGGTCCCCTGATGGGGCTCAACCAACTGCAGAGGCAAGCCTTGACTTCACTGATTCTGCCAGGGTGAACTTAGGTAGTGAAGTGTCTTCTCAGGCCTCAAGACAGTGTGTGTGTACGTGTGTATGGGTGTGCGTGTGTACATATATGTGCACATGTAAACAGTGGGGGGGGGGCATGCACAGAGCTGCCTTCTGCCCTTTCACTAGGAGCAGTAAGCTAAGAAAGAGCCAGAGGAAAGAGAGAAGAGGAGGCACCTCATAAGCCTTCTTGCAGCTGAATTAAAGATAAAACATTAAGGAAAGAGAGGTCAGAATACACAAATACTTGGCACTAGCACCACAAACTTAAGCAGAATCCAGTCTGTTTTTTTTAAAGTTGTCTTCAGCTCTATGCTTCTTGAATTTACTGACACCTGTGACCTTGCATTCCATGGAGAGTAAAGTCTGTGAGGTCACCCCAGGCCTCAGGGAGTGTGCTGGCAATGGGGACAGAAAAGGATAAGCAATAGGTATACTAAGATAAAAAAAAAAAAGTGTGATAGAGTAAAGCCACCAGACAAGGGAGCTGGCGTCAGAGGGAGACTTGCCCTGGTCCCTGAGATAAAGGCAGGGGTGGGAGGTGCGGGGAGTGTGGTAAGAAGGTAGGAGCGAACTTGTGAAGGGTGGCCAGGCACAGCCTGTGTCAGTGGGCCCTGTGGCTCCAGGGTGCCACGCCAGCCCTTCTCAGCCTGCCACACCGCAGGGGACTGCCTGCCTAGGCTGTAGGCATCACGCTGACTGCTGATGTTCACATGGAGGGCAGCAGTGGTAAGCTGCAGCGGGGGCAAATCACGGTTTTTATTTGACCTCGCTTATGTCTATTCTCTCCGACTGATGTCTCATTTCTATGGAGATCTCTTTTAATGCTCAGAAAGAGAATTCTTTTCCCTGACCCTGTAACTCCATTTCTAGCAAATCTAGGTACAAAATGAGGCCAAGGATGTGCTCACAGGAATGACCAAGGGATTACGTGCAGGAGCGAACGATGGGAATGACCTGAGTGTCCAAGAGCAGGGCGTGGGGCTGCTGAAATGGTGTGTGCAAAGAACTTCGCAGAAAGGAAGTTTAGGGAAGTATTCAAAATATAAAT
This sequence comes from Mustela erminea, assembly GCF_009829155.1. Taxonomy (NCBI): domain Eukaryota; kingdom Metazoa; phylum Chordata; class Mammalia; order Carnivora; family Mustelidae; genus Mustela; species Mustela erminea. Next base: position 63,581,772 of record NC_045626.1, read on the forward strand.
AAAAAAGCAGGGTATGGAAGTGTATGTACTGACAGAGGTACGTGAAAAACAGAAGGAATAACACCAAATCAGAGACTACCGTTGGAAAATGGGATTCCAGGTGATTCTTTCCTCATAGCATTTACCTAACTTCATAGTTTTCTGTGATGAATCTGGTTACTCAGACACAAAGGCTAAATGTTGTTAAAAAGAAAGAATATGGATTTGCCTAACAGGCTATCATGCTATTTGCTCCGGGCTGCTAGAACAGCCACTGCTCTGGGCAAACCACAGAAGAGGCCCGCAGGATCCCTCCTGGGGGAGAGAAAGGAGGAGGAAGTCTGTGCACAATGTGCATTGTCATCAGCCTTAGTGTTATTTCCCTCCTTTAGAGCAGGGAAAATTTAACCTTGGGTCTTACCCCCTTTGCCATCTTCCAACAGGGCTGGGAGACTGACTCCGACCCAGGTCACTGTGGGGAAGGTTCCCGTTCATGGGGTGAAGGTCAGAGGATGTAGCACATCTCAGATGCCACCTAGAATGAACCCACGGACACCACTCCCGTGCCTGCTTCTACTGCCCACACATACTCCCCAGACCCGCACTTGAACTTCAAGTAACTAGCTTCTCTCTCTCTGTTCAAAAATGAATCAGAGAGCTTGCCTGCTAGGCCAGGGTACAGAGATGCAAACCTGAAATAGCCCTCGGTTCCCTGGAATTTACAGTGTGGTCAGAAGCCATCAGATAAACCAGCAGGTACATGACTCCAACAGGTTAAAGCCAGGCCCATAGCTGGAGGAGCCAGCCTTCAAACAGTAGGGAGGAAGGACACTCCAGGCAGAGGTGGGCAGGGGCTTTCTGGAAAGCACTCAGAGCCACATGTGATGAGGGCAGGAGGGGTAGAGAGGTAGGCGGGGCCAGAGGACAGAGGACGGGCAAGGGACCTGGGAACACAAGGAACCCAGCTCTGCGGCCCGTGTCTGTTGCAGTGACTACGTGAGTGTGCAGCACTTACCGGGTCAGGCCGTTCCCTGTGGGATATTTGGGGTTGCTCATTTAACCCTCTCCCCCATCCTCAGAGGCAGGCTCTGTTCCTGGGCCCCATTCACAGAGAGATAATGGGGCTCTCACTGCCACACTGTGTGGGGTCTCCTGGTCCCTGCTGTTGTCACAGCGCAGATGAGAGGTGGGGAAGGACAGACGTGGACAGACTCCGGAAAGAGAGAGAGAAGGGTGAGATGGCCGTGACCCTACTGGATTTGACATGTGGGGAGGGAGACGCAGACACCAACCATGGTTTGGTCCTGAGAAACCACTGGCTACTGGTATACTGACTGGGCCTGGCACCGGCTGTTGGGAGCACAAGGGTCCAGAGTAAGGGACCTGCAGAGGCTGGCGGAGCTTCAGTCTTACCTAGATTATTGTCCATCTTCTGGTGACAGGCTCGAAGGTGTGGGTTCTTCGGGTAAGCCTCGCTGCTCACGGCAGGACCCGCTCCTCCAGTGATGGCATCTGAGTTTGGAAAGAAACACCAGGAGAATGGTTAACGATGTCTCTCGAAACGCTGCTTCACAAAATTCATCTTAATCTGGAAAATGGCGGGGAAGGAATGAGGCGGTTAGTTGTGAGGCCATCCAAAGAGATGAGTGCAGGGATGGACAATGTGCAGGAGGGAGGAGCACTGGGCAGGCTTGTAAGGGAGGGAGAGGGGGTCAAAGACCCTCAGCTGGCGGGTCAGCCGGACCTTGGCCATGTGCTGGGCAAAGAGACAGGGACTCATTTGAGTGATGATGTGGTTGTGGAACTACAACGAGGCACAACGACATGGGGCTGTGAACAAGGTCTACAACAAGGCAAGGTTTAAAAATCAAACTAATTATTCATGTTTCAAAAAAACCCAAGCGGGATCTGAGGTTTTTTTGTTTTCCTACACTACATACTTTTAAATTTGTTTTCTTATTTTTATTTTTTAAAGATTTTATTTATTTATTTGACAGAGAGCACAAGTAGGCAGAGAGGCAGGCAGAGAGAGAGGAGGAAGCAGGCTCCCTGCTGAGCAGAGGCTTAACCCACTGAGCCACCCAGGCACTCCCATACTTTCAAATTCAAATTCAATGAATTAACATATAATATATTACTTGTTTCAGGGGTACAGGTCTGTGATTCCTCAGTCTTTTTTTTTTTTTTTAAAGATTTTATTTATTTATTTGACAGACAGAGATCACAAGTAGGTGGAGAAGCAGGCAGAGAGAGAGGAGGAAGCGGGCTCCCTGCTGAGCAGAGAGCCCGATGCGGGGCTTGATCCCAGGACCCTGGGATCACGACCTGAGCCGAAGGCAGAGGCTTCAACCCACTGAGCCACCCAGGCGCCCCTGTGATTCCTCAGTCTTATACAACACCTGGTGCTCATTATAACACTTGCTCTCCCCAATGCCCATCACCCAGTTACCCCATCCTTCCACCGCTCTCCCCTCCAGCAACCCTCCGTTTGTTTCCTATGATTAACAGTCTCGTATGGTATGTCTCCCTCTCTGATATCATCTTGTTTCATTTTTTCCTCTCTTCCCCATGATCCTCTTGCCTTACTTCTTAAATTCCACGTATCAGTGGGAGCAGATGATGACTGCCTTTTTGTAGAAAGCAAAAAACTTTAAACGATCACTGATGTAAAAATAGAACTGCACAGATCTTATTTATTCCTTTCTTCAAATGTACACTTCAGTTCTTTCAAAGTGAGAGAACCTCAATCTTACCTAAAAAAGTTTCAACTGACAGAAACTAATGACCAAATTATTGATGATAAAAAGTATCAAAAATCAAAATCAATTGGAATTGATTTTGGAAACCGAAGCGGGATTTGGTTTGGAAACAGGATCGAGGATGACTTTCTCTTCTAGAAATGTATTTACATGCTGCTTTCTGCTTCAAATACAACAAGCAAGGAAAGAAGAAATGCTAATAATGCACGTTTGCCTCAAATCTTCCTTGAACTACAATTTCTAAACGCACACAGAAAAGCCCTATCATTCCCAGTTTCCATCTTTGGGGGAACTTCTCTTTCCAGACTTGGTGGATTTCCGCAGGCACAGCCTACTGAAACCATTCCACACACACAATGTCAGTTTTTTGGGTTTTTTTAAGGCTCTTCAGTTACTACACACTGTACAAATTAAAACTCCTTTTAATTCCTTAAATTCGTGTCTTTTTGGGTATAGGCTTCCTACTCTACTTCCTCAGGTTCCGCTGAACTCAGACTTTCTCTGGCCCTCACATATTTTAGTTGTCCCTCATGTCCTCCCATGGCTTTCGCCTTTCCAGATTGAACTGCAGTGATCTCCCTCTTTCCTGACCGCCGGCTCTTCCTCCATCAGGGTCTCTCCTTAGTCGTGTCAACCATGAGAGCGGTAGGTTCTGGAGCATCGAGAGTGTATCCTGCTTTCCTCAAAGGGAGCATAGGAAGCATTTGATTCCTGGCACCGAATAATGTGCCTGGCCTTCCAGGGGTCTGCAGGGACTTCCGTGGGGTCGAAGTTCCTTTCCAGATAAAGGGTATTTCTGAGCTTATTGTTTGATAACAAGAGGATGACACCACAACTGACTTTGCACACCTTGTTCACGCTGCTGCTTCTCTGGCCCCTCGGGCTCTGGGGCTACACAAGTCTCCCGCTGCTGTGAGGCAACTATCACAGACTTACTCTTCTGTTCCGGGGCCCAGGAACTTAGGACGGAGCATACTGGCCTAGAGTCGAGGCATCAACAGGGTCATGTTCCTCCCGGAAGCTTTTGGGGAGAATCTGATTCCTAGCCTTTCCCAGCTTCCAGAAACTGCCCGTGTTCCTCAGCAGGTAGTCCCTGCCTGCGTTTTCCAAGTCAACAGTGGAGCATCTTCCAAGTTTTGACCATCTCTCCTTGGCTTCACTTTCCACTTACAAAGGGGCCTTTGTGATCACACTGGGCCCAGCTGGTTAACTCAGGATAGTTTCTCCATCTCAAATCAGCTGGTTAGCAACTCTAATTCCCCCCTTGCCACAGAACTCAATATACTCATTGGGTCTGGGGAATGACAGGTCATTTTTGGGAGGCTCTACCCCTGACCACAAAGGTTTTCCAGCCGTTTTTGTTTCACTGCTGGAAGAGTTCAGAGATTCACGGGGCAGGAACTAACAGTGGGCAGGCTCCTTTCCAACAGGACACAGGCTCCCACTTCCTTATTCCATCCGCCACGGGGTGAGGGATGAGCTGTGCCATTAACACATATCCTCCAGCTTCCTGGGAGTGGCACTGGGTCCCTGACACCCTTTAGCCACGACAGTAGCTGGAGTCCCTGCTGCCCCCCAGTGCTCCACCCCAGGGCCAACCTGGAATCCAAGTATGGTGGAGCATAGGTCCCCACTGACCTGAGTCATTCAGCTTCCTGAGGTTTGGGTGGCTGGCCTGGTACTGGGCCTCCTGTGCTTTACTGGTACTTATGGCTTCTTTCAATCTGTGGATAGAAGTTAAGAAAAGAGAACATTTAGAAAGAGGAAACACCTATGACAACTCAGTCCGTCTTTTCAAGCAATGCCCATGGGCAAAAAGCAAATGCCTCCTCTGACCAAAGCAGGGATATTCCTCAGCGGCTCCTGGGAGTCCGGACTGCAGCCTGGGGAACTTCTGAGACACCTGCTTTAGAAGAGCAGCAGCTGGTTCAGCGGCCCTCCTTCAGGAAAAGGAGACTCCCACGACCAGGGGGAAGAAAAGCACATAACAAATCTGATTTTGTACAGCCACAGGCCGAGAACTGCCTTTATAGTGACCACTGGCAACTGACCAGATGATAGAAAGACTAACTCTGAATCTCCGTCAATAATTGCTTTCTTCTCATTAGGAGACCTATGTTACAAAAAATTGTACTCTATTATTCCTCTTTTCATTTTTTAAAAATGTCATCATTAAACCTTTGTTTTTTTCTTGTTTACATAAGTCCCTACAAAACAACTCTGATTTTGTTTCCTGGGTCAAAAGCTTAGTCTGCCCACCCCTGCGACAGACAGGGACTTCTCTAGGTAACTCAGGAGATGCTCAGACTGTTCCTGACTCTCCGTGCATCCCTGCGGGCCTGGCAGGGGCTCCCCCCGCCCCCAGAAGCTGGGCCTTGTGGCATAGTCTGCTCTTTTCTACCCTGTTGACTGGCGCCTTGGCCACTTATTGGCCAAGCTGGAAACCAATCATTGTCCATGTCTGCCCTCTCTCTGCACAGCTCCACTCCCAGTAAGCCATACAAACATCCTCTCAATCCCCCTGCAGATCCCCAAAATCCAGCCCCTCCTTCTGCCTTGCTTCTTTATCTTTACATGGGTGAGCGCCTGCCTCTCCAATCCTTACCCAAATGTGCCAGGCATCTTTCTAACATCCAATGCATGAACCTCTCCAATTAAAGTCTTTGTTTATTTTTTTATTTTTTGAAAGATTTATTTTAATTTTTTTTTTTTTTTTTTTTTTTTTTTTTTTAATTTGAGAAAGTGAGAGAGGGAACATGACAAGGGAGAAGGTCAGAGAGAGAAGCAGACTCCCCATGGAGCTGGAAGCCCGATGCGGAACTCAATCCCAGGACTCCGGGATCATGACCTGAGCCAAATGCAGTTGCTTAACCAACTGAGCTCCCAGGCACCCAAGAGATTTATTTGAGAGAGAGAGGGAGGAGAGAATGTGCATGTATATGAGTGCAAGTGGGAGGTGGGTTGGGGAGGGGCAGAGGGAAAGAAACTTCAAGCAGACTCCCTGAGAGCAGACCCTGATGTGGCAGTCCATCCCATATCCTGTGAGATAATGACCTGAGTCAAAACCAAGAGTCAGATGCTGAACTCATGAGTTTATTTACTCATGAACTACACACGCACCCCACTCTGGTTAAAGTCTTTTTAAAAAATTTTTGGGGTGCCTGGGTGGCTCAGTGGGTTAGAGTCTCTGCCTTTGGCTTGGGTCATGATCTCAGGGTCCTGGGATCGAACCCCACATTGGGTTCTCTGCTCAGCAGGGAGCCTGCTTCCCTTCCTCTCTCTCTGCCTGCCTCTCTGCCTACTTGTGATCTCTCTCTGTCAAATAAATTAATAAAATCTTTTTTAAAAAATTTTTTTAAAAGATTTTATTAATTTATTTGAGAGAGAGAGACAGAGAGAGAGAAAGAGAGCACAAGCCAGGTGGGGGCAAAGATAGAGGAAGCAGAACTCCTGCTGAGCACGGAGGCCAACTCGGGCCTGATCCCAGGACCCTGGGATCATGACATGAGCTGAAGGCAGACGCTCAACCGAGCCAACCAGGCGCCCCTGGTTAAAGCCTTTAATGTCTCCCCACTGGTGTAAGCATGCACCCCATGAGGCTGAAGGTGTCCATGATTAAAGCCTTTAATGTCTCCCCACTGATGTAAGCCTGGACCCCATCAGGCTAAAGGCATCGTAGGCCCCCAGTGCTCCAGCGATGTGTAAAAGAGAACAGAGCCTCCTATAATCTGAGGATTTCATTACTCAGAAGCAGTGACTGGGGAGGTGCCTGGGTGGCTCAGTTGGTTAAGCATCTGACTCTTGGTTTCAGCTCAGGTCATGATCCCAGGGTCCTGGGACAAGCTCTGCACAAGGCTCCACGCTCAACATGGAGTCTGCTCGATATTCTCTCTCTGTCTCCCTTTGCCTCTCACACTCATGTTGTCTCTCTCTCCCTCTAAAATAAATAAATAGTATCTTTAAAAAAAAAAAAAAAAAAGCAGTAGAGACTAGAGGTCTAGAACACACTGCTAGTTTCCCTGAGCACAACTGTGAGCCCCATGTGCTGCCAGGCTGGTGGAAGCAGCAGGTGCTTACAGCTGAGCACACCTGGCCGTCATCCAGCCTACATACCCCAAAGCTGACTTTTTTCCTTTGTGCCCAAATGTATATGGTAGTAATACGTAAATGACAAAAATTTGGCTTCTTTGTCAAAGATGGCAAAAAAGCCAATTCTAGGGAGAGTGACAGAAATGGTTAAGGAAGAGAACTAAAAGAAGAGTGGTGGCTCTTGGTCAGCAACCGAGTCTTGAATAAGTCAGAGTGTTTCAAATTTAGGGAGTGGTTAAATCTATGATCTGAAGGGACATCTCCGTGAGTTTTATTATTTTTATTTTAGTATTTTTTAAAGATTTTATTAATTTATTTGACAGAGAGAGATCACTAGTAGGCAGAGAGGCAGGCAGAGAGAGAGAAAGGGAAGCAGTTTCCCCGCTGAGCAGAAAGCCCGATGTGGGACTCGAACCCAGGACCCTGAGATCATGACCTGAGCCAAAGGCAGTGGCTTAACCCACTGAGCCACCCAGGTGCCCCATTTTTTTTATTTTAGTATTTTTTAAAGATTTCTTTTATTTACTCACAAGAGACAGAAACAAAGAGAGAGGCAGAAGGAGAAGCAGGCTTCCTGCAGAGCAGGGACCCTAAACCAGGACTTGATCCAGGACCCTAGGATCACGACCCCAGCTAAAGACAGATGCTTAATTGACTGAGCCACCCAGGCACCCCTCTCCATGAGCTTTAAATGCAAATGGGAACCAGCAGCTTATGAAGCTTTGTCAGCAAATCCAAAAATGGCTTACCAAGAAACAAAACTTCAGAGAAGGCTGAAGGGTTTGTGTAACAAGGATAGACACAGGATACATAGGATTTTTTTGTTTGTTTGATTAAGAGGAACTTATTTTAAAAGCTTTTATATCAGAATATCGCTGTATTTACAGAGTAGGGTTTTGACAGGATTATAAAGATTTACTCATTTTATAGAAGCAATTACACATTACAGTGATTTTTGCAAGAGTAAGGATTTAGGAGCTCACAGATAGCTTTGCAGGCCACTCCTCCATGTCAAAGAGTTTGCTGGGCTCCCATTTTAGAAATAGCCAATGCCTTTCACTTGTCCCAGCTTCTTCTGTGCTTTGACTGCTGCTCGCCTGCCACCTTCCCCTCCTTTAATTGGCAGGACCCCATGTAACCCTAACTCCACTTGAGAGGTCGGCGCCTTGGTTCCCAGGGCAAAGCCCCACCTCCTCAGGATCTCTGCTGCATTTACCAAGAGATGGGAAGAATGCTCCAGCTGACTGGGACTGATCTAGAGGCAGAAGGCTAGGCGGGGGCAAGTGACATCAGGCACCAAGAGGCCCACCTTGCTGAAGCTGGTCCGGCTCCTTCACTCCTGGGACACCTTTGTTAAAAAAGGCCTTGAGTTTTCAAGATGCTTCCCCCCAAAAGTAAGGTGCCCTGGGAGCCCCAGGACTTGAAAGACTTTTAAAGTATGACCAGGGTTGGGTGGGTGGGGGCGGGGTACAGCACTAGCCCCAAGGAGCCTTTGGGAAGGGACATGTGGGACACAGGAAAGTGCCAACCAAGGGCTGTCTCTGCTGCTGAGTTCATGTGACATAGATGTCTTAATCCAAGGTGACAACAGACATCTCAACTTCCCCTAACATATAAAAACCCAAAAAGGGGGACACAAAACATCCTTCCAATTTATAAATGGCAAATCAAACCAAACCACAAAAAAACATAAAACCCAAACCAACCAAACAAACAAACAAAACCCGACCAAATGAACAACCCCAGAAACTACCCCAGTTGGGGGAAAAAGGTGACAGGTATCTGAAATCAGGGCCAAGCTGGAAAATCAGGGATGGATAGTGATTATGACTGAGCCACAAAACCAATCAATGCTCCTAACTTTGGCTAGCGTATCCGCAGGGAATAGCCCCCAGGCCCAAACAACTGCCTGTTCCCCTTCTGCAGTTTCCTCTCTGTAAATATCAACGATCCGCCTGCCTAGTCTTCTGCTACACTCTCAGTTCCTTCACCTGCACTTGTTTCTCCCCAGAGCCACTGTGAGCTGGAAACAAGTTTCCCAATTTCTTCCCTCCCACATCCTGGGTCCTAATCCAGGTGATGGCCACACAGGTATATCCACAGGTAAGTAGTCACCTGTTGAGTGGAAATGTCAACACATACTTAAGATGTGTGCACTTTATATCAGGTACGAACTTAAAAAAAAGCCTCTTAAAAAATTGTTCTAGGGGGGCGCCTGGGTGGCTCAGTGGGTTAAAGCCTCTGCCTTCGGCTCAGGTCATGATCTCAGCGTCCTGGGATCGAGCCCCGCATCGGGCTTTCTGCTCAGCGGGGAGCCTGCTTCCTCCTCTCTCTGCCTGCCTCTCTGCCTGCTTGTGATCTCTCTCTGTCAAATAAATAAATAAAATCTTAAAAAAAAAAAAATTGTTCTAGGGGAGCCTGGGTGGCTCAGTTGGTTGAATGTCTGTCTTAGGCTTAGGTCATGATCCTAGGGCACTGGGATCAAGCGCTGCATTGAGCTCTCTGCTTAGCAGGGAGTCTGCTTCGCCTTCTCTCTCTGCCTGCTGCTCTTCCTACCTGTGAGCCCTCTCTCTCTCTGCCAAATAAATAAATAAAACCTTAAAAAAAATCGTTCTGTGTTCCAGATTTAGAAAATAAAAGATATACAGAGAGGCCTGTGTAGTAACATTATATCAGACCTTTCTCTGGGTTAAATGAAGTAGGTTACAAAACCAAATGAACACTGTGATTGCAGCTACGAAAACACTGAGTAAGGGGGGGAAACTAAGTTTTGAGTTTTTGTACTTTGGTAAGTAAGGTGTAGATTTTCTATAATATGGTTATATTATTTTTATTTTTTAAAGATTTTATTTATTTATTTGATAGAGAGTGAGAGAAAGCACAAGAGGGGAGAAGGTCAGAGGGAGAAGCAGACTCCCCATGGAGCTGGGAGCCCGATGCGGGACTCAATCCTAGGACCCTGGGATCATGACCTGAGCCAAAGGCAGTCGCCCAACCAACTGAGCCACCCAGGTGTCTGACTGTATTATTTTTACAATAAAAGATAAATACAATGGTCTGAGATATGAGCAGTAATCTACTTTAGCAGAAACTTGACTCTTTTATCCTTGTACACTTCTGAGAAAAATAATCACTCATTTTAAAATGAAAGTTAATGGCCAGACTGCATTAGATATAGAAATGTTGGATATAAAGACTTTAAAAAAAAATATTTAATTTTTTAATTTTTTTATATTTTTAAAGATTTTATTTATTTATTTGACAGAGATCACAAGTAGGCAGAGAGGCAGGCAGAGAGAAAGGGGGAAGCAGGCTCCATACTGAGCAGAGAGCCTGATGCGGGGCTCGATCCCAGGACCCTGAGATCATGATCTGAGCCAAAGGCAGAGGCTTAACCCACTGAGCCACCCAGGTGCCCCAAGACTTTTTTTTTTAAGACTTTTATTTATTTGAGCGAGCGAGTGAGAGATTGAGTGTTGAGTGAGAGCGCACATGGAAGGGGATCAGCAGAGGGAGAGGGGGAAGCAGCCTCCCTGCTAAGCAGGGAGCCCAATGCAGGGCTCAATCTGACAACCCTGGGATCGTGACCTGAGCTGAAGGCAGATGCTCAACCAGCTGAGCCACCCAGGCACCCCAGATATAAAGACTTTTTAAAGAATTTTTAAAATTCTGTGAAAGGAGGAACATTTATACTGATTAAGCTTTCTGAGGTGAATATTCTTTCAAATTACAATTACTGGAGCAGTAATTTAATTTTTTGGAGACCCTATTTATTCAATCAAATGAACAGCATCAGGAGCACTAGAAAAATGTTTCTTGTTTCAAAATGTGTGAGGATGAATCCCTTCCAATGAGTAACTTACGCAGATCTTGGGTCCCTTTAAAGCACTAGAAGTGGCTTCAAAGTCTTGACCATTTGCATTAAACCCCGTTTTCAGCTATTTCATTTCTGGATGGCTGAAGACCCACTCACCTACTATTGGCCTGGGAGGTGAGGGGGCCATTCTGTTCGGGTGGAGTCTCTGCTGGTTTCGATTTGAAGTAATTGACGAATCCCCCAAACATGCTCTTAATGCTGTTAATGTGCTTCTGGCTGGTCTTCAAATCCTGATCCATCTTGTCCACCATCCTCTCTGTGCGTTCTAAGACGCCTCGCTGACGATCGAGTTCCTGGGGAAAATGAGAGGTGATGGTGTTACACCATTTTGTAACTTTCCCCTCTCCAGGGGACACACAGCAGGCTTGTCATGAGCCCTCAGAGAACACATATGGGGAGAGATGCTGCCATCTTCCTCTGCCCTTCCTCTGCCCTTCCCCATCCTGCCTCTACTGGCTTTCTTTCGTATTTGCTTTCAAGTTCTTCTCCCTCATGCCCACAAGAGGCTGGCTCAGAGGACCTTGGTAAGATGCGCAGGGCCTGGACTGGCAGCACATCCTCTAGCCCTTCCCCTTTCCTGGCCCCCGTGCACCTTACAGGCTTTGACCTGGCACTGCCCCCATGGACTCTGGCTCTTGTACTCCCCCTTTTCAGATATGGGATTTCTATTGGGTCACTGGATCCACCTGGCCCTGGTCTCGCCTTCAAATTATTTCACAGGCTAGGTCCTGGGTCATTTCTGGGCCCTGTTAATATCTGATTCCAACTCACTCACAGTTTCACCTTTAAAACCTGTAACAGGAAGGTGATTCTGTCCTGGGCCTTTGTGTACGCCACTCTGTGCTTGTAATAATCCTTGCCCAGATAATTGTACAGCTCTGCTCCTCATTCAATTCAGGTCTCTGCTCAGAGGCCACCTCCTCAGAGAAATCTTCCCTGAATACCTTCTCTAAAGGAGAACTTTGGGGCTTCATTTGTTAAGTGTCTGCCTTCAGCTCAGGTCATGATCCCAGGGTCCTGGGAGCAAGCTCTGCGTTGGGCTCCCTGCTCAGTGGAGAGCCTGCTTCTCCCTCTGCCCCTACCCCTGTTCACGTTCTCTCTCTCAAATAAATAAATAACATCTAAAAAAAAAAAAAAGGAAAAGGAAAAGAAAAAGAAAAAAAAAGTAGAGCTGAGAGTTCTGAAGGTGGATGTGAATGCGCCACCATAGTAACATTAAAACCTTCCTTTGTGCCAAACTTGCTTGGGTCCCTATCTCGGGCCATTCCAGCCGTGTTCCTTTTCCGTGATCCACCTTTCCACCCTGGAGACTCTCAAGCTTTCCCTGTTTTACTTCATGAGGCCATCCCTGCCCTCTACCACCTTTTGATTCTTCCAACCCTGCATCTGTCTGTGGCTCAGCAGTTATGTTGCCCATAGCAGATAATAGTTAGAGATTTATCTCTCAATACTGTAAAACAGAATCACAAACAAGTTTTAAATAAAGGCCTCTGACAACTGAAGAATAAAAACAAAAATATACACAATGGGTTTATTAGAGCCCATTTCAGTTAAAAAAGCATTAGTAGAAAGGTTTTATTATTTATTTATTTATTTATTGTTTTTTAAGATTTTTATTTATTTATTTATTTGACAGAGATCACAAGTAGGCAGACAGGCAGGCAGAGAAAGAAGGGAAGCAAACTCCCTGCTGAGCAGAGAACCCCATGCGGGGCTAGACCCCAGGACCCTGACCTGAGCTGAAGGCAGAGGCTTTAACCCACTGAGCCACCCAGGTGCCCCAGAAAGGTTTTATTTTTTACGTTATTTGTGTTTTTAAAGATTTTATTTATTTGACAGAGAGAGACACACCAAGAGAGGGAACACAAGCAGGGGGAGTGGGAGAGGGAGAAGCAGGCTTCCTACAGAGCAGGGAGCCAGATGTGGGGCTCAATCCCAGGACTCTGGGATCATGACCTGAGCTAAAGGCAGACGCTTAATGACTGAGCCACCCAGGTGCCCCAGTAGAAAAGCTTTTGAACATTTAGGGACCCAACATGTAATTTGAGCTCTCAATGTTTATAGTGAATGAACTTTTAAAACATAACGTGTTGGCAGAAAACAAAAAATCTTGTTGGAAATAAACTTAGAACTGCTGAGATTTATAACTTCAAATAGTTTAAATGTTTTTCACCAGCTCCTGAGATGTGTCTGAAGAAGCCATCAGGTTCTTTTAAACAAAAGGAAACATCTTTACCAGACCGTGTCATCTGGGTCAAAACTTCTAAGAGCTCAGTTTTAGAAGGAAAAAAAAAATGAGTTCCTAATTTATCTAGAGTTTCTCCTTCTAATATCTCAGGTTTGTCATGTTCATGTCCATTCTGGGATAAGTCTATTCTTGAATAAGGCAAGGCTCTAAATTAGGATTAAAATTATTTCCTCCAGCATTTACATGGTTTTTGAGTTGATATATTGCCAACAGTCCAGTCCCACCAGCTTAACTTCCCCTGCGGCAGAAGATGAAGAACAGGAAGCAGGACAGGCACCCAGCTGCCTGGGGTGGGTGCTGGCCCGGGCTCTGTCACACAAGGATGCAGGTCCTTGGCTTCCCTCACAGCCACGGCTCTCCCGGTGGCTCATCTCACCAACCACCTGCTTTCTTGCTTCAGCCTCCCAACCTCAATTTGGAGAGTAGCAGCAGTAACAAGTAGCTGACAAAACCTTCCCCAGTTCACAGTGAGATCTTACTTTCTTCTGTTCACAAGTGACACAGTCTCTCAAACTCCAAGTCTGCATCACGGTACTGACCCAGTAAGGAAACCAAATGTCTTAAGTTAGATGTTATGATCGAAGTGGAGAGAAATCTGTGGGGGTGGCTGGCCAGGGAAGTGAGTGCTATTCTGGTCTCTGGAAGTTTCTGCGAGCTGGAAGCTGGTGTTCACTGGAGGTGATCTGCTGGTCAGGAGGCCAGGAGAGGAGGAACTTCTACTGAAATCATCCTCTGAGGCAGATGAAAGGACCCGGCTCCAAGTGCTTGTGACCTAGTTCTAACTGACAAGGAAGAAGGGCTTGGAGGAGAAAATACCAGGAATACCAGAACAGGAAGGACAAGCTAGTGGACCTCAAACACCCCAGTTCCCAGGCATTCTCCTGTCCCCCAAAAGGGAGGCCATGCGGATCGTCATGGGTCCCTGGGAGAATGGAGGTCATGGATAGACAAGGGCGGCTACGAGGGGAGGGAGCTCCAGAGAGTACGGCTGTGTAAAGGGCAAGCATGCAAAGCTCAGATGTTAGCATTATAAGTGATCCGCACCTCCCCCACCTTGAACTCTAAAAGGAGTTTTCTACAAGTTAAACAGGAAAAAAGAAAATGGTCAGAGAAAAGATCTGGTTGGGCCAGGGGTACTATGCTGAGCAACAGCACAGAGAGAGGGGGTGTCTCAATTTCCCTTAGGTTTTCAGCTCTTTGTCAAACAGGGCTTATTGATAAAGCAAGAGAATGCAAAAGACAACTGAAGGACCTGTGAGGGTATACTCTGTCCTATGGGGGAACAACTTCTGGCCAGATGGGTTATGTCCCTGGGCCCCATGCAAATGTGAACATATCAGGGAATTCCTGCTGACAGAAAACACACATAGAAGGACAGAAGTGCCACAATATATCCACGAACAAATACTACTTTGCCGTCCACTGTTCTAGGCACTAGGGACCCAGGGATGAACTAAGCAGCCCCAGATCTCTGCCCTGCCAGAGCTTACAGTCTTGGCAGAGGGCTCAATGAGTCAAGTTTCATTTCACTTTTCATTTATTGACAACACTGTGGGGCTGGGAACTCAAAGTGGGGGAGGCAGAAAAGCAAGCTATCCTACACATACATGATGGACACTGCCAGGGTCAGCCACTCGTAGGGACCCCTTACCTGGCTTAAGAGGGAGTCAGGAAGGCTCCCGGATGGGGCGGTGTTGAAGGGGAAACTGAAAGGTGAGAAGTTAGGAAGGCAAAGGGTGGGGGTAGGGTAAGGGACTCTGGGCAGAGGGAGCAGCCCATGTGTGCAGAAGCCCTGGGCCGCAGGGCCCACTGGGGGAACCGAGAGAAGAAGAGGAACGTGAGCATGAGATGAGGAAGCAGGCGGAAAGCCAGGCAGGACCCAGCAGGCGTCACAGAGGGCAGCAGTGACCACCAGATCCCAAGTCCAATTCAGAGCTGATACATCCCATAAGCTCACTTGGGCCTGGCTGTCTTCCCTGCCCCAGGCAGGCCTTGAGATTCTGAAGGAAAATGTCAGGACTAAGGTTCCTGTACTGAGCTCGAAATTAAACTCAGGTATTGAATAACCTGCTTAGGTGGAGGTCAGTCTGGAGTCAATCAGCTGAACCTAGAAACTGGAAATTCATCTCCTTCATGTCACTCTCTTTTCAGGGGAATGTACCTGCATGAGCGCTGGTGGCGACACAGGAGAATGGAATATGCTCGAATTGCGGCTGTGTCTCACTGCAGTAGTACGGAATGGACTCCGAAACACAAACAGAGTCGTCAGTTGCAGGAGAAAACAGCAAGGGCAAAGGCTGGTGCTCCTTACTGCCTGCGAGCTGGCTGAGCCGGGCTCTCTAAAGACTAACTCAGCAGGCCTGGGCTGTCTGCGCCCTGCATATTCCAAAGACAGGCCTTGCCTGGCTTCTGGCCGGTATATTACCCTGATAAGAGGATCTTTGTTTACCGGAGTCCTTAGGCTAGGCCAGATAGTTCATTCTTCACAGCGTGATTTAGGTGGGGGCCTTCAGCCACATGCCTGACCTCTGAAAAGAGGTCATGCCTACGTGGTTGTGTGCTGGCCTTCCAAACACCACTCCCGTCCCATTGATATTACTGTGCCAGCCACTCAGGCCCCAGTCTAACACTGATTGCTGGACTCATCTCAAATGAGATCCCAGGCTTTACAAAAGGAGTGAATTACAGGAGCATATGCTCAGTGCCAGAGGGGACAGGGAACTCTGGGCAGGCATGTCTCCATGGGCTTGCCCAAAGGTGCAAACAACCCAAATGCCTATCAGCAGAGGACCGGCTACATAAATACAAGCCACCCACTCAATGGAATAGGACACAGCCATAAAAACAATAATAACAAAAAGATCAGTGCATTATATATTACTAAGAAATAACCTCCAATCTTATTTAAAAAAATATACAGACTAAAATACATAGAATGCATCCACTCAAGTTAAAATTAAAAAAAGAGAAGAAAGAAAGAAGGAAGGGACTATAGCTTTTTTTCTATCCACAGAGTATCTCCACAAGGACACTGAGGGGACTGACGGTGGCCGGCTGCTGCAGGAGCAGGGTTGGTGGGGGGATGAAACTTCTTACACTTCTGTACGTTTTTTAAGTTTTGAACTATGTGATTGGATATCGCTTCACAAAAGCTAAATCTTAGGTAAAAGAAAGAATTAAAAAAAAATCAGACTTGTGAAACAGAAGAGCTGAGTGGCCTATGAGTCTCTCCATGGTTCTGGACTGTGCTTACCAAGCCAGTTAAGTACAAACTGCTCCTCTCTAATTCTGTCCCTTGGCAGTCATGACCCATGGCTAGACTCTCGGTGAGAAATAAACCCTGTCCAGTTTCACAGGAGGATGGCTCTCCTTCACTAAGGTTGACCTAAGTGATTTTCCTACTTCTGCCAAGCTGGGACTGAATGACAGCTTCCCAAACTAATATTTGCACATTCCTAACCCTCTATAAAAACCTATCATGTTTTTGCACAGCTCAGCACTGTGTCTCTAAGTAGGGAGGTTAGCAGGTGACTTGGGTCTGCTGCCACAGAGTGGCAAATGAGCTCACTAACCCCAGCCCCACTGCCACCCTCATTCGGACTAGAATCCAAGACTGATTCCAAGGTAGTCTGGACAGCACAAAGTGGGAGGGGAGGGGGTGCTGACCATTCCAGCCTCCCAGGGCCTCTGTTGACTGGGAACTGACTCAATCCAAGAAAAATTCAGTGTCACCATACTGATGATGACAGTGCCTGTCACCTGCCCAGTCATGATCATCCTATACCTCTCAGAGCAACACCAACTTGGCCTGGTCCAAGCCTCACTGGCCTGAGCAGCTGGTTCACCTCTTTTCTCACCATTCCCCTTGCACAGAGAGAAGGGCCTTTGAGGGCAGCTTGGAGAGGGGGTGTCACCACAATCCACGTGAAACCACTCACCTCTAATATGTTTTTGACTCTCCTTCCCTCTGAAAGACAGACTTTCTCTTGACCATGAAAGGCTCCTAAGCTGCCTCTTCTGGGCTTTTTCTTTGAACATATCCTGTGTGTCACTTCCCTACTGGAGTCCAGGAACTCTGGTGGTGGGCCAGTGTCTTTGCACTGCTCCTCTCTGCCCTATGAACATTTCTCCTACCTTTCTTCCTCTCCCTCCTCCTCCTTCCCGTCTAAATCTTAGCCTTAAAAGCCAGATTCGAGTTTCTCCTTTGCCATAACAACCTACTTGGTATCATTTTGATTTCCTGTTCTCATGCTTTCCAGAGATGTCCCTTCAAACAGTTCTTACTTGGCTTCCTTGGACCTGGGACCCTCAAGAAACTCCTCCACTAGGGACCTTAGATAATCTTTCCAAATCTTAGTCAACACTTGCCACTTAGGCTCAAACATAGGAATTCAGTGGATATAAGATGTAAGAACTACAGCTAAACTTCCTTAAGGAAGCCACAGACAGGAAAATGAGCCAATGAGGGATATTCTAACAGCGGGAAGTGGGGAAGGAAAAGGAAGTGGGGAAGGAAAATAACCACGAAAACGGCAATGGGGATAAGACCAAGATGACTATTTGAGAAATTAACCAACATATCTCAAACTGCCCAAGACTGTAAGTGATCAGGTCAGAATGAACTCTGTCAGAGATAAGAGTTACAAAGAGACCCAGGGAGGAAGACAACACTTCAGCTTCCAGTACTAAGATTCGAAGCTACAAATCCTTTAGATTAATGTTAGCTGATACACCAATGATCTATTGTTACATTACCAAGAACTTAAAAAAACAAACAAACAAACAAACCAAACATTAGTAGACTGAGGGAACAAACATGGTGCCTAAGAAAGAACAATCCTCCCTTAGGGGGTTCTGAAATCTCCCTTGGGCAGAAAGACCAACTGACAAAGGTGAATTAGAGAGAAACGGAATGTCACAGACCATATGCTATCTAGGACATCTTCCTTTGGATTTGGGAAGTAAAAGTAAGGCCCTAGACTTGACCACACTTGGGCTATGGCTTATTCAGCAGCTGTCCAGGCAGACCTCATCACCTTTACCAGAGAGATGAAGTGGTCAGTGATAGGAAAGAACTTAAGGCCCATTTGCACTGACGCTTCACACACACACACACACACACACCAGCAGACACAATGCTCACCCATTCTGGGTCACTCGGGGAGGGAAGGTTGAAGCTCTGGATCTGGGATTCTGAGCAGGTAATTATATAAAGAAAACAGACACTCCATTTCCCTAACCCGAGCTCTACTAACAGCTAAGGAACATTACGGTGAGCAAACTACCGCTTTCAAGCACTCAAGACACACACCTCTTTGTACAGCTAACGTTTCTTGACCTCGTGTGACAATTCAGATTGGTCGGGCCCTCCTGCCCTGCTCCAGACTCACCTCGGCAGAGGCGACGCCGACCCTCTCGGACTCGTATACGAGGGACAGGGACCTGTCGGTGCTGGCGACCGCGGCCTGGGCCCTGCGCATCACCTCCTGCCGCAGGTACTGCTGCCTGTCCATGGGCGCGCCGGGTCCATCAGGGAGGTCGCGGTCGTCCTTCCACGGCGTTGGCCGGACACCCTCATCCTCCGCATCGTCGTCAAATGGGTTGTAGCTTTTGGGGTAGGCCGACATGGTGCAGGGGCTCGTCTGGGTCTGGGCAGGAGAAGGAAGAGCGTGGCCAAGGCAAGGAACGGCCTTTTCAAGCCCTCAGGGCTCCAGGCCGACCTCCCGAGGCCCTCGGGAAGCGCCCACCGCTCTGCAGCACAGCAACTCCACCGCCCACAGCCCAGCGCCGCGCTACGCCCCTCCACCCACCCGGTCGCCGAGAGAATTCCTTCCGCCAGTCTTGCGCAGGAGGCCCCGCCTCCGGAGCGGACCATCTTGCTCCGCGACTTGGGGGAGCGCCACGTCTGGTGCGCGCGACCGCGGCCTACCGCTCGTCTTCTCTCGCCCCTCCAGAGGTGGAATTGTCCCACGGCCACGCCCCAGCCAGTGTCGACAACAGAGGTCACGTGCCGGGGAGGTCGGCTGCCGCCGCGCGTGCGCCGTGAGCTCTGGCGCTTGCAGGCCGGGTGGGGGAAGCCCGCGGGCAGCGCCGCCGCGCGCGCGATGATGGCGGCGGCCGCGGCCCGGGGAGGGGGCGGCGGCAGCAGCGGCGGCGGCTCGGGCTCCAGCACCTCGCGGGGCTTCTATTTCAACACAGTCCTGTCATTGGCCCGCTCCCTGGCCGTGCAGAGACCGGCATCTTTGGAGAAGGTAGTCTTGGCCTCTCGGGCCGCGGGCTGACAGGAGAAGGGGTATGGGATGGCGAAGCGGGTAGGCAGGGCGAGGATCTGTGGAAGGCCAGAGGTGCTCTAGAGCTACCTGTGACAGGAAGGGGTACATGAGCGGAGGGAGCCGGGGTTGGGGCGGTGAGGAGGCGCGTGGGCGGAGGGCGCTGGTGAAGAGAGGGGCATAATGGTGTTGGTTTAGGCGAGGAGTGGACAAGAGCAGGTGGGGACTTTGCGGGTGGGTGGCGTGGGAGGAACGTGAGCTACAGGCCGGGCTTTGAGCCGAGGGGGCACCTTGTGATGCAGCAGGGGCGGGGGCGACAGGCAGGGAGAAGCAGTGGTGGGAACGACGGAGGACCGGTGTCAAAACCTGGGGCTCTGCTCCCGACTTCTTTGCTTTTTATTCCGAGACCTTGGAGACATGCTGTTCTCATAAAATGGGGGTGCTTACCTACTTTGCCCGCTTCACACTGTTGTGAAGGGCAAATGAAATAGTACATCTGACATCGCTTTCTGAAATGCAAATCTGCGTTTTTCTGTGAATCTAGAGGGGGCGTCAGACTGGGGAAAAGATTGTGTTTCGAAGAAGGGACATTGGTAGGGAAGGGGGAATGAACTGTCATTGGCAGAGAATTGAACTCAGGATTGCTTCAGAGGAGGAAGGGGAAATTATACCGGAGGAATCTTTGCCTTGGGAGAAAGGTGAAAGGAAACTCAAAAGTGTCGCTTGGATGGTGGAGAGAACAGATTTTAGTCAGACATGTTTGTTCCCTGCCCTGTCATCATTTGTACTCTTAGGCAAGTTACTTCAACTCTTAGAGCCCTGTTTCCTTATGGGTGAAATGAAGTGATTCTTGAGAAGTACGTGGATTCAAGCATAAAGTGTCTCCTGTAGATAGGTGAACAGTAGAAGTCAGCTTTCTTCCCCCGCCGTCGTGTGATGGGACTCATTATAGTATGTAGCACTGTAGGGGTGATCTTCCTTCCTTCCTCTCTTTCTTTCTTTCATTTGGGAGAGCGCGCGTACACGTGCGTGTGCACGATGGAGAGGGGCAGAGGAAGAAGAGTCTTAAGGGGACTCCGGTGCTGGGCTGGATTTCACGATCCTGAGATCAAGTTTGGAGCTGAAACCCGGAGCCGGCTGCTCAATCAACTGTACCACCCAGGCGCCCAAGGATGGGATTCTTTTTTCATACAGTTTCTGGCAGGTGAAAAGAGATCTGTTGTCTAAGAGTAGGAGAAAAGGGTGGAGACTGGAGACCTGTCTAGGGGCAGTTAAGAGTAGTTTTGTGGGGGCGCCTGGGTAGCTCAGATGGTTAAGTGTCTGCCTTCTCTTTGGGTCATGATCCCAGGGTCCTGGGATTGAGCCCTGCCTGGGGCTCCCAGCTTGGTGGGGAGCTTGCTTCTCCCTCTCCCTCTGTTGCTGCACCCCTGCTGTGCGCACTCTCACTCTCTGTCAAATAAAGAAATAAAATATATATATTTAAAAAAAAAGAGTTTTGTGGCTCTGGTGAGGGTTGATGTTGAAATGCTGTGTTAGGCTCTCTGGCATAGTGTCCTTGGCTTTGTGGATTCTTTAAATCTGATTTCTCACTTAACTGCAGGGTGAGCAGGTCCTGGGAGATTGATGCCAACCTAACTTCTAATTGAAGGAGGAATTCAAAAGAATGGAAACTATATGATTTCTGGAGATAGGAATACCTCACTTTAAATCCTGTATCATTTGCTTACATTAGTGTGACTCTGGGTAGATTAGTTCCCCAGTCTGACCTTTGCTTTCTCCTGCAGAATACAAGGACAGTATTATGTTAAGAGTATTTTGAAGATCAACAAAATGACCCATGAGTCCAAGATGACCCATGATTAAGAACTGTTATCATTGGATGAGCCTAACTAATGGACTGCAGTGCTAACTTATCAAATCAAATTCATGCCAGCTAGTTAGCACATTCTCTTCTTAGTAGGAGGGCTAAAAAGCATATCAGAAGTTTGCTTGCTGGACTTGGGAATAGCAGAGATTGTAGGGAATTGGGCGAATACAGTCCTGTGGCTCTAGTAGGGCACCCTTTCTTACCCAGTAACTCTGAGAAATGCACCTTAAGCACAACTGGCCTTCTTCAGCTTTCTCCCATGTCCTCACAAGAACATTCCATAATTGTAACATTGTTAGCTTTGTATCTTACAATAGCAGTTTACTGTTGTCAAGATTATGGTGTATATTACAAGTTAATATAGCTTTTAGGTTGGCAGCTCCCCATTACTATCTCTTAGTTTGGGAGGTCAATATCATTGGTAACATTTACAAATCACTTTAGAAGAGAGTTAACAGAGCTAGCCGGAGGCTGCAGTCTTCAGAAGGGATTGCTTGCAAGGTTGGCCCTTGGCTCACATCTGGGAACTTGATACTTGAACTGTTTCCTCCATTTTCTAACTGATAAGGATGGTTCATTGAGCCTAGACTCTGAACAAACAATATAATTATCTGCTTTCCTCTTGGGAAACTGGAATTTTGGTGGCTGCTAGGCAGACATTGCCTGTGTCTGTCAATAAAATCCTTGGATGCTATGTCTCTAAAGGACTTCCCTAGGTACAATCATAGCATACATGTTACTACATTGCCGCTGTAGAAGGGAGCACGCTCGGTGTATACCTTCACAGGAGGGAGAGAACAGGAGGAAGCCCGTGCACAGGTTTCTTCAGAGTCCACTTATCTTTTTCTCTTGCTGACAAATTCACTGTCATACAATGTAATTTAGCTACAAGTATAACTATGTATGCGTGGGTGGTCTTGGGGACCCTGAAATAATTTCTGTCTTAGGGAAGGCTTCTGTAGATGGCTGATTCCATCAGATATATGTGGTGGTTTCCTCTTATCCTCACCTGGGGTCTTGAGACTTCATTATGCTAGGGATCATTGTTCACTACTTATTTTTTTAAG
The DNA here is from genome assembly GCF_009829155.1 of Mustela erminea. NCBI lineage: Eukaryota > Metazoa > Chordata > Mammalia > Carnivora > Mustelidae > Mustela > Mustela erminea. The sequence goes on from NC_045626.1 coordinate 63,603,927, forward strand.
ATTTTATTTATTTATTTATTTGACAGAGAGCAAGAGAGAGAACAGGAACAGGAGGAATGGGAGAGGGAGAATCAGGCCTCTGGCAGAGCAGAGAGCCAGACGTGGGGCTCGATCCCAGGACCCTAACCTAAGCCAAAGGGAGACGCTTAAGGACTGAAGCACCCAGGCGCCCCTTATTGTTACTACTTAGTCCTATGATATATGGCTGTTTATTACATTCTGCTACTTTAAAACAATTGACAGTAAGCCCTCAGAATTCCTAGGGAAGTATTCTTGAGGTTCTTAAGAGTAAAGGAATTTCTGAGTACCCACCAGGATAATGAAGGTGGGGACTTAAGTAGGGAGATGAGTGTTGAAAAACCTCTCTTTCTCATTTATTTGTTTCTGGGTTGTGTTTCCCCCCCCCCCCCCAATTCTTTTTTTCCAGAGAGAAGGCAGAGGGCTGAGTGGGGCTTGGTCCAGATAGGCTCGAGCTCAGGACGGCTCAGTTTTCTGAGCTAGACCTGACATCTCAGTTCAGACATTGGTAACTCAGGCAGTCTTGATGTGCTTTTATGGCACTTGGGGCACATTAACAATATTCCTTTCCCTGTCTTTGTCTACCTACATGTCACAGTGGTGTTTCCTTACTCCACTCACCCATTCTGATCCCAGGCTGTGTAAATTTTACTTTTCCTTTAATTAATTTACTCTTTGATTTAGGAAACATTTGTTGAGCACCTACTGTTAATTAGTATGCACTAGATAGGGCAGATCAATAAGAAACAGCATTAATGAGATTGTTCAGGTGATCAGCATCAAGTCAGACTTGCTACAAGTAGCCCATCTACTCTTATGTCACAGGTCTGGTGATCAGCCCCCTGCCATGTTCAGATAGTCAAACACAAGACTCCTTGATGTCAAGTCTCTGATTCATCTCTGAGCTTTGACCTTTTCCTGTTATGCCACCCCTAAGACTGGAACCTCAGCCCTAATACCCCCAGGATTGTGGGCCACCCTGAGGATATCATCTGTGTTCCTCGAGATCCTATCCCACACAGCCCTCAGCCCTCTCCCTCTGGGAGAAAGGTGAGAGGAGAGAAATAGAGAAGAGAATCTTGTCTACAGTGGAATCTCCATGTATGGTCAGCTTCCATTCTCTGATTCTGCCTGCTAGTCTTGTTCTGCTCTTCTCATCTGTCTTCATTCTTCTCATCTGTCTTCAGAATGTTACTGAGCTGCCCCTGTCAAGCTGCCCCTGGATCTGCCTGATGATACTCCTCTGTGTCTAGGATATTGGTGACCTGTCTATACATAGTAATGGACCCTCAACCCTGGGACATAGAGAGTTCCTGGCAGAATTGAAAAGTAGGCAGCATTCCTTGCCCTCCCACCCATTTTCCTACCCACAGGAGGCTTTGATCAGAATCTTTTTTCATGTCCTACAGTATGCTCTCTTTTCTTCAGTTACAATGCCAGAATCTCGAGGTGTCTTACTAACTCGATGTGGTGTTTAAATGGCACTGCAGCATTAGGGACAGGCCAGAACCTCCTTGGTGGACAGACATGCTCCAGAAGATGAGCTGGTTAACTCTGATCTCTAATTGGAGGAACATACGTTCTGATGCTCAGGGCAGTAGGCTTTGTGGAGTTCTTGGTTATCCACTCCTTTAGAGTGGTTTGCCATGGAGTTAAAAAATCATGGTATTGGCATTTTTTTCCAGCATCGCGAAGTTGAAAATTTCCATCCTCACTCCGTTTCCTTTGTGAAGCCATGTTAAAAACAACCATCTAAAGAGTAAGGGTAGAGAAAATTAGCGTCAGTAGAGGGAATTCATGATGCTAGAACCATTGTTGTTAAAGCAGCTCTAAAATACTTTTTTCTTTTTTAAATATTTTATTTATTTATTTGACTGAGATCACAAGCAGGCAGAGAGACAGGGAGAGAGAGAACGGGAAGCAGGCTCCCTGCTGAGCAGAGACCCCCAATGCAGGGCTCCATCCCAGGACCCTGAGATCATGACCTCAGTTGAAGGCAGAGGCTTAATGCACTGAGCCACCCAGGCACCCCAGCTCTAAAATACTTTAAGAAGAAATCGGAATAAGAAGAAATCTTTACCTATAATCATGCCACAGTAACTGTATTAGGTTGCTAGGGCTGCTGTAACAAAGTACCACAACAACTTAAACAGCCGAAATTTACTTTCTCATAGTCCTAGATGCTAGAAATCCAAGAAGAATGTGTCAGCGTTGCTGGTTTCTTTTGAAGCCTTTCTCTTTGGCTTGTAGATAGCTGTATTCCTGTGTCTTCACATAGTCTTCCCTCTGTGCCTGTCTGTATCCTAATCTTCTGTTACAAAAACACTAGTCAGATTTCTAGAACTGGCCCATCCTTTTTACCTTGTGTTAACTTAAAAACCCTATGTCCAAATATAGTCACATTCTGAGGTACCTGGGGATGAGGAATTCAATATATGAATTTGGGGGGACACAATTCAGCCCATAACACTTAATGCATTAGTATTTTAATTTCTTAGATCTCCTTTTTAGTCTTTAGCTATGTTCACTTTTTTCCTTTTTTCAAAAATAGCCCATATTTATTATGTTAATGTCTGGATGTCTTATTTTATGTTGATAGATCCTAATTAAGCATTTCTCTGTTTAGGCGGTCTAGATTTTTCCTTGCAAAACAGCATGTTTGTACATCTAGAATTTTGTCTTCTTCTGGTTCACATTCTTCTGCTAAATGGAGGGTGGGTCTTGACCTTTACTGCCCAGCTGTTTTCAGAGGACTCTACTTAGTTATGGTGGATAGCATCAGCAAGACATCTTGTGTGCATTTATATGTAGCTTCATGTTGTTGGATTTTATTTACTTTTTCGTGCTAACTCTGTAAACATAAAAGGGGACCTTATTCTTTTGATTCTAAGATAATGATATTTGACCATGGTTGGCTATGTTCAATAATGAATTAAACAAACAGCCAAAAAACCTACAAAGTGGAATTGGCCATATGATGTTGTGCTCTTGTTTTCTGGTATGCGGAAGCTTGAATTCAGGTTTCTCTTCACACTTGCAGTACCATTGCTTGGATACTGGCTTCTACCTGTGTTTGCTCTTCGTCTCTTTCTTTCAAGAGTTGGGTCTAGGGGCTCAGTGGGTTAAAGCCTCTACCTTCGGTTCAGGTCATGATCCCAGGATCCTGGGATCGAGCCCGGCATCCGGCTTTCTGCTCAGCAGGGAGCCTGCTTCCTCCTCTCTCTCTGCCTGCCTCTCTGCCTACTTGTGATCTCTGTCTGTCAAATAAATAAAATCTTTAAAAAAAAAAAAAAGAGTTGGGTCTACTAGGTGTGCACACAATTCTGACCCTCAATTAATTTATGATAACTAGAAACAGTGATAGGTGGGACACTGGCCAGCTGTCTGTCCATAAAGGAAGTGGTGGGGGACCATATGGCTTTTCAGAAAACTCCCCTGAGAAGATATTTAGCCATTTTGCACTTTGCTGGCATGGGAATGGGTTTTTCCAAACCTTTTCTCTGTGGCTCTTGATAGTTAGTGAAAAAGTAATAGAAGGTAAAAAGGTGAAACATGCTCTAAGAAGGTGGAAGTATTGTGCCTACTTGCTGGGAGGTTACTTTCAGCTGAAATTTTTAATAACAAAGGCCTAGAATTGATGGGCATGGACATTTGTAAATGCCAAGAGTGGTTGGCAAGGGAAGGCCATTTCAGATAGAACAGAAAACAAAACAGAGTAAAATGAGGAATAGCAGTAATAGGGTTTGGCAGAAATACAGTATATTTAAAGGGACGAGTGTAGATGAGAGTGAGAAGAAAGCAGGTGGCCTCATACGTAGTCCCAGACTCAGAGTTTGGGTTGTATTGATGAGACAGGGAAGAGCCCTTGAATATTTCAGGGCCATGAGTTATGTGCATTAAGAAGATTATTATGGCCACATTGTTTATCCCCATGCCCTTAGAGATTCTCAGAATTGATGTGTCACTAGCTGTTTGCTCCCCCAGAGGGCAGAAATGTTCTATTTTTGACTCTTTACTGCCGATTTTATGTTATGCTGTCTGTGTTTGCACTTTGCACCTAGAAGAGATGTGGTTACCTCCAGTCCCGTACACCAGCAGCCATTCCCATCCTTGATTTAAATTGCTGAAATGTGTCTGTGTACTTCATTTTCCTCATTATTTATACACTTGTTTTTCTATTGCTTCTCTTGTGTATCTTGGCATTTTGGAAAAAGGCTTGGCCTTTTGTGAACATTGCCAAGCTGGCCAGAACACTACTTTCATTTATGTGATAAGAACAGAGTTGAGACAAAAATCCTCAAATCTCACTTGCATTTACTCACTTAGTTCTGAGAGGCTCTATCTTTGCTGCTGAAGCTATTCTCTTTTCCTGAACGTTTCTATGTGTAAAGCAGGGCTGAAAAGCTGGATTCAGGGCAGCCAGGTCTATCTGTACCATTATAAAAGCAAACGAGTGTGACATTTGTTCATTTGTTCATTCATTCATTTATATAATAAGTCTTTTAGTGCTTGCTGTTTGCCAGGCGTTGGAGGGGCCCATTAGAGGGATGAATGAGTAGATGTAGTCTCGCTGTCATGGAGTTGTCATGGAGGTAGACAAGCATTAAACAAAAAACTGTAAGTAAATATGATTGAAAATGCTAACAAGTGCCAAGAAGCAAAAGTAAATGGTATCGGTGAATACACTCGTAATGTTTTACTACCATCACTGCCATCCCTCTTCAGAATTTTCATCTTGTAAAACTGAAACCCTAATTGCCATTGATTTTTGTATTATATTGATCTTGTATCCTGCAACCTTGCCCAACTTGTTTTTTTAGTTCTAATACTTTTTTAGGTTTTTCTATATGCAAGATTATGTCATCTGCAAATATAGTTTTACTTTTTCTTTTCCAAACCGAATGCCTTTTATTTAATTTTCTTTTCTCATCGTCCTGGCTAGAACCTCCAGAACAATACTGGATATAATGGTGAGAGTGGACATCTTTGTCTTGTTCCTGATTGGGGGCAGGGGGCAACTTTCAGCTTTTTACCAGAAAGTATAATGTTAGTTGTGAGTTTTTTATAGATGCCCTTTATCAAGTTGAGGAAGTTCCCTTCTATTTCTCTCTCTCTCTCTCTCTTTCTTTTTTTAAGATTTTATTTATTTTAGAGAGAGAGTATGCACATGCATGGGGGGGAGAGGTAGAGGAAGAAGCAGACTCATGGCTGAGCAGGGAGCCTGACCTGGGGCTCAATCCCAAGACCCTGGGATCATGACCTGAGCCGAGCGCAGATGCTTAACCAACTGAGCCACCCAGGAGTACTTTAGAGGGTGCCTTTTTTTAGAGGGTGGATAGGGGCAAAGGGAGAGAGAGAAGGAAAATCTTAAGCGGACTCCACACCCAGTGTGGAGCCTGTCACGGGGCTTGATCTCAGGACCCCAAGATTATGACCTAAGCCACAATCAAGAGTTGAGACGCTTAATCAGCTGAGCCACAGGTGCCCCCATTCCCTTCTATATCTAGTTTGTTGAATGTTTTTATCATGAAGCAGTGTGAAATTTTTTCAAATGCCTTTTCTGCATGTATTACAAAGCTAATTTTAAAATATTGTTAGGGCAAGTCTATAGTAGCTCTTGCTACAAGGATAGTTTAACTCCACTGCTAAGGTATGGCCCCTTTGAGGTCTCTACTGAATGCTTTAAGGCCTTTCTTTTTTTTTTTTTTTTTTAAGATTTTTTATTTATTTATTTGACAGAGATCACAAGTAGGCAGAGAAGCAGGCAGAGAGAGAGAGAGAGGAGGAAGCAGGCTCCCTGCTGAGCAGAGAGCCTGATGTGGGACTCGATCCCGGGACCCCGAGATCATGACCTGAGCTGAAGGCAGCGGCTTAACCCACTGAGCCACCCAGGCGCCCCCTTTAAGGCCTTTCTTAAAAACTCCCAGCTCTTGGGGCGCCTGGGTGGCTCAGTGGGTTAAGCCTCTACCTTCGGCTCAGGTCATGATCTCAGGGTCCTGGGATCGAGCCCTGCATCAGGCTCTCTGCTCAGCAGGGAGCCTGCTTCCTCCTCTATCTCTGCCTGCTTCTCTGCCTACTTGTGATCTCTCTCGCTGTCAAGTAAATAAATAAAATCGCAAAAAAAACCCTCCCAGTTCTTGCTGGGAGTCACGCAGACATGCCTCAGCTCTGCGTGAACTGTGGGAGCCTTTTAGCTCACTGTTCCCTGGTTGTTCTTTTCCAGCTTCATGGAATATCACCATACGTCTTAGGATTCATCAAAGACTTAGAGGAATTCTGTTTCGATTTCTGGGGATTTTTTTGTTGTTGTCTCTTCAGAATTTCCAACTGCTTTTGACTTCCTGTACTCTTATTTCTGTCTCCTCCACTTCGACCATCATGATCTGCCTGGAATGCCTTTTCCTATTCTGTGGTCTGAGATATGTCTTCGGGCAGTCATAGGATAGGGCTCATATCATTTCCTCTGTCTCTCATGTATCATAGACCTGTGCTACTTGTTTAGGATCTGAAATTAGTCGTTTCATGTATCTGTCCATTTTCCTAGTTGCTTTATGGCAGGAAGTTAAACCCAAGTCCTGTTATTTTCTCATGACTAGAGGAGGAAGTTTTTGGATCATAGGATTTTAATGCTAGAGCAGACATTGCAAAAAGCTATCTGATCATCTTCTTATATGTGAGGCTTGAGGGAGATGACTTGCCAATATTGGCATAGTTTTAAGACATTGGCAAGATTCTGCAGATTTCCATATGTACACACAGTTGGTGTTTTGTCCACATTTTACAGAGGAAATACAAAGTTAGAGATGTTCAGGTAGGTTTTGTCAGTTATCTTGGGTCACCTAGGTAAGAAGTGGCAGAGTTGGAGTGAAAATCACAACCTCCCAACTCCATGCAGCTACCCTGATCATTGCCTTTTGAAACAATGTCAGGAATCGGAGACATGCATTTGTCTGTGTTGTACCCTGCCAGGCACATGAGCAGGGCTCAAGAAATGGAGACTCATGCATTGTGTATAAGGGCACATATAGTGCTAGGTGTTGGGTGTTGTAGAAAGCTATGTTAACTGGTCACACAGCCAAGCACGAGCATCTCTCGTGAAACTCCCATCCAGGACTGCTTGTAGGAGTAGATGCTGTTCCACTTGCATTTGCAGCTCCCTGCCCACCTTGTCACAGTCACCTTTGTTTATTGTGATAGCTCTGAGTCACTTAGAAAAGGTTAGCTTCTATTCGGTGTTCTCCATGGGGGCGGTACGTTTGAGAAAGACAAAAATGGATTTAACAAAACACTGTCACTAATACTTAAAGCCTCTAGTTCTCAGGGAATTTTGTTTCTCCCGAAAAACTATTCCCAGAAGTTTCAGATAACAAAAGTTGTACTCTTTAAAAAAAAATCGTTTAATTAGCCAGCTTGTAATGCTATTATAATAGCTTTATTTTGACCTATATACCTTACCAAACACTGTTGTGTTTGACTTTACATCTGCAGTTTTCTGCCCAGTCATCCAGACTTGTGAGGGCATCTTGTTTTCTCCTTGGTGTGGCATTTCCTTTCCTTGGCAGTCTAAATTCACCTTGTGGTCTCTCTCTCTCTTTTTTAAGTAGGCTCCACATTGGGGCTTGAACTCATGACCCTGAGATCAAGATGTGAGCTGAAAAGTTGGATGCTTAACTGACTGAGCCACCCAGGTGCCATGGTCTTTCTCTTTTAATACCCTTGGATTAAAATATTGCCAAGAGTTCTTAGCAAAGCCTAAGCAAGTTACCTTTGTTGCTTCTTCCCATTGACTTATTGATCTCCTCAAAGTGTTGCCCAGAGCCCCTCTGGGTCGTTTTTATAAGTGGGAGTAACCTTGGCCATCTCTGTCAGATTTTGAACTTAATGACCTTTTATAATGACAGGATCTACTCCTCTCTACCCCCTAAGAATAACAAACTTGTTAGTTTATTGTCAAATTCTGAAGGAAAAAAAAAGTAGTTTTTTTTTTTTTCATTTTTTTAAATTATAGTTTACTGCTTTATTCTGCATTAGGACTGTGACCTCTCTGTGTCTCAATTTTTTTATCCTTAGAATGGAGATAACAGATAATATCCACTCAGTGCAGTGTTGTGAAGATTAGTTGGGATCATACAAACCAGCACCTTGCATGTGATAAATGCCCAATGACTGTTAGCGCTTAGTATCTGGAGACCGGCCCCCACTAGAACTGATTCTCCCTTATCTGACATGTGATGACTGCTAAAGGACTTAAGTTCAAGTCTTCACTTTTTCTTTTCTTTTCTTTTCCCCACAAGAGTCCCAATTTCCAAGGGCATTTTGCATCAGAGCCTGGACCCAGTGCCAGGCTTTCCTGGGTAAATCCAGGATTGGATTACCCTTAAGGTAAAGGGACCCTTTACCATTTGGTTTCTGACTTGCGTTCTTCACTAGTTGTGTCATTTTTATTGGTTGTATAACTCTGGCTATATTTTAAGGATTGTGAGGGTGTGACTGTATACTCTACCTGACTTCATTTGACTGTTCTTCCATCTCCATTCATTTGATGATGCAGCAAATATTTGTTCAGTGCCAATTGCATGCCAGCACTGTGCCCAATACTGATTATATGACAAATGTCACAACATAGTTAAACCTTATAGTAGGAAGGCTAGGTTCTAGTGGCCCTCTTTCTTTTTCCTTTCCTTCTCATCCCACTAAATCCCTGTGACACCAGCCTCTTTAGTTCCACTAAATAGTTAAGTTTCTGGAACATGTAGGGTGCAGTGGATACAGGATGAAGGGGACACAGTCCTGTCTGCAGTGAGTGGAAGATAAGTATACAAGTAGAGGCACCTGGGTGGCTCAGTGGGTTAAAGCCTCTGCTTTTGGCTCAGGTCATGAGCCCGGGGTCCTGGGATCGAGCCCCACATTGGGCTCTCTGCTCAGCAGGGAGCCTGTTCCCGCCCCACCCCCCACCCCTGCCTGTCTCTCTGCCTGCTTGTGGATCTCCGTCTGTCAAATAAATAAATAAAATCTTAAAAAAACAAAACAAAAACAAACAAGTATACAAGTAATTCCAAAGCAATATTTTTAAAAAGAAAGTTATTGAGAGGTGTGATGGGAAAGATCATAGCATATTGCTGCGGTCTGGCGAAGCTTTGAGTAGCAAGAGATGGTTGACATGGATCTTGGAAGGATGGATTGAATTTTTATAGGGGAGATAAGGCAGATTGAATGAAATGTCACAGATGGGTGAAGACTGTGGAAGAAGCCAGGCAGGGACAAGTGAGCACTGTATTTGGAGCCTGAGTGTTCACGGGAAGTTGGGAAAGACCTTCTTTGCCAGGTTGGGAGTGTGCATTGAGTGTTCACAGGAATGGGGAGCCATTGGAGGTGTGGGCCTGGAGTGGTGGTATTGGAGTAGGGAGAGACAAAAGTCAGAGACAGATAAGAGCCTGTTGTCTAAGACTATACTTAGCCTGTCTGGGCCTAGTTGCCTATCCTATTAAACGAGAATAAGATTACACACAATCTGCCTGAAAGGGGGCATTTGGCCAGGTGAGTGTGCAACTTCTTCCAGCTCTCCATCTCTGATTCTGTGTATGTTTGGGAGTTGTTAGAGGGCCTCAGGTCTGAAGCCCAGGTGAGCATTTTTTCAGTCTAGTGGTCCAGCTTGCATGGATTCTGGATGTTTTTAGAGAAATTATACCAAAAAAGCTCAGTGTTTGCTTTCCATTTTTCTTGTGATTTTTGTTGTTGTTGTTAGTGAAGTAATTTAATAAGTTTGATTTTTATTTACAGAGAGCTGTGAAATTTTTTCAAGACCATTTTGTGAAGTTAAACTTTATGTCTGGGTCTCTTGTTTCAGGTGCTACCTGCTTCACTTTTTGCTGTGCCTATTGTCTTGCAGCTCCAGGTGTCTGTCAGGGCTGGAATAGCTGCATCTCTTGTTCCTTCAAAAGAGAAAAACTTTTCTACTTGGATTGAGACTCTTGGGGAAGTTGTAGTTAAATAGGAGTTGTTTTGGGATGCCTGACTGGCCCAGTTAGTAGAGCATGTGACTCTTATCCTGGGGTTGTAAGTTTGAGCCTCACCTTGGGTATAGAGATTAGTTAAGAATCTTTAAAAAATAGGGGCGCCATTGCTTCTCGGCCTTTTGGCTAAGATCAAGTGAAAAAATAGGGGCCCCTGGGTGGCTCAGTCGTTAAGTCATGATCCCAGGGCCCAGGAAGAGAGCCACATCGAGCCCCACGTTGGGTCCCTGCTCAGTGGGGAGGCTGCTTCTCCCTCTGCCCCTCCCCCTGCCTTTGTGCATGCTCACTGTCTCTCTCAAATAAATAAGTAAAATCTTTAAAAAAGAATAAAAATTAAAAATTAAATAGGAGTTGATTCATTGATAGTAAGTTGTTGGAATTAAAGAAATTATAAGACCGTTGTGTGTAGAAAACATCTGTTTAGCTTATTTGACCCAGGTTTTCTTTCAGTTTTACATTACTTCTTCTTGGATTATTCAGATTCCATTCATTAAAATTCTGTACTCTTTTCTCTTATTTTCTGAGATCTAAGAGTATAAATATTATTGTCCTTTTAAAAGTAAGATATGCAGGGGCGCCTGGGTGGCTCAGTGGGTTAAAGCCTTTGCCTTCGGCTTAGGTCATGATTCCAGGGTCCTGGGATCGAGCCCCGCATCGGGTTCTCTGCTCAGCAGGGAGCCTGCTTCCCTTCCTCTCTCTCTCTGCCTGCCTCTCTGCCTACTTGTGATCTCTGTCAAATAAATTAAAAAAAATAATAAAAAAAATAAGATATGCATTGGGGTGCCTGGGTGGCTCGGTGGGTTGAATGTCTGACTCTTGGTTTCAGCTCAGGTTATGATCTCGGGGTTGTGGGATTAGGCTCCGAGCTGAATGGGAAGTCTGGTTGAGCTTCTCTCTCTTCCTCTTCTTTTGCCCCTCCCTGTCTCTCTCTCTTTCTCGCTCTCGCTCTCCAGAAGAAAAAGAAAAGAAAAATATGCATTAATGGCAAAGCTGTTTCCACTATTTAAAAAAATTTTTTTTCTAATTCTGAAGTTAACAATGTTCCTTATGGAAAATACAGAAAAAAAAAAGAAGTAAATAAGTATTGCTTATAATTTGATTAATAGTTTTTGTATCTTGCTGGATAGGCAGTGCAGGTTTTGAGATTTGTTTAATATTCTATTTGTATTAATTTCTTATCGCAGCTCTAACAAATTACCACAAACTTAGTGGCTTAGAACAACGCAAATTTATTGCTTTGCATTTCTGTAGATTAGAAGCCCAACACTGGTCTCACTGGACTAAAATCAAGGTGATGGCAGGGCTATGTACCTTTCTTGAGACTCTAAAGGACAACTCATTTCCATGTCTTTTATAGCTTCTAGAGAACCCTCCATTCCTGGATCATGGCAATCCTGGATCCCAGCAAGGGGACTCAAGCTGTCACATCCCATCATTCTCACCTCCTCTTTTGCCTCTCTCTTACCCTGGTCTCACTGAAGTCATCCAATATAATCTCTTCAATTCAAGGTCTTTTTATTTTTTTTTAATTTTAATTTTTTTTTTTTTAAAGATTTTATTTATTTATTTGACAGACAGAGATCACATAGGCAGAGAGGCAGGCAGAGAGAGAGAGAGAGAGGGAAGCAGGCTTCCTGCGGAGCAGGGAGCCCGATGCGGGGCTCAATCCCAGGACCCTGAGATCATGACCCGAGCCGAAGGCAGCAGCCCAAACCACTGAGCCACCCAGGCGCCCCTAATTTTAATTTTTTAAAACGATTTTATTTATTTATTTGAGAGAGAGAGCATGAGCAGGGAAGAATGGCAGAGGGAGGGGGAGAAGCAGTCTCCATGCTTAGGCAGGGAGCCATGCATGGCTCAGTTCCACGAACTGTGAGATCATGACCTGAGCCAAAAGCAGAGGCTTTTTTTTTTTTTTTAATATTTTATTTATTCATTTGACAGAGATCACAAGTAGGCAGAGAGGCAGGCAGAGAGAGAGGGGGAAGCAGGCTCCCCGCTGAGCAGAGAGCCCGATGTGGGGCTTGATCCCAGGACCCTGGGACCACGACCCGAACTAAGGCAGAGGTCCAACCCACTGAGCCACCCAGGTGCCCCGAAAGGCAGAGGCTTAACCGATTGGGCCACCCAGACCCCTCAAGGTCATTTTAACCTGTTTTTCTCTGCAACCAATTTACATCCATTTGCAGTTCGAGGTAACATATTCACAGATTCCAGGGATTAGGACACAGACATATTTGGGCAGGCCATTGTTCTGCCTGCCACACTGATAGGGTTCGTGTGTTCCTAAATTATTATATTGTTCTCTAAATTGTTTATTGGTTCTTTTTGGTATCTTTCCTTCACATTTTAAAACCATGTGCCCAGCTTTTAGAGTAATCCTGAATTGTCAAAAATTATTTCTATTTAAATATTTTTAATTAAATGGGGTTGCAGAGAAAGGTCTGAAGTCAGAGTAGCCCAGAACCCCCCTGGGGTTGGGGGACAGGGACAGGCAGTACAGAGGAGACAAGGATGGTAAAAACTGTGTTTCTTTCAGATGTCTCTACCAGGTAGGGGACAGCTATGTGAGCAGCAGGGTTTAATCATGTTCCTGATGCTGAATTCTTACCCTGAGATATTGCTAGAGCTCATGTCTTTTAGTTTCCAGAGTATAATGCCTAAAAAACAAAGGAATAAACAAATAGGAAATCAAACCCAACCCAGAACATCTGTTCTGTGGGGAGAAATCCAATTCTTACGCTTGATGTAAGTGAGGAGAACTTGGGGTTTGCCTCTGCCCTGTAGGGCAAGTGCCAGGATGGGCTGGCAGTAGCCCTGAAATGGGAGGGTCTGGATTGAGAAGAGAGCTTACATCCAGGTAAAAACTAAGAATAGACAGCAAGCCTGCATCCTGGGGGAGAATGAGTGTCTTTTATAGTGCCTGTCCACAGTGTAGAAGACGGAGATACGAAGATAATAGATGATTTCGGCCCCTGGGAAGCTTGCAGATTAGTGGAGAGACAGACAAATGCACCAATAACTGTCACATGAACAATGGGGTAGATGTTGCCGATGACGTTACTGAAGCCCTTCAAATACATGAAGACAGTGGTTTTGTCTATTTGTAGCCTGCTTGTCTCTGGGCTAGATGTTCCTTTTCAATGGCTTCTGGTATGGAATATTTCTTAGACCCCACATCACCCTGCGTGGCCATTTTTGGATATTTTTAGAGTGGCAGAGGGGCAACTCAGTCTTTCCCTCACTTCCACATGTCCATCATCAAGTCCTGTAGTCTTCCTCTGAAACATCCTGAGCTGGACTGCTTCTGTCTGCTTTGGTCATTACCCTCTTTGCTACTGAAGCATCTCCTGACTTCTCTGTGGTTCCATTTTTGTCCTTTCAAACCAGAAGGATTCTTCTAAACCTCAATTCTAAACTCAACTTTTTAAGGTCTCCAATGTGCATCCCCTTGGCACCAGTTTGCATTGCTATTAGAGTTCAATCCAGGTTCCCAGCCTCTGCCTGCACTTGGACTTCTGGGAATCCCCACTTTATCTTTCCATTGTGCTGCCTCTCCAGTGGCCTCTGCCAGAATGCTTTTTCCTGAGTTGTCCCTGCTGGTTCCTTCTTAATCAGATCTCAATTTAATGGGCGCCTTCTTAGAGAGGTCTTTCCTGATCACCCCATTAAAAATAGTCCTTTAGGCACTATTGCTGGGGAAATATAATTACAAACAAAATCTCCCAAGAGCTCTCCACAAAGATAGTAGAGAAAGAAAACACTTTTATTACCGAATAAGCATTGAACCAGGACATGACATGCATCACAGGCAATCCTCTAAGAGATTACAAAGATAAAACAATCTCACCTTATTAACTAGCCAAGCAGATGTAACTTGTTACATCATACTTTCAAGGTAAATGACAACTAATCCCTTAGATAAGACGTCTTTGTGTATATCTTTTCTATATTTAATAATGAGGTTGTGCCAATTTCGATGAGCTTCTGAGTCTCCGTTCTATCTTGTAGCACATTGGCTTCACCAGCCAGGTATGTGGCATTGTGTATTTCTGTGTGTTTGAGCAGAATGTTGATAAAGTATTGCCCAGGACAAAGTACATAGATTTTCACAGGGCCCCAGACTCCTCCCTTTGGTTCCAGCGTTCTTTGGATCTCATTGACTCATTCTGCTATAAATCCACCTCCTTTCTATTTCTTATTTACAGGGCTGTTTCTTGAGAGACTTTACTCTTTCTGTCAGGTTGTGTGATTCACTGATGGAAGTGTCTGGAGTCTCTGAAATGATAACTTTATTGTGGTTAGTTTGCAACTCTCTTTGTATTGTATTTTTTCACTCTGACTGTGAAGTGGAGGAATACTGAAGAAAAGTGGGAATTTAGTATTTCTGTTCCTCTCTTGCTTGTTACTTTATGCTCTTTTAACAATCATGAAAGTATGGATTTTCCCCCATGTATTTATTTTTTAACTTACTCCATATTTTTTCTGGTTAAGTAACATTTTCTCCTAGAACATATTTTGGCAAATAGAAAAAAGCACAGAGAAATGTAAAACCTTGGGGCGCCTGGGTGGCTCAGTTTCTTGAGTGTCTGACTCTTGATCTTGACTCAGGTCTTGATCTCAGGGTTTGAGTTCAAGCCCCACATTGGGCTTAAACTTGGAAGCCATTAAAAAAAAAAAAAAAAAAAGAAATGTAAAATCACTGGTAATTCTACCCCTCCGTAACTGTCAACATTTCGATATATTTTTCTGTATATGATAATCCACATCATTCCTCACGTGATTTACAGAACACTTAGAACATTGTTCATGCTGTTGCTTAGTCTTAGAAAAATACCATTTTTCATGTCTGTATTAGGTTAGATTTTATGAAAGCACTGTTTTTGTAGGTCCAAACTTTGGTTGACTATCACAGTTTCATATGGTTTAACCTAATGTTTCACCAAATGGTGGAATCATTTATTTTCTTAATTTGTCATTTAAATTGTTTCAGATTTTCAATTAATATACATAACACTATAATGAAAGTCTTTTACATCATCTTTGCCTTAAGATTTCTAATTCTTTTTTTTCTTTTTTTAAGATTTTATTTATTTATTTGACAGAGAAAGAAGGAGAGAGCACAAGCAGGGCGAGTGGCAGGCAGAGAGAGAGGGAGAGGCAGGCTCTCCACTGAGCAGAGAGCCCAATGTAGGACTCAGTCGCAGGACCCTGAGATCATGACCCAAGCCGAAGGCAGTCGCTGAACCAACTGAGCCACCAGGCACCCCTAATTCTTCTTTACAGTCATTCCTAAGAGGAAAATGACTGAGACAAAGAATATTACCTCTCTTCAGGTTAGAAGGTGTTTCTTTTTCTGGCTTGTGTATTTGTCCTTTTAAAATCTGCTTTCTTTTGGGCGCCTGGGTGGCTCAGTGGGTTAAGCCGCTGCCTTCTGCTCAGGTCATGATCTCAGGGTCCTGGGATCGAGTCCCACATCCGGCTCTCTGCTCAGCAGGGGGCCTGCTTCCCTTCCTCTCTCTCTGTGATCTCTTCCCTTCCTCTCTCCTGCTGTGATCTCTCTTTGTCAAATAAATAAATAAAATCTTTAAAAAAAAATAAATAAAATCTGCTTTCTTTTTTAAAATTGCAATGGTAGTTGATATTTTCAGAGCAAATCTCAAGCATTATACTTGATGACCTTTGCCAATAAAAGAACACATCAGTATGCCTGGGTGGCTCAGTCAGTTAAGCATCTGCCTTTCGTTCAGGTCATAATCCTGGGGTCTTGGGATCAAGTCCTGTGTCAGGCTCCCTAATCAGTGGGGAGTTTGCTTCTCCTTCTCCCTCTGCCCCTCCCCGCTGCTCGTGCTTGCTAGCTCTCTCTCTCTCAAACAAACAAATCAAATCTAAAAAAAGAAGTCCCACCAGACCATATAAATGTTAACGAGCAACTTCTCCTTGGGTCCATTAACAGAACAGCAAGGTTGGGGCCTCATGGTGTGTCTGAATGCTCTGCTAAGAGGTTCTTGTGGCAGGGATTTTCAAGATTGGCATCACCTCTTTTCCTATTCATATATCATCTAGATTTTTAGTTTCTTTATGTCAAACATTTACCATTGTTTTGTTTTGAAAAAATTTGAATTTTTCCATATATTCAGTAAATTGCTGACTTATTGCTCATTTGCTTCTGCTGGCCACTATTATGGCATATCTAGTAAAAACAGGTACTGTTTGTTGAGCACCTGGTATGTACTGTGTGTAGTTCTGAGTGCTTTACACACATTTGATCTTCTAAAGAACCCTATGGGAGGATTGTAATTGTAGGTGGGTTTGGGTAAACTGCTTTTGGGTGCCACTGGGCATTAGAGACCCATGACTGTTATGACTGAATTACAGACATTAGCTAGTGTGTTTTACCACCTCTGTGTATGCATCATTTTAACTCTTGGTCCTTGGCACATGTATGTTTTGTGTATGATCAATTCAGAATGTAGAGATGATCTTTCTGTGATTTTTTTTTTTTAAAGATTTTATTTATTCATTTGACACAGAGAGATCACAAGTAGGCAGAGAGGCAGGCAGAGAGAGAGAGAGGAGGAAGCAGGCTCCCCGCGGAGCAGAGAACCCGATGCGGGACTCGATCCCAGGACCCTGAGATCATGACCTGAGCCGAAGGCAGCGGCCTAACCCACTGAGCCACCCAGGCGCCCTTTCTGTGATTTTTGAATGGAAAAAAATGTTTTACTGGTTATATAGACTCACTGGGATTTTATACTACTGGTTTATGCCCTATACAGTCATATATATGTATGTTTATATATATATGTGTGTGTGTGTGTGTGTTTATATTTTTTAACTTATGGGGTTTTTTTGTTGTTGTTGTTTGTTTTTGGTCTCATTTTCTAGGTCCAAAAGCTGCTCTGTATGTGCCCAGTAGACTTCCATGGGATCTTCCAGTTGGATGAAAGACGGAGAGATGCAGTGATTGCGTTGGGCATTTTTCTCATTGAATCTGATCTTCAGGTAAGTCTTTACTACATTAAAAGTGTTTCTGCAGTGTAAAAGGGAGAGTGCAATTAGAATTTAAATTTGTACCTGCTTATATTTACCTAAACCAGTACTAAAAGAATGCATATGAACCTAATAAAAGCAGCTAGTGATGGTGAGGCAGAGTGGGTGGAACAGGTGGGAGTAATTTAATTAATTTAATTAATGTACAGCCTCTTAAGAAATTTTGGTTTTTGAACTGTGTGAATAATTAGGTTGTTAAAGTGGTTATTAGTTGTTGTTACTGTGTTTTGTTTGGCTAGAAAGTTAATTAAAATGCTTTGTGAAGTAGTTGTGTGCCCTCCAGAGGAGACTTGATTTTCAATCTAAGGTCAGATGTTCATTCAGATTGAGTAAACATTTTTTTTTCCTTCCAAAAGGACAGTATTCTTTGAGATAATTCTGACATAATACAATCTTTTTTCAGATCTGTTACAGATTTCGGGTACAGTCAGTGGAGCATAGGACTTTTGATCTTGGGGTTGTAAATTCAAGCCCCATATTGGGTGTAGAGATTACTTTAAAATAAAAAAACTTTTTTAAAAAAAACATTTTATTTGTCTTATTTGAGAGAGAGTGAGCGAGTGAGAAAGCCTGAGTGGGGGGAGAAGAGGGACTAGGGAAGCAGACTCCCCGCTGAGCAGGGAGATCCTAGAGGACTCAATGACCCGGGTCCTGGCCTGAGCTGAAGGCAGGCTTTTAACCAACTGGGCACCCAGGTACCTCTAAAAAAATTTTTTTAAATCTTAAAAAAAAAAAAAAAAAGGAACTGTGATAGATATAAGTTTTAGAGTACATGTTAATGTATCTCTTAGAGGTGATTTAAAAATCAGTGTTGTGGCTCCAACAGAAAATGATGTGACCTTTTTTTTCAGTACTTCCCAAAGTTAATTGAAGCAAATGGTTAATCACTGAACATAGAATCTATTATTTGTTTGTTTATTTTTATCATTATCAAGAATCACTTTTAATTCCATGCTATGTTGGGAAAATAAAGATGTTAGATATTTGAATTCTTATGTATCTAAAAATGCTTATATGTCCTGGAAATTCTACTTCAGTAAGGATTAATATTTTTGACAGAGTATTCATACATTTGAAATAAAAATAAGCATTTTAATTTTAGAGCCATAGTTTGAGAATTAAATAGGTTGTTTGATCAAGGCCATATCAAAAACCAAAATTAGATGCATATAAACGGCATTTTAATTATTCTTTTCTATTTTTTTTTTAAAGATTTTATTTATTTATTTGACAGAGAGAAAGATCACAAGTAGGCAGAGAGGCAGGCAGAGAAAGAGGGGGAAGCAGGCTCCCTGCTGAGCAGAGAGCCCAATTTGAGGCTCGATCCCAGGACCCTGAGATCATGACCTGAGCCGAAGGCAGCGGCTTAACCCACTGAGCCACCCAGGCGCCCCTCTTTTCTATTTTTTTAAAGACTTTACTTATTTATTTGACAGAGAGAGACATAGTGAGAGAGGGAACACAAGCAGGAGGAGTGGTGAGGGAGAAGCAAGCTTCCCAAGCAGGGAGCCCAATGCTGGGCTCCATTCCAGGACCCTAGGACCTGAGCCAAAGGCAGATGCTTAACAACTGAGCCACCCAGGCACCCCCATTTTAATTATTCTTCCTATTTATTTATAAATGTGAAAAGAAAGAAAATTTCTACTTTTCTATTTGCAAACTCTTATTCAAATTTAGTATAAATAATTTATAATATATAAATATAAATTTAATATGAATTTAAGAATATAAATTTAATATAAATTATTCAAATTTAATATAAATATAAACTCAATATATTATAAATATATGAAATATAATTTAATATATAAATTTAATATAAATATAATTTTATATAAAATGTAAATTTAATATGAGAAACTGCTATTCAAATGTGTATTAATTGAAAATATCTTTGGCAAACACATTACTTAACAGATTTACCTGTAAGTCCCTTATATTTGTGGTAGGCTTTTTAGGGTGGCAAGGAAGAGACAAATACAAATTACTGTGGTGTAATTTGGGTCCCTGGAAAGGATTGGTGGTACCTGGGGTAGCAGCTCCATGAGCCATGCAGTCTGCCAGTGCTTTTAGAAAGCCCATTGGCCACACCAACACCAGGAGAGGAGTCCAGCAGGCTTCACCAGGCCCCTGAGCCCTAGCAGTCAGTTTTCTCTTGGTTACCTGGTGTTGATATTCCCTGCTTCCAATGAGGATAGGCTGTCGTACTGGGCTCAAGTCCAGTCAGTAGGCTGTTCCGGCCGCAGCCATGGCCACAATAGCAGAAGTCATTTACTGCTTACAGCTTCTGCAATGAGAACACCTGGGGTCCTTCCTCTGTAGGAGCCATGCCTTACACATCCTTTGGACTTTTGTGCCTCTTAATACACTGGGATCCTGGACAGATGTAGCCATCTCCTTTGTTTGATTTAAAGGAAAAGTTGGGGCGCCTGGGTGGCTCAGTGGGTTGGGCCGCTGCCTTCGGCTCAGGTCATGATCTTAGGGTCCTGGGATCGAGTCCCACATCGGGCTCTTTGCTCAGTGGGGAGCCTGCTTCCTCCTCTCTCTCTCTCTGCCTGCCTCTCTGCCTACTTGTGATCTCTCTCTGTCAAATAAATAAATAAAATCTTAAAAAAAAATAAAAATAAAGGAAAAATTGTTTTGTTTTGTTTTTAAAGATTTTATTTATTTATTTGACAAAGAAATCACAAGTAGGCAGAGAGGCAGGCAGAGGGAGGGGTAAGCAGGCTCCCCGCTGAGCAGAGAGCCTGACTTGGGGCTTAATCCCAGGACCCTGAGATCATGACCTGAGTCATAGGCAGAGGCTTAACCCACTGAGCCACCCAGCCGCCCCAAAGTTGTTTTGTTTTTGCTAAAGAAAGTTCTCTATTTGCTGTGGTTATGTATTGTGGTGTAAAAAACTACTCCTTAATATGACAGGTTGGTTTTTGGTTTTGCTTTTTTCTCATGAATCTCCAATTTAGATGGCGTACAGAAGAGTCACTGTCTCTGCTCCATTCAGTGTCACCTAGAGTGGCTTGAAGGCTAGGGGCTGGAATCACCTGAAGGCTCATTGATGCACATGTGTGTGGGTTGATCCTGGCTATTGGCTGGGACCTAAGCTGGGGCACTCAGCCAGAGCACCCCTATATTCATGGCCTCTCCATGTGGCCTGGGCTCTGTCACTCCGTCACAGTGTAATGTCTGGGTCCTGAGGGCATGTGTCCTGAGAAAAAGCCAGATGGATGCTGTACTGTCTTCTTTAGCCTGGGAAGTTAGTCTCTTGAACTACAGTTGACCCTTGAACAACATAGGATTTAGGGGCACTGACCCCCCTGTGCAGCTGAAAATCCACGTATAATTTTTTAACTCCCCCAGAACATAACTACTAATAGCCTACTGCTCACCAGAAGCCTTACCAAAAACAATAAAGCTAGAGAAAATGGGTTTTTAAAAATATTTTATTTATTTGACAGAGAGAGATCACAGGTAGGCAGAGAGACAGGGGAGGCAGACTCTTCCTGCTGAGCAGAGAGAGCCCGATGCAGGGCTCGATCCCAGGACCCTGAGATCATGACCTGAGCCAAAGGCAGAGGCTTAACCTTCTGAGCCACCCAGGCGCCCTGAGGAAATGTTATTTAGAAGACTGTAAGCAAGAGAAAATACATTTACAGTACTATTAAAAACCCATATGTAGGGGCGCCTGGGTGGCTCAGTGGGTTGAGGCCTCTGCCTTCGGCTCAGGCCATGGTTCCAGGGTCCTGGGATCGAGCCCCACATCGGGCTCTCTGCTCGGCAGGGAACCTGCTTCCTTCTCTCTCTCTCTCTCTCTCTGCCTACCTGTGATCTCTATCTGTCAAACAAATAAATAAAAAAATCTTAAAAAAAAAAAAAAACCCATATGTAAGTGGACCTGTGCACTTCAAACACATGTTGTTCAAGAGTCAACTGTACTTTTTTTTTTTTTTTTAAGATTTTATTTATTTCTTTGACACAGAGAGATCACACATAGGCAGAGAGGCAGGCAGAAAGAAAGGGGGAAGCAGGCTCCCTGATGAGCAGAGAGCCTGATGCAGGGCTCAATCCCAGAACCCTGAGATCATGACCTGAGCCAAAGGCAGAGGCTTAACATGCTGAGCCACCCAGGCGCCCTCAATTGTACTTTCAAACAACACAGCAAGTCACTAAGGCAGCCCATTTTCCAGGGGAGTTGAATTTGACTACATTTCTGTGGAAGGAGTGTCACAGAATTTGGAACCATGTTTTCAGTATTACCACATGTTTTGCTTTGTTTTCAGTACTTCAGAACATCAAATAGTATTCCCCTTCTCAGCAGCACACTTACCTAACCCTTAACTGGAATGGTTATAACTAGGAAAACAACCAGAAGAGTCAGTCATGGAAGGTTCTGAAGTGACATGTTAACTGGCTAGTTTGGAAACTAGAAGGAAGTAGATTTTTTATTGGCAAATTATGGCCATAAAGTCTAATGCTTAGTTTGGGAGAAGCAAAAGGAAATATTAAATAGAAAATTAAAAAAAGAAAAGAGGACAAGGACCATGAATAACAGAAGCATCACTAAGTTTAGAAGCTTGTGGCTGTGACCCTCCCTCAGCCTAGTGGATCTGAGCCTGGGACTCACTGTAGGGTTTGGGGGCTCTCTCTGAACACTCTCGCTGAGGGCGTATTTGAGAGTGTGTGCGTACATAAACCTTTTTCTGCAGAGGCCATCATGGGGTCCCAGCCCCCAGTAAGGGCCAGAGCAAGGCTGGACATTCAGTGGCAGAAGGGCAGGTTTTAGCCCTTCCTTAGGCACCTCTGGTGCAGGCTGGTGGGATAACCTCCAGATGCCACCTGCTGCTGCTGCCACGTGGAAACAGGAAGGGTGCCCTGCCATGCGAACATCCATCTTTGAGATGGTGAGGATGCAAATGCTTTGCTTTGGGCTTAGTACAAAAAAACTACCAGCTGCACATTGTATTAAATGTATTTTTTTTCCTTTTTAAGCACAAAGATTCTGTGGTTCCTTACCTTCTTCGACTGCTTAAAGGACTTCCAAAAGTGTATTGGGTAGAAGAAAGCACAGCTCGGAAAGGCAGAGGTAATGTGTAAATTTTCCCCTCAATTCAGGGAATGGCATGTATGCTCACAGTCTGTATGAATCAGCTGTTTAATGATATTAATGCATCAGGTACAATATTTCTAGCTAGTTCCACTCTTGGCTGTGAGACAACTGCCTGTCTGTAGCAGCATGGGCTGTGCTTACTCCTTGTTGTCCAGAGCCCATGGTCAAGGGGAGGTGGGGGCAAGGCTGAGAAAACCGGCTTTGCATTGCATTCTAGGAGTGAACAGGAGCTTGGAGACCTTCAGGAACCTTTTCTCATGTCTCATGTCTCCTTGCCAGAATTGGTTCCCCTGCCCATCCCTGTCTATTACCCTTAGACAAATAGGTTCACTCTTGGAGTGAATCCATTTCTCCAAATTGCATTGCTGCTACTCTAAAAGGAAGGATGTGATGGATGTCCAGGACTTAAACACCATGTTCACTGTAAATAGTTTATCATTTTGTTGCTGTTGCTGAGTTTTATTTAAATTTATTACCTTTAAAAAATGGTATATAAGTCCACTATGTGCCAGGCATTGTGCTAAGCACTTGCAACACTGATGTTTTTAGGTATTGATTTCCCAAGACTCCCATATCAGTTTGGAACACCTCCAACATTCTAGAGATCATGACCCTGGAGACCAAAGTTTTCTTATAATCTCCCTGTGTGTGGCCGAGGCCCACCTTCAGACATAGCAGGGGGTTGGAGCCTATAAAGATGGCCTTGTCCTTTTCATTGGTGGCGTGGCCCCAATTTGTTGGATGGGTTCAGCCGCTATAGATAGGTTTTACTGTTCTCATGAACATCCTGCTTGTGCCTAATTCTCTTGTCCTTTGGATTTCATCATTTCTGGTAACCTACTGTGCCTAAAACTGACAGACCCCAGATTATGCATGTATCCTGGCATTTAAGGGGCTACAATTTTTTTCTTTTTAATTAATTTATCTTTAAAGATTTTATTTATTTACTTGACAGAGAGAGACAGAGAGGGAACATAAGCAGGAGGAGTGGGAGAGGGAGAAGCAGGCTTCCCACTAAGCAGGGAGCCCGATGCGGAGCTCAATGCCAGGACCCTGGGATCATGCCCTGAGCCAAAGGCAGACGCTTAACGACTGAGCCACCCAGGCACCCTTACAGTTTTTTTATTGAAAGGTAGTTGGCAATACAATATCATATCATATTATATTAGTTCCCGACATGTAACATAGTGATTCGATGTTTATATACATTACAAAGTGATCACAATGATAAACCAGCTTTCCTCTGTCAGTCTGTCACCACACCAAGTCATTACCTGTTACTGACAATATTCCCCATGTTTTACATTGTATCCTTATGTCTTCTTTGCTTTAGAACTGGAAGTTTGTACCTTTTAGTCCCCTTTCTCTATTTTGCCCATCCTCCCACCCTAAAGGACGACAGATTAAATAGAAAGCATTGCTAGAAAGTCAGATATCTCTGTCCACCACTGTTGTCTAATTTGGGGAGAAGCAGAATACCAGCAGAAGCTGTTTCTGTTTTCTTTTCTTTCAAAGAAAATATCACTTCTATGTGCATGGACTTTCACTAGAATGAAAGTTTTAGCACTGTTGGAAACATTGTTAGAGATACATAAATCTCCAATCATTAGGCAGCATTTCACTCTTTTTTAGTTTTTTATTAAGGCAGTATAAATTATGCTTTTAAACTCTAGAGGAGTAGTTCTCAAAGTGCCATCCGGGACTAGCAGCACCAGCAACACCTGGGAACTTGTCAGAAATGCAGATTCTTAGTCCCCACATCACAGCTACTGAATTAGAACCCAGGGGCTAGGGAAGCTGGCAGTCTGCCTTTTAATAAGCCTGCAGATGATTCTGATCACACTCAAGTGTAAGAAGAACCTAGAGCTGCATCTTAAAATTATAGGTACAGAAGTGAATGTGTAACAATCTTCTGCCATGTACTATGAATAGATCTTGGTTAAATATTCAATATTCAAAATTGATTTAGTATTTAATAGCGATTAGACCTATACAGGAGTGATTTTTTTTTTAAAAGATTTTATTTATCTATCTGACAGACAGAGATCACAAGTAGGCAGAGAGGCAGGCAGAGAGAGAGGAGGAAGCAGGCTCCCCGCAGAGCAGAGAGCCCGATGTGGGGCTCGATCCCAGAACCCCGAGAGCACGACCCAAGCCGAAGGCAGAGGCTTCAACCCACTGAGACACCCAGTACAGGAGTGATTTTGATATTTTTAAGGTGCATGCCATCAAAGCACTGGTTAGCTTTTAGTCTTTTAGGTACAGTGATCCCTTCCCGACCCTGAGGCCAGGCTCCGGAGAACCTCTCTATGAAGAGGTCGGTAGCGGAAGGGCTTAAAAACCTATTAGGAATAGAGCAAATCTTTGGAAGCTCTTAAGATTTTCTCCACTTGTCAAAATAAAGCAGAAAAGAAATATAAACATATAATTCAGTTTAAAGTGGTAGTAATTGGGTAGCCTCCATATACCATCTCTTATACTTTACCAAGATTGGTTTCTCATCCTGGGTAGAAATCTAGGTCAGGAATAAAAAATGGAGACTGTATAATCTCAAGCTATAAATTAGCCCAGAAACATTTAAGTTTATTGAACCAAAGCATTCTATTAAAAGAAAAGTTAAAGGTATTTCTCAGCAACCATGTTGGGCCCATAGCTATTCTTTTGAGGTTCACCTCAGTGAGGGCAGCCATCCCTGTAAACTGGTCCCTTAGCAGGCCCCGTGAGAGAGGGAATTTACAGATCACATGGCCAGTAGGGGTGGCCCGGTGTCTCAGCGGTAATGATCTGACTCGCGTCTGTGTGCCTTCCAGCCACCCTCCCGGTTGCAGAGAGCTTCAGCTTCTGCTTGGTCACTTTGCTGTCTGATGTGGCTTATAGGGACCCCTCCCTTAGGGATGAGGTAAGTGCATGGTGAATTGGAGTGCATTTCTTTCTTTTTTTTTAAGATTTTATTTATTTATTTTTTATTTGAGAGAGAGAGAGAGAAAATGAGCACAAGCAGGGGGAGGGGCAGAGGGAGAGGAAGAAGCGGAGTCCCTGCTGAGCAAGGGAGCTCAATCCCAGGACCCCAAGATCATGACCTGAGCTGAAGGCAGACATTTAACTGACTGAGCCATCCAGGCGTCCCT
The DNA here is from genome assembly GCF_009829155.1 of Mustela erminea. Lineage (NCBI taxonomy): Eukaryota > Metazoa > Chordata > Mammalia > Carnivora > Mustelidae > Mustela > Mustela erminea. The sequence continues at coordinate 63,629,243 of NC_045626.1, forward strand.
GGAGTGCATTTGTACACAATCAAGAGTCCCAAAGTAACGAAAAGAGTAAAAAACCTTTGAAGTGATCAGGTTGTTTCAGTTGATTTATTTTGTACTAACACACCTAAAAAACGTTGAATACTTGCCTACAGTACTTTGCAGGTTACCCAGTGACCTCATTGACTGTTTCTCATTAAGCTTTCCCCGTGGTCCTGTGGGGTTGGCAGGTCGGCAGCCAAAAGCAGATGCCCCTCACTTTCCTGACTCTGTTGGGGATTCATTCATGGAAGGGAATTATCTAGATAGTTGAAATTATATTCAGATTTTAAGTGCTCAGATTTTTTTTCATTTTAGTTTATTTTGTTGAAATGTTACTTAAATGCCTTTCAGACTCTTCTTCTTAAAGAATACAATCAGAATCTAAACTTTTTCTTAATCAGATTTTTTTTTTTTTGAAAATCAGTTCGTATATGCTGGTATCCTCAGTTCCTGCCAAGGAGTGCCAGGTGCTTATCTATATGTTAAATGTTCCCAGTTAGCTATGCTTTTTGAGTTCTTGTATCTGTTTTTTAATTTTTAAAGTCTCTTTACTTAATAGAACTGTAAATTTTGTTGAGAGTATTTCTGCCATTAATGTTCTTTTCCATCTTTCTTTCCTAGTTTAGGTTCTTTATTTATAGGTTGACCAAAGAGATAACTAAATATATTAGAATTGTAGATCATTATTTCAGAAGTTAACAGGCTGTAAGTTAAGGGCTTTTTTATAAATAACATTTATCAAAACATCAATACTAAAGATGATGGCATAACTTTAATATATGAAATGGAGAAAGTCTTGCTTTTCAAATCTTCATATATTATTCAGCATCGTTTAACATCAGCAACATGTCAGAAATTTACCTTGATTGGGAACACATTATAGGAGAACAATTTTATTCTCTTCTTTGCCTGGGGTTTCCTCCAAGACTGGTAGTAGAGGAAAATAAGGTAGATGGAATCTAGTTGATCTTCAACAAGGCATTAGAGAAAAACCCTCCTGAAATCCTAGATCTAGAATACGGGCTAAAGGTCAAAACAATTTGGAAGGTTTGTGGAGCTGTCTGGACTACCCCAGAGGGTGCTGACCCAGCAGAAGCCTCCCCTAGCCTCCCCTCCACCTCTTACTATTGAAGCAAAACAAGCCAGGGCCATAAATGAAGATTCAGAAAGCAAGTTGGTTTCATTTATAGATGACACAATGCTGGGAATCAGAGACCAGAACAATGAACGAAAGCTAATCCCCTGAGCTTTGGTGGCGTCAGTGACAGGCAAAAAATACCAACAACATCAGTAGTGGTGTAGAAAAGATTCAAGTATTTTAGGTATCTGTAAGCTCTTTGAGCCAGCAGAGTGAAGCAGCTGGCTAAAAGCTGACGTCATGTGGATGGAAGTCTAGAATATGTTTAGAGTGTGGTGATTACTCAGGATGAGTCCCAACATCCCTGGAATATGAATGTATTTCCCTGAGCACCACAATTTGAGACTGTTTTTGACACGTGGGACTACCGTGAAATCAGAAGCAGGCACTCAGCATCGTAAAGTACTGTAGTCCTAAGGAATGGGTTGAAAGAATTAGGGGTATTTGCCACAAAAAGAGATTTGGGGGCCTATCACCTGTTTCTGGAATATGGAAAAAGGAGTGGCTCCAAGGGCCAGAGGTCACAAGCCCCACAGGACAATATTGGCCCACAGTTAGGGGGCACTCTGGACCAACCCAGGAGGGCCGGTTTCTGTCCCTGGAAGTTCAGCTGATTGGCCACTCACCAGAGCTGTCATTCAGGGATATATGTATCAGATATGGGTATGAAGATAGTGTGTAAAGCTCCTTCTAATTCTGAATGAATTTTTTGAGACTTACCTGATTTTGTTTATAAATTTGTCTTTTCTGTTTCTGTGGCTATTACAGATTTTAGAGGCACTTTTGCAGGTTTTGCATGTCCTTTTGGGAATGTGCCAGGCGTTGGAGATTCAAGAAAAAGGTATGAATATAAATCTGAGGCTTTTTTTTTTCCTTAATGACTTTGTGATTACTTTTTTTCCTTTGCTTTTCCCAGTGTTCTTTTTTGTGCTTTACTGTTTGTGTACCTGATGGATGAAACCTTCCTGTATTAGTTTGCCTTTGTTGTGTATTAGCTAAAAGGCCACCTGGGAGTCATGAGCACAGCTCTGCTCCCTGAATACCAAGTGACCTTAGACAAGTCACCTCACCCTTTTTGGGCCTCAGTTTCTTCGTTTATAACATGCCCAGCTGCCTCTAGTGTAAGGCTACCAACCTAATCCGAGGAGGACAACATATATTAAGTATAGTAAAGGTACCTGATAATAGAACTACCTGTGTTACTGATTTGGGTGTACCATGCCTAGACTGAGACCTCCCAGAGAGAACAGCTGTGTGTGACAAAGATGTAGTCTGGAGTTGTTGTTCATGTCAGCCTGTTGATGTGGCTTGTTTTGACCCACATTTGCTAGGGGGTGGGTTGTGAGATGTCAGCCAGCGTTACCAGCTGGTGCAGCACAACTCGCTCCCGGGCAGCCTTTTGATACTGGAACATTTTCACTTTGTCTCTAGAATATCTTTGCAAATACGCCATCCCATGCCTGATCGGAATCTCACGAGCATTTGGGCGTTACAGCAACACGGAAGAGTCTCTGCTTTCAAAACTGTTCCCCAAAGTCCCTCCTCATTCCCTCCGAGTCCCTGAGGAGCTTGAAGGTGTGCGGAGGCGATCCTTCAATGACTTCCGCTCCATCCTCCCCAGCAATTTGCTGACGGTGTGTCAGGAGGGCACCCTGAAGAGGAAGACCAGCAGTGTGTCCAGCATCTCTCAGGTGGGGCTGTGCGCCTGGGAGGCAGGCATAGAGGTCAGCTCTTCTTAAGTGCTCACTCGAAGAAAATCTCACTGGCATGCTCTCTGAGGAAATTCATGAAACTGGAAAGGTTCTCACTAGAATTCTGTGTAATAATACATGGGCTTGCTTTGGCCTTTTAAGATTTATAAGTGATTTCATCTCCTAGTCATCTCCTAGTATTTTTTTCCCTAGCAGTTGGGTGCCAAGCTCTATTCTGAGTAGGAGACAGTTGGTACCTTTAAGAAGTACGTAATTGACTCAGGGAGACAAGCTAAGTGCTAAGGGAGACAAGACACCAAGTGCTAAGAATAATTCAACTCACTAAAGAAGTATAAAATCTATGGCTAAGCACGAAGAAATTAGGGACATGGTATACAGTAGAGAACACTTAGCTAAGGTGGGCTTCAGGGAGGAGGTAAGGTGTGGACCAGGACTGGAGGTACAAACATTGGGCTGGCAGGGAGAATCTTGTCTAAGGAGAAACTGACAGCAGTTTGGCCTTTCCTAATCTGTAAGGTGGTTTTGTGTTTCAGGTCAGCCCTGAACGCGGAATGCCTCCTCCCAGCTCCCCTGGAGGATCTGCCTTTCACTACTTTGAAGGTGGGCTTCACCTTTCTGACAGGAAAATTGACCTGGTACTTGGAGAGCAGGTTCACTGTGACTTACCATGATGTAAAAGATGCTAATAATTACACTCTGCTGTCATGCATCTAGAGAGTCAAACTTTTAGAAAGCATTTACTCTCTATTTTTGTTTAAACTTCTTAATTTTAAAATATTTCAAGGGTGCAGTAAAGTGCAGATGATAATATACAGACTCTCAGGGTGCCTGGGTGGCTCAGTGGATTAAAGCCTATGCCTTCAGCTCAGGTTATGATCTCAGGGTCCCGGGATTGACCACTGCATTGGGCTCTCTGCTCAGCAGGGAGCCTGCTTCCCCCTCTCTCTCTGCCTACTTGTGATCTCTCTCTCTCTGCCAAATAAATAAAAATCTTAAAAAATATATATATATACACAGAGGTTCATGTGTCTATCATCAAAATTTTAATAAATTAACCTGTGAAAGCACTGGTTTTCAGGTGGAAGTACTCATGGTAGGCCCTGCTTTTTTTTGTTTTAAAGTCATTAATTATGTAAATAATATTTTTTTTAAATGTAATAATGATACAAGTAGTACTTTTTTTTTTTACAAGTAGTACTTTTTTATAGAGCTTTGTGGATCACAAAGCATTTTCACATAATTTACTGAATTAGATTCATAGGATAGCCTTGTACAGTGTCAGCCATGTGGTAAAATCGCCTCTACCTTATTTTTGAGAGAAGTAAGACTCAGTTAAGTGATAGATTAAGTGATAGGAAGTGGGGAAACCAGAATGTTATATCTATTACATTTTTGGATCATGCTAATTACTAAAAGAGCATTTCTCAATAGGATCTTAAAAGATGTGAGGGGAATTAAAAGGAAAAAAAAAAACGAGAGAATCTGAACTCAAATAAATGTGGGCAGCTTTGCCTAGAGTGTCTCTTAGCTGTGTGAGAATGTACCCTGTGTTATAGTCTGTGTGTATGTTGGAATGTAAAAGCCAAGCTCACTCACTCAAAATCCTGCTGCTTCCAGAGAGAACCACTTGTGGTTGAATTATCCCTCTAGGCTTTATTTATTTATTTATTTATTTTAAGATTTTATTTATTTATTTGACACAGAGAGAGACAGTGACAGAGATAGTAAGAGAGAGCACAAGCAGGAGGAGAGGCAGAGGGAGAGGGAGAAACAGGCTTCCCACTGAGCAGGGATGTGGGGCTTGATCCCAGGATCCTGAGATCATGACCTGAGCTGAAGGCAGACGCTTAACCAGCTGAGCCACCCAGGTGCCCCTCCCTCCAGGCTTTAAACAACCCCTGCCACCTGTCTGTCCTTGGGGCATCTGAAGACAGCCATGGTGTACCCTTGAAGGCTTTGCTTTCCCTGGTGAACAGCTCTTCTGATCTCTCTGCTTATGGGCCCCTCTTCATTGGGGCAGCCCTCCTTGGTGCACTTCCAGAGAGTGCCCAGGATGGGGGTGCACCTAGGTGTGGGCCACATGTGTGAACTTTCTGCACTCATCCAGCAGAGACAGACTGAGCAGGACTCTGTGCTGGCCTCTTTGCTTCAGCAGTGAGCTCTGCTCCTGCTCTTGAAAGTATACCTCATTGTCAAGACAAGCAGGCCAAGACACTGTTCCTTCCTTTTCTGCTCCAGTACCTCCTGTTCGACTCTGATTTTTCTTTTGTTTTCAAGATTTTATTTTTAAGTAATCTCTGCACCCAACATGGGGCTCGAACTCACAACCCCAAGATCAAGAGCTGCATGCCTTACTGACTGAGCCAGCCCAGCACCCCAAGTCTGGTTTTTCTTGCAGTTGGTCTTTCTTCTCTTTCCAGGGCCTTTTCTACGGATCTGTAAGAATGTTTTTAAAGAGTTTTTTAAAAAAATGTTTTTAAAGAGTTATTTCTTAAAAGCACAAATCATTTCTACCTTAAAAACTTTCAGTGACTCCTCCCTCATGAATCCCACTTCTTAGATCCTTGACTCTGCAGTTGCTGTCTTTCGCCTCCATCTCTACCTTAGTCCCTATTTCATGGCGTCTGAGAAGTGTCCTCTAATCACAAACATTTTATCTTTTTTATTATTATTTTAAAAATAAGCTTGTATATACTTAAGGTATATAACATGATGATTTGATATACATTTACGTAGTGAAGTGATGACTCTAAACATGTCCTCACCATTATCATTTTTTCTTTTTTTTAACGCAGTGATATCACCTGAAATCTGCTTTCTTAGCAACTTTCCAGTATTTGTTGCCATATTATTAAATATTGTCATCATGCTATACATTAGCTCTCTAGACTTATTCATACTATTTAACTGCAACTTTGTACCTTTGACCAACATCTCCCCATTTCCCCCATCTCCCTGCCCCATAGTAACGATTGCTCAGTTCTACTCCCATGTATTCGACTTTTTAAAGTGTTCACATATAAGTAAGATCATGCAGTTTATTTTCTGTCCATGTCTGGCTTATTCACTTCACGTAATGTCCTTCAGGTTCATCGATGTTGCAAACAGCAAAATCTTTCTTAAGGCTGAATAATACTCCTTTGTGTGTGTGTGTGTGTATCCAGCACTTGTGAGTGAATGTGAATAAATAAACACTTATGAATAAATATACATATCTGTGTGTGTAAATACATCTATTTATAAACATTTGACATACACACAGACACATACTTCTTACCTTCTTCCCTACCTATTTAAACCAGCTTTGTTCTCACTCTTTCCTCATTCATTCCCTCCTTCAGTGATCATTTATGATGTTGGCCTCCAGTGTCTCAACTGCTCTCCATATTATTGCCCATCCTCTTTGTAAGTTGCCTGTTTGCTCCCATGGGACCCATTTGCCTATAATCAGGTCAGCAGAACATCACTAGCATCATAGAAATACACACCAGTTTTGACACAATCAGGATAAACCCAACTCTTTGCTTTTTCTGTGATGCAGGGCTTCAGGAAGCAATAAAATTTATTATTTGTTTTTTAATGGGCTGGTAATTGTCTATCACTATTTAATACGAAAATACTACAAACTTAACTATTTTCTAGTCATAGTCTTGTTTTGTAGATAACTTTCAAACAATTATAGACTTTTGGGGTTCATATTTATTCATAAGTATTAGACGATTGACTTTATTTTTGTTCTTATTTTGAAACCTCTAATAATGTACATTTTTGTTCTAATTTTGGTGGTGAAATATCTTGGGGTCCTGAGGACCTGAAACTTACATATGTCAACCTTTAAAAAGATGTAATACTTTAAAAAAAAAAGGAATACTTTTTTTTTCTAGCTCCATAAAGTTATGCTGTCTGTGTTGAAAGTACTAGGACACGATTATATCTGATCTTTGATGTGAAACACTCTCATAAGAGGTATCATTCTCCAAAGATTTGAAATCCAGCCTTTACTTGTTCATTAAAAAAAAAAAAAAAAAAGAATTGGCATATAAACAAAAGCAAAATCTATGCCTTTGTTGGTTACTGAGGGAAGCAGCTTGGGGAAGTATCCTGGTCATGTGACCGTGATTGACTTTCTGGTTTTCTTCCCTACCAGTCTCGTACTTACCTGATGGGAGTGCCCTGGAGCCTGATTACTACTTTTCCACCATCAGTTCCAGCTTCTCAGTTTCTCCTCTTTTCAATGGCATCACCTATAAGGAGTTTAATATTCCACTAGAAATGCTTCGAGAACTCTTAAACTTGGTAAGGAAAACATCGGTGGTTAAACAGAGCCTGTGTACCTCAGTCAGTAAAATCACTAGTGGTATAAGCATGGCTTTTGTTTTGGTTTTTCTTTTTGTTTTGGTTTGATTTTTCATGGAGAGAGAGAGATCAGTGAGTGGTCGGGGAGGGGCAGAGGTAGACAGACAGAGAAAAGGAGAAAGAATCTCAAGCGGAGTCCATGCTGAGTGTGGAGTCCAACACAGGGCTTACTTAATCTCATGAGCCTGAGGTCAGGACCGGAGCTGAAATCAAGAGTCGGATCCTTAACTGACTGAGCCACTTGGACGGCAAACCCTGGTTGGTTGGTTGGTTGTTTTTCCAAAAGAAAAACTAGGAGTTTTTCAGTATTTCAGAATATGACTTAGAAGTCATAAATTTTTGTTGGAAGAAGGAGAGAGTAACACATGAAGTCATTTGTGTAACGTTTTCATTGAATCATTTTAGCTCATGTGGGAGAGGCGAGGATTCATCCCCATTTTAGAGGTGAGGCAATCAGTGCCAGATACATCAAGGATCCATCAGCCAAGGGCAGGGCTGGGACTCAGCCCAGGGAATCTGACCCCAAGTTTAGTTCCTTATTGCTCTGGACTCCCTCCCATTGGCTGATATTTTTAGATCAATACAGAACCTTTTTTTCATATTTGGATACCTTGGGCTGACCTCTGAGGTAGCATCAGAGAAGGCATTTGGTGCCATTGTCCCAATTCTGAAATAGATGGGTCTCTGATCCAGGGACTCTGAAGTTGTTATGATTGAGCTGAGTTGCTTTGAGACAGATTCAAGTGGGTAGATAAGGATAAAGATGGTATCACGGACAGACTCTAAAAATGAGACTTTCATCTTTGAAAAGAATGAGAGGGTCTCCCTCAGTGTGGAGTGTGAACAGAAATCCCTGCAGGAGCTGGTTTTAGGCTGAAGATGTATGAAGACATTAAAGTAGAGGCACCTCTCTGGGTCAGTCGGTTGAGCATCCGACTCTTGATCTCAGCTTAGGTCTTTTTTTTTTTTTTTTTTTAAGATTTTATTTATTTATTTGATAGAAGACACAACAAGAGAAGGAACACAAGCAGGGGGAGTGGGAGAGGGAGAAGCAGGCTTCCCGCTGAGCAGGGAGCTTGATGCGGGGCTCCATCCCAGGACCCCAGGATCATGACCCGAGCTGAAGGCAGACGTTTAACAACTGAGCCACCCAAGCGCCCCTCAGCTCAGGTCTTGATCTCAGTGTCATGAGTTCAGGCCCCCGAGTTAGGCTCCATACTGGGAGGGGAGCCACTTTAAAAACACATAACAAAGCATGAAAGCATTGGCATTAATTATTGAGGATAGAGCCACAGTGAATTACTAAATAGCCTACAAATGTTTTTGAAGTTGCCCTCAAGAAGGAAAACTCTCCCTAAACCGCTCCTCCCTGTTAGTGGCCCAGACCAAAGGCCTGGATGGCCTTCTCAGGGGGTCAGGTAACTCTTGCTAGTTTCATGTCAGAAATCCCAATTGAAGGCCGCGTGTTTCACACTCTTTTATAAAAGTGGTTCTTTTTCCCATTATGTTTTAACTTCTCAAGGTTAGCTTTTCTTCTTGGCAGTTTTTCATTTCTTCTCCTTTCATTTCTTCTATCATTGTCTATACATTTCGAAAGTCAGCTTCTTTAAGAACTACAGTTGGCATGGCAGACAGTTTTATCAGGAGGCTCTGCGGTTGCCAGAACAGTTCATTCCTGTATTAAATGCTAGTACAGAGCCTGGGTGGAAATAAGTGCTTCTGTTAGAAATCTAGAATGTGTACTGCATTCGGAGTACCTAGGCAGCTTCCAAAGGGCTGGAGCACCAGGCCTGCAGCAAGAGGAGGAGGAGGAGTCATCAGGGCTGAGGACTGGCTGGGAAGGTGTCCCTGATGTCTGGGAGGAGGTTTGGGTGCATTGTCAGTGATGCCTAGAGTTTGAACACTTTCACATCTTGGAAATGGAAATCTAATGTTAGCAAATTTGAGGGAGTTGGTTCCTTTCCCGTTTTCATGTTTTTCCACTCAATGGCAGGAAGACAAGTTCAAAGTGATGGCAGAATTGAGGACATTTTCTGTGTTATAGTTTGATGTGAAGCCATAATGAGTATGTTGTTGATCTGTCATTTCCATCTCATTTCTCATCTCATGAGCAGTGTGGTTTCATCTGTTAACATGATTTGTTCTTTATTAGAGGGAGCCGGCATCTCTGTCTCTCCCTGTGTTCATCAGGTGCCTCACGAGGTCTTGTTTCCTCTGACAGGTGAAGAAGATCGTCGAGGAGCCTGTTCTCAAATCCTTGGACGCAGTCGTAGCCAGCGTGATAGAGGTACATCTGTTCGGGTCACCATCCTGAGATCAGCCTGATGTGAGCCTGTGCGTAGAGAGAACAGGAAGAGTTTGTGGGTGGGGACTTGAGTGACAGGTTGTCAGTCAGCTTTCAGCTTAGTGTCCCCATAGTGGCCACACAGTCTCCCCCTGAGAGCTTGCTCTGTGCTGCTGCTTTTAAATCGATCACCTCATGGTGGTCTGACAGCTGCTTGGCTGTCTTTCTCCTTCTCCAGTTCCTGTAAGACAGCCAAAGATGGTGAATTTTCAGTGAGAGGAGGGTGGTTCTTTCCATAAGAACAATATGTGGAGGTTTGGAGGGTGCAGTGGTGACCCCCCACAGGCATCTCTGAACAGCCTGAGTCTTTTGTTTTCCTCTGCCTGATGCTTAAGAGAGGGAGGAGAGGAATTCAACTGTTCCAAATGGTGAATCATGAAAAACGGTGACTCCATCTCTCTAATGCTACATCAGGAATATAATACTCACTCAGCTGGGCCTCACCCTAGAAGGCAGAAGGAGGTCTGGGAATTTCCATGGTGTAGTCACGTGTCTCTGTTCCTTCACAGGCCAACCCTAGCGCTGATCTCTACTACACCACATTCAGCGACCCTCTCTACGTGGCCATGTTCAAGATGCTGCGTGACACTCTGTACTATATGAAAGGTAGGGACGGTTTGCACCCACATGTGACTGCGGTGACACGGGGTTCCAGCCCACTGCCGCAGGTCCGTTCTTCCTTCTGCCATGGCTGCTTAAAAACACGCAAGTACCATGGTCACATTACTAAAATTTGGGGGAAGAAGCAAATAAGAAAGAAAAAGATCCGTCCATGATCTTGTACCCATGGTATCATCAATGATGGCTCCTTTGGTGGGTTTATTTCCTCAGAGGCTTTTCTGACATGGCTGTGTTGGTCTTGTCCTGATTGCCCGATCTTGTATACAATTTAACATGTCTATTTTAGATATTTCAAAAAGCTAAAAAAATAAGAAAACGAGGCATTTATTATAATCTGATAACTCAGAGAAAATAGTTACCAGATTATTTATCAGATTATTATAGTTATATAGTTATAGTTACCAGATATTGTGGTTTAGCATGTGCACACACACAAATTTAGCCTTTCCTTATTTTGTGCATTTTTAAAACGTGTTTCCTGCTTTCTTTTATGTTATAGAATGTTCTCCATCAACGTAAGTTTTGATGATTATGTAGTATTCTGTCAAGGAAAAGGTGTACTATACAAGATGTACAAGACGTACTCTAATCTAGTTAGCTGTTTTCCTAAATTGGTTCCAGAAACTCCTGGGACTTTGTGTCAGGCTGGAGACCTGAGCCTCATGTTGCCAGCTTCCTTGGCTTTTCTGACTTGTTCCCATCACAGGGAGTCTCCTGATTTTTCCAGGCCCCAAAGATGAAAGTTGGAAGAAGCTGTGAACTCTGGGTGCCCCAAAGATGCAGCCCTGTACCCAGGGAATTCTCATCTTCAGGCAATAGCCAGTTTCCCCCTTAGCTGATATAGCCCACAACCTTTTCATTTAAAACAACAACAACAACAAAACCACTAAAGTATTTCTCACTGTTAGGGGGACCAGTTCTAGCAATGATACATCCCAGTTTCTGTGTTTCATACATTCAAGTTTTAGAATATTGACTGCTTAAAACACAGCATGGCTCTCACTTCCCTGGGAAATGGTCATTTCTCCTGAGTGCCCAGTAGTGTGTATGCTGACAACCAGCATAACCTATTCAAATTCTTCCCAGTGGGCATTCTTTCCTTTCTTTCTTTCTATTTTTCTTTTTATTTTTTGGGGAGAGCGCAGCATGCCTCTGTGTATGTATGTGAGCAGGTGGGGAGGGCCAGAGGGAGAGAGAGAATCTTAAGCAGGGGCTTGACCTCATGACACTGAGATCATGACCTGAGCTGAGATCAAGAATTGGATGCCTAACTGCCAGCCACCCAGGCGCCGCCCCCTCAGTGGGCATTCTTACAACCAAAAGAGCCGGCAGCAGACCTACTCCTCTCGGGTTGCTGTTAGAGTGGGAGAGACCATAGGGTTACTGCTTGAACTTTGGTGGTTTGTTTCCACCCTCAATGCCTGCTGTCTTTCCCACAGACCTTCCAACCTCCTTTGTGAAGGAGATCCATGATTTTGTGCTGGAGCAGTTCAACACGAGCCAGGGGGAGCTCCAGAAGATTCTACACGATGCCGACCGGGTCCACAATGAACTGAGCCCCCTCAAGCTTCGCTGCCAGGCAAACGCTGCCTGTGTGGACCTCATGGTGTGGGCCGTGAAGGACGAGCAGGGTGAGCATCGCCCCTGCCGTGCCCCAGATGTCCGGTGTCCTGTCCTCAGGTTGAGGAAACTGGACACGGGAGGAGGTGATGGCCAAGGCCACAGGGACTGTGTGTTCTCTTCCTTATTTCTTGATGGTTTTTTAGGCTTTTATGTGGAGAAGTGGGAGGTCTTTGCTGGAGGAAAAGGTGCTTGTCTAGGGTGAATAGCAGAATGGGAAGTGTGTGGCAGACTGTGGATGGCTGCCATGTGCAGAGCACTAGAATGAGAGGCTCAGGGCCAGCAGAGAGGAGAGAACAGTCCCTCACCACATGGGCTGGTATTTTCACAACAGCAGAGATGGAGCAGAGATGAGGTTTCAGTTAAGGAGCCTGACTGCCTGTAAATACTTTCTGGTGTAGCCACTCATTATTAATAAAGCCTGCAAAAAGTATGCCCATGGGCATTTAATTGTATGATTAATTGGTGAACAAGTATTTTGTAAATATTGGCCTTTGCTAATCGTTCATACCCTCCTCTCATTTTGACGTTAGGTGCTGAAAATCTTTGCATCAAGCTCTCCGAGAAGCTGCAGTCTAAGACGTCCAGCAAAGTCATCATTGCTCATTTGCCCTTGCTTATTTGCTGTCTGCAGGTGAGTCTCACTGACACTGGTGAGGCTTTGGTCCCATCAACCAGGGGAATCTTCTCGTTATATCTTTTAGGCTCTGGTTGGCGTACCAGCAGCACAACCTGAGCTGTTGTCTCTAGGAACTTGAACCAGAGCCTGCTGTGGACACAATTTGTTCATCAATGAGTGGGGGGCTGCTGCTGACAGTGTGCCAGGGATTTCTGTGATTTCCATGAGCAGCTGAGTCTGTGGAGAGGCCACCCTGTGTGGGCCATTCCCAAGACCACCCTGTGTGGGCCATTCCCAAGACCACCCTGTGTGGGCCATTCCCAAGACCACAGGCTAAGTGCTGAGGACACCTCCCAATGTCTGCAGTGCTGACTCTGCTCTCAGAGATTCTTAACCTGCCAACTGACCAATCCCAATAACCATATCTGCCCTTGTTCAGAAATCGTGTTGTGTATCCTTTCTCCCCTAATTTTGCTTTCAAAAGAAATGGACACAATTTAGCAATATATCTCCTGTTTAGGGTAAGCAGAGCCTAGACCATGCTTCTTTCCTCTTTTTCTGCCCTGTGAGCAAAGTGGCCCTGAATGTTTTGACCTTGGAAGTTTCTGGTCCCCAACTCAGGTGTCGGAAAGGTTGGGCATCTATTGCTTGGGCTTGCTCAGCTGGCTACAGCCTATGTTGTATGATGGCTTGATGGTGTGTTACAGGGTCTGGGCCGCCTGTGTGAGAGGTTCCCAGTGGTGGTACATTCAGTGACACCGTCTCTGCGGGACTTCCTGGTTGTCCCGTCCCCTGTGCTGGTGAAGCTCTACAAGTGCCACAGTCAGTACCACACAGGTAACAGATGGCTGTACCCAAAGCCACCTCTCCAGCTCCTAAATCCCATGTGTCCCTTAGGGTCCAAGAAAAGGACCACATGACCTTGTGTGCCAGCCTGCTATGGTTTCGTGACTAAGAGATTGTGGCTGGGCTGTGCGCCCTGCCCTGTTCTTGGGCTCATTCTTCCTTTATGCCTTTCTTCATGGCTTTCCATACATGACCCCATCTGGCTACAGTTCTTTCCTTCTTCCATCCTCCCTGGCATATACTCCTGCCACCACTGAGGGGTCTTCTAGTCCCTCTTGGTTTTTGGCTCCTTCTATCACTGAGACAGTCTAAAGTGAGAGTCCAGCATGTTCCAGACACTGGTCAGGAGCTCTCCATGCTGGATCTCAGCTGGGTCTCAGCTAGTCCCTATTCCTGCCTCATGAGTGTATTATCACATTTCTGTGACAAGGACATGGGCTCAGAGCAAATCTGGCCACCTGTAACCATTAGCATTCATTAACACCTGCTTCCTCCTGGGGCTCTAATGCTGTATTGCTCATCCCATCCTGTCAGTCCTGTGAAGGTGGGTGCTTTGTCCTCTCCCTTCAGATGAAGAAACCCAACTTCCAAGCAGGTGAGAGACTTTTCCCTGGACCCCGGGACAAGGAGAGATTTCTGTGGCTCTATAGCTCCTGATCTCTACTCACCCCCCACCCGTACTATTTTTGTGCACATCAGCTAGGTAATCCTCAGGGACAGGACCATGGCTCACCCTTGGTGCTGAATACCTGTGAGTGTTCATCAGGACTTTCAAACCATTTCTTAAGAAATCTCTGTGTTACTCATTTATCGCTTTGCAACCTAAACATTCTTCCTTTTGTTTAAACATGTTAATTTCATCCTTTCTGTTCTCACTTTTGTTGCTGAAATGTTTGGTCAAATCATTTTAGAGGGGTTGTTTTATAAGGTAAAAGTGATCAGCATATATTTTGGTTTTGAATTATTGACAAGGGGATGGAAAATGACAGGTTTAACCAGATACATACTTGAATTTTTACATTTAGTTGCTGGCAATGATATAAAAATCAGTGTAACCAATGAGCATTCTGAGTCAACTCTAAATGTCATGTCGGGAAAGAAGACCCAACCCTCCATGTATGAGCAGCTCCGGGACATTGCCATTGACAACATCTGCAGGTGGGAGACCGGCCAATGGGATGCATAACCTGGGGAGGAAGGGAAAAAGTTTCAGATAAAATTACTAAAAAGTGAGAAATGTTCATAATTTTTTAAAGCTTGTTTTGGACTATTGTAAACCTACATCCGATTTTAAAAGAGAGATTATTACATATTTTTTAATGATATTTTTAAAAAGATTTTTCGGGCACCTGGGTGGCTTAGTGGGTTAAAGCCTCTGCCTTCGGCTCAGGTCATGATTCCAGGGTCCTGGGATCAAGCCCTGCATCGGGCTCTCTGCTCGGTAGGGAGCCTGCTTCCTCCTCTCTCCCTCTGCCTGCCTCTCTGCCTACTTGTGATCTCTCTCTGTCAAATAAATAAATAAATAAAATCTTAAAAAAAAAAAAAGAGACATTTAAAAAGATTTCTCCATTTATTTTAGAGAGAGAGAGAGCGCACACACACGTGTGCACAGGAAGGAGGGGCAGAGGAAAAAGAGAGAGATTCTCAAGCAGACTCTGTGCTCAGTGCAGAGCCTGATGTAAGGCTCAATGTGGAGCTCAATCTCATGATCCCAAGCTCATGACTAGATCCGAAATCAAGAGTCAGATGCTTAGCTGACTGTGTCACCCAGGCACCCCACTTTTTTTTTTAAGATTTTATGTATGTTGGGGCACCTGGGTGGTTAAGTGGGTTAAAGTCTTTGCCTTCAGCTCAGGTCATGATCTCAGGGTCCTGGGATCGAGCCCCGCATTGGGCTCTCTGCTCAGCGGGGAGCCTGCTTCCCCCTCCTCTCTCTCTGCCTTCTCTCTGTCTACTTGTGATCTCTGTCTGTCAAATAAATAAAATCTTTAAAAAAAAAAAAAGATCTAAATGTTTATAAAAAAATTTAAAAAAAAGATTTTATTTATGTTGAGAGAGAGAGAGCATAAGCTGGAGGGGGTGTGGGAAGAAGGGCAGAGGGAGAGGGAGAAGCAGATTCCGGGCTGAACAGGGAATCCGATGTAGGACTTGATCCCAGGACTTACTGGGATCATGACCTGAGCCGAAGGCAGATGTTTTAACTGACTGAGCCACCCAGGCACCCCTAAATTTTTTTTTTTTAAATAAGGTTTGTTTTTCTTTTCCTGATCATAAATGTAATTTAAAAATGGGAATATAGAAAAAATGGAAAGAGTTATCTCTCAGCCTATTATCCAGAGTAACGACACATTGTCACATTTTCCGGGGTTTTTTGTAATTTTTAGCATAAGGGACGGATTTTATATGATTGAGTGTCCTTGCTGCCCAGGCTCCTGCTATGTGAACTCTTGCACTCCAAACTCAGAAACCACATACATTTTAATTTATATGAAAATGTATCTCTCCCTCTGAATTCTGGCTCCATGCTCTCAGAAGCCCCATCAAGAGAATATGACGGCCCTTTTCTGTTAGCCAGATGCTCTTCTCTGACTCTGGCATGGGAGCCAAACAGACACAGAAAGCAAGAGATGCCTGAAAAGATTTTGTGTCTTCATGGGCTTTTAAAATTACCCCTTTTCTTTAGAAAATAAATTTTTCTTCATACTAGTAAAACTTTGGTATATCATATAATATTCCCTGAGGTGTTTTGGGACCATGTATCTTGAACCAGTTACTGTAACTTGTAAAGGAACAGTTCTGGAAATTTTAAATTGGAATCAGGGTGAGTGTAACATTCTGAAGTAAACTGTTCTGGTCAAATAATGAAGTTACTGTTTCTGACTGAGATAGTTATCAAATGGGCAAAATCTGCAGCAATTCTTTGAATTCATTCTGTGTAATGATTTTCATTCAGATTTCTGGGGAAAAAATGCTCAGAGCAGTTTTTTAAACTCTGTAGACCTGACAAAGAGACAAAAACCAGAAACAGAACACTCATCTGTTGTTCTGATGCCCCATGCCATGTGGGTTTCCTCACTCTCCAGGTGCCTGAAAGCTGGCTTGACGGTGGACACGGTGATCGTGGAGGCCTTCCTGGCCAGCCTCTCCAACCGGCTCTACATCTCCCAGGAGAGTGACAAGTACGTCTCATCCCCAAAGGGCAGCCTGTTGTTCTCAGCAGGCCTAGGGGTGGGGGGGAGGGAGGGGCTGGTATCTTGCACTTCTGTGCTTCTTACTTGCAGAGCGTGGAGTCATGC
This sequence comes from Mustela erminea, assembly GCF_009829155.1. Classification (NCBI taxonomy): domain Eukaryota; kingdom Metazoa; phylum Chordata; class Mammalia; order Carnivora; family Mustelidae; genus Mustela; species Mustela erminea. The sequence goes on from NC_045626.1 coordinate 63,645,813, forward strand.
ATCAGATCTGTCCCCCCATTTAAGGTGAAACTCACCTTAGAATGTTGATCCTGGACCACTGTTTGGGAGCAGAGAAAGATCTGTGTCATACTGAGTAGAGCCAGAGACTTTGTGTTTCTACTGGAAGTAAGGATTCCAGGCAGCCGCTGTCGGATGACCACTTCATCTGACAGACTGTGGTAACCTTGAGGTCCAGGCTGTAGCTTCTGGGCTTCATTTCACAGAGGACTGTTCCCAGGATGCTTCTCTTTCTCCCCTCACAGGGACGCTCACTTGATTCCTGACCATACCATCCGAGCCTTGGGACACATTGCGGTGGCCTTGAGGGACACCCCAAAGGTCATGGAGCCAATTCTGCAGATCCTGCAGCAGAAATTCTGCCAGCCCCCCTCCCCCCTTGATGTGCTCATCATTGACCAGCTGGGCTGCCTGGTTATCACCGGAAACGTAAGGCAGGACCTACGGTAAAACCCACTACCCTCTGCAAGCATTGTTACTTTGACTATCAGGAGTGCAAAAATAGATTAAATTTACCCTGCAGATGAGTTAAATTCTCACAGCTCTCCTGACAGTGAATAGGGAGATTTTTTTCCAAGTAACAGGGAATAGTGATGGCTCCCTAAGTGCTGGGAAAAGGAGGTTTAAACTCATTTCTTGCTGATGTTAATAACATGTAATAGAATTTAAGTTGAAACCATTTCCCTTTTAGCTTGTGAAGTTTGCTGAAAGCTTTAGGAACGGGTGCCCTTGATGTTCTTTTGGGCCTTTATGGTCCATACATTCCAGAAGCTCTTTCTCTGAATGATGGTAGAGGGGCCTTTTTCATGTTCCAAGGAAGGGCTTTCATGGGAAGTCATGCCACGGTAACTGTGTCCCTCACTCTCTTCCAGCAATACATTTATCAGGAAGTATGGAATCTCTTCCAGCAGATCAGCGTGAAGGCCAGCTCTGTCGTGTACTCAGCCACTAAAGATTACAAGGATCATGGCTACAGGTAATTCACTAGACCTCGTTGTCACTCTAGATCATGACAGTTTTCAGCGCCCTTTAAAAGTGTGAGGTTTGGGGATTTGTCTTTTGAATAAACTTTTTTCCTACAAAAGCAGTATGTGCTACAAATCAGCACATGCACAAGCAGGAAATGAGCGAGTGCCACTAGGAGCTGAGCATCTCAGTGTCATTACCTCAGACCCTCCCTGACAACGAAGTGTCCACCCAGCCAGTAGGCTTTTTTATGTACCAGTGCATCAGCCATGCCGTTAACCTTCTACCATGTCCCACCTTTAATGGCTGCGGAGTGTCCCATCATAGAGCAGCACTGAGATCTAATCAGTCCCTAGCTTGGAGGTGTGGTAGTTTGCCAGGTTTCCCACTGGTAAGCGCTACATCCAACGATCTAATAGCTGTGTATCTGTGAGTGTCTCTGACGCTTTCCTCAGGATAGATTCAGAGAGGTGGGATTTGGAGGGTCGGAAGGAGTGGACATTTTCATCCTCAGATGTTTGATATTTGTGTAAAGTTTGGCCAGTTTTACTGGCAGACTAAGATATGCTTCCTTGCCTGTTCCTTGCCCCTACTGTGAACACCTTGAGGGCAGGGTCATGTTTTTCCACATCGGGAGTATCTCACAAGAGTTTGACAGACCTAGGGAAGAAAGGGGCAGGGAAGACATGTGCCCCTTTGTTGGCATTTCTTTTCTCTCCTTCTGACCTTTACATGAAGGGCTCATTCTGAGCTTCTCTCCAACTCACTTTAGTGGGTGGAAGTGTGGCTGTGTGACCTTTGAAAAAGATCACCCTCTCCGTGCCTTCGTTTCTTCTTCTGTAATCTGTCAAATGAACACCTGTCTCCATTTGTGTGGGTAATTTAGAACACCTACAGGAAAGCTTTTGATAAATTCACACTCTTGTGGTGTCATTCCTTACTGCCTCCATTTCAAGCCCAGGCTACTAGAACAGCCTGAGGACTGGTTTAGGGAGGCATTCAGCTCCTTTCCCCTTTATCTGGAAAGGGGATGGATGGTCCATCCATCTCTGGTCTCTGTGAAGAAACTGACTCACAGACCAAAACACCTCTTTCCCTCATTGCTTCCTTGTCCCGAAGTGACTTCTGCACCTCCTTGGTCCTCACACCTTCCCCTCCTTGTCTTTGCTCCTGCTGTTTTCCTTCTGACCCTTGCCTCCATCTTGCTGCCGTATGCAGTACTTGGCCTTCTCCATGCCTACCAGTTCTTCAACTTCTGACTCCACCTCCATAAAGTCTTACCGCTACCACAAGTGGTTTGTCTTCTTCCTCACCAGTGGAGGCTTTTACTGCCATCCGTTTGCCCTTACCTCCCAGGATTTCACGTGTCTGTGAAGGGTGTGCTGTTTGCTGGGAGATTTCTGCGGGCCAGGCAATGAGCCCAGTGCTTCATGTGGAGTGTTTCATTCATCCTACACCCTGTGAGGAGGGAATTCTATTATTCTTGTTTTATTTGGTAGGAAACTGAGGCTCAAAGATGAGCCACTCTCCTGAGGTCATCCAGCATAGAAGTGGCGTGGCAGGTGCTGGCTGCCCCCACAGAAGTCTGGCCAGCCTTGCTGGTTTGCTGTGACTCTCTGGGCAGGGGGCGCATTGTCAGCTTTGTATCCAGGGCTTACCTTTACTAGCACTGTCCTAATGCAAGTTGTCCCAGGGCCACTGAGTGCTTCCTGAGTGCCTGATGTGAACTAATACTAGCATCAGCCCTATGGTGGAGGCAGTGTGGGGAAGAAGCTGATCGTCACAGGAAAGTTTCATGGGTGGTAATAGTGAATTAAGGCTTCCTATAATTGAGGATTTATAGGAATTTAGCTATGTAGTAGTCTTTCAACACTCAGAAGTGTCCTAAGATCTTCACAAGTTCTATAAGTGTGGATTTCTGGACCCTAAGCAGTTCCCCAAGGCCCTTAATGCATGTCAGGAGAGGTTAAAGCCATTTCTGTAGCAGCTGACTGTCCTTTAGGGAGCTGGTGTTCACAGAGACACTCATCCCCCCTGGAGGGCTCCTTCATTCACAGGCACTGAGGGGCGTGATGAGGCAGGAGTCAGCTGGCCTCACCCTTGCAGTCCAGACCCTGTGTTGTAGCAGCTGTCATTTCTCTCCCCACCAGGCACTGCTCCCTGGCGGTGATCAATGCCCTGGCCAACATCGCAGCCAACATCCAGGATGAGCACCTCGTGGACGAGCTGCTCATGAACCTGCTGGAGCTGTTTGTGCAGCTGGGGCTGGAGGGAAAGCGGGCCAGCGAGCGGGCCAGTGAGAAGGGACCTGCCCTGAAGGTAGGGAGGGAGGAAGGGCGGTCACCGCGGGGCATCTGGTAAACAGCAAGAACAAAGGTTCTTTCTCGGGGCAAGTTTTCGGAGAAGGTGGTTTTCTTGTAGAACCACGTCTGGCTTGTGACAGCTACCTCCCCCGGCCCAGGGTGGTAAGTGACAGCAGCCTAGTATGGACTCCTCCAAACCTCCTCTCTTCCTTCTCTACGCCATCATGAAGCCAGGGGGTGGAGGCCTTCATCAGAACACAGTGACAACATGAGAAGGGCCAGATCTGACCTAATCTGGGCCATCCAGGGAGACAGGTCCATGGGGACAGATAAAATGACAGGTCTTGAGCCTCCAAAGAGACAGACTGGGGAAGTTGAGGCAGGTTAAGCTCCCTACCCCATCATGTCCTCTTTGACCTGTCATGTTGGTGCCATTCTTTCTACCAGATCTCCACCACCTTCATCCTCCTTTGTCTTTTCCTCCCACCTTCCTTCCCCAGACAGTTACTGTTTACCTACTGTGTGCCTAGTCAAGGGTCAGCCAACCTTCTCTAAAGGGCCAGATTATACTTATTTTATGCTCTGTGGGCCGTAGAGTCTCTGTTGCAACTACTCAGCTCTGTCCTGGTAGCATAAAGCCAGTTAAAGAATGGGCGGCTGTGCACCCATAAAACTCTATTTCCAAGAACAGGTGTGGGTCTGATTTGGCCACGGCCAAATCTTTCTTCACCCTTGTTCTAGGTGCTGGGGTTACGGAAGTGAACAGGCAGACAAGGGGCCTACTCCTACAGACAGCAAAGCCAAAACAGGGCAGTGTGTAGAGGAGTGCTTTAGATCAGGCTGTGTGACAACCTGAGGAGGTGAAAGCTAAATTGAAAACTGAATGAAAAGGAGCTTTTAGCCCTCTGTGTGAAAATCTTGGCTAAGGGGGAAATAGCTGGTGCGAGAAGGGGTCCTAAGAGCCTTCGCTCTAATTCAGATTTGCTCTGCTAAACCCCTGGACAGTCATCTCCCAGGATGGTGCACAGCTAGGCCATCCTGATACACAAGGGACAGAGGCATCTGTCATGCCCAGTGGGGCCTTGGGCATCGGGAAGTGAGGGCTGCTCAGAGATGAAGGGAGACACTTGGCAGCCGAGAAAGCAGAGGCTGTGATGTGTCCAAGGAGTGTTTCAGGAGTCGTTCTCCTTGCCTCCCCTGGAAATTGTATTTCAGGGCCCAGAAGGACGCTCCTGGACTCAAGGGCTGCTCCTCTCTGTCTGCTCTTGCTACAAATTTACATTCTCAAGACTCAGGATGTAGTGCTTCATTCATGGGCTGGGAGTGAGGGTTGTTGCCCTGACAGTGCAGGGATCCCTTTTCTACCTTCCAGGTGCAGAGCTGTGAATCCTTTTCTTTGCAGAATAGTTCCTGTTTGCGATCATGCAGGGAACAGCCCAGTGTTTACTGAGCAACTGCTGTGCTTTCCCCCTAAGATGGGGCCTCAGAGAATAAGGGGACTTGTCGAATCTGTGAGAGGGGGTTGGCCAACATGTGCCCCAATGAAGACAAAGAGCCATGATTATAAATTAAGAAATGGCAATTCTTGGAATGCCTGGTTGACTCAGTCGGTTAAGGAGCTGCCTTCAGCTTCAGTCATGATTCCAAGGTCCTGGGATCGAATTCTGCATCGGGCTCCTTGCTCAGCAGGGTGCCTGCTTCTCTGCCTGCTGTTTCCCCTGCCTATGTGTGGTCTTTCTCTGACAAATAAATAAAATCTTTTAAAAAAGAGAGAGAGAAAGCAAGAAACAACAATTCTTCCCAGTCATCGCATATCTGGGAAGCCGTTAGTTTCCAGAGAGGAGGAGGCAGGGCTTGAGATTCTGTCCCCATGGCTGAGCGGCTGTAGGGTTTTGGCAAGCTACTCACACCCCGTTTTCTCCCCCAGAGATTTAGTTATTACATATGAAATGCTTGGAATTGCCCGGCATGCAATTGGTGCTCAGTGTACTTGGCTGCTTCTATTAACAGAAAAAATAAACTGAATGTCCTGAAGTGAGTGCTTCCAGAACTGAGACTTATCGGTGTGCACTATAGTTTATAGCCTTATTTGTGTGTCCAACCAGGGAACCTACCTTTTAATAGTTATTTCTTATGTAATGCCCAAATTTTCCATAACTTGAAAAGAATATATGTGTATTATAGAAAAGATGCAGAAACCGTTAACTGATAAAGTAAAAAGCACCCGTAATTCCTCTACTCAGATGTACTCATTACTGACATTTTTAAAAAAGATTTTATTTATTTATTTGAGAGAGAGAGAAGGAGATGGAGAGCACAAGTGTGGGGTAGGGTGGGAGGAGGCAGAGGGAGAGGGAGATGCAGGCTTCCTGCTGAGCAGGGAGCCCAAAGCAGGGCTCAATCACAGGACTCTGAGATCGTGACCTGAGCTGAAGGCAGATGCTTAACTGACTGAGCCACCCAGGCGTCTCTCATCATTGACATTTTGATAGACTTCCTCCTAGATTTCTTTATGGAAATATATTTATTTTACATGATCAGGATTATATCATTGAATACTCTGAAATCATGATTTTTTTTTCCCATTTAAAATTTGCTGTGGGCACTTTACAAAGTGACTAGATATTTTTCAGAAAGGTGTCTTTTTTTTTCCAAAAGATTTTATTTATTTATTTGACAGAGAGAGACACAGCAAGAGAGGGAACACAAGCAGGGGTAGTGGGAGAGAGAGAAACAGGTTTCCCACTTAGCAGACAGCCTGATGATGCAGGACTCTATCCCAGGACCCTGGGATTACGACCTGAGCCGAAGGCAGACGCTTAATGACTGAGCCACCCAGGCACCCAGAAAGTTGTCTTTTTAATACCTGTGTGGTATTTAATTTTACATGGGTACTATAACTTACATAATCATTCTACTGTTTGGCATGTTTCCATTTTTTTGATATTAAAATGATGTTGGGGCACCTGGGTGGCTTAGTCAGTTTGGCATCTGACTCTTGATCTCAGCTCAAGTCTTAATCTCAGGGTCATGAGTTCAAGTAGGATTCACACTGGGTGCAGAGCCTACTTTTTTTTTTTTTTTAAGATTTATTTATTTATTTATTTGACAGATAGAGATCACAAGCAGGCAGAGAGGCAGGCAGAGAGAGAGGAGGAAGCAGGCTCCCTGCTGAGCAGAGAGCCTGATGTGGGACTCGATTCCAGGACCCTGGGATCATGACCCAAGCTGAAGGCAGAGACTTTAACCCACTGAGCCACCCAGGCGCCCCGTGTGGAGCCTACTTTAAAAAAAAATTATATTGAGTGAGCGTGTTTATATATTGCTATCTATATATCTCATTATTTCTCTGAAATTAACATTATGTCTTTTTTTAATGAAAGGAACTCATGCTTTCAATGACTCAATTCTTTTACTTTCTAGGCTTCTAGCAGCGCAGGGAACTTGGGTGTACTCATTCCTGTAATTGCTGTGGTGAGTATTAATTAACTGAGTAGTTTTAAACTTCAGATACTGTGCTTATATTTTTAGTGTTGCCTAGTGGTACACAGCAAATTTCTTAGCAAAATGCTCTTTGGAGGCCCAATGATTCTGTACATGTGGCTGTGTTTCTGCTGCCACCAGCTGTTCTATGACCATCTCACTCGTATGTGCCTGCTCTGGTCACACCCTCACTCCCATTCTCCGTGCTCTGCCTGAACCTCCTCACCGGTTGACTAGGAAACCCACTTGTGTGGCTCCCAGAGCTGAGGTGTGGCTCCAGGTTCGCCCTGTGTCTTCTGCCCTGCTCCAGTGCCTCTGAATAATAGTGGGCAGGCTCTGCTTCTATCCCCATCCTGCTCCCACAGGGGGCACAAAGGGCTGGTTATACTTTGGAGCACAGCCCCACCCACCACCATGGTGGCAGCTCACAGTCTAGGCCCTGTCCTGTGCCACAACGTTCTTCATCTTGCCTTGTCTCAACCTGCAGCCTTTTCTTCCCAAATGACCTTTGTAGAAGTTGTTTTCCCTTTTCTCAGTTGTTCCCAGCTGCCACTCCTAAGCCACGGCCTCAGGTTCTAATATTTGTTTTCATCTCTGATTCTCTAACTTCCACTAAACCTACCTTCTGGTTAAGTCTTCCTTCTGCCTTCCAGTTCCTTCCCACCTTTCTCCAACCTCCGTAGTTTGAGTCTTGAACACTCACACATGTGTCCCTTCACATAGAACATCAGAGGGGTTGACCTCTGAGATGTCAGGGTGACCCAGGGCTATAGAGGTCAGGCAGGTGGACAGAGAGGCACCTCTCCTGATCTCAGCTTCTGTTCTTACTGCAGTCTGCGTGTTCATCTTTTGGAATCGGTGGACTTTAGGGGTCTGATTTTAGCTGGCCAAGGTGGATGAAAATGGGAGCTGACTGGTTTATTATCATTTGCCTTTAAGATGTCACAGGTTGCACTTTGTGGAGCATTCTGCCTCCATTCACCTTCCTTCAGCTTCTCCTTTTCTTTCCCGATCCCCTGCCCTGTAAGCGGCTGATTGTGGAGCAGAAGCCAAGTTGCTTGTTCCCTTGCTGCATCTGTGTCAGGATAGTCTCCTTTGCCTGCGTGTGCTGGAGGGGGTGGGGGGCGGGCTTCAAGTCTGCCCGCACCCTCACTGCCTTCCTGTACTGGTGTCTCTTCCCTCTCCCCTGGGGACCTTAACCACCTTCACACCTGCGATCAGGTGCCTCCCATAGGCTGTGAGGATTTGAGAACGGCCAGGACTCTCTGCTGCGGTATTTTTCATCACTGTGTCCATTGGTGTTTAAAAACATAAACTTTTTCACTTTATACTTAGTATTGGTTAGTGTACAGTTGTGTTTTAGAAGTACCATGGTACATAGATTCTTTGTTTGGCCTGGAGGGAAAAGTGAGGGGCATAAAGTCCATAGCACTCTCTCAGACCATCGGAGGGGAGAGGGGCCAGCAGCAGGCTCCAAGAGAGAGCAGATTTTGGCAGCCTGGGGGCTTGTCTGGGGTGACACTCAAATCCCTGAATTCTCATGAATTCGAACACCAGAGTTCTCTGACCCGTGTGCCTGTGAGCTTTCAAGCATGTGTAGCTGTTGTCATTTAGAGTTTAATAACTGCATAGAAGAAATTGCAGGGGGCACTTTGCACTTTCTGGGAGTAGTGACCGATGAGGTTGGCTGGGAACACATAGATGTTCAGGTCACGGAGGCCAGGGTTGGACTCCTGGTCCTGTGCGTGGGATCCTGGGTTAGCGTCACAACCTCTCTATGCTTGCTCTGCCCATAAAGCTTCTTGAAAAGATGAAGATGATCCTCTGAAGTGCCCATCTGGGTCAGTGTCAGCATGATTGTTAGCAACGATAGGCAAGCACACACTGACTTAAAATACTTTGTTTATCCGCTGCAGTGACCTTTTACATGAATAGAAGAAGTATTGTAGTCTTAACAAAAGTTAATGGTTATATTATGGGGGAGGAAACAAATATTTGATTCTGTTGCTCAACAAAGAGGACAGAGAATCATGGGATCTTACATTTGCCTTCTGGTTTGCCCCTTGGACCCTCTAGGAGAAACTAGTTTCTACCTTTTTTTTTTTTTTTTAATCTTTTCTTTCTTTCCTTTCTTTTGGAAGAAGATATTCCGGTTTGAATCTTTTGATGATTAATTGTCTCCCGGTATTTTGTTCAGTGGAAGTGCCAGTGGGTTTGAGGCAGGAAGCCCGGGTGTCTGTCCATATGCAGCTTATCAGTGACTTCTCAGTGACTTTAGGAGCCTGGAGGGCATCACAGGAGACTGAGTCATATGATCTATAAGGCTCCTTCAGTAGGTTTGGTGATCTTTGACCTGCAACTTTGTAGAATAGTGTCTCTTCAGGAGTAACACTGATTAAATCGCTTTTCTTAGTGTCTAGCCCTTTAGTTAATCAAGCACCAGAAAGAGTGTCTAATGCTTAAGAGTCCTGTGTGTTCCCCTGCTGTAAACTAGTGATTTGCCAAGCTGTGCCTCCTGCTCAGAAAACACTTGTGCACTTCACTTAGAGCTCGTTTACCTGTGCCGCTCGTAATTTTTGTGGCCTTGGACAAGTTACTTATTCTCTCAGTGCCTATAAAGTTAGGTTTGTGGACTAACAGGGTTTAGGTCATGGACTCCTTTGAAACCCTTGCCCTCTCCTTCCATAGAAATGCATCTCTTAACAAGGTTTCAAATTTATTCTCCGGAAGTTGAGTGAGAGAAACCCGCCCAGGGCCCCCCAGTCAAGAGCCCCTGGGCTAGATACTCTCTCAAAGATAGTAACAAGGGACACCTGGGTGGCTTAGTCAGTTAAGCGGCTGCCTTCAGCTCAGGTCATGATCCCAGGGTCCTGGGATCAAGTCCTGCATTGGGCTCCCTGCTCAGCAGGGATCCTGCTTCTCCCTCTGCCTGCTGCTCCCCCTGTTTGTGCTCACTCATTCTCTCACTCTTGCTCTCTCTCTCTCTGACAAATAAATAAGTAAAACCTTTAAAAAAAAAAGATAGTAACAAGAAGCCTTTATCTAGCTTATGCTAAGCACCAAGCACTGATGTAAATCCCTTTCAGTCATTAACTCACCTAATCCTTACAACAGTTCTGCAAAGTAGGTGCTGTTATTATCCCTATTTTTCTTTAGACTTTTTTTTTTAAGATTTTATTTATTTATTTGACAGACAAAGATCACAAGTAGGCAGAGAGAAAGGAAAGTAGGCTCTCTGCTCAGCAGGGATGTGGGCCTTGATCCTAGGACCCTGGGATCATGACCTGAGCCAAAGGCAGAGGCTTTAACCCACTGAGCCAACCAGGCCCCCCTATTATTATCCCTATTTTACAGGTGGAGAAACTGAGGTACAGAACTTGCCTCAGAGTCCCACAGCTACTAAATGTCAGAGCCAGGGTTGGGACCCAGGAAGCCTGGCTCAGGGTCTGTGTTCTGAATTAATACCTCTAAACCTGGATCAGCTAGTTCCTGAAAGAGAGGGTCTGGGTGCATTCTGAGCGGATGTAGGTGAACGAAAAGCATGGAGGCTAGAGGGCCTTGGCCTGGGCCAAATCACAGAGGAGCCTGGGCTGGCTCCAGCAGAGGTGGGGCGGGCCACATTGGAAGGGAGATGGTCACCTTTTGGGTAGGGGACAGACATGGCAAAGAGCTATAGGCGGGGTTTTTGAGAGAGCCACATTTAGGAATAGGAGGAACACGAGAAACCAGCAGCAGGACCAGAAAAGCAGGAACAAGCACCAGGAAAGGATAGTGCGGAAGTGCACTGGAGAAGGAATTCAAGAAGTGGGGTGTCAGCCCGCTCAGGGCTCCCCTAGAGGTCTGGAAGTGTGATAGGCAAAGACGTAGCCACCACCCTGCACTGGTCAGGAGATACAGGAGGCAGAGGTGCGGGAAGTTGGAAAGGAAGCAGGTGGAGAGGAGTTACCAACAAACAGCAGGGCCTGGGGCGGATCATGTCTCCTCTGAGACCTCAGCTATTTCTTCTGCCAAAAAGAGGGGATAACAGTGTGAACCTCTTAGTGTTGGTGGGAAGACTCAGTGATAACCTGCAGACAGACCCATCACAGTGGCCCCCTACAGTGGGGAGTGTGAGGTGCTCTCCTTTTTCTGCCACCATGACTAGTATTGGTCTCACTGAGTCAAAGCCCTCCGTAACAAGACTCTGTGGGTGACTCTGGAGTCAAGCCAACCTGTGCTCAAATCCTGCTCTACCCCGGCTGCAGAGAAGAGAAAGCCTCTCTTGGAGGGCTCCGGGGGTCATAGTTAGCTGCACACACAGCATTTATGATGCTCTTAGTGTTACTGCCCATAGTGCACAGCACTGCAGAGGCACCAGGAGCCTTGAATTCTGAGCAATCTTTTTGAATTTCACTCGTTTTACCCAAGTAGCGAAACATCAAGACATCTGAATGTCACTTGCTTTCTCATACCAGACCCACTATGAGAGCTCGTCTCAGGGTCTCCCTGGTCCAGGGATGAAAGCCAAAGCATGTGCCCCACATGAAGACTGGCATTTCAGGAATTTCTACAAAGCCCCGTCCACAGCATCTTTTCCTCCAGGATTTAGCAACATTCACCACGTCCTGATTCCGAGGAATATGCTTGCTGTGTAGCATCTGAGTCACTGTGAAGAACTCAAATTGTTTTTTGTCCACCTCTGTCATTCCTGGGAATGTCAGCTATTTTGAATTTGACTTTTCTTAGTTACCTGAGCCTCAAAAAGTAGAGAATTATAGCAGACACACAGTAAAAGTGGCAATATTTATTTATCTCTAAGGTGGAAGGCATGGCCATGTGTACACACTGTCCTCTGGGCAACAGTGAGGTGACAGCAGAAGTATAGATGACTTTTAGCATCAGTTCACAAGGTTAGGCCTTGAGAGAATTAAGCCCTAACACCCAGGGCACCCCGTGAATGTCATGAGGTTGCTTCTGTCCTGGGCACCATCCTTGGGAGAGGTGAGAAATTAGTCCTGCAGCTCATTTCTGTATTCTGTGTCCAGATGAGCACTCGTAATTTGATTGATAGAGCCAAAAGTTCAAGAATGGGGACAGCAGGGAAAGGAGGTACACAGGTAAGCCCTCTATAGCTTTGCACTGAGGAGGCGGGAGGAAGCCGGTCTGTATGTTGCTGACACACCCTATGTAACAGCTGAATTATCACAGGTACGTTAACCTCTATGAACTGCTGGTCTTGTTCACCATGCTGAACAGATTCCGATGAGCTTCTCAGTCATTTGTAAATTTCTTCTCTGCTGTGGGCGACGATTTCAGAATGGTAGCATAAACCACGAAAGCCATGATGCCAAAACATCTCCATTCTCTTTGTTAGAATGGAACCAGGATTACAAGGTGCCCCCCGAGACACTTGAAATGCCCAGACCTCCACCTTAAGACTTGGTGGGGTTGGCAACTCTCCCCATGAAGAGCAGGCAGCTGGTACGGCGCTCATAGATGAGGAAGAGGAAGGGGCGGTCAACAGTGAAACGGACTTGGGTGGTCAGCGGCATGAACCCCACCGTGGTCATGGCAGCAGCTTGGGTGCCCTCCTCGTTCACCGTGATGGTTCCTTGGTGCTTGAACTATTTCAAAGTGGAAAGGAAAGTTGTCAGATAAGGTCAGTGGGCACACAGAGGGATAGACGATATAGTGGAGTCTCCTGTCATTCAGGATGGAAATGCCACATACAAGGCACAAACCATAGCTGGCCAGAATGACCCTTGAAGGTCTCTCTCACCTCCTGCCAGATGCAGTAATTGCGCTCAGAGGCTGTGTCATATAAACAATGCATATCTCTAAACTCCAGCACCACAGCCGCTCCTGGTGGTCGTCATAGTATGAGTGGTCTGCCAGCAGGATGGCAGCTACAGGCCCCGTCTCCTTCGCACACTGTAGGAGCACTGCCGGGAGGGTGGGGCCTGGATCTGGAAGGGGTTTTTTGGACCGATACTCTCTTCTTTTTTTGTGGACTGTCTATTGTTATTTCAAGTTCAGCATACAGGTCATGCACCTTCTCTGCATATATTTTAACGGGTCTTTCATGATTCAGCTGGGTGTACCTGATTCACAGATCGGGGCACACACCCCCTCCCTTTCTGCAGTCAGCAGGAAAGAGGCTCACTCCCACGCTGCTTCCTAAAACAGATTACCCTGCCCACTCAGTGTCTGGTAGACTCAGCACTGCTGATGTGTGAAGTCAGATGAGGCAGGAGGGAGGCTTTGCTGGGGGCAGACGCTGGGGAGAAGTGGGGAGGGTGGACAAGGGGAGAGCATACCAGATCAATGGTGATCCTGTGGTCTGAGATTCCTGTCATATTGCTGTCTTTGTCAAACAATGCCGTGACCCCCATTGACTTCAGTGCCTCCACCAGGTTGTAGTTCTTCTCCAGCTTGAATTTTGGCAGAAGCACTTCTCGAGTTCTGGGCAGAGAAGAAAAGGGGGCCCAGTTTTATTGAACCACAAGTTCCAAAAGAATCCTGTTTTTCCCTCAAATATCCACAACCTTATTTCCCCCATCAACCCCAGGTTGCTTTTGCCACAGAATGGGTGCAGCACTTCTTGAAATTAATATCCTAGTACTGTCAATTGAGTTTTTGGGAAAGAGCATCCATTATAATTCCGGTTCCTTAAAATGGAGGCATCGTTAGTGCTAGGTAGTCATTTCCTCCATACTGTGGGGTTCACGGCCTGCTTTCCAGGTGAGCTCCAGAACTATACTGGTTTGTGGTTTGAAAGATATCTGAAATAATTATCTTGTTTGGGTCCTTGATTTTACACATTTCTTATTTTGTCAAATAAGCAGTTGAATATCTGATCAGTGTACAGAAAAAAGAACCCTTTGCCTGCTGGAAAGTGCTAAACTTTAGTTCTCTGTCCTTGTCTCAGCACGTTCAGTCCTTGTGGATAAACAGCAACTACACTGCCCATGGGGCCAAGTCCAGCACACAGAGGGGATAAAGAGACATCAGACACAGCTGAAGAGTTTGCTTTCCTTTTGACAAGGAAAGCAAACTGTGTGCTTTACACACAGGAAACTTTTCCTTTCCTGTGCAGCAAAATGGTAAAGGTGGTAGGATAATGTCTGCACAACCAGGACAGATCTAACTACTGGAGCCATCCAGCAGGGGTTGAGGAGGAGGGGGTATTCCTGGGGCTTAGAAGGCTGCCCATAGCTTGAGAGATGGCCTGAGCCAAGCCTGGAGGGAGCTTGAGCCGTGGTCCGGCTGGCATGCTGAGGGGCACTGGGCAGTGGGAGGAAAAAGGAGGAGGGACGAAGCAGGACATTTGGGGGACTGTGTCTGTGGGCCTGGCCAAGAAGCTGGGCTGTATCCTGTGGGGAGGTGGCCCATAGAGAGCTTCTGAGAAGAAGAGCTGGAACCAGTGGGGACGCTGTTTGGAGGTCAGTGCCATGGGGCTTGAGGAAAGGAATGGGCAGGCTGGTTAGGTCTTCCTGGCTCAGGGTGGAGGTCACAGACAGTGAGGTTAGGAAGGAGGTGGGTACTGAGGGGACATTTCTAAGGAAAAATTGACAGGGCCTGATGACTCATTGATTCCTTGGGCGAATACCTTCCTCTAAGACCCTCTTCTGGGTTTGTTCCATTTCTCTGCATTCTTGTCACAAAAGGAGACCTGAACCAGATTCACATCTTAATATGGGCCTAGCCAGTTTCCAATAAAACAGCAATGTTACTTCTCTATATTTTCTGCCATGTTCCGCTAATAATCATAGTAACTACTTAAAACCTGTAGTTTTGACTCTGGAGTAATGAGAGAGGAAAATCATGAACAACATGTCCTGAATAGATTATGAGGCCTACAGCATTTCCTGCACAGGGAAGGAAGAGCTTATCGCAGACACCAGGCACTGTGGTGGGTGCTCGGAGTCATTTTTCTAGGTCTTTCTGCAATCCTGGGAAGTCAGAATCGTGCTGCTTCTATGAGTGATGAAGCCAGGGCTCAAAGCTCTAGAGCAAGTAGATGGCAGGGCCAGGATTGTTTCTGAGCTGGCTCTAAGTCACCTGCCCCCCACATCTGAAACTGTCATATGGTGGGGTTGGGGGGCAGATGTGTCTCACAGGTGCTGTCTGATTGCTTCTCACTGAGCAGGATATTTGGGCTGAATTAACAAGAGTGGCCCAAGATGGCAGTTCTTGGGTTTTTATGCACACGTCTCCCTTCTTGAAATGACCAAAATTCCCAGTGTTTCTGGTCTCTCCCGCTTCCCAAAGATCAAAAGAGCAAACATTCAACCTCAAGTACCTGTTTGTCATGCTTTTCTGCCATCTCTCCACCACCTGGGGCGTCAGCT
Source organism: Mustela erminea (assembly GCF_009829155.1). NCBI lineage: Eukaryota > Metazoa > Chordata > Mammalia > Carnivora > Mustelidae > Mustela > Mustela erminea. The sequence continues at coordinate 63,660,913 of NC_045626.1, forward strand.
GGGTCTCGAGGGTCTTCATCCCAGAGAGCTTGTGCGGGACCACAATGAGCATGCTGATGCCCCCAACATATTCCAGCTGCAGGACATCGCAGTCCAGCTCCTGGTCATTTGCTGCCAGGAAGTTCCCCTTGGTCTGCATCATGGAAACTTTGACCACCTCTCGCTCATTCAGCCGGAAGTTGTGGTTGTGTGTCATTTCTACAGGGAATTTATTCACCCAGGATCCTGTAAAGTCAACAAGAACAGGGCTTTTCTTAAAATACTATTTAAAAGCCGATGTCCACACATGTGAGCATGCATCAGAAACACCTGGAGGGCTTGTTCTGACTGCATCCCCCCACCCCCGAGTCTCTGGTTCTGTAGGTCTAATTTGAACCAAGAACTTGCATTTCTACCACATTCTTGCTAATTCCTGGTCCGGAGACTACACTTTGAGGACTGCTATTCCAAATGATTCCAAGGTCAGAATGCTGACATACTCATAGGAAGTATGATAATGGTAGAGAAGTTAGACTGGAATGAATTCTGGTTTAGATGAGGGAACTAACTAGTTGTTTGACTATAGCAAGATGCCGAATGTACCTGGACCTTTACTTGTTGACCTGTAAAATGAGCAGCTTTTTGCTCATGGCTGCTGTTTGAGCTTCTTTCCTCCCTTTCCACTCTGACTCCATTGGGACTAGAAGGAAACACTGATGATGCCATCAGATCATCATGTCAGATTTGGGAATAATGCTGTGTGTCCAGGAGTAAGTGCACTTCTGTTTCGTTTCTCAGATGCTAGTAACTATGATAATGGCTGCTGACTGACAACTGAGAACTGGCAGTGTGCCAGGCATTTGTCCAAGCATCTTTCCCATATCCTTCATTTCCTCTTTCTAGCAACCATATGAGATGCGTGTTTTTTTTTTTATTATAAGCCTTGTTTTACAGAGGAGGAAACTGAGGCACAAAGAAGCAAAATAACTTGTTCAGGGTTTCTAGCTAGTAGGTAGAGCCACTGGGACGAGATAAGCCTCCTCCACGGCTTCTCAGCCTCAGCACTGTTGACATGGGGCAGATCTATGTCGTGGAGGCTGCCCTGTGCATTGTAGGGTGTTCGCACCAACCCTGGCCTTTACCGCTGAGGTGCTGGGGGTTCTTCCCCCCAGGTTGTGGCAAGCACAGATGTCACTGTGCTTCTGCTAGAGTCACACATCACCTGGTTTTCTTTCTGACTTCCTCCTGAGACCCAGCCTGTTTTCATTGTTCTTTACAAGGCGGTTATAATATTTGAACTAAAAATCCAATTTGTGGGGTGCCTGAGTGGCTCGTTGGTTAAGTGTCTGCCTTCGGCTCAGGTCATGATCCCAGGGTCCTGGGATCGAGCCCTGTGTTATTAGGCACCCTTCTCAGTGAGGAGCCTGCTTCTCCGCTTCCCTCTGCCTGCTTCTTCCCCTGCTTGTGCTCACTCGCGCTCTCTCTCTCTCTCTCTGTCAAATAAATAAATAAAACATTTTTTAAAAAATCAAATTAGTAACACATTGAGGAACTAGTGATTAAAATTATATTTCTAGACCGTCATTTCTTTTGATAAGCATCCGTGATTAAAAAAAAAAAAAAAGCCTCCGTGAAAGATTGGGTGCTATAGGTATTTCATCCCTCTAATTCCAGTGGTAAATTAACTGACCATCCAACACGAGGGGAAAAGAATACACGTATGTTTGCCACTTTAACCCCTTGGCGTGGCACTGGTTACAATGTGCCAGAGGTTATAAACCGACTATCCTCATCATTCTGCAGTCCTTGATGGCGGGAATGGCTTGTTGCTGTGTTTCTCTGCCTGCTCCTGATCACTCGGCCAGCCTGGTGCAGAGGCACTCATGTCTGGGGCGCCCCCACAGACCAATGGATCAGGTGCTGCCCAAGTAACTTATACTGGCTGTTCTAAAGCTGTTCCTAAACATAGGTTAGTTGCTCACAGAAGCAGAATAAATGTCACTAGCAGTATCATACCTACCTAATATATGACGTTGACATCTGCAGTTTTACTCCTTCAAGTTCATTGAGCTCTTGCCACAAAACAGGCTAGCACTGCATCACTTTGCCTTGCAGTGCTGCACACAACCCTGTCAGAGCAAGTGTTATCATCATCTCTAATAAAGGTGAGGAACCTGAGTCCCAGACACATTGAATGACATGCCCAAGGCCACATGAATAAGAAGTGGGGAGGCCGGTGCTTAAACAGTTTGCTCACTTCCATGTACTTAAGATCAGTAATAAAAAGTATATTGGGGGGGGGGCGCCCAGCTCTTGATTTCAGCTCAGATCATGATTTCAGTGTGGTGAGATGGAGCCCCACTTCAGGCCCCGTGCTGGGTGTAGAACCTTCTTGTGATTCTTTCTCTCCTTCTCCCTCTCCTCCTCCCTGCTGCCTACATTCACACTGTCTCTCTTAAAAAACACATATGTGTGTTCACCATATGTATGCATATATGGCATGTGTCTGTGTGTCTGTCACTAGCCTATTAGAGCCCCAGCCTTTGAACACCCACTACAAGGCCAGCAGTGCGCCTGGCATCTGAGAGGGAAACCCAGGGGTCTGGCTCAGCCTCCATGCCCCTCCTTTGGTCTTGGCTGCTTCAGCCTTACTTTGCCCATCTGGCAGAATGCCTGCCTGGCTTAGCTGCTGGGAAGGCCTCGGGCCTCCCTCGGCAGCCCCACCACCCCAGAGTGGCAGCCAAGAGAGGATGCCTGTCCTTTGCCTCCCTGGGCTGCCATAACTAGTGCTAGGCTAACTAACAAGGAAGCATAGCCTCCCAGGCCTCAGGGACTGATTCTAGCTGGTGCCCACCAGGTTTTGGTGGCAGAGAGGAGAGTGGTTATATGTCACCATGAGTCATTGAGATGTGGACGTGTTTCTAGTGTCTGCCCTTTGGCTCTCTAGGCTTGTAGAATGAGGTAGAAGTTTCTTCCAGTTCAAGTCCCAGTGAAGGTGCTGTGAATGAGGTCTGGATTTTACAAGTCCATTGCCCATTTACTTCCAGGATCCCAGGGGTCCTATGTCTGTGTAGTGGCTTGGGGGTAGGGAATGGCCTCCTTGCTTGTCTGGCCCAGAATAGTTGGTCTGGAGATAATAATTTATTTCCCCACCTCTCCTTCCCATTAGTGCGCAAGGGTCCTAAAAGGAGTTGCAGGTATTAATGTTAGTCAAGCTGAACAGTCTTCAGCCTCTTGTCCATATTCCTGCTTACTGATAACTGGGAAAGGAGATGGGGAAAAACCCAAATCCAAGTTGGCCGAATGCTTAAAACATCTTTCATTTTTTTCTTCCAGTTTAGCAAAGCGCTAGAGATGGCCTGCAACCTTGGCTCTGCCTCTTACTGGCTTTCACCATATATACATAATGTGCCCTGGGAGCATCATTTTACTTCTCTGTGCCTTGGCGGCTCTGTCTGTAAAATGAGATGCAAATAACAAGGTTGTGCTGAAGTTTCTGTGAGCATAGAGCACAGAGTTAGGGCTCAGTGTCAGCTGCTGCCATCGCCTCATCCTGATCTTCCCTGTGAGCTGACCTTGTGACTTGGTTTAGAGAATATAGTTCTTGATGCTCAGTCCAGCTGCACCCTAAAAGAATATGTCACAAGTTTGTTTTGAGAAACTTAAAGCGATTTCTTACCTTTAAAGTAGATGCAGTTTAGAATCATCATCTGAGTACCTGGGTCTATACTCTCTAGAGCGTCTTTTATGAGCCCCTTGGTGATCTTCAGAATGTGGTTATTGGTTTTCGATATGAAGGCAGGGTCTGAGAAGTCAGCTGCCTGGGCCTCTGCAAAGTAGTACTCTCTTACTTTTCTTTTAAAGTCATCCAGGATTGGAAATTGCTTCTGGACGTAAAGATCATTGACTGACCGCAGTGTGTACCCAAAATTCCTCCTGAAGAGGCGATGAGTCAGCTTACGGAAGAGATTATGAATGGTCATGATCTCATACTTGCTGCTGGCATTGACAAAGTCTTTGAAATGCAAAATCGAGTGCACTTGTTCATAGGTCTCCCCCCGCAGGCCGAAGGAAATCATACCCATGGCTGTGGAAATGCCCACTGGGGCTATGAAGATGTTGTCAGAAGAACGGGCCTGCTCCTTCAGTGCGCGGTAAAGGTTGAAAGCGAACTTGGCATTGAGGATGTTGAGACGCTGGATCCGGCTTTTGCCTTGGAAGAGCTGGAGGATGTTCCCAGCACCGGCCTCTGAATCAGTTGGCAAAACCGCATCAATGATGTCAATATAGTCATCATCTTCGCTGAATATCTTCTCTAGGTCCAGATAGTCCTCATCCTCCTCCCCCTCTGTGATCCAGTCGTTGGTGACCGTGTTTTCCTTGTGGAAGTCGGCAGGGAGAAGGGGCATGCTCAGGTTTTTGCTACTTAACTTCCCCCACTGGGGGTCTGCGGATGGAGAATCTTCCCCTCCTTTATCAAGCTTACTGGTCAGGCTCTTGCTCCCACACATGGACATTAGGATGAGAGAAACGATGAGGGGTTGGAAAAGGTGTTTCATTTTGGCAGAGCTAAAGCTGGGAGAGAAAACCAGCGACAGGGTCAAAGGTGGGCTTGCAGACCAGCCACCGGCATGCTCAGAGGGCAAGCCCCATAGCTTTGACCCCAGAAGATGCCCTGGGAGTGTCAGTCCTTAACCATTTTACCATCACACATCTTAAGAGAAGCTGGTGAAGATAAACAGATACCTAACATTTGTGTGCTTTATAAACCTACCTGAAGGATCTGTGGGCCCCAACTTGAGAATCTCTTCTGCAAAGATTTACAACACTGCGACCATATAGATTCCTGCAGACTCAGTGTTCCCAGGGAGTTTCTTTTTCATTCACTCACTGAACTTTGTCTCCTGTTTTCCAAACGACTTATTAGGCACTGGAGGCACCCCCACCAAGGGGCTCTGCCCGCTAGACAGGGAACAGACATGCAGTAAAGCAGGGGGGTTCTCATAAGGACACTACCAAAGCAGGGGTGCAGAGCTGGGGTGTGGCCCTGCCTCCTGTGGTAGGAGCGGGCTGCCAGGAGAGCCTCACCAAGCTTCACTGGGAGGTGGGGCCTGAGTGGAGAGAGTGAAAAAGGCTTACAGGCCAGGCTTTCTGCAAACAGGTATTCTAAAGATACGTGAAATTTGTGTCGTTATTTGGGGTTGTGCAATTTGCATAACATTTGGAATTTGTCATAATGCAGAGATCCTCTGAGTGCCAGTGAGAGGTGGCTGGCAGCCTGTCTTTCCCCTGGAGCCCCAGAGGCTGTGAGGCTGTCTGGCTTACCACAGGTGTCCTACCTTCTCTCCACCTGTTCTTCGACTCCTGATGCTGTCAGGAGGACCTACTAAATCTTTTTTCCTTAACTGCTTTGAGCATGGGGTTGGGAGTAATCTTATAAGGTCTGTGTGAGAATGATGTTGGAAAGCTCTCGCTTGAAGGCCTGAGGGGAAGTCCCTTTATTTAAATAAGATGAATTCTGGGCTGCCTGGGTGGCTCAGTCAGTTAAGCGTCTGCCTTTGGCTTAGATTATGATCCCGAAGTCCCAGGATCGTGCCCCATGTCGTGCTCCCGGCTCAGCAGGGGAGTCTACTACTCCTTCTGCCCCTCCCACCGCTCGTGTTCTCTCTCTCAAATAAATAAAGTCAAATAAATAAGGTTTTACTACATATACTGTGGTAAGCCTGTCTTTACCCATCCCCTGCCTTATTCCAAGGAAGGACCTGTCATGTCTTGTCAGAGCAGTTTTACCTGCCAAGTGGCTTTTTCTCTCTTTTGCTTACTTCCTGCCTATAAATTGCATCCTGGGTAGATGAGCTATTATTTGATGTTTCTGTGTTTCACCAGGACAGCAGTGGTAGGCATTTATAATGTTATACCATCGTATGTGATCCCAGTGTCACTTCTGAACAACCTGGGAAGAAGAACTGTATCTTGTCATGTTTGTTGTGTGTGTGGAACCATCTCCCGTTAACTAGATATTGGAGGACCAGAGTATCTGGTTCCAATCCAGGCCAGATAAGAATTACTGGTGTCTGTTCAGTAAACATTTGGACTTGTTAGTCTGAATTTGGGCCTAGGTATACAGATACCCAACTTGTGATGCTCTCAGTTTTGTTGATGTTGATGACAGCAGTGACTTTTTTTTTTTTAAGACTTTATTTATTTATTTGACACAGAGAGAGGCCAGCACAGAGAGAGGGGGAAGCAGGCTTCCCACTGAGCAGAGAGCCCGATGCGGGCCTTGATCCCAGGACCCTGGGATCATGACCTGAGCCAAAGGCAGAGGCTTTAACCCAACCACCCAGGCACCCCCAGCAGTGACTCTTGATAGAGATTTGCTGGATGCCAGGTGCTGTGCAAGGAATTTAATCTATGTAACTTAACATCATCCTTCCAGCATTTTATATACCAGGATCCTGAGCCTTATGTCACTGTATGACTGTGGCAGTGGAGCCTCTGCCTTTTTGCCTCCGAGCGCTAGAACTGGTTTCCCTGCCCACCCACCTCCACATCACCCCCATCTTCCTCCTTGGGTCTTTCCCAGCCGTACCATGAAAATAATCAGCTCAAATGCTGTTCTAATCACCCTGAAAGACTTACAAATCACACACTTTGGAGGGAGCAAGTCACCTCAGTTTCTGACTTTGAAAATCTCTGTTGTCTTTTCCAACCCCACAGCCTCCCTCCAGCATCCAGCCGAGGCTGCGGTGCTGTACACTTGGCCCAGGCATGAAAAACCATTTCTGACGTGTCTGGCTGGAGGTAGAACTGGGCCAGTTTCCAGTAGAACTGGGCATGGATATTGACAGTAATACACTGTAAAAAGTTAGAAAAGAAGAAAGCGAGCAACTTGAAGTCCCCTTGCTAGGTTGCACTTAGGAAGATCCTTCTCAGGCAAAGACAAGGTTAAAAAAACAACAACTTGAATAAATAAGAGTTCAGGAAAAGGAATCTGAGACCAGATAAGGAGGCAGAGGTGAAGATGTTCATGTTTTTTATCCTGTGTTTATATAGTGTATTTGGAAGCTTCTTATACTCTGTATAAGATGCATTATATGATGAAAAGCCAAAAATAGTGTTCAGTATTACCTTTTCAGAGGAAAGAGAAAAAAACTCTTATATTTTCTCTGAACTGAAATTAAGGATCTAAAAGGTTAGTCTTGGTGCCTGGGTGGCTCAGTTAAGCATCTGCCTTTGGATCAAGTCATGATGGTCCTGGGATCGAGCCCCACATCAGGCTCCCTGTTCAGTAGGGAGTCTGCTTCTCCCTCTCCCTCTGCTTCTCCCCCAGTTTGTGCTCTCCCTCTGCCACATTAAATCTTAAAATAATAATAATAGAAGGTCAGTCTTCCTGTCATTCTGCCATTTAGTATAACAATTTTATAAGACACTTTTTTTTTTTAAAGATTTTATTTATTTATTTGACAGAGGGAAAGAGATCACAAGTAGGCAGAGAGGGGCAGGCAGAGAGAGAGAAAGGGGGGAAGCAGGCTCCCTGCCGAGCGGAGAGCCTGATTCGGGCCTCGATTCCAGGACTCTGAGATTACAACCTGAGCTAAAAGCAGAGGCTTAACCCCCTGAGCACCCCAGGTGCCTATATATAAGACACTTTAAAGCTATCACTAGGTTATATTTAAATCCTGGTGACTACTTTTGAAGAGAAGCAATATTTTTTAAAGGAAAATCATTCAAAAGTTTGCCTTTCTGAGAACTTTATATGGTGCTTTCTCATGTCAGTAGTATGGAGCAAGGTTGGCCTTTTTGGTTGCACATCAAAGCATAACACCTGGATACCTCAGTCCCTCCTGGCTATGTCTTCAGGCCCAAAGAAGGCAGATATGATGGGGGAGAAGAGACTGCTTGAAGTTTTAAAAACCTTTCATTTTGAAATAACTGCCAACATTAGAAAAGTTGAAAAACCAACATAAGTGTTGCCTAAGTGGCTCAGTCATTAAGTGTCTGTCTTCGGCTCAGGTCATCGTCACGGGGTCCTGGGATTGAGCCCTGTGTTGGTCTCCCTGCTTGGCAGGAAGCCTGCTTCTCCCTCTCCCACTCCCCCTGCTTATGTTCCCTCTCTCGCTGTGTCTCTGTCAAATAAATTAATAAAATCTTAGAAAGAAAAGAAGGAAGGAAGGAAGACCGACATAGAGAACAGCCCCTGTACACCCTTTTCCCAGATTCACTAGCTTTTGTATTTTAAACAGTTGCTTTATGGCTTTCTCTCCATATATACACATCTGTGCGTATGGGTGTGTACACAAGCAGGCACACACATAAACTTTTTTTTTCTGAAACCTTTGAGAGTAGGTCACTTTTGGCGTGTCGCTTTAACTTTTAATTCAAATATATCACGGAAAAATGTCTAAGGACAGGGATATTTCATGTACCATCATAACACCATTACATACTTAAGATAATTTAACATAGGTACAATACTTTCCTATTCTAGTTCCTATTTCAATTTTGTCAGTTGTGTCAGTAATGTTACTGACAGAATGTTATATTAGGCAGACTAAAAAACAAAACCATTTTTCCATTTTTAAAACAGTGTAGAAAGCTTTTGAATTTGTAGTTTGATAGAGAGATGCATGTTATCCATCTCTAACCATTGCAAATAAGAATTTAAAATCGGCAGAAATTTAAAAACCAAACTCACCTCTGTGCTTCTGAGAAGTGGTGTTGCAGAGATGAAATGAGCCAAGGTCACCAGCGGGGTTTCAATGTGAACTTTGGTGCTGGGCCGGTGTTGGGTATTTTTCAAAGTAAATATGTCCCAAATCAAATACCATTCAACTAGCTTTGTCAGCACAACCCCCCTCGGCTGGGTCTTTGATCTCTGCTGAGTGACTTCTGACTCCTCTGCTCTAGTTCTGGTACAGCTGGTGTTTTGAAGGCATGACTATCATTGTGTCAACTTGCTTGTGGGCTTAGTCCTTGCTGAAGCCATCACATAATGAGACACTCCTCAGAGCTGTAGGGGCTGGGTTGCATTGGGGGTAGCTGTAATGCTCCCCTAAAAGCAGAGGCCCACTCATCTGCCTTCCAGCTTTGGATTCTCCCACTCAGGTGATCTGGCCGTGGTCTGGTCTCTAGGCCTGATGCGGCTGCTAGGCAAGTGTCCCCATGCTTCCATGATGTGTCCCTCTGTAAAAAGTGGAAGGGAGAGAATGTGATCAGTGATCTCTAGTGTAAGGAGAACTTGGTACAGAACTTTCTTCAGCTAGGGCTCACTCACTGTGTTCTGTGCCAGGCTGCAGTCCAGCTTCCTTAGCTGTTACAGGACAGATAGGGTATTACTAAGCAGAGCTCCCCAAACTCCGGCCCACCTAGGCATTCACAGGGATCTGTGGAGCTAATATCACCCTTCATGTTTTTTTTTTTTTTTTTAATATTTTTTATTTCTTTGAGAGAGAGTATGAGCACGAGGCAGGGAGAGGGTGGAACAGAGGGAGAGAGAGAAGCAGGCTCTCCACTGAGCAGGGCGCCTGATATGGGGCCGATCCCAGGACCTTAAGATCATGACCTGACCCTAAGGCAGATGCTTAACCAAATGAGCCACCCAGGTGCTCCTGGGATCACTCTTTAACATTCATTTTAAATTTTGTAATCTAAAACATTATTACTAGAATATTCTGGATTGTTTGGAAGACCAGCTTATCACAGAGCGTTCCTCCCTGATTTTGGTACCCAAGAGTGTGTTTGTTACCCAGAGTCCCTCTGATGGAGAACAGGACTCTCTGGGGACTCTCTAAGTGTGTGAGAAGCCTGTAGGGGGCGTCTGTGTGTTGTTCATTTTGAGAAATTTCTGGCGTGTAAAGAGGGCTATCCGTTGTGTTTAAGAGTTGACAGGTGTGGCTGGATTTGGGTCCAGGTCAGCCAGCATTCAGTAGCTGTGGTCACACACCGCTTTCTCAGAACCTCCACTCCTCCTGCTCAACACTGGGACTTCAGCATGGGCACCATCATGCAGGCTCAGAGAGGCCCTTCCCTCTGCACAGACTCCTCCCGGGCCTGATAAACCCCATGTGATCTACTCTTGGCCCCTCCCTCCATTTCCACCTTGTTCTCACACACTCTGAGCCCAGCCCTTCTTGGAGCCTTGGCACTGGGTGCTCTTTCTGCAGAGTCTTCCCTTAGGCCCACCGCACAGCTGCTGTGCTCCCACCATCTGTTCTGGGTTTCTCCGAGGCTGTGCTGGCCACGCTGGTGGGAATCCCACCTCCCACCCTCTCTGTTCTCTCTGAGCTGAGGACAGTAGTTAAACCTGCTGCATAAGGTTGCTGTGAAAATTAGATGAGATGCTGAGATAATGTGCAGAAAGCACAGAGAGTTGCGCCCAGCACTTGGTCAATGCTAGTAAACCTTTGCTATTGTCTCTTTCACCATATGGAGTTTATTCACAAAAAATATCTGGAAGGAGATGCAGCCAACTCTTAACACTGGAAATGGGAGGCAGGTGAAAAGTGTTCATTTTTTCCTCTTTATACTTTGCTGGAATTTCTTTTCTATGAGTATGTATTGCTTAGGTTATTTTAAGCGAACTGGTAATGTTTTTTACATATCTAGATTTCTGAGCATGTAACCCACTGTTGAAATAACTGGATTTCAGCCCTTCCTGACAATTAGCTCTCCTAAATTGTTGGGTGGGAGGTGCTCGGCACCACTGTTACATCTGGGAAAACTCACTCCTTCTGTCTTACATCATACCTCTAGTCCCAGTCAGATTTCTCCACGACTTCTTTGATAGCTTTTTAAAATCTAGGATCCAGGGGCACCTGGGTGGCTCAGTGGGTTAAGCCACTGCCTTTGGCTCAGGGTCCTGCGATCGAGCCCCGCCATCGGGCTCTCTGCTTGGCGGAGAGCCTGCTTCCCCCTCTCTCTGGGCCTGCCTCTCTGCCGGCTTATGATCTCTCTGTCAAATAAATAAATAAAATCTTAAAGAAAATTTTATTTATTTATTTGACAGTGAGAGAGAGATCACAAGCCGGCAGAGAGGCAGGCGGATTGGTGGGGGTGCAAGCTCCCCACCAAGCAGAGAGCCCGATGTGGGGCTCAATCCCAGGACCCTGAGACCACACCCCGAGCCGAAGGCAGTGGCTTAACCCACTGAGCCAACCAGGTGCCCCAATAAATAAAATCTTTAAAAATAAAAAGTAAAAGGAAATAAAATCTAGGATCCAGTCAGGGTTCCTACACTGCATTTGGTTGTTATGTCTCTTTGGACTCCTTGATCTGGTTCAGACTTTTCTCTGACCTTGATCTTCTTAGGGGAGAGCGGTTCAGTTATCTTATAGCCCTTTCCTTTACCCTTTGCCTGTCCTGTCTTGGGGCCAGACAGGATCCGTTTGTCATCTTCTAGCCATTCTCTGGTACCTCCTCACTGCTTTCTGTCTCTCCTGAAGCACAGGAATATGTCTCAACCAGTCCTAACCAGCCTGGGTATACTGTGTCCTTATCTTAGGTCGCTTTGGAGCACTTCTGGGGCCTTTTGTGATTCCACCACAGTTTTCCCTTCCTGGGGACCAGAGCCATCTCAGCTGGTGTGATGGAGTCATCAGTACAGGGAGAACCTATAGGGCACTTCCAAGCCCTAGTTCTTAGGAGGGAGGCAGAGCATTCTCAGGGTGAGGAGTAGTAAGATCACAAAGTGGAGATAAATTTTCGACAGTCACTTTCTCAGTGTTCTAAAACCATGGGGGCCCCTGATCCAGTTGAGAGTGAAATATTCTGAAAGCCTGACCATAACCACCAAAGGCAAGTTCTCTTTACAGGACATCAGAACCTCTTAGCCACATTGACCTTGAATACCAAGCCAAGGCTTTGGTCTGGGAGCCCCGTTATGCCTCTACCATCTCTTGCAACCTTATCTTAGGGAGCTCCATCACCTCAGAGTCAGTCCCAGAGCTTCTTTTCCTCAGACCCTCATCTTTGGCCACTAGCAAGTTAGAAGCCCCTCAGGTGTGCTTTAGTGGCAGTGTCCTTTCTACCTTCAGACAGTGCTGTCCACCAGTGCCCTCCCCAGTGCTTCTCCACCTCCTTAGCACCTTCCCACAGGCCACCCTGCAGCCCCCACCCTATCTTGACTGACACTCTCCAAGGGCACAGCACCCTAGTGGCTTTCAGGGAGGGCCTGCTTGCCTCTCCTTCACAGCGTGTTGTCAGCCCTAAGCCAGTACCTGTACCCTCCCTGTGATTGTGGAAGCAACATATCTATGGCAGAACTCCAGGAAATGCAGGCAACATTAAGGAAGAAACTAGAAGCTCCTGCCAACCCAGCTACCCAGAAATAATCATTATTACAATGCAACTGGAGATTTCCCCTCTTTTTCTATGTACATGTATTTATATACATATACCTTAAATCTGTGTCATGTTATATGCATTTTGCATTTTTTTCACTTGATGTAAGTTCTACCTGTGTCACCAAATATTCTTAGAAAATACAGTTTCTGGGGCGCCTGGGTGGCTCAGTGGGTTAAGCCGCTGCCTTCGGCTCAGGTCATGATCTCAGGGTCCTGGGATCAAGGCCCGCATCGGGCTCTCTGCTCAGCAGGGAGCCTGCTTCCCTCTCTCTCTCTGCCTGCCTCTCCATCTACTTGTGATTTCTCTCTGTCAAATAAATAAATAAAATATTAAAAAAAAAGAAAAAGAAAAAGAAAATACAGTTTCTGATATATTGTAACTTATGTAAATGCCCTGTTCAGGTAATCATTTAGTGTTTTCCTCTTTATTTTTCTGTTCTAACAAATGTTGCAACATTTTTGTACCTAAATCAGAAAAAAAAAATGTTTTTTATAGATCCCTACAGATGGAATTGTAGGTGAAAGGATGGGGCTATTTAGAATTTTTGATGCATTTTTCCAGATTGCTTTCCAGGAAATAGCGTACCAGTTTATAGTCCTACCAGCTACAGGTGCAGGCACCCCTCTCACTGTCCCCTGCCTTCCCAGCAGTGGTGTCATCATGTGCCCCACCTCTTTGTCCTTGGCCTTCATGACTGTTTGGATAGCAGAGACCCCTTGTTGTAGCTTGATTGTCATCTTACAAAGCTTGACATCCTCTGGGGGTTCTGTGAGGACCAACTTGTCCAACAGGCGCTGTGCACAAGTTTAACATTTTTGCACAACCTACAAGCCACTCCCTGCTTCACACTGGGGCACAACACCATCTGGAGCAAGGATGCAGGGACTTCAGCCTCTCACTGCTGCGCCTAAGCAACTCTGCCTCTACCGATTTTAAATCTTGGAATTCTGCCCAAGATGACTGTTGGAAAAGTTGTGCTTCCCAGAAAGATCTGAAAGCCATTTCTCCTTAACCCACAAATTTTCTCATGATCACCCTGTCTCTCCAGGCACAGCTGTTCACCTAAGCTTCAGCCTCCCCAGGCCCAGGCTTTGGGCCTGATACCCCTATGGCTGGACAGCCTGCTCCCCCTTCACTGCCTGGCTAGGGTTACTTGCACGGTAACACTGAGACCTGTGACACCTTCTCCAGGAACTGCCACACTGTGATGATTTCCTCACCTGCCTCCAAACTCGGCAGAAAGGTCTTTATAGAATGGGGCTTTTCACCTCCCAGGCGCGGTGCCTGGTGCACATTAGCTACTCAATAAATGTTTGCTGAATGGGGGAGTATTTACTAGTGAATTGATCAAGAATTGTTGGTCACTGCTCATTGTGTCTTTTCCTACCCAAAATGACTGACTGATTCTTGGAGAATGAATCTGGGATTGATTTTACATCTGTAGGTTTTATGGCTTGTGAGCAAATAACCTCCTTTTCTCCCTCTGTTCTCCGCGCATCAGCTCACCCGAAGGTTACCTCCCATCAAAGAAGCCAAGCCTCGGCTGCAGAAACTCTTCCGGGACTTCTGGCTCTATTCTGTGCTGATGGGATTTGCAGTGGAGGGCTCAGGTAAGAGGGTCCTCGCTGCCCCGGGGAAGACAGAGTGCAGCGTGAAAAAAAAGGTGAGACAGAACAGTCCCTAATTATGAATGTGCATGCACTCAAAATTCGCCCAAATTCAGCTGCTTTTCTGTGCATTCAGCTGTGATTGTAAATATTACACTTCCCAGATGTAGTTTAGGGTTCTGACAGTGCTCTGTATCTTAGGAAAAACCCGTTTGAGTTAGGAAACAAGTTCATTTCTGTGCCGCATTTAGGCGAAAATTGGCGCAAAGGACCCAGGACTCCAGAAATGGTCAGTGTCACCTGCCCCTTAGTGCTTCTGGAGTAAGGTGGTGGTCTCACTCATGTGTACTCTCTTGCAGGACTCTGGCCAGAAGAATGGTATGAAGGGGTCTGTGAAATAGCCACCAAGTCACCCCTGCTCACGTTTCCCAGCAAAGAACCCCTGCGCTCTGTTCTCCAGTATAACTCGGCCATGAAAAACGACACAGTCACCCCCGTAAGGATTCTCACCCTGCCAGGGAAGGATGATGTGGGGCAGGGGTTTCACTAAGCTCTCTTTCATTGTCCTTGTTATCACATGCTTTCCATGGCTCCTGGGGGGAGGGTCACCTTCCCCCTGGGCGCCTGTGTGAGCCCTCCAGTGTTTCTTTCCCCCCAGGCTGAACTGAGCGAGCTCCGCAGCACCATCATCAACCTGCTGGACCCTGCTCCTGAAGTGTCCGCCCTCATCAACAAGCTGGACTTTGCCATGTCTACCTATCTCCTGTCTGTTTACCGCCTGGAATATATGAGGTACCCAGGCCTTTGCCTCCCAGCACAGCCACGCTGGAGCTAATTTTTAAACTTCTCTGCCTTCTGGGCATGGGACTCTTTTCACTTCCTCCCAACACATGCAAGCTTTCTTAAAAAGCAAAAACCAAAACCACTCTTCTTGTGTGCTCCTCCCTATTGGGCACCAAACACTGCAACTTATAAATCCCCAGGTATCTAAACTCCCCTATCATCTTCTCCTTATAAGGAACAGCCTTCTGAGCAGTCAATATAGACGTTGCAAACAGTCCATTGGACTGTGCAAGAGCCCACATTAGGAACTGGCCCTCCCTGAGCATGTTCGAAGACCTTCATTGCACTGGTTTGTAGGACCACAGCTGAGTACAAACAGCAAATGGGAAGTGGGAAGGGGCCTGTCCCAAAACAGTCCCACAGGTGCCTGGCGCTCAGGATGCATGTGTAATCACAGCAGACCTAACAGCTCTAATAATTGTCATCGTGACAATACCAGTATTAACATGGATTGAGTGCTTATGCCACACCGGCACTGTGCTAAGTTACATGTATTGACACATTGTCCAACAATGTGTTGGTAGGTTACATACCTACCAAGGCAGTGTTACATACCATTTTACAGGTGAGGAAACTGAGACACTGAGCCATTTAGTTAATTACCTAAGATAATAATCCCTGACTAGGACTGAGATCCAAGTAGTCTGTTAAGCACTGTGCCATGCTGCCTCTCCTAAATGATGGCTGGAAGAAGCAGCTAGGGCGTTCAGAACACTGCTGCCTGTGTGAATGCTCCAGCTCCACCGTGGTAAGGACTGAGGGCCCCTCGGGCTGCAGCTGAATACACTGGCTACAGAATGATACGTCCCTGTCATCAGAAAAGATCAGGTTACATGTCGCCCATTTGTTGAATCATAGGATAGGTGCAATAAGTTATAGAAAAAGTTTACCAGTGGTTTGAAAAAGAAAGTGTTAGTTCATAACAGGGGAATATTTGGTGAATGCCACCATTTTTTTAAAAGATTTTATTTATTTATTTGACAGACAGAGATCACAACAAGTAGGCAGAGAGGCAGAGAGGGAGGAGGAAGCAGGCTCCCTGCTGAGCAGAGAGCCTGATGCGGGGCTCCATCCCAGGACCCTGGGATCATGACCTGAGCCGAAGGCAGAGACCCCAACCTACTGAGCCACCCAGGTGCCCCAGTGCCACCATTTTAATCTTTATTTGGTGCCATGAAACCCTCTGGTAAAAGAACTCAACGTATAAAATAGATTAAGTCTGTTTTGGGTGAGTGGGGGTGAACACCCACCTTCCTGCCCTGTCCCTTCCTCCCTGACTCTTGGTAGCCTGAGGGTGCCACAACAGAGCAGAATTTGAAAACTAGTGACCCATTCTCCCCCAGAGTACCACAGAGCCATGAAATGAAACTGCAAATGCTTTTCATTATAATTTGAAAAAAATGCTTTTTCATTTTTTTACAAAAGTAATATAAGAACCAAAAAAAAAGTAATATAAGAACATTACACATTAACTTAGAAATAAGTAGAGAGGAAAAACCACTGATCCCACCACCATTCCCTATGTGTGTTAGTATAGTTCCCTCTTGTCCTTCCTATAAGGAATATATTTTGAAAGAGTAACCAACCAAGGCAAAACAAGCAAGCCAACACAGACCAAAAACCTGGTTTGCTCCGAGGTTGAATGGCTACAAGAGATGTCCCCGGACCTTCTCAGCCTCATGTGCCCGCAGGCAGGGCTGTCTCCTGCTTCCCCACAAGGGTGCCCACGAATGGAGTTCTCAGGATCTCAGGACACACTGTGGAGTGGGCTGGTAGAGCAAGACCATCAGGGAACAGCCCCCAGGAAGCTCTCAAGAGCCCAACTCCCATCCCAGGTTGCCTGCCAGGCCTCTGAGAGCATTGTCAGCATGGAGAAGCAGCCCTGAAGCCTTTATTCAGGAGGCTGGCTTCGGGTCCCAGCCACTGGTTATTACAAGAGCTTTAAAACAGCAAAGTGGGGGCTTGTAGTGGCATAGTCAGCTGAGTACCCGACTTCAGTTTTGGCTTGGGGTGAGATCGAGGCCCGGCTTGGGGTGAGATCGAGGCCCAGCTTGGGTTCCGTGCTCAGCAGAAGTCTGCTTTGTATGCTCTCTCCCTCTCCCTCTGCCCCGACCCCCCCCAACATGTGCACTCTCTCTCTCACTAAAATAAATAAATAAATAAATAAATAAACAGCAAAGTTGGCAATACAAGAAATCATATAAAAGCTCTGAACCTAGGGGCGCCTGGGTGGCTCAGTGGGTTAAGCCGCTGCCTTAGGCTCAGGTCATGATCTCAGGGTGCTGGGATCAAGTCCCGCATCAGGCTCTCTGCTCAGCAGGGAGCCTGCTTCCTCCTCTCTCTCTCTGCCTGCCTCTCTGCCTACTTGTGATCTCTCTCTGTCAAATAAATAAAATCTTTAAAAAAAAAAACAAAAAACTCTGAACCTGAGCACTCAGGAACACATGTGCTTAATGCCAGCCGACCTGTCCTACTAAGGTTCGACTCACCGAAGTTCGGTGCAGAAGCCCACAGATGCACTCCACCAAGCACTTGCCTGTGTACACACGGGCCGTGCTATCTTAGTGGAGCCCCTCAACTAAGTAGTCCCAAACAGCTACTATAAAAGTGAAAATGGCACATAAAAAAGAGAAGGAAAACATTGGGATGGTGCAGAAGATGCTCAAGATGAAAAATACAATTCTCACTTTCCTGGCTCTGAATCCAGAGATCCCCACTCTTGATAGTTTTACTTTCCCTTTTAGAAGTTCTCTAGAAATTGTCTATAAATGCAGACATACATATCCTACACATCGAAGGCACATGGAGGCCTTCCGGAAATCTGTCACTGACATCGTGCTGTCCCCGTTTCCCCCGCATCTTGCTGTCTCATGGAACGGTGCATCTTGGGTGTTTTTCTGTAGCGGTGCATATGGAGTCATCTCTCGTTTTGGTGGCTACGTGATGTGCCATTAAATGGGTGTACTTTGGTGTAGCCAGCTAGTCTCTCGATGAACATATAGCCAGCACTCTTAATCCTTATGGACATAACCCTTAAGATCTATCACTAGTGGTGGGTTGCTGGTTGGAACGATGTGGGAACGTTATGAGAGAGGGTGGGTAATTTCCTCCAGAAAGTCAGCGTGAGCACATGACCCTCGAAGTGGCGTGGGTTATTGGTTCTTCGCAGCCTCACCAGTTCTGGGCAGCACCACATCTGTGACAGGGAGGGGCTGGATTTCTCAAAATTTATTCCAAACTGTTCTCTTTGCTAGGGTACTGCGCTCAACAGATCCTGACCGCTTCCAGGTAATGTTCTGCTACTTTGAAGATAAAGCTATTCAGAAGGACAAGTCTGGTAAGTTCCTTGTTGTGGTACTCCAATCAGGAGATGAGCTTTAATAGTCTAATAAGGAATACTACTCCCAGTTTTCTGTCTACATGAAGAAAATAGTTGTATGAAGTTACATGCTACATTGGAAATATTTAAGGTTATAAGGTTATAACCTTATAACGATACAGCCTTAAGGAGCATCACTCTTGTCTACCCTCAATACTTGTACGCTCCAACCCCCAAATTTCAGTCTCTAATACTATCCCATGCGAAAAGGATCCTGGGCTCCTCACATAGTCGTTGATGGACCTAGAGCATCTTTTGACTTTTTATGCTTTTTAAATGTCCAGAGCAGGCTAGGAGGACAAAGAACCAATTTCAAAGGACTCTCAATGGACAGAGTATCACAGTTTGAACATGAATAATATTTTTATTACTTTGCTTAAAGAAGGACAAATAAATAGGATAATGGTGTATATCCAAATACACTAAGATATATATAATCTACATATTTTAGCAAAGCAACAGATATAATATATAATATAATTACTGTATAACATTAATACAGAATATATTGGATATATGTGTTTATATGTATAAAATGTTTGTTTTTTCCACTAAGTGTTTGTGAAATAGAGACAAGTAGTTATTTCTCTTGTACAATCAGGAAAGAGTGAACAAGAGGAAAGAGTCACACAGTCCAGGAAGAGGCCTAGCACCAGCAATAAAGTCACGCCTGGCCTCCAAGAGTGACCAGGTAGAAAGGGTGCCCAGCAGGTAACAGGTCAGAGGTGTCCCACAGAGTAGCCAGTTAAAGGTACTCTGTTAGCTGAAAGTAGCTGTTAGAGAGTTTGCTAGGGGGACAGATTCAGACCTTCTGTGTGGGGCTCCATGCTTCACTAGTCCTGCCAGCCCTAAGGAGACCCCACTCAGGACTATGGACACTTCCATAGTTCTGGTCCATAGTTCTAGGCCAGACTATCAGGACCTGTACACCAATGATCCACAGTCCAAACAACTGCATCATTTCTGGGGGAGTTTCAGAATAAGGAAATCTATATGAAACGCAAAGACTTACAAGTCCAATGATGCAAATGTCCTCAAATCCTGAGTGTGCAGAGAGTCTCAGATGCAGCCAGTCCTAAAAGCACCAGACTCCTAGGAAAACAAATAAATGAAATTCTCCGGTGGTATAAAAATATTAGAGTTACTGAAATGCTAGTGAGGCAAACCTAAGATAAGAATGGCAATAAAAATGAGAAGAGTTATTAAAATTGAGACCGCAAAGAAAAAAAATTAAGCACATAATATAGTCACTGACCAGTTTTAGTATAAGGTTGCTGATGGGTTTTAAGCATCCTTCTGTTGGTCTATGTGTTGATTTTTAAAGTGTTTAAAAATTTAAGAGACTTTGAAATATTAAACACAGGTTTTAGTTAAATGCTTATGGGGCGCCTGGGTGGCTCAGTGGGTTAGGCCGCTGCCTTCGGCTCAGGTCACGATCTGGGGGTCCCAGGATCGAGTCCCGCATCAGGCTTTCTGCTCAGCAGGGAGCCTGCTTCCTCCTCTCTCTCTCTGCCTGCCTCTCTGCCTACTTGTGATCTCTCTCTGTCAAATAAATAAATAAAATCTTTAAAAAAAAATGCTTAGAAAAATTTGATCAGTTTTGTAATTGTGCTTAAATATTTGAGGGAATTGAGTACAGTAGATCTTTGAGTCTTGATTAATTGTGTGGGTAAATATTTCGAGGAATGCTAATGGAGAATTCTTAAAATCAATAAATTTATTATTAATTAAGTACAATTAGTAGTGAGGAGTCCTTCCCATGTTTAGAAGTCATTGGCACAGGGAAGAATCTATCAATTTGTTCTTGCCAGTGGAGAATTAATCCCCAGATAATTCTGGTGCTGTTTTTTCTATTATTGAAAAATCAGTCCTTCAAGAATCTTTTCTAAAATCACCCCGGGGATTCCGAGGTACTGTCTCATGTAGGACCTTTGTCCAATAAGTCCTTTAAAGGGCCCTTCCTGCTATTGCTCGACAGTTGGGAAATTGAGTGGGTAAACGTATTTTGGGGGTTTGGCAGAGAAAGACCCATTGAGGGGTTTGCAGGCTCCCCCTGCTGGCAGTGCTGGAAAGGACTGGACTAGGAGGAGCCCTTTAGAGGCTAGGGTGGAGTTATGTGCAGGCAGTTTGTATGCTAGGAGACCTCTTCCACTGGTGCAGGATACAGGAGAGGAGTCCCACACTCAGAGGGTCCCACACACATGCCCCACCAATGAGCTCCCCCTGCTGGCAGTGCTGGGATCCTTGCACTTGGGGGTATAGTAAAGACACTGTAAACCACGGGCTGAGCTGTTCATTGATTTGCTCTCCTCGTCTGTCCACCCATTGTCTATTTAACAGCTATTTTGTGCTAGACAGTTGGGTCAGTCCGAGTTTCTTTGATTCAAGGAGGGAGGGTAAGCAACAAAAAGAAATTGAGACTGCCAACCCCTAGGGGCCTAAGAACCTGCCACATTTTGCCAGCCTCCTAATGAGAATATCTATAAACAGAATCAGTTACCTTTCTAAAGCTAAATTATAATTCTCTTCTGAGCTCTGTTTCTCTGTCGCTGTGTTGTAAGAGGAAATTAAATTGTGGAAAACAGTATGGAGGTTCCTCACAAAGTTAAAAGTAGAGCTACCCTACGATCCAGCAATTGAACTACTAGGCATTTATCCAAAGGATACAGACATAGTGATTCTAAGGGGCACGTGCCCCCCAATGTTTATATAACAATGTCCACAATAGCCAAAATATAGAAAGAGCTCAGATATCCATTGACAGATGAATGAATAAAAAAGATGTGGTGTATATACATGGAATATTGGAAATGGAAATGGAATGTTACTCGGCCATCAGAAAGAATGAAATCTTACCATTTGCAGTGACAGGGATGGAACTAGAGGGTATTATGCTGAGCGAAATAAGTCAAAGAAAGACAAATGCCATATGATTTTACTCATGTGGAATTTAAGAAACAAAACAAATGAACATAGGGGAAGGGAAGGTAAAGTAAAATAAGATAAAAACAGAGGGACGGGGAAATCACAGAGAGAAAGGCAAACCTTAAGAGACAATGAAACTCTAGGAAACAAACTGAGGATTACTGGAGGGGAGGTGGGTAGGGGATGGGGTAACTGGGTGTGATGGGCATTAAGAGGGCACTTGATATAATGGGCAGTGGGTACTATGTGCAACTGATCAATCACTAAATTCTGCCTTGGAGATTAATAATACACTATAGGTTAATACAATTGAATTTAAATAAAAATAAATTTTTAAAAAGAGGAAATTAAATTGCCATGGGGCCTGATGTCCACTTTACCAAGACTTAATATTCACAGTACATTGTACTCTTCCACCTAATTTCCGAATGGGTTATTTTTGTCCTAAATATGGTACTGAGGGTTAAGCTGATAAATGTGTACCTACTGAGTGTACTTTCCTCTTCCTTTTCTCTCCTAAAATGTGGGAGGTGGGAAGGAGATGTCTTTGGAGATTGGTTATTGATGAATTTTCAGAACCAAGCAGGAGAGAGGTTATAAGAAGCATCTAGCAGCCGCCAAAGGGGATGGCTGGGACATCCTCTGTGTGGTGTGAGCCAAGCCCCCGTGTGTTTCTGCATAGCCTGCCAGCTACAGTCAGTCAGGATAGACTAAGACCAAGGTAATCCCAAGCTAACTTTGAGCACAAAAAAGAAAGTGGCTGTTTTTAAGTAAAAATCTCCATAGAGACTACTGCGTGATCATCATTGGCATCTTACCACTATCTGACAGTTTTTCATTAGGAACTTACACTTTCAGTTTCCTAAGAGCTACATGAGAAGATATTACACTGAACACACCCCCAAAACAAATTTCTTCCACTGAACCCAGCTTCTTAGAGATCAGCCTCTCCCTGCTGGAGCATGTCCAGGTCACACTAATCACTTTCCAGGTCTCAGAGTTTCAGGGGCCTGTTTTTCCTGATGATAAACACATACGTGATACCTCTTTATGTTTCAGCCTCTGGCTGGGCCTGGAGCACTGAGGTGCAGTGCCTGCCTGCTGTCCCTGCCCTGCTGCCCTTGCAGCCCTGTCATTTAGCCACCCCAAAGACCCTGCATAAATGGGCCAGCACTGCAGGGCCAACGGCATTTAATGACATCAGCAAATGATGTTTGTGCCCCACTGTTGCTTTTTTTTTTTTTTTTTTAAGATTTTATTTATTTGACACACAGAGATCACATGTAGGCAGAGAGGCAGGCTGAGCAGAGAGCCAGATTCGGGACTTGATCCCAGGACCCTGAGACATGACCTGAGCCAAAGGCAGAGGCTTAACCCACTGAGCCACTGTTGCTTTTTAAAATCTGCTTTGCACCCTGGGAGCCACAACCGCACCCCGTGCTCAGATCCTGGTTTCTAAACACCATCCTGCAGTAAAGGGAGCTAAGGCTGCAGGGAAAATACAAGATGCGCCTAGGACAGCGCACAGTGCCAGAAAGGAAGGTCTTGTGAAGGGAAAAAAAAGAAAAAGGAGAGGAAGAAGAAGAAAATGAAAGGAAAGGCCTGTGGGCATGTCACAAGGACACAGGAGCCTGCCTGAAAGAGCTCCTAATGACCAACCCTGGAACAATTTGAGCAACAAAATAATGACAGTATCAGATTATAACCCAGTGAAAGGAATAAATATCCATGAGTCCGTAGTGATTAGATGATTGAACAAATGATATGGGGAAGAAGGGACTGACTTTCCATAAAAAATTCCAATTACTAAAACTAGGAAGAGTGAAGAAAACAGAAAATCCCAGTGAGACCAGTGTACCTGCTGCAGGCAGAGCCCAGTGACAGGTGCGAAAGCCACGGGGCAAAACCTTAAAGAGAAATGACATGTCTGCATAACCTCAAAGTATCTTCCCCAGAGCATTTCCCAGTGACTGTGGTGTTTTTGACTTATACCCACGTGCCCCTCCAGGAGCTGCTGCTTAATTCCCCTCCCCGAGTGTGGGCTGGATACAGTGACTCCCTTCTGAAGAGTAGAGCATGGAAAGGGAGAAATAGTAACTGCACAGTGGGAAACCTAACATACACCACTGTATCTGAGCAATCAAGGTCAGCCTCACCAGCAGTGGGAGATACTGATTTCGCACACCCCCACCCCACCATATGGCAAGAAGGCCACTTCACATCTGTGGGATTACCTTAACATCCTGTAACCTTAGTCTAATCATGAGCAAGTATCAGGCACACCTAAGTTGAGGGACATCCTGAATAATGCCTATGCTCTTCAGAAGTGTCAAGGTCATGAAAGGCAAGAACAGACTCAGGAATCAACACAGATTGTGGGAGACTAAGGAGATCTGATTGGCAGTGCCATGTGGCAACCTCTTTGGATCATGGGACAGAAAAGGGGCATTAGAGGGGAAAAGGGGAAATCCAAATAAAGCCTGAAACTTAAGAGTATGGTATCATTGTCAGCTTCTTAGTTTTGACAAAAGAGCTGCTAAAATCAGGAGAGGCTAGATGCTTACGTGGCAACTCTTTGCTCTCTCTGCCACTCCTCTATTAGTCCAACATCTTTTCCAAACAAAATATTTGAAAATGGCTGGGATTATTCCCTTTCCCTTGCCGCTCCTGACCTGTGGAAACCTCCTCATTTCAGGCATGATGCAGTGTGTGATCGCTGTCGCAGACAAAGTATTTGATGCCTTCCTGAACATGATGGCAGATAAAGTAAGTAAACCTTGTTGGAGTGTGAATCGGTGTCTGCCTGAGGCACGTGGAGGGCACCTGTTGTACCTGTGTCTTTGGGATCTCTAGGCTAAGACCAAGGAGAATGAAGAGGAGCTCGAGCGACACGCGCAGTTTTTGTTGGTGAACTTCAACCACATTCACAAGAGGATACGGAGGGTGGCGGACAAGTATTTGTCTGGTCTGGTGGATAAGTAAGCTCATTTTCCTTCTAATGCTGTGTGTGTGTGTGTGTGTGTACCTCTTGATTTGGAACGTGGGTAAGAAAGTAAGCTCATTTTCCTTCTAATGCTGTGTGTGTGTGTGTGTGTGTGTGTGTGTGTGTGTGTGTACACACCTCTTGATTTGGAACGTGGGTGAGAACCATTCTTCCAGGGGCGCCTGGGTGGCTCAGTGGATTAAGCCGCTGCCTTCGGCTCAGGTCATGATCTCAGGGTCCTGGGATCAAGCCACGCATAGGGCTCTCTGCTCAGCAGGGAGCCTGCTTCCCCTCTGTCTCTGTCTGCCTCTCTGCCTACTTGTGATCTCTCACTCTGT
Source organism: Mustela erminea (assembly GCF_009829155.1). Taxonomy (NCBI): domain Eukaryota; kingdom Metazoa; phylum Chordata; class Mammalia; order Carnivora; family Mustelidae; genus Mustela; species Mustela erminea. Next base: position 63,685,312 of record NC_045626.1, read on the forward strand.
CAAATAAAATAAATAAAATCTTTAAAAAAAAAAAAAAAAAGGGAACCATTCTTCCACTATCGGTGTAGAAAAATTGGAGTCAGAATTTAAACTCTCTAATGGCAATGCAACCTCCCTCAGAATGTCATGGAATTTGCTACAAGGTCTGAAGTTTAGTCCTGAAACCTCCACTCATTCTGAGCTATTGATGTTTTTATGTTTTGTTTTGTTTTAAGATTTTATTCATTTACTTGACAGAGAGACAGCGAGAGGGAACACAAGCAGGGGGAGTAGAAGAGGGAGAAGCAGGCTTCCCACCAAGCAGGGAGGCTAATGTGGGGCTCCATCCCAGGACCCCAGGATCATGACCTGAGCCAAAGGCAGACACTTAACAGCTGAGCCACCCAGGTTCACAATGTATCTCATGACCAGGGGTATCACCTACTGCCTGTGTCTCTGCATCCCACCCTCCCCTGCTGCAGGGCCTCCCTGGGCTGACTCTGGGAAGCTCAGAGTCATTGTAGGTGACGTCTCCCACCCCAGAGCCTAGCCAGAGGACCCTGGTTGAATCAGTGTCTTCCAGGCTCATCAGAGAGGAAGGAGAGCCGATACAGATCCTTTTCTATTCCAGGCTCTCTGTGCTGGGAGCCAAAGCAGACTCATGGGACATGGCCCCACATGGATGAGAACCCTCAAAGGTGGGCTGGGCCAGCCTGTCTGCAGGATAAAGGTGGGAGGCAGCAAGCAGCCATGCTGGGCTTGCCCACACATCCCTACAAGGGTCCCTGAGTTCTGGAGCCTGATGCAGGTGCTGTGTGTCTGGTCCAGCAAGTGCATGTGTCTGAGTGCATGTGTCACATAGGACATGTGTCTGAGCTGGACCTTCTAAGCAATGGGCCACAATGAGTCAGAGCTGTGCAGAGTTGGCTCCCCTCAACCCTGACTGCCACATTTAGGAGCAGCTTCTTCTCTTTGCCCCAGGGTGTCTTACAAATACTACCATTTTCTGTTTGTGCCATCTTGTGAAAATATTACTGAGGCTTGGTCAGAAACAAGGAGGGACACTGGGGAGTGAGGGAGCATGGCTCGACCAGTGTATAACCAAGACGATCAGTATCTGCTTGACACCAGGTCACATGGGGTCACGCTTGGGCCCTGAAGTGTGGGACTGGCAAGAGTCTGGGGATGTTTCTGACTGAGTGATCTGCCTGGGAGGCCTCTGATCCTCTGCTGGGCAGCAGGAGGTGGGGCTCCCCCCTCACCCCACCTGCCCCTCAAGGCAGCACTTTAAGGAGCTGAGATTCCTTAAAGATTTGGCCCCTGACTGAGACATGGCTCTTGGTGTAGGTTTCCCCACTTGCTCTGGAGCGGGACGGTGCTGAAAACCATGCTGGACATCCTCCAGACCCTGTCGCTGTCGCTGAGTGCTGTGAGTGTCCCTGCCTTCAGCCTGAGCCTCATTTATGCTGCAGGTAGCCACATTGGGGGTGGGGACTCCAGATCCCACCCTGGCCTTTCCCAGTGAGCTGCAGCAAGTTTGGAAGTCTGTTACAGACCAGACAAGTGTGGGGAAGGGAGCAGTTTGCTGCCCAGTATGACCTGGAGGCCCAGCTCAGCAGAGGCAGCCCAGGGAAGGCGGTTTGGAAGAAGGAACCTTGTTGTGTTTTCAGGACATTCACAAGGACCAGCCTTACTACGACATCCCTGATGCCCCCTATCGGATCACTGTTCCTGATACCTGTGAGGCCCGGGAGGTAGGCTGGCAGCTGTCCCCTTGTTAAGGGACGTTCTCATTGCACTCTCGAGTATCAGGGCTGGCGCATTACACACATGGGACTCTAAACCCTTCCTTTGTTCAGCTGCCTGTCAGTTTATAGTGCCTCCAAGCTGCATGAGCGAACATGACTGTTAGACAAACTTCACTGCTGTGGGGTGTGCAGACTGTCATTGTGGTAGTTGAGTAACATGACTTTGGCTTTGTGCGGCACTGTGGGAAGTAGATGGAGTGAGTGGCTCCGGGTAAGGAGGACGTGCCATGTGAGGTCTGACTCGGAACCCCCACTGTTGCAGGTTGAAGCTCACTCACACCTGGGCCAGGTCATGTCCCAGCCTTGGGGCCTCCAGCCAGACCAGCTGCCAGCAGGGAGAACCCTGCATGGTGATAAGGCGCCCCCAGTGGACGTGTGAGGATCTGTCTTATGCCAGGATTACAGACTGTGTCCTATACCCAGAGACTCAGGGTTGGAACATGGTCACTGTAATCATTTTTTAGGGTTGCCATGATTAAATGCCACAGACTGAGAGGCTTAGACAACATAAATTTATTTTTTCACAGTTCTGGGGGCTGGAAGTCTGAGATCAAGGTGTTGGCAGGTTAATCTCTTCAGAAGCCTCTTACCTTGGCTTTTAGATATCTTTCCTGTTCTCGTGTCCTCACATCTTCCCTCTGCCTGAGTCCTAATCTCCTCCTCTTTGGAGGACACCAGTCAGATGGAATTAGGACCCACCCATATGATTTTACCTTAGTCATCTCTTTAAAGGCTCCATCTCCAAGTACTGTCACATTCTGAGTTTCTGGGGGCTAGAGCTTCAACACATGGGTTTCAGGGGATGCACTTCAGCCCCCAGCAGTATCTAACTACAGTCTGCCCCTGGCATCCTCCGATGCCCCGCATACACTGACCTCGGCTTGATCACACTCTCTTCCAGAGCATCGTGAAGGACTTCGCTGCGCGCTGTGGAATGATCCTACAGGAGGCAATGAAGTGGGCACCCACAGTCACCAAGTCCCACTTACAGGTACTCTCTTGAAGTCACCAAAAAGCAACTTTGTTATGCTCTTTCAAGTGATCCAGAGAGCTTTCACAGAGGTAGCAAACTCGAAATAAGACAACACAAGTGGGAATAAACAGACCAAAAACATCAGTCTAGTGCCTGAGAATAACGGAAGCCTCAGAGGCTACTCTTTGGCGGGAACACCTTGGGGGGTTGAGGGTACAAGTCATAGGTGAGGGAGGCAGGTGTAGTGGGATCCCTGGGCAGGTGGGCCTCAGGAACCTGACCGCTCACACTGGTAGTTGCCAGGTTTGTGGCAGGACTTGGGGCTGCTTGCAAGATGGGCATGGGCGACATGGTACATGGGGAGGCCTCAGTCCAGCAGCAGCACCTTGGCCAGATTCTGGAGCTGGAGGGAGGCTGCTGTCCCAGCAGAGCCCTATCCGGGCTGCACGTGGAGGTGCACGTGAGCCTTTTCAGACCAAAGCACTGGCTTGTGAACACAAACGACCACAAGGTGAGCCATTGTTCTGGTCAAGCAGAGAAGGACCAGAAATACCACAAGATGAAATACCGCGAGAGGAAAAAGTCACCTCAAAAGGGATCAAAGATAAGAAAGATCCTGCTAGAGGAAATCTGGCTTAATAAAGAGAAGGTGCATTGAGAGGGGTGTGTGAAGTTGCTCTCAGCAACACTTGTCAGGACAAAGCTAGTTCCAAACTGTTTCTGGATCTGGAATCCAGGAAGGACAGAGCGGCTAGCCCCAAGAGCCTCGGAGGCTGTTTGGAAAAACATTTTGTTAGCGCCCATGAGTGGTACTTAGCGTTGCCATACAGCTCCTCCTTCCACAAAGGTGTTGGAACAATGAGGTTAGAGGAATTGGGGAAATGGAAAATAAATAAATAAATAAGCCTTCCATTAGGCACTTAGCAGCTAAGCTGCACAGAATGCAGCCTTGTAAGAATTCATGCCTTGTAAGTCAGCCATGCCTGGAACTTGATAACAGTTGCTGTCTAGTGGATACATTGGGCCTCTTCCTCAAACTGTTCATATTTAGGAACCAATTTTTTTGTTCGTTTGTTTGTTCACATGGAGAAGAGGAGCTTCAGTACTCAAGGCTAAGGTCTAAAGAGGGGAAGCCACCTTTCATTTCTAAAAAGGTTCATTGGGGCACCTGGGTCGCTCAGTGGGTTAAGCCACTGCCTTTGACTCGGGTCATGATCTCGGGGTCCTGGGATCGAGTCCCACATGGGGCTCTCTGCTCGGCGGGGAGCCTGCTTCCCCCTCTCTCTCTCTACCTGCCTCTGTCTACTTGTGATCTCTCTCTGTCAAATAAATAAATAAAAATCTTTAAATAAATAAATAAATAAATAATAAAGAGGTTATTAAACAAAAAAGCCTACAATAGGGAGAGCTATGTATTTTTTTAAGTGTGGTCTGGGAGGGGAGTGGAAAATGCAAAGGCTTGCACTGGTCTTGGTACTTCCACCAGCCCTCCCCTTGGTATTGCCCCAGGCCCTGTTTCCCTCCCCCCTGCACATCTAGTCCATCTGAACGCCACCCCACCTGCCATCCAGCCCTCACTGCCCAGCCGTGGTGTTCCCATCCCACCTGGGCTTCCTGCCATTAGCCTGTCTGTCCTGAGTCATCCTCCGTGCTGCCCACCACAGTGGGCCAGTTCACTAGCAAATCTGCTCGGTGCACTTCCCCACTACCTCTGCTCATTAGCCTCCCCCCATCACCGTAGGGTCCATGGTTGGGTTTCGGGGGCTCCGTGAACCCTCCAATACCACTGACACAGTTTTGTAAGTTAGTGCTCACTCACTTTCCCAAGGGGAGTCCTGTGGCCCGACCTAATCTCCCTCACCTGACAGACAAGGTTTTTCTGGACCTGGCCTATCTCTGGCCCAGGCTTGCCGCCTACTGTCTAGCTCCTTGTATTTGCTGTTCCTGCAGTGCTGACCCCAGACAGTCCCCAGAGCAGAAGGCCTTCTCACATCTCCAACCCTGCCACGTGTTCCTTTGCCCTGGCATCCCCCTCCACGGTTGGCAGGAGACTCAGGCCCTTGCTCTGCCCTTCTGCTGCCGATCAAGCCCCTTCACAGCAGAGTGCTCTGGCAGGAGAACTGCCCAGATGTTGACAGCACGACCAGGACTGTGCCACTCTGTGTTCTGGGGTGCACAGGACCTGGCAGGTGGCAGATGGTCAGCAAGGATGTGCTGAAAGAATAAGCGGTCCTCTCACATTTACTGTGTGTGCTGGCTGCTCTGAGCAGTCGGCCTTGTTCATGCATGAGCAGTAGCCAGTTGGGGGGCACTTTAACTTACTGAGGCTCCCGCAGAAGGGGTTGGACCCAACATTGGAACCAGGGTTTGCTCTACTACCTCACATACCTTTAAAATAAAAGAAGCTATTTTTGTTTCTGACTTCAGGAATATCTGAACAAGCATCAGAACTGGGTGTCAGGACTGTCCCAGCACACAGGGCTGGCCATGGCCACTGAAAGCATCCTTCACTTTGCCGGCTACAACAAGCAGAACACCACTCTCGGGGTAAGTGTGTGCCTCCCAGGGAGCAGGAGTCTCCTTTAGCCCCAGGAGCCACAGGGTGAGGGAAAGGCCAAAGCTGATGTAGAGCTTTTTCCAAAAGCACCTGGACACCCACATGCTGCACACGAGGCCGTGCTGGCAGTAGGCAGATCCGAGTCCCATGTACGATCCCCACGTTCAGGGAGAACTGGGCAGTAGAACCTTACTGTGTTTTCTTGACTCATTAATGATACCAGATTTGGATTTCTGTGTATCCACAAGGTAGAAAACTGAGCTCTGGGAGACACAGTCAGCATTATCTTATATCACATTGATTGGAAGCATTTGCTGGATTTTTCTGTTTCAGCAGGCACTAGAATGCCTGTGCACACACATCTTCAGCTTCATTTGTTCTGCTTAGGATTCCCCGTAGCATCCATATGTCAAGAAGTGGCTAGGTTGTATTGGTTTATAGTAAAAGACACTAAAGGGAAAGGTGAAAAGGGTCATCCTCGCTGCATGTTCGTAGTCTTTGGTGATGATGGGCAGCGCGATAGCCCAACAGCATGGTATCAGTGACCAGCCAGGGTCAGGGAGAGCAGTCCTCACAACCCCGAGGCAGGGGAGGTGGGCTGGGGGGCTGAAGCTGAAGCAGAGGACATGGGAGGGTGTGGTCTGCAAATTCTTTCCCTTTCTGCGGGCCTCCTTTGTACTCAAGAGTGAGCCCCTTTTGTCTTCTGCTGCTAGACCTGCCATAGACTGGTAGCAGCTATTGGGTGTCTCTGAGCCCCTGCTGGCTTTTGCTCCCTCTGACACCATGCTCTCAACATCACCCTTCACCATCAAGTCACGTTTACACACCAGCACACACCCACAGGAGACAGCCCAGGAGCACTAACTTCACAGCATTTTCATTGTAGGTTACAATGATTGTCACAACGATCTGGTGATATGTCTTTTGCAAAGGTCTTTTCACCACTGGGGATGAAAGCAATCAGGGCAGCATATTGAAGCTATATCACAAGCTGTCTTCCAGAGAAAATTTTCCATACTGAGATTTTTTATCGTCTTTCTTCCCTGGGACATATCAGACTGGGGGCTGTTCTAAAATATTTTGTTTTATTAGCTTGCCAGCAGTGAATATTTTTAATAACCCCTGGATCCGACTTGACTTCTTAATGGGACTCAGGCTTAGCCATGGTGATCATGAGAAAAACATGTGGCAATGGCCTGAAGTAATTCTTGGTGTTTGTCTGTAGGCAACTCAGCTAACAGAGCGCCCAGCCTGTGTGAAGAAAGATTACTCCAACTTCATGGCGTCCCTGAATCTACGCAACCGCTATGCGGGCGAGGTATTTCTCCTCCCCTTGTGTCCCCAGGCCATGGGGGTGTCCTCGTGCTCCAAGGCCAGTCAGCTCCCTCCCAACGGAAAAGGCACCCGGGGGTCTGGAACTCGCTCATTTTAGGTAGACTTGAAGGCATGGGCCCTGGGCCTCCCTAGCACAGTCTGGACCATTTATGGCAGCTACTCACCCCCTCTGCAGAACAGTGATTGCACATATGCACATTCTGGCCATTCTGAAGCGTTTTCTGTTTCTTTGACTATTTTTGTTTGTTTGTTTGTTTGTTTGTTTTAAGTGGTAGCAAATATTCACTGAGTGCCATGCACTATCTGGGGCAGTTGGTGAGGTGTATATACCATTGTTCCAGCTTTACAGATAATGAAACTGAGTCTCTGGAAATAAAGTAACTTGCCAGAGTCACAGAGGCAGAGTGGGGTTGGGAACCGCATCTCTCTGTGAGGGCCGCACTTCAGCCCAACCTGGCAAGTTGCTTCACATCTTGGGGCCTCAATTTCTGAATCTATAAAACACAGAAGCTCATCCACACCATTTCAGAGATCCCTGCAAGTCCATCAGTGCCCCATCTGAGTGAGGTCTCCCCTCCCCCCTTCTAGTTCCTCATTCTAGTAATCACTCTTCCTCTTGCTGGAGGCCCTAGGCTGCCGCTGACCCTAGGCTGCCACTGAGCCGATGTTCCCAGTGCTGGAAATTGCTCTGAGGTCCTGTTCCACCTATTTTGAATACCCCACTGGTGATAGAAAGTCTGTCTTTGGCAGTAGGTTTGATTTTGAAAGGAGTCAGATCCTTTCTGTATAGTCAAGTCTGGTAGATAAGAGAGAAGCATGCTTTTGTTGGGGTGGCGGGGGATATGACGTACAACTTTAAAAATTTTCTCATTTAAGTCATTAATTGACTCCGAAAGAACTGTATTTAATCAGTCTACATCATGCAGCGCTACTGTGGTTCAGACCCCAGACTCAGTGCTGAAATGTAAAATTGACAAGACTGGGTCTCTGCCTTCAAGGACCATCTAGAATGAAGGGAATGCCAACATACATTGCTAAAAGAGAAATTCTCTCGAAGTGTGAGCAGTGGTAGCGTCATTGAAATGATCCTGTCACTCTCTCCACACACAAGCTCTAGTTTAAGACCGTGAGGCTCTGGTCAGGCCTTGTCCATGTGCATGGGTTACGTGTGACTCTCTTGACAAGTGTGCTTCTTGCAGGTGTATGGAATGATCCGGTTCTCAGATGCCACAGGCCAGATATCTGACCTGAACAAAATGATGGTCCAGGAGCTGAATACAGCATTAGACCTCAGTAATGCTCAGCACTACACGCAGGCCATGTTCAAGCTGACGGCGATGCTCATCAGCAGCAAAGGTAATGGACAGAGCCACTGCAGAGCTCTGGGCCCATTTGGAAATGAGTGTTTACCTTGTTTTCCTTAGTGAGCTGGGGCTTCCCCAGTAGAGATCTCTTTCGTGTCTCTCAGGGGGTAGAGGAAGTAAATAAAAGACCATCGTTGGCCCACCTGGTGCTCTGTCTTATTGACTTGCGGAGGCAGGCAAAGGGTTCAGCCCATGTTCAGTGCTTTTTCTGAACAGTGTGTGTTTGCTTGCAGATTGTGACCCACAGCTCCTTCATCATCTGTGTTGGGGTCCCCTCCGGATGTTCAATGAGCATGGCATGGAGACCGCCCTGGCCTGCTGGGAGTGGCTGCTGGCTGGCAAGAACGGAGTGGAAGTACCGGTAGGACACTGGCTGTGTTCAGTTCCTGAGGGTAGGGCTGGTGAGAGAGAGAGCTTGACCTGGCTGCTCAGCTGACAAGCTTGGAAACTCCAGGCAAGCCCCTTATCCTCTGGGCCCTCAGTCTCCTTATCTGTAAGATTGTGATATTAATGCTTGACCACTGGGCTATCTCAGAGAAGACAGGGAATATATGTTAAAAGGATCCTAGTGGCTCCTAGACATTGTTGTTTCTCAGAAGCTCAGTAGAGGGAGCCATTTCTCTGAGTAGAACACATGGGATAGGTTTGGGAGCGGTGGTAGTTGTCCACAAAGGTATTTCTCTTGGCCTGCTCACTTTGGGAGGGACAGTCTTCCTGGTGACCATATTTCTAAAGTTAGTTCTTGAGGAAGTCCCGACTCAAGATCATATATGCCCTTTCAACTGATTGGATGAATATCCAAGAACTGTTGTGTTTTTCAAAGATCTCGATAATTTTCATAACAACAGGGAATTTGGCATTTTTTTCTTCTGTGCCTTAAGATGACTTGAATTAAGTGATCAAAGGGAGTATTTTCTTTTTCTTATTCCTTGAGGAAAATGGAATATTCCCGAAGATGAAATTAGAATGTTCCAGGCAGGTGATGGTGGCAATAATCATCATACCTCACACTTGCCTGGGATGTTCTAACAGCAGAGGGTTTGTATTGCGCACACCATTCAGAGTTTGGGGAAATGTTTTGGTCAGTTGGCGTCTCTGGGAGATTACCTGGTCAGGGATAAGCACTGACAGCCGCCTCTCAGAAGAAGGAGTCAGCTGAGGCCCTGGGCTTACCAGTGGCTCCTGGACACTTTCTCCGTGGATCTAAGGCACTGGGTTCTCAGCCTGGCCAGCTCTGCTCATATCAGGGAGCATGCAGAAGGGCCTGTGAGTCCTGCTGCAGCCTCTAGGGGCTCTGACTTCTGGGCAATGCTCCTCATCTGTATAATGAGGATAATAGCACAGGCATCCTTGACATAGGTTTTATTGTGGAGATTGAATGGCTTAATGCACCTCACGGGCCAGGAACAGTGCCCAGAATAAAGCGATCTGTGAGTAAATACTAACTGTTGTTGTAGTGGTGATGGTTGTCGTTGCCAGGTAGAGGATTCTGCATCAACAGCAATCTGCCATTGTTGTCACATACACCCATATACCACCCCCTCCTTTTTGGGATCATCTGTTTTACTGCTGTGTATGTTATATGCCTTATAGTAGTGTTATTTTTGTTCTAAAAGTCAAAAGCCAGGGCACCTAGGTGGCTCAGTCAGTAAAGCATCTGACTTCCGCTCAGGTCTTGATCTTGGAGTTCCGGGATCAACCTCCACCTCTGGCTCCTCACTTGGAGGGAAGTCTGTTTGTCCCTCTCCCACTCATGCTCTCTCTCTCTCTCTCTCTCAAATAAATAAAATCTTTAAAAATAAAACTAAAGGGCACCTGGGTGGCTCAGTTATTGAGCGTCTGCCTTTGGCTCAGGTCATGGTCCCTGGGTGCTGGGATTGAGTCCCACATCGGGCTCTCTGCTCAGCAGGAAGCCTACGTCTCCCTCTCTAACTCTGCCTGCTTATGTTCCTTCTCTCTCTGTGTCTCTCTCTATCAAATGAATAAACAGGGTCTTTAAAAAGATAAAATAAGGGGTGCCTGGGTGGCTCAGTGGGTTGAACTTCCACCTTCGGCTCAGGTCATGATCTCAGGGTCCTGGGATCAAGCCCTGCGTCAGGCTCTCTGATCAGTGGGGAGCTTGCTTCCCCCTCCCCCTCTGCCTGCCTCTCTGCCTACTTGTGTTCTCTCTCTCCCTCTCTTTCAAATTAATTAATTGATTAATTAATTAAAGAATTAATTAAAGTCAAAAGCCTTTCAAAGAAGTTAAGAAAAGGACTTTTTTAAAAGCCTTACACATTTATCCAGATATTTCCTATTTCTCAGACTCCTCAGGTCTTTCTGTGGACTCAGATTCAGTTGTTCTCTTCAGCCCAAAGAAATTCCCTGAGCATTGCCTGTAGTTCAGCTCTGCTGGAGTAAATTCTCTCTGCTTTAGTTCACTTTCTTTTTTTAACCTCTGCTGAGATTCTCTGTATCTTCATCGAGTTTTTCCATCTTTACCTAGAACTATTTGGTCATATTTACAATATTTATTTTATAATCCTTATCTGATATGTTCTAGTATCAGGGTCATCTGTGCGTCTGTTTCTGTTGATTTCTTTTTTCTTTAGTGTTTCAAATGTTTTCATTGTGTTGTAGACTTTGTGCATAGAAAAGCAGTGGAGGGGCGCCTGGGTGGCTCAGTGGGTTAAAGCCTCTGAGGTCATGGTCCCAGGGTCCTGGGATCGAGCCCCACATCGGGCTCTCTGCTCAGCAGGGAGCCTGCTTCTCTCTCTCTCTCTCTCTCTCTCTCTCTCTGGGGCCTCTCTTGCCTGCTTGTGATCTCTGTCAAATAAATTATTTAAAATAAAGAAAAGCGGTGGAGACTGAGGAGCACTGCTATTTCACTTTCCTAGAAAATAGGTCTTTCTTTTGTTGGGTGACTAAAATAAAGATCACAGTCCCTACCCCTGAGGGATCAGTCTTGGCAAGAAGGATGGACTCTTCCTACTTTTCACCTCACCTTCACTTCCCTTTTTTCTCCCCCATCAAAATTAGAAAAGGGATCATGGGAGGATTTTTATGCCAAACAAACTGATGTTTTGTCTGGGGTTTTTCAGACTCCAATCTATTTCCCCTGCCCCTGCCATCAGCAGTAGCTCTGCTGGCTTCAGGTCTTTCGGCCTTTGGCAGGCCTTGGCCACCCACTTGTGTCCAGACCCAACACTGGCCCGTGAGCTGCTAGAGCTTGCTGCTTCTTATGTAAAGTCTCTTTAAATCAGTTCTTTATGGCTTTCTCATCTAACACTCAGTCTAACAGATAAGCCTTTTTTTGTAATTTTGTCCAGACTGTTCTTGCCGTTCACTTGGGACTGAAGGTCATCTGTGTCCTCGCACTCCCTGACCCTGCCTGTGTAGGGACCTCTTGTCCAGGCCCAGCAACATCTTGGGGAGAATTTTGACTTTTGTTTTTGTGTCTTTCATATTGTTGGCTTCTGGTTTTTAATTTTTTCTGTTGTAAAAAACCATGTATGTTCTTTACAGAGAAGTTGAAAGATAAGAGTAGAATGAAAAAAAACAAAAACCCTTCATAACTCCAACTTTAGAGACAATTGCTGATGGCATCCTGATGCTTCTGCATCCCCAGAGAGATAGAGCTATGAGTTTGTTGGGTTCATCCCACCTTGAAAACCCGCTTTGTGAGATTCTGGGGCCTGTATGCCACTAAGATGGAAAAGACCTGTGATCTCTTTGGTGTGGTGCTCAAATTCATGACCCAAATCAAAGGAACTAGCCCCACACTGACCTCCACCCATCTGCCTCCAAATCTCCATGGATGCCAACATAGTCCTTCCCTCTGCTCAGACAAAATCCTGATTCCCCTTTTTGCACTTCTCACAAATGATCCTCAGCAAATCCTATCAGACTTTTCTTTCTACCTTTAAAGTATATCCAGAAGCTGGCCACTTGCCAGCATCCCGACTGCTGCCCCTGGCCCCAATCTCCTTCATCTCCCCTGGACTAGGGAGGCAGACGCTGCTTCCACATGGGCCCTCTCTGCCTTCTCCACACATACACAAAGTGCATCAGTAAAATATAGGTCACATTAGGTCCTTTCTGTGCCCCAGACCTGTCAGTGCTGCCCATGGTCACTCAAAGTAGAAGGCACACTTGTTTCTATGGTCTACAAGCCTCTCTGCCATCCCAGCTTTCCCCCCTCTGTCCCTTGTCTACCTTGCTTCATGCACGCTGGGGTCCCTGCTGCCCCTGCCCTCCAGGCATGTTCCTGCTTTAGGCTATACCCTCACTTGGCAATGCTTTTTTCAGGCAGCCAAAAAGCTGCATGCCTCACTCCTACATCTCCTCCACGGCTTGTCTCCACTATCCCCTGCCCACCATGTCTAGAATGTCATGCACATACGTCCATTCATTCTCCTAAGCCCCCTCATGACTCTGTTTCCCCTTAGCTTTGATCAATGTCTGATATCTAGATCTCACTTCCCTTGCCATCTGTGGCCCTCCCTTGTAGACTGGGTGGCTGTTTGTGTCATTCACTGCTCCATTCCCAGAGCCTGGAGGGTCTATGTTGAGTGGAGAAAAGGACCTGGGCTCCAGAGCCAAAATCCAGCCCTGCCTTTGCCAGATTAGAGGCCGTGAGCAGGCAGCCTCACCTCTGCAACCATGGTGCTTCAGGGTTGTCAGAAAGATTCAGCCAGGCTGCTTGGCAGAGTCTGTTGAGGGCCCACCCAGCACTAGGCCCTTCCCAGGCGTGCTGGGACCACACCACAAAGCAGGAAGCCAGCACCTGGCCTAGTGATAGTTCAAGAATGGACTTTTTGGTAGAAAACGGCTGGGATATTAGATCATAAGTGATCTTTATTTTTTTGTTCATGCTTTCCTTGGTTTTCTAAGTTTTGTTTGTTAAGTGTGTATTCTTTTTTTTTTTTTAAAGGGGTGGGAAAGGGCAGAAGAGAGGAGAGAGAGAATCTTAAGCAGACTCCACCCCCAACACAGAGTTTGACGCGGGACTCCGTCTCAGCCCTGAGATATGACCTGAGCCAAAATCAAGAGTCTTTTTTTTTTCCTTTTAAGATTTATTTATTTATTTATTTATTTATTTATTTGACAGAGAGAGTGTGTTCACAAGTGGGCAGAGAGGCAGGCAGAGAGAGAGGGAAGCAGGCTCCCTGCTGAGCAGAGAGCCCAGTGTGTAGCTCAATCCCAGGACCCTGAGATCCTGACCTGAGCTGAAAGCTGAAATCAAGAGACTTAACTGAGCTTAACCGACTGAGTCACCCAGGTGCCCTGAGCATGTATTCCTTTTATGTTCCTTTACATAGTCCTCAGCTTCACAGAGCCACTAACCTTCATTGCATACTTGCAGTTTATGCGGGAGATGGCAGGGGCCTGGCAGATGACAGTGGAGCAGAAGTTTGGCCTGTTTTCCGCGGAGATAAAGGAAGCAGACCCCCTAGCAGCATCAGAAGCCAGTCAGCCCAAACCCTGTGCCCCCGAAGTGACCCCTCACTACATTTGGATTGACGTAAGTGCTTCTCCATCTTTTTCCCACTATAGCTGTGAGGTCAGGGATGCCCCCGAGCCAGTGGGCCAGTAAACGTGGAACTCCAGGTTTAAGACTGCCGTACCTGGGGCTGAGGGGATGCCTCTTCCAGACTCGTCCCCAGCCCCTTGCTGGAACATCGTGCTTCCCCTAAGACCCCTACCCGCCCTTCTGTTGGCCCAGAGCTCCACCTTAGCTGGCCATGCTGGCTCCGTGCTGGCTCCACGGGCGGGCAGGCCAGGCTCCAGCAGAGCAACACGTTCTCCTTCCCACTCAGTTCCTGGTGCAGCGGTTCGAGATCGCCAAGTACTGCAGCTCAGACCAAGTGGAGATCTTCTCCAGCCTGCTACAACGCTCCATGTCCCTGAACATCGGTGGGGCCAAGGGGAGCATGAACCGACACGTGGCAGCCATCGGGCCTCGCTTCAAGTGAGGGGCTCTCCTCTCATGGTGGTGGCAGGGGTGGGGTGGGGGGAGGTAGAGCTGCTGGTGTGGGAGGCAGTCTGTGTGGGAGGTTCCCAAGCTTGGTCTGGTTTATTTTGTTTTGTTTTGTTTTTATCACAAATCAGTCAAGCCCTAGTATATGCAAGGCCTTTGGAGAGGGGATCTGAATGGAATGATCTGGCCGGCCATGCCCAGGGCTGAGGAAGTCAGCCAATGGGCTGTCCATAGCGGGGGAGTGTTCAGGAAATGGCTCATTCAGGAACCTGGGGCACCCAAATGTTGGGCAGCCTTTCTAAATTGGCTGGGGATAGATGGTAGTGAAAGGATTCTGGTGTCACAGTGGTGAGTGGAAAACAGCAGGCGGTGTAGTGGAGCTCAGGTGTGACAAGCTCAGACTGGGGGGCTGGCAGTGACTTTGGGCTGGTCTCTTTACCCCTCAGAGATGTTCACAGAAAACTTCTGATCATGCTGACTACACCAAGTCGACTTTTGCCAAGTCCCATGCAAAATACCAACCACACCAGGAGATACTCCCTTTTGGGGGATATGTAACCTAATAGGGAGGCTCAGGCCTGGTGCTATGGTCAGGGGTGCTATGGACACAGCAGGCTGGGTGAATCTGGCATGGGGAAGGCCTGAAAGTGCCTTGGTGGTCAGTTGTAAGGAGACTGAGAGGCCCCCCTTTCAGGGTATGCTGCTCCTGCCCATACCCCTTCCTGCCGCCCACTGCCAGCACCAGCTCTTTCTGCTCCCCTGAGCTCCAGACCCATGTTCCTGCAGCCCCCAGGCACCCCTGGGACGGTGCTTCTCAGACCGCTGTGGGGAAGGGCTAGTACTCTTTTCCCTTCATTTCTAGTCCATCACAGACCTGTACCTTTATAAAAGGCATGAGAATAAATTACTAGAAAAGGCTTCACACTGGACCCCTACAGCAATGTGAAATTGCTGTAGAAATGAGCAGGATCCCCTCTCAGTTTCTGTAGTCCCTTGTCACAGACCAACACCATCTGTAGATGCCCATCGAGTAGCCCTGGTCTGGCAGAAACCAGATGCTTGGTAAATGTCTTTTTCTTTTAGCTTGAATTAAATGTTCCACCTTTGTAGCCCTAGAGGTGACTGCGCTCAGAAGGTAGTTGGCAGGTGGTGTGCGATACGCGCTCTGGCCAAGGCAGATGAACACAAATTGTCCGTTTACCCCCAGTTAGAATGAAGGTTTAAAAAGCAACAGCTAAAAACAAAACAAAACAATAAAACAACCTTTCCTAAGACATTTCTGGTCCAATAAACCTGAGGAGTGGCAGTCACCTGGCTGGGGCCACAGTCCTGGCCTCCAAGAGCTCTGTCATCCAGAGACGTGCCCCGAGCCCAAGGTCCACATGGTTGGTACAGGAGCCAGAGACGATGCAGGTGTCCCTGGGCAGCGTGCTCTGACTGGGTCCCGGTGTTCTCTCGCAGACTGCTGACTCTCGGGCTGGCCCTCCTGCACGCCGACGTGGTCCCAAATGCAACCATTCGCAACGTGCTTCGAGAGAAGATCTACTCAACCGCCTTTGACTACTTCAGGTACTCCCCCAGCTGTGCTGCTCGCAGGTGTCCCACATCCCCAGAAGTCATGGCATAAAACAGTGTGGCCTGATCCATTCATTCTGGCGTCCCTGGGTTGGAAAATGCTCAGCCTTGTGCTGTGTTTCCACGTGTGTACTCAGTTAGAACTAGCCTCCCTACACAGTGTACGCACGTTTCCCCCCAATTCAGTTGACTGAAGAGATTAATCGCATCCATTTAACTTTCCAGTTCCTATGAATGGTAATTGCACAAAGGTTTGCTTTGCGAGTGCGTAGATTGTGTTGTCTAGAGACAGCTGCAGCTGCACGATGCTCCACAAGGACACCATTCAGCCGAGGGCTGTCGACAGCACTGGGGTTAGTGGCAGAGGTGGTCATGAGAGGACTCAGAAAATCATCACTCTTTTTTCCATGAGAATGAATGAGACCGTTGTTGCTGATGACTAGTTCTGGGCTCACCTTTTGTCATTCAGAGACCACTCGTGTCACCTCTCATGTGCTTTTATAATATGCGTGGCTTCTAGTCCCAGAGTCTAGGCACTTAACTCTTGTCTTCTTGTGGTTGTTTGAAGTTGCCCCCCAAAGTTCCCTACTCAAGGAGAAAAGAGGTTGCGTGAAGACATAAGCATAATGATTAAATTTTGGACAGCCATGTTCTCAGACAAGAAGTACCTGACTGCTAGCCAGCTTGTTCCCCCAGGTAAGCCTTGTCCTCAGCTGGGCAGCTGCTCCTGGGTGGTGGGACCAAGGCATGGGACAGTGGTGTGAGGTGGGCAGCCCTGCAGGAGCCCAGTCGGAACAGTGAGGGTCCCGCCAAGTCCTGGCCATGGCCCTGCTGCACGCTCACGAGACCCAAAGCCTGCCTGTCCACCACGGGTCCTCCAGCCTCAGCTAACAAACATGAATGAGCACAGGAGGCCCTGAGCAGAGGCCACATGACATAATGTCCCCCAGCCCCAGCCAGTTCACCAGCCTTCACAGCCTATCTGACAGCCCATCCTGGGGTAAGGCCCAGGTGCCAAGATGAGTAGGGCACTGTCTGCTGTCACCTGGTTGGTGATGTCAACATGAGATTGTGGGAGCACCCCTCAAGGACAGGCCCTTGCCACCCTCCCTGGAGTTGGGGAGCCAGGGAGAGTTTTCTGGAAGAGGTGACATGTGAGCCGAGTCTCCGAGGATAAATAGGAGCCAGGAGCTGACAGGGTTAAAGAAAAGGTGCTACAGTGTAAGCAAGCAGCAAACCACAAAGAAACATTCTGTTTCTCAGAGGAGCATAGTTTCTGCAGGCAGACCCCCCAGCCAACAACCTGACTACAGGAAAAGGAAAGGCAAATAAAAAGATTTTCTGAGGCTGTGTCCTGGCTCCACAGAGAGCAGGGCCGGCAGCGCTCCTTGCCTGCCTGTAGGGCCTGACTCACTGCGGTGTTGATGGGCGGCGTCACGATGGCCATGAGAGAGCTGTTTGTAATTGATCAGGATTGCCACCCACATTTTCTTTTTTCTATTTTAAAAGCTAGGAGTGGGGCGCCTGGGTGGCTCAGTTGTTTAAGCATCAGACTCTTGATTTCAGCCTAGGCAGGGTTGTGGGATCAAGCCCCATGCCAGGCTCCACGCTGAATGGGGATTCTGCTTGAGATTCTGCCTCCTCTGCCCCTCTCCCACACCGGCATCCACACACACTCTTTCTCAAATAAATAAATAAAATCTTTTTTAAAAAAGAAGAAGAAGAAGAAGGAGCGCCTGGGTGGCTCAGTGGGTTAAAGCCTCTGCCTTCAGCTCAGGTCATGATCCTAGGGTCCTGGGATTGAGCCCCACATCAGGCTCTCTGCTCAGCAGGGAACCTGGTCCCCCCCCCAACCCCGGCCTGCCTCTCTGCCTAATTTTGATCTCTCTCTCTCTCTGTGTCAAATAAATAAATTTAAAAAGAAAAAGAAAAAGGCTAGGAAGAATAGAATATATTTTAGTAAGCTTTCTCTGTAGAACAGTTCAAAAAACTTCCCCAGGGTACCTGGCTGGCTCAAGCAGTAGAGTGTGCCTGTGCCTCTTGATCTCAGGGTGGTGAGTTCAAGCCTCACCTTGAATGTAGAGCTTACATTACCAAAAAAACAAAAACAAAAACAAAACACTTCCCAGAGGTTGGTTTATTCTGCAGATCCATCAACACCATGTCTCTCCCTCCTTGCTCTTGCACTGACCCCCTTATCTGTGGTGAAAATCCAGACACCTCATTCTGGAAGCAACAATGTGTTTCCCTACAGATAACCAAGACACCCGGAGCAATCTGGACATAGCGGTCGGCTCTCGGCAGCAGGCCACTCAAGGCTGGATCAATACCTACCCCCTGTCCAGCGGCATGTCGACCATCTCCAAGAAGTCAGGTCGGTTGAAGGTTTGCTAGTCCAAGTCACATCCTGGCAGTTCAGACTGTGAGCGGAGCACTGAAAGGCAGCTTCCTCTGGGGTTCTAGAAGTGAAGGATGGGCCAGTGGACTCACAGACATGCACTTGGGCCTTCTCTCTCCCCGCCCAGGCATGTCTAAGAAAACCAACCGGGGCTCCCAGCTGCACAAGTACTACATGAAGCGAAGGACGCTACTGCTGTCCCTGCTGGTAAGGTGACCCCTGTGCTATGGCCATAGCACCAGGAACAGGAGCAGAGTGGCATGTGAGTGCACACAGAAGGCACACTGATGTCTCATCTCACCAGGCCACCGAGATTGAGCGTCTCATCACATGGTACAATCCACTGTCAGCCCCGGAATTGGAGCTGGACCAGGCCGGAGAGAACAGTGTGGCCAACTGGAGGTCCAAGTACATCAGCCTGAGTGAGAAGCAGTGGAAGGACAATGTTAACCTCGCCTGGAGCATCTCTCCTTACCTGGCCGTGCAGCTGCCAGCCAGGTAGGCCACGGTCTCACCTGCCTCATGAGGGCCTTGCCAGAAGCCTGGTAAAAGGACACCTGAGTGGGGAGGAATATGATGTGGTCACTGCCAAGGAGAGTCAGGGAAGTGATATTAGAGGCCTGTTCCTCTGCCCTAGATGTTGACCCAGTGTTTCTGTGCAGTGGTTACACAGCACAGATGCCTGCCTGGAGTGCCCCAGTACCCGGAGCCCAGGCACGAGACGTCAGAGCACATTTGCAGCCCCAGTGTCGTATCTGAAGAGGATAGGAGCACATGGAGGCTGTCGCTCCAGGGTGGCCAGCCTGGGGAGCCTTTGGTTTGTTCCCACAGGCCTTTCAGTGACAGGCTTCTCAGATTGGGTGGCCAGCAGCCAAGTGTCCTGTGAACTCTCCCCTCATTGCTCTCCACAGTCAGAGCTCTTAGACCAGTGGTAGCCAAGAGGGGTCTCCCAGGACCCTGTTACCTCCGCCAGAAGTGCATCCACCCCACATGCAGGGGTGGACATTTCTTCCCCACGAGCCCACACTTGCCTATTTACCGTCCTCTGCATCAGGACCGCAGCCTGATAGTGTTCGTGGAAAGTCTACCTTGTGTTAGCCTGAGGCGGTGCCCCCTGAAAATGTACCCATCCTCCCCTCTGCTGACCTACCTTCCGGCCCATGGGCTGCCACTCCGTAGATGGTCTGCTTCGGCACCAAGGCAAGGGTGTGTTCTAAAGGCAAGGACTTCAGAAAGGGGGGATGTCCTTTGGGGAGTGTAGGATAATTCCTGTTGGAGATCATTCTGTCATTCACGTTGTAGCCAGTCATAGTGCTGTTCATTGTAAACACTCACGGTCAGAGTTACCAATATGTCAATAGCATCGTGTTTCAGTGTCACTTGGCACTAATCTGTATCCCTCCAGTTCAGGTCTCCCTCTACCTCCCTCTCTTCTGGGGAGGTGGGAGAGGCCCCTCTACCCATACCCTGCGTGTGCCATAGGTTTAAGAACACAGAAGCCATCGGCAACGAGGTGACCCGTCTCGTTCGGTTGGACCCAGGAGCCGTTAGTGACGTCCCCGAAGCTATCAAGGTAGTGACGCACGTGGGCTCAAACTGCACAAAAACAAATGCCTCCAGGGGCGCCGGGGTGGCTCAGTTGTTAAGCAGCTGCCTTTGGCTCAGGTCATGATCTCAGGGTCCCGGGTCCAAGTCCCACATTGGGCTCTCTGCTCAATGGGGAATCTGCTTTTCCCTCTGCCTCTGCCTGCTGCTCCCCCTGCTTATGTTCCCTCTCTTGCTGTGTCTCTCTGTCAAGTGAATAAAATCCTCAAACCAAACCAAACAAATGCCTCCCAAATGCCTGGAAACTAGAAATGTGACAGACCTGGCAACCTCAGCGGGTTAATAACTTTTCTAATTTCCAGTGTTTTCCATTTCTCGAGTGAGGCATTTATTATGCTTGCAGTAGAAGAACATTGACTGTACTTCACCCAAGTTAGAATTATGCTACTTTGCATCATGTATCAGAACATTTCCCCACATTGTTGTAAATGCTTTATCATCATCACCTCGGGGCTGCCCCTGATATAACGGGATGGGACTGGGTGTTTCCAGAGGGGCCCCAGGGACTGCCTGTGCCATACCATCTCCCTGCTTCCTTCCCAGTTCCTGGTCACCTGGCACACCATCGATGCCGACGCACCTGAGCTCAGCCACGTGCTGTGCTGGGCGCCTGCGGACCCGCCCACAGGCCTCTCCTACTTCTCCAGCATGTACCCACCGCACCCTCTCACTGCGCAGTACGGGGTGAAAGTCCTGCGGTCCTTCCCACCGGTGAGCTCCCGTCCTACCTTAGTCAGCCTTGGTGGGACCACAGGCCGTGTTGAGGTGGAGACAGGAAGGACGGGCTTTATCTGAAACTTGATATGGGCCTGATGAAACTTTGATCCATCTTAAGCATGCTTCAATCCCGTTTCTGTTCAGGCAGTCACAGAAGACAGATTTAGTTGACTCAGGTATGTTGGGAAGTTGACTTGAGTTTGGTGCCAGTTGTGGCTGCGTGGGCAGATCACCCAGCCGTGGACTGCTGGGAAGGCTGGGGATCCCATGTGACAGCCATAGTGACAGGGGTTTGGTAGCTGACTTGCAGAGGCCCCAACACATGAGACTGCTGTAACCTCCGCCCTTGTCTCTGCACAGGCCCCCAGCAGTGAACACACATGGGCCATAACCCCTGTCCTTAAAGATACGGGAGCCTCGTTCCTTTTGCTTTTTCTCATCCATCCTGTGTTTCAAGCCATCACCATTTTCCTTGCTGTCCTCTGGTTCTTTCCCTGGTTCTCAGTCTCTGTGATCGCCAGCAAGACACCTCCAGCAAGGTGTCCCATTGGCTGAGTGACAGCAGAGCCGTTCCAGGTTGGAGTGGGGCCCTGGGACAGCCATCTGTGTTGCCTTTGTTTTCACTGTCCTGGAGGTAAGGAATTATTTTCCCTTCCTGGAGGTCATGATCGCTTGTCCTCCTCCTTTACAGGACGCCATCCTGTTCTACATCCCCCAGATTGTGCAGGCCCTTAGGTATGACAAGGTAAGACTATGCCAGCATGTACTGTCCCTTCTTCTGCAAGCTGTGCTGGGTGATGGGGAGGGGGCCCTCAGCAACAGGGATGGGGCCTGGGGAGCAGAGCCGCCAGGCTCTGACCTGGTCCCAGAGCTCTTACACACACCGGAGGCTGTGGCTGGTGCTCATGGCCAGGAGGCCCACCTCACCCCGCCTCACCCCGAGGCCCTGTCTTGCTGTGCCGGGTGGGTGGGCTCTAGAAGTATTGCCAGCCACTTCCTCTGGCCCTGAATCCAGCTCCCTTGTCTCTTCGGTGGGAAGCAAGGAGGGTGAGACAAGATGACGTATGTATTAGTGTGCTCGGGCTGCCATAGCAGAGAACCACAGAGCGGGGGCTTAAATGTATTTCTGACAATTCTGGAGGCTGGAAGTTGGAGATCAAGGTGCCCATGGGGTTGGTTTCTTTTGAGGCTCCTCTCCTGGGCTTACAGATGGCTGCCATGTCCCTGTGTCCTCACGTGGTCTTCCCTCTGTGTGTCAGTGTCCTAATTTCCTCTTATTATAAGGACCCCACATTGGACTAGGCACCACAATCAGCTTTTTTTTTTAAGATTTCATTTATTTATTTGGCAGAGAAATCATAAGTAGACAGAGAGGCAGGCAGAGAGAGAGGGAGAAGCAGGCTCCCCGCTGAGCAGAGAGCCCTATGCGGGGCTCGATCCCAGGACCCTGAGATCGTGACCTGAGCTGAAGGCAGAGGCTTAACCCACTGAGCCACCCAGGTGCCCCATTAATCAGCTTTTTAAAGGCCTGTCTCCAGACACCATCACACTGAGGCATATGTATGTGACTTCAACCCATGAATTGTGGGTTGGGGGGCACAATTCAGCTCATCATGTACAGCACACCTGTACGTGAGTTGCCTAGCCTGGGGCCTGGCACAGAAACATCCCCAACACAGGGCTGACCACAACCCTGAACCCACACTGCCTGTGCTCCATCCCAGCAACCGCTCTCTACCCGTGCTAGAGTCACACTGGGAAACCCATAGCGAGGAATTATTTGAAATCTGACCTGCTTAGTAAGCCCAGCTAGCCATGTTGAGGACATCTGTCCAGAGAATACTTTACCAGATGCAGGGGCCACAAACTACTGGTCAGGGGAGAGGCCATTCTTTCAGAAGTCTTCCAGAAAAGCCAGCCCTTCTTTTTTAACTTTAGGATAGCGCAGTTAAAGCTGAAGTTAGAAGTAGGAGAACATGACTAAGAAGGAGAAAGAGGAGAGTCCTTAGGATAGTGGCCGTGGTGTGTCAACTCATGAAGAAGTGTCTGTGTGTTAGAATTTTCTGGAACCTGCCTATCACTGTGGAACATTGTTCCAGACAACCAGTTTATAGCTGAGTTTTAGTACCCAGCCTACTCATTCCTATTGCTTGACAACAGCAGATGCTGGTTGGAGAGTTACAGTTCTTAGAGTCCAGGGGGAAGCACAGAGGAAATAAAAGCTGGCTCCTTCCTGTTTTGCAGACCTCACCGCCTGGGGCCCCACCTGCCCCACCTGCCCCACCAGCCAGCTAACAAGCTGGAACTTGGCCTAACCCCTGCACTGGGCTCACACATCCCCAGGCAAGCTTCCTCACACAGCCGGAAACCACTGGGACTCACTTCTTGCTAGGTCTGCAAGTGCTGGGAGTCCACTCCCACACTGGGTTAGTCTCTCTCGGCAGAGAGGTGTCCAGCCTGCTCTGATGGTGACCTTGCTCTCCTATAGATGGGCTACGTGCGAGAGTATATTCTGTGGGCGGCATCCAAATCCCAGCTTCTGGCGCACCAGTTTATCTGGAACATGAAAACTAACATCTATCTGGATGAAGAAGGGCACCAGAAAGACCGTGAGTATTTACTTGTACCTTCCCTCAGGCCTCCCCTCCAATCTTTAACCCTCCAGAGCCCTCCCAGGGCCTGTGCTGCCCCCGCCCATCGCTCTGCTTCCCATCCTTTAGTGGAAACATCTTATCTTTAACACCTAGCAGGAGCAGGACCCACTCCTTCTTCAAGCCTTTGCTAACCTCACCTGCAGACTCCCTGCCTACCCTGGCACCATCCTGCCGCTCTCCAAGCCTCTGTGAGAACTTCTTCTCACCCTGCACTTGACCTAGCAGTTCCATGTGGGGACGAGGTGGCCACTCAGAGCAATGGTTCTCAAACAGAGCTTGTTTGAGAGCTTGTCTTCACACCCTTCAAAACTAGTGAGGCCCCCAGAGAGCTTCGATTTACACAGGCTCTAGCTCTCAATGTTAACCGGTGTTGGACGGTAAAACCAAGTCCTTTAAAAAATATAAGCCCATGACATGGTAACGTAAATAATGTATTTTTGTGAAACATAATTCAAAAAGGAGCAAGAAGAGTGGTGTTGCTTTACAGATTTGCAGATCTCTTTAATGTCTGTAATGTCATAACATCTTTAATGTAGTAAAAGACGGCAAGATTCCCACTCCACTTCTGTGTTTAACCTGTTGGAATATGCTGTTTCCGTTGAAGTCAGTGTGGGGAATTCAGCTTCACACAGAGCCGGAGCTGGAAGAGGAAGGAGGGTTTAGTCGTCTTTCTGGTCACTACATGTAGTCTCAGTTGATACCGCACCAAACCACAACAAGTGATAGGTTCTTAACGATGAACTGTGATGGGGATTTGAACTTACGTGAGCGAGTTTCTCGGTGTGATGGTGTCTGGAGACAGCCCTTTCTTTAAAGTCCATTGGTCTCCCCAGCGCTCTTACCCACCCCCACCACCAGCAGGACTTCACAGCATTAAAGATCACATCGGTGAATGCCCCACCGGTCTTACAAAACAGACATTTTCAAGTGCTGGGAAGCTGTCAAGCTCACGGTCATAGACGCAGGTTTCCTAAAACTTAACAGTTTTCCTCAAATGGCAGATTCACCTTGTTCATTTTTCAAGGAAATATCTGCCATATACCTAAGTCCAAATAAGTATATTTTTGTCCACCAGTCAATCTCTTAAGTAAAAATGGTGTTCCCTGAAACAAGAAGTTAGTTGAGTTGGAAAGTCCGTCGCAAGGCGCTTTCCTGCGAGAGCACAGCATCTACATACTTCCCATGCGGCCGACTGCCGCGTGACTTCCCATGGCGTCACAGTAGGTATCCCAGAGATGGCTTCGGGGTAGAGTGTCATCAAGTTAGTCCTTGCTTATCTCCTCACCAGAGACATTCTTAGTGACACTGGCTTTTGTTCACACCACGGGAGCAGAGCTATGAGGATCCAGTGACCACTAGCACCTCGGCCAGCTGCTTGCGCCTGGCCTTGCAGTCGTCTACACAGCAAGGAAGGCAAACAACCTGTCAGTGTAGTTTTGACTGGGGGGTCTTGAAGGGTCCCAGAGACCCTCCAGGTATCTGCAGACATTCTCGGGGCAGTTGAGCTGGCCTGGGTGCTGGGGAACACCTTTAACACCTGGACTGCATATCTGGCAAATGTGTGGGGTTTCCCTGAGGGCCTTCGGTGGCCCAGCTGCAGGCTGTCCCTCTTGGTTTCTCTGTCAGCTGACATCGGTGACCTCTTGGAGCAGTTAGTGGAGGAGATCACTGGCTCCTTGTCGGGCCCAGCCAAGGACTTCTACCAGCGGGAATTTGATTTCTTTAACAAGATCACCAATGTGTCAGCCATCATCAAGTAAGTGGCACCTCTCAGTCCTGGATCATGGAGATTGCCTAGAGGGCCCCCCTGATTCTAGTGAACAGCCAGGGTTGGGAATCTCTGCCCTGGCAAGTCTCTTGAAAATAGAGCAAAATACACAGCCATGTGAATTTCAGAAAACCTATGTTGGTTTCATTTTGGATAATGTCCCATAGTTGAAGCCACTCTGCTCTCTTCAAGTTCTGAAGCTTCCTGGGGTATTAGGAAAACCGGACTCCTTTGCAGCTTCCAGTGTCATTTTACTGATTTATCTCCTGGGCCATCTATGTGCGAGGGCTGACACATTCCCTGGGCATTGGGGGCCCTGCCTGTTTGTGTGGGATGGGGCCCTGGAGTCATCAACTGACCAAGGGCATAGGGGAGGCCCCAGGCCACCTCTCCTCCCAGGTGCCTCATTTCCCTAGGCTGTCCCTGGTGCTCAGGCTTCTCTCACCTTGGTCACCTCGTGGTTTCACCGTATGTCCTGAGGGCCTTTCCTGGACCCAGTACTAAATACAGCGGTGATGCAGCTTCTAGCCCACAGAGGCCTGAAGAGGTGGGAGGGGTGTTCCTGGGCATCCCTTCAGGCGCCTGATTGCACTCCGCACTGTCATCCTCATCCCAGGCTTGCAGGAGGTCTGAGGGGCCTGCCCAAGGCCATGATGCAAGGAAACAACAGAACTAGCACTTGAACGTAGGCCCCAGAGCCAGCTCTGTCCCCTGAGCGTCTCTGAAGCAACATCACACACCCCACACAAGTGAGGGGGAAAGACAACCAGAAAATCCACCTTAGTCCCCCGGGGCCTCCTGGCCCCTGATGAGTGTGGGGCAAGGACCTCTCAGGGTGGCCTCCTGGAAGAATTGGGCCTAATAGGGCCCTCAGTAGTAGCTAGAACTAGGAGGAAAGGAACAGAGAGGCAGACGGGAGGGGCCCTCCATTGCCCCCCGAAACTCCAGAGGCCAGTTCCTGCAGCAACAAAGCAAAGCATCTCTGTCCTGTTTCTCAGGCCCTACCCTAAAGGCGATGAGAGGAAGAAGGCGTGCCTGTCAGCTCTGTCTGAAGTGAAAGTACAGCCGGGTGAGCAGGCCGCATGGTTGGCTGATGAGCCGGCTTCTTTCTGCAGGCGGGCAGGGTGGGCATGGGGACCAGGGAGGTGGCCAGCCCACGTCAGCCTGGGGCCTGGGGCGCCCAGTGTCCCTCTCCACAGAGCCACTTCTCACCTGACACTCTTTATCTTCCTTGTCCCAGAAGAGGATTCAGAAGCCCTGTTGGGGGTAGGGGGAGGAAGAGGTCACAGTTGGGCTCCCTGTGACTTCCGATCTGTCCCTCAGGCTGCTACCTGCCCAGCAACCCTGAGGCCATCGTGCTGGACATTGACTACAAGTCCGGGACACCCATGCAGAGGTGAGAGGCCGCCTGCTGTCCAGTAGCTCCCTTGCACCAGGCTCTCTTTGCTCCCGCACCCATGCCATGCTCCTTCTGTTGTTTTTCAGTGCCGCAAAAGCCCCATATCTGGCTAAATTTAAGGTGAAACGATGTGGAGTTAGCGAACTTGAAAAAGAAGGTCAGTGAAGAATCTTTGACACGGTTTGGGATCTAAGTGATGGCAGTTTCCTTGAGCGTGTTTAGTTTATGACCAGCTCCCCGTGAAAGGTGACATCCCTCTGCTGTCAGTCTGAGCCCTGGTTTAGGGGTGGCTGGCAATGGAGCTGGTGTAGACTGACAGAGACTCCTGGAGTCCAGCCCTAGGTCAGCCATTGAGTCCAGGAGGCACCTTCCTGAGGCTGAGTGGCCCAGGGCTTCAGGGGGTGCCGTGCAAGTGACACAGGACCAGATTGCTTCAGTGGCAGAGATAATTACCTCACAGTTCTGGAGGCCTGAAGTGCGACATCATGGTGTCAGCACGGCCGTGCTCTTTCAGAAGGGTTCCAGGGGAGAATCTGTTCCATGTCTTCCTCCCAGCTGCCGGTGCTTGCGGCAAGCCATGGCCATCCTCCGCAGCCTTGTCACTCCCACCTCTGCCTCTGCTTGCACGAGGCTTTCTTCCTTTGTGCCCATGTCCTGCTCTGATAAGGCCCACCCTAATTCTTATGAACTTGACTATATAAGCAAAGATCCTATTTCCAAATAAGGTCAATTCTGTGGTTTTGAGTGGGCAGGAATTTTAGGGGATACTGGTCAACCCAAGCAGAGAGCTTTGTGCCCCCCTGCCAGTATGGGACAGACCTTCCATGGCCTTCCCTGCACTCTGCCCCCAAGTCCTCCCCGGTACCCTAGGGTACAGATATATGCACTCCTGCCCCCTAGTTCCCAGTGCCCACCACTGGTCCTGGACACGCCTGGGTCCCCTCTTCCTGTGAAAAGGGGGCTTCATCTTCAGTTCCATTGAAGCCTAAACATTCTTTGAAAGAGACCCCTGACCCTGTGGCTCTCCCTGACCCCAGGAGCCTGCTGGGCCTCTTTGGCCTCTTTAGGCTTTGAAGAGACAATCCCCAAGGTTCCTAGGGCCCTGGGCCTGTGAGCAGGGCTTGCCCCGACCCCTACAGAGGGCATCTCCCTGCCTCCAGGCTAAAAGGCTGTCTCTTCGCCCCGTGCAGGTCTGCGGTGCCGCTCAGACTCTGAGGACGAGTGTGGCACACAGGAGGCTGATGGCCAAAAGATCTCGTGGCAGGCGGCCATCTTCAAAGTGGGAGACGACTGCCGGCAGGTAGTGAACGGCCAGGCCTGCCCTCCCGGAGGCTCCAGGCATGCTGCAGGGCCGCACCTTGTGCACAGACCCAGAGCTTGGCTTCCCACATTGGGCGGAGGTGCCACAGAGGAAAGCGGGGCTTTCTGTCTAACCCAGGGGCCTCTCCAGTAGGTCCCACCCACTGTCCATCCCCTGCCACCCAGAGGGAACTGCCCTGGGACAAAGGCACCCCGATCACATCCCCCACTAGACAGCGCGACCTCAGTTCAGCCCAGTACTTGATGGTCCTGAGAGCCCAGCCCAGCATGAGGAGCAGTGAGACCAGACATTTCAGGCTCCTGCCTGGCCATGGCCTCCTTCCTGCCCGCCCTCCTCACTGCTGGGGGTCAGGTGAACTAGAGCATGGCAGGCGGCCTGCTGACCACCCCATGCCTCCCTGGTCTCCAGGACATGCTGGCTCTGCAGATTATTGACCTTTTCAAGAACATCTTCCAGCTGGTTGGCCTGGACCTCTTTGTTTTCCCCTACCGGGTGGTGGCCACCGCTCCTGGGGTAAGTTCCCTGTGCAGGAGCCCAGGGGGAGCCCCTGATGCCTCAGGCCAAGAAGAGTCTCACCTGCAGGCCTCGGCATCTGGCCCTTCCTCCCCAGTGCGGAGTGATTGAGTGCATCCCCGACTGTACCTCCCGGGACCAGCTGGGCCGCCAGACGGACTTTGGCATGTACGACTACTTCACGCGCCAGTATGGGGACGAGTCCACCCTGGCCTTCCAGCAGGTGAGTGGCAGGGCGGCCCCAGACCTGAGATGGCTTGCACACGCCATCCCGCCTACACCCAGCACTGCCTGTGGGCCAGTACCCCGCTTCCTCATTGCCCTTTTCTGAGTCTTTATACATTTGGGGGTAAAACCAGTGTACCCCATAACCTTCCTTGGGATTCAAAGGAACCTTGAGATAGACTCCTCAGGAGAAAGCGAGTTCATGGGTGTGGGAGAAAGGGTTTGCTGCTCCTGAACCCCCAGATGTAGTCACTTGTCCCTTCTGTTTCCAAGATCTGGCTTGCTGATTTGGTCTCTGATTGCAAGGCTGGGAACAAGAGCCCAGAGAACAACTGCCAAGCCTTGGGGTCCCAGGCAGGGAGGCAGGAGAAAGCCCGCAAGGCCCCGGGAGGTGCAGCCCTTGGGGAACCATCCATGAGCACCTGGGCTCTCTCCATGCAGGCGCGTTACAACTTCATCCGGAGCATGGCTGCCTACAGCCTCCTGCTGTTCCTGCTACAGATCAAGGACAGGCACAACGGGAACATCATGTTGGACAAGAAGGGCCACATCATCCACATCGGTCAGCTACGCCCCAGGGCCGCCCTCTTCTCCCTTCACCCGCTAGAGGCCAGGGCAGGACAGCAGTCCCCACCCCCACAGAAGAGCCAGACATGTTGGGGTCACCCAGCCAGGAACGGCCTGGGCCAGGGTTTAAGTTTAGCTCTAAGGCCCAAGCTATTGGCCACCAGGCTGTGGGGGTAAGTAGTAGCAGCAGGATGGCAGGGTGTGGAGTGCTCTAGGGTCAGAAACCAGAACCAGGCAGATCACGGCTCACCCAGCCCCACGTCCAGCGTTTCTGCTCCAGCCTGGCTCCCCAACTCCACTTCCTCTTTTCTCTCCTGCCTGCTTGCCACCCCCTGCCCCACCTTCCCCAAGAAAACACGGCCTGGGGCCAGCTCATGGGGTGTGGGAGCCAATAACTCCACCCCGTGGCTGAAGCATGCCCACATTTTGCCCTGGCACCCGATCCTATCAAGAATGGCTTTGGGGGTTTTGCAGACTTCGGCTTCATGTTTGAAAGCTCACCCGGCGGCAACCTTGGCTGGGAACCAGACATCAAGCTGACAGATGAGATGGTGATGATCATGGGGGGCAAGATGGAGGCCACGCCCTTCAAATGGTTCATGGAGATGTGTGTCCGTGGCTACCTGGCTGTGCGGTGAGCCCAGGGAAGGGCCAGTGGGGTTACCAAGACCACAGGGAGGAAAGTGGCAGGTTGGCGCTGGTCCGGTTGCCACTTAATCTCACAAGGCCAGCCTTCGGAGGTCCCATGGGCCCTTCTCAGGCCCCTTTGTGGATGGAGGGGCTGCAGTTCAGAAGAGCAAGCCAGGTGCTAGGGGCTACCTATTGGCCTGGGCAGCCTGGGCCTTGCCTTCCTGTCACTGCTCTGCCCATCTGTGCCAGCGACTTCCTGCTCTGAGCGACAGTGTCCTGCCATATTCTGTAGTCTCCAGGCATGGCCTTGCCTGCCAGCACCTTGGGCTCCCTGCTCTGAGTACCCCATTCACCCCTTCACCCAAGCCTGAGATCTGCCATCCCCTGGGCTACACGCTGAAGACTTACTGTCCTGGCTTCAGAGTGTCACACGGCCAAGGCCACCCAGCAGTGTGTGGCACCTGAACTCCAGTCCTGAGTCTGTCGGAGCCTGCATCAAGGCTGCTCAGAGGGTCAGGCTGTGTTCACGCTGCACGCCTGCACTTCCTTAGCCAGGCACAGAAACCACGGCTGAGGCCTGGGGTGGGCGGACCAAGGCACGAGGCTCAGCCCAGTCCAGGGTGTGTGGGCATCCCCCACCCGGCCACCGCAGGGGCTGCCCCACTGAGCCACAGAGGTGTGGGTAGGTGGGCCGCTGTGTGTGGCTGTCATGTGCGGGCTGTGCTGCAGGACCGCGGTGAGCAGGGTCAACCTGCTTAGGCCAGCCTTCTTCCCCTTCCTTCCCTGCCCCTCCCCAGGCCCTACATGGATGCAGTCGTCTCTCTTGTCACTCTCATGTTGGACACGGGCCTGCCCTGCTTCCGTGGCCAGACAATCAAGCTTTTGAAGTAGGTCCTGGGCACATGTGCAGGCCATTTGGGGGGCAGTTGTCCCCTCCGGGTGGGAGCCTCCTTAGTGCTGGTGAATGTGATCATTATCAAGGCCACGCACTCTCTTGGGAACCCCAAAGCAGACAGGGTTCCTGGGTGAGGCCCTCTCCCCACACCCGGGCTGCAGACATCCCAGGAGTCCCTTCATTTCTCAAGAACACAGGGCCGACCCTGCCCCCAGGCCTGAGGCTGCAGTAGCTTGGCCTTGGGCTGGGCCTCCCCCAGTCCAGGGGCCACACAGCGGGGGTGGTGCTGGAGAAGGGGACAGGCCCTCCAGAACCAGCTGGGGACAGTGTTCATGCCCCTTAGAACTGTCCCTAAGAGGGAGCATTCCCTGGGCCAGCCATCCCCTGAACAAATTCCCACAAATGCTGAGTGCAGTCTCTTAGCAAGCCCTCATCCCCACGGGGAGGGTGGCCTCGAGGAAGTGACAGACCTGACATGGCCCTCGCCCCCAGGCACAGGTTCAGCCCCAACATGACTGAGAGGGAGGCTGCGAACTTCATCATGAAGGTCATTCAGAGCTGCTTCCTCAGCAACAGGTGAGTCCCCTTTCCTCTCCTCCCCCCCGCCTCCTGCCGCACAACAGTGCTCTCTGGGCACCTTTGCAGGGCCACCACGCCCAGGCTAGGTGGCAGGGATGCTGCTGTCCCAGGGGACTCTCAGTCCCACAAGTCCTGAAGGGAGTCCTTGTGCTGGGATAGAGGGGCCAGGGATATGCCAAGGGGATATCTGCCGCCCAGCCTGTGAGGCCGGGGGAGCTCTGCGTGCAGAGGGCACGGGGCTGGGGGGCAGGGAGGTGAGCACAGCCCAGCAGGCTGGATGAAGAGCAGAAAGAGCTCGGGGAGGCTTCAGCCCCACCCCTGCTTCCCCACACCTTCCTCAGGCTGCTGCCTGGGCCCCAACAGCAACCCCACACCTTCCTCGGGCCTGGGGGAGGGGCTGGCCAGTTGGCCGTTGTGACAGGAGCGGAGAGAAAAGGTGGTGGTTCCGAAAGCAGAACTGGGGCTGAGCAACTGGGCGGAACTGGAGCTGAGCTTCCCCACCCTGATTCCCTGGAGGGGCAGAGGTGGAATCTGAGAGGAATGCTGAGTGCCTCCCAGGGTGGGCCTGATGGCCCGCAGGGAAACAAGAAGTGGTTCAAGGGCAGCATGGGGACCTGACCAGAGGGATTTAGAGGGCAGGACAGGGGAAGTCTCTTCTGATTGTTTTGTTGGCAGAGTAAGGCTTGTGCTGGGAAGTATGACAGGGGAGGAGGACAGGGTCTCACTTGTGTACCACATGCCAGGCCAGGGGCCAGAGTGTCCCCTGACACAGGGACAGCTCCTGTGGTTGGATTTCCAGGCCCAGGACAGAGAGAGGGCAGGCATCCAGCTGAGGAGGCCTGGCAGGAGACAGAGCAGAACGGGACTCACACAGCCTTGGTCCCTGGTGGGGGAAGGTGTGTCCCCTGGAAGACGGGCTGGCAGGAAGGCCAGAGGGTCTGCGATCTTGCATTTGCACCTTCAGGGAGGGGAAAAGGGACACCTTCTAAGTGCAGCTTTCCAGGCGGCGGTGGTGAAGGACTCGGTGGGGTGAAGGGGCCCAGAACTAGACGGTCTCCTACAGCCTCCCTCCACTGTCCTTCCAGGAGCCGGACCTACGACATGATCCAGTACTATCAGAATGACATCCCCTACTGAGGGAACGGCCAACCAGCGGTTGAGGCCACCCCACCACCCCCCTCCCCCGCCGAGCCATCCTGCAGTCGTGGAGCTGAGCGAGCACACCCCCACACCCCGGCTGCTGCGTGTGGTCGAAGGGGGTGAGCTGCCGGTGACCCCGTCATCCCATCCATTGGAGTTATTTTTATAGGATAAATAGGACAAACATACACCATGCAGAGCCTGGCAATCTACTCCTTCCTGGCGTGACCCACATGTGACATGTGAGGCTGGAATGACAATCATCTGAGGACACTCTCGGCATGGGTGTGAATACATTTGCACTGGACGCATTCCCAGCACATTCCCTACCTGTCTTACTGCATAGGTACATGAAGTATTTTCTTGTGTATAAAAATTATATTCAACTTAAGATTTAACCAATGTGAACAAAATAAAAACCAGCAGAAGTGTGGTGTCCAGGGGCACGTTCAGCCGAGGGGGATTCCTGGATCTGCTGGGAAGGGAGCACGGCTGTATAGGGACGGGGGATGAGTGCGGCTGGCCAGGAAGCCTCTGGGGGCCCGGGCGCACCAAGAACACTGTTCCGGCTCTCGCACGGGGCCCCAACTTTCCCACCCGCGTCTCTCCGTCTCTCGTCAGCACAGGTGGGGCTCCGTGTCCTGCCTCTGCTCCGGCCTTTTCCTGTTTCCACGTACTCTGCTCCGAGACTCCGAAACCCTCGTGCAGCCACCCCCAGCAGCTATCTGCCCCCACCTACCACGGCCTCTAGTCCCTTCAGCGGACAGGAAGCAAAGACCCCGAACTAAAACAGATGACACAGAGCAACTAGAAAGAAGTCACCGAAGTTAAAAATGCAAAAGAGCAGTTGAATAGAGCGGACAGAGGTGAAGAGAAATGCGACCGAGGGAACAGAAGTACCAAAAATGAAGCGAAAAGGAAAGCTGAAGGAGAAGCTCCAGTCAGCTTCCAGCAGGATTCCAGAGATGATGAGAAACGCGAACACTCAGCTTCAGGAAGCACAGCTGAGTCCTGAGCAAATACGAATACAAGTAAGAACAGAAGAAAGAAGCCAATGGGGCCAGGGTGGCGCAGTCAGCTGCATGTCCGACTCTTGGTTTTGGCCCAGATTGTGATCTCAGGGTCTGGTCGTGGGATTGAGCCCCGAGTCCGGCTCTGCGCTCAGTGGAGAGTCCGCCTGAGGATTCTCTCTTCTCCCTCTCCCTCGGCCCCTCCCCCTGCCCATGCTCGCTCTGGCTCTCTCTCGAGTAAATAAACCTTAAAAAAAAAAAAAAAAATTTATAGCAACATGGACAGGACTGGAAGAGATTATGCTGAGTGAAATAAGTCAAGCAGAGAGAGTCAATTATCATATGGTTTCACTCATTTGTGGAGCATAACAAATAGCATGGAGGACATGGGGAGATGGAGAGAAGGGAGTTGAGGGAAATTGGAAGCAGAGACGAACCATGAGAGACTGTGGACTCTGAAAAACAATCTGAGGGTTTTGAAGGGGCGGGGGGTGGGGGGGTGGGTACGTGGGGGAGCCTGGTGATGAGTATTAAGGAGGGCACGGATTGCATGGAGCCCTGGGTGTGGTTCATAAACAATGAATTCTGGTACATTAAAAAGAATTTTTTTTTTTTTAAAGCCAGTATGTAAGTTTAAAAATCCAAAAGAAAATAAAAATAATTTTTTAAAAAATCCCAAAGAAGGCAGGAAAGGAAGAGGAAGGAATAACAAATGGGACAGAGTCCTCCTGTGACGGCCGACCTTAGTTGCATCTTTAATTATGTTACGTATCAAGGGACTAACCATTGCAGTTAAAGGATTGCGACATGGACAAAGGACGAAGAACCACCGAGATGCTGACAAAGAGGCACTTTGACTCTAAAGCCATACCCCTAAGGTGAAGAACACCAAGAAAAAAGGATTTCCTGTCTACAATTGTGTGTGTATGAAGGAAAATCTGACAGAATTCAAACGATTCTACGGTTAGAGTTGGAAATTTTAACAGCCCTCTCTCCACAGGTGATAGAACTGGAAAGAAAGTGAACACAGGAGATCTGAACATTCCTCCACTTGCCTTACCTGAAGGCCATGTGTAAACCCCACTCCAGCCCCAGCAGCAGGGCTCCAGGGTGCCCTCCGCCACCCCAGGCTGGCGGCCTGCTGGGCCTCAAGGCAGCTCTGAGCATCCTGCAGCACATGCGTGTTCTCTGGTTACGTGGAATTGAGTTAAGGATCAGTAACCATAAATCTCTCTGGAAGAACCCTCAATATTTAGAAATGTAAAGAGTAGAACTAAAATGCAAAGTTCAGGGGCCCCCGAGTGGCTCAGTGGGGTAAAGCCTCTGCTTTCCGCTTGGGTCATGGGGATCAAGCCCTATATCGGGCTCTCTGCTCAGCGGGGAGCCTGCTTCCTCCTTCTCTCTCTGCCTGCCTCTCTGCCTACCTGTGATCTCTGTCTGTCAAATAAATAAAATCTTTTTAAAAAGTAAAATAAAATAAAAAAGTTCAAAGTTCATGGAAGATTCAAGGCAATGACCAGAGCAGCGGGCTTTAAGGCAGTGGCTGGGGTGGATGGCAGAGCTAGCCAAGTTCAAGAAGAAGAGATACCAGAGGGGCGCCTGTCTGGCTCAGCCGATACAGCATTTGACTCCGGATCTTGGAGTTGTGAGTTCCAGCCCCAAGTTGGGCCTAGAGCTTCCTTAAAGGGGAAAAAAAAAAAAAAAAAAGATACCATAAAATAGGGTATAATTTGGGGAAAGATCAAACAAGATAAGAGTGGGGAGAGAAAAAAAAAAGACAGGATACACACATTATAAAATGGTAGAAATATTTTCAAACGTAGCAGAAATGTTTCCAAACCACAATCCTTAAAAAGACTTGTCAAATCGGCATTAAAAAGGAATCAGTCAGATGCTACATAACAAGATTCTGGCAATGTGGCAAATAGTATATCTGGAAAAATTAGAAGTGCTGTTTATAATACTGGGGAGAAAATCTAAATCCATGAGCTGACAAGAAGATAAGGTCCCTTTAGAGACTAAAGACAATGTGAAATTTATTTTTTTTTATAAGATTTTATTCACTTACTTGACAGGGAGGGAACACAAGCAGGTGGAGTGGGAGCAGAAGGAGCAGGCTTCCCTCGAGCAGGGAGCCCAACGTGGGGTTCGATCCCAGGACCCTGGGATCATGACCTGAGCTGATGGCGGATGCTTAATGACTGAGCCACCCAGGCGCCCTGACAAAGTGAAAAATTTTTTTTTTTAAGATTTTATTTATTCATTTGACAGAGAGATCACAAGTAGGCAGAGAGGCAGGCAGAGAGAGAGAGAGAGGAGGAAGCAGGCTCCCCGCGGAGCAGAGAACCCGATGTGGGACTCGATCCCAGGACCCTGAGATCATGACCTGAGCCGAAGGCAGCGGCTTAACCCACTGAGCCACCCAGGCGCCCGACAAAGTGAAAATTTAAAAAAGAACAATAACGTTCCTGTTTTTTTTTTTTTTAAAGATTTTATTTATTTATTTGACAGAGAGAAATCACAAGTAGCCGGAGAGGCAGGCAGAGAGAGAGAGAGGGAAGCAGGCTCCCTGCTGAGCAGAGAGCCCGATGCGGGACTCGATCCCAGGACGCTGAGATCATGACCTGAGCCGAAGGCAGCGGCTTAACCCACTGAGCCACCCAGGCGCCCAACGTTCCTGTTTTGATGACAAAAAAAAATGTTCCTGTTGGTGACAAAAGACCAATCCAAGAGCCTGCCTCTGAGGAGCTTACTAGAGAAGCTTGGTCTATACTTGGTGTCGGGTGCACTAAAAATAAAGCCATCCCCAAAGAGCTGAAACTTCCTTGATATATCTGCAAAACACCCATCATGCTTAAAGGTGAGATATTAAAGAACAAAGTCTACACCTGTCTGCTCTCATGGCCTCTGCTCAGCTTTGTGCTGGAGGCCCTAAGCAGCCCTGCTGAGCAGTAAAAAGAAACAGTTTCAGAATCTGGAATGGAAAGAACAAAACTCAGAAATGGTATTTGTGTACATGAAAATCCAGATAATCCATAAATACTATCTCTAGTCAAGGTGATCGGACACAGATTCATACACGAAAGTTAAGTCGTGTGTGTATGTGTACTACATATAGCTCACAACGACAAACAAAATAGCATCATTTACAGTTGGATCCTAAAACGTCAAATAACAAGAAATAAATCTGATGAAAGAGTCTTAGGAAATAATGAAAACTACCAGTGTTGAGAGAAGACCTAAACAAACAGTAACATATTCATGGATTGGAAGACAACATCATACAGAGGTTTGTTCTCCCCAGACTGATCTGTAGTTTCACTCTAAATGACAATCGAAATAACAGGAAGTTCTGTGGTGGGAATTGACACATCTAAAATTTATAGTCCGAGGGGGCATCTAGGTTCTGGGATCGAGCCCTGCAGTGGGCTCCCTGCTCAGCAGGGCCCCTGCTTCTCCCTCTCCTACGGGCTCCTGCCCTCTCACTCTCTCTTTCTCTCTCTCTCTCAAATGTCTTTTAAAAAAAATTATAGGGGCAGGGTGCCTGGGTGGCTCAGTGGGTTAAGGCCTCTGCCTTCGGCTCATGTTGTGATCTCAGGGTCCTGGGATCGAACTCCACATCGGGCTCTCTGTTTAGTGGGAAGCCTGCTTCCTCCTCTGTCTCTCTCTGCCTGCCTCTCTACCTGCTTGTGATCTCTGTCTGTCAAGTAAATAAAATCTTAAAAAAAAAATTTATAGGGGCATACAAAGGTAAAATACAGCTATTTTGATTGTAAAGACCCCAAGCCTAAATATCAAGACATCCTCAAGCTACACTAGTTAAAACAACGTGGCTCATGACAGAAGAGAAGTCCAGGAACAAACCCGTACACAGAGACACTGCATGGCAGCAGGGGAAGGATGGTCTTTCCAATAATGGTGTTGCATCAGCTAGATACCACTACAGAGAAACAAATACAACCCTTGCCTACCTCACCTCAGACATAAAAATTCCATGGACCATAGAGGTGTATGTTCAAGGTAAACTTTAAAGACTTGGGAGAGCGGCGCCTGAGTGGCTCAGTGGGTTAAGCTGCTGCCTTTGGCTCAGGTCATGATCTCAGGGTCCTGGAATCGAGTTCCGCATCGGGCTCTCTGCTCAGCAGGGAGCCTGCTTCCCTTTCTTTCTCTCTCTGCCTGCCTCTCTGCCTGCTTGTGATGTCTGTCTGTCAAATAAATAAATAAAATCTTAAAAAAAAAGAAAAGAAAAGAAAAAAAGACGGGAGAGGGGCGCCTGAGTGGCTCAGTTGGTTAAGCATCTCCCTTCAGCTCAGGTCATGATCTCAGGGTCCTGGGATCTGTCCCCGTGTTGAGCTCCAAGTTCAGCAGAGAAGCTGCTTCTCCCTCTCCCTCTGCCCCTTCCCCCAACCCTATTCTTTTCCTCTCTTTTAAAAAATCGTAAGAGGAAATACATTTGTAATACCGTACTGTATGTATCAGTAAAGATCTAAGTAGATCTCTCTCAAAATCTTTAGGAAAAAAAAAAAGACCTTTAGGAGAAGATACAGAAGAAAATGGTTTGGTGACCTTGGGATGCACAAAGATTTCTTAGAATCAAAAATAGCGCTAATCATAAAGGAAAAATTAGTTTCAACTATAGGAAAAGGCGTGACAGGGACTACTGGCTGACTCAGTCAGCAGAACATGTAACTGTTCATCTTGGGGTCATGGGTTCAAAACCCACATTGTGTGCATAGATTACCTAAAATGAATAAATAAGCTTTTTAAAAAATATGTGTTGTGGGGCGCCTGGGAGGCTCGGACGGTTAAGTGTCTGCCTTCAGCTCAGGTCGTGATCCCAGGGTCCTGGGATCAATCCCCCCATCAGGCTCCCTGCTCAACAGAGAGTATTCTTCTCCCTTTCTCTCTCCCTCTGCCTCTAACCCTGCTAATGCTCTCTGTTTGCTCTCTCAAATAAGTAAATAAAAGGGGCGCCTGGGTGGCTCAGTGAGTTAAGCCTCTGCCTTTGGTTCGGGTCATGATCTCAAGAGTCCTGGGATCAAGCCCCGCATTGGGCTCTCTGCTCAGCAGGGAGCCTGCTTCTCCCTCTCTTTCTGCCTGTCTCTCTGCCTACTTGTGATCTCAATCTCTCTATCAAATAAATAAAATCTTTTTAAAAAATAAGTAAATAAAATCTTAAAAAAAAGAAATATGCATTGAGGCACCTGGATTCCTCTGTTGGTTGAGCGCCCGAGTCTTGATCACAGCTCAGGTCTTGATCTCAGGGTCATCAGTTCAGCCCCACGCTGGGCTCCATGCCTCGCATGGCACCTACTTAAAATGCGTGTGTGTGTGTTAAAAACAAAAGTAAAAACAGCATGCCACATACCCTGGAAGATATTTGCAATCAGTTAAGATACAAGTGACTAATACAATAGACGAAGTCCTGAAGAGGCATTTCACAGGATGCCTGGGTGGCTCAGTTGGTTAAGTGTCTGCCCTAGGCTCAGGTCATGATCCCAGAGTCCTGGGATGAACTCTTTGCTCAGGAGGAGCCTGCTTCCCCCTCCTCCTCTCCCCCTGCCAGCTGCTCCCCCTGCTTGTATTCTTTGTGTGTGTGTCAAATAAATAAAATCTTAAAGAAAAAAAGACATTTCACAAAACAGACTACCCAGAGCCAATGAATAATAATAAAATGTGTTCAATGTCACCAGTCATCATGAAAATGCAAATTGAAGCCACAATGTGATCCCTCCTCACCCACCTGCATGTCTGAAGCATAAACAGACAGCAAGTGGAGCCGCAGGGACCCCCGGCAGCTGCGGGTGGGTGTGTAAACTGGTTCAACACTTTGGAAAACCAAAGCGTTCGCTAAAGCTAAGCATCTCCTCCTTTCCGCCCCAGTAATTCCACTCCCAGAGGTACAGACACAAACAGGAATGTTGTGAGGCACATTATTCATAACAGCCAGAAACCGTAAGTGACCAAGATGCCCTTCCCACAAGAGACAAGTAACCATGGTAACTCATGTGGCAGAATAAAATGCAAAAGAAGTGCGCACAGCAGCGGGCAGTATGGACTACTCTTCCCATGGGTTTGGGTTTTTTTTTAAGATTTTATTTATTTATTTATTTATTTATCAGTCAGAGAGAGCGCACAAGCAGGCAGAGGCAGAGAGAGAGGCAGGCTCCCTGCTGGACAAGGAGTGTGATGCGGAACTCGATCCCAGGACTCTGGGATCATGACCTGAGCTGAAGGCAGCGGCTTAACCGACTGAGCCACCCAGGTGTCCTGTACTCTTCCCATGTTTAGCAAAAGAATCTAGACACAAAAACATACATACTGTGTTTTTCTTTTCTTTTCTTTTCTTTTTTAAATTTTATTTATTTGTCAGAGAGAGAGCAGAAGCCGGGGAAGAGAGAGCCAGAAGGAGGGGGAGAAGCAGACTCCCTGCTGAGCAGAGAGCCCAATGTGGGACTCAATCCCTGGACCCTGGGATCACAACCTGAGCTGAAGGCAAACGCTTAATGGACTGAGCCACCTAGGCGTCCCCATACTGCATTTCTCGATTTGAAGTTCAAGAATAGGCATAATTATTGATAGTATCCAATATCAGGGTAGCAGTTACTTTTGGAGGGAGCAAACTAGGGAGGCATGAGGAAAAATGAAGGCACTGGTTAACATTCTGTTTCTTATTCTACAGAGGTGTTCCCTTTGGGAAAATTCACTGATGAGTCATACAATTCTCTGTGTTAATATCAATTATTAGGGGTAATTTTCCCTTTCATCATAAAGCCAGGATGGATCTAAACATTTAAGGAAGAAAAATGCCAATGTTACACACTTTCCCAGAAAATAGAGAACACCTCCCCAAATCATTTTTATGAGGGTAGCATAGCCCTAAGACAAGGATATTCTGAGAAAATATAATTATACTATGGCATCTCTCTCCTTAACATCCAGCTTCTTAAGAATGCCTTTCCTGGGGCACCTGGGTGGCTCAGTCGTTGGGCGTCTGCCTTCACCTTGGGCCATCATCTCGGGATCCTGGGATTGAGCCACGTGTGCAGGAAGCCTGCTTCTCTCTCTCTCCCACTCCCCTGCTTGTGTTCCCTCTCTCACTGTGTCTCTTTCAAATAAAAAAAAATATTTTCAAAACACGTGTGAGACTTCTACACTAAAAAAATACAAATCATTGTTGAAATAAATGAAAACCATACACTGACATCATGTTTGAGGACTGGAAGACTAAATTCCCTGCAAATTAGTCTCTAAATGTGCTGGACTCACATTCCCATTCTTACGGAATTGACAAGCTGGATCTAAAACTACTACCTACAGAAGTGGAAAGGATCCTCACATCATAAACCACGGTAAGTCTAAAATAGACTAGAGGTTGAAATGTGAACTAAGAAACCATGCAAGGGGGCGCCTGGGTGGCTCAGTGGGTTAAGCCGCTGCCTTCGGCTCAGGTCATGATCTCGGGGTCCTGGGATCGAGTCCCGCGTCGGGCTCTCTGCTCAGCAGGGAGCCTGCTTCCTCCTCTCTCTCTCTCTCTCTCTGCCTGCCTCTCTGCCTACTTGTGATCTCTCTCTGTCAAATAAATAAATAAAATCTTTTAAAAAAAAAAAAAAAAAAAAAAAAGAAACCATGCAAGGGGCACCTGGCTGGCTTGGTCGGAAGAGCATGCTACTCTTGACCGCGGGGTTGTGAGTTTGAGCCCCGCTTTGGGTGTAGAGATTACTTTAAGAAATAATAATGGGGGGTGCCTGGGTGGCTCAGTGGGTTAAGCCTCTGCCTTCAGCTCAGGTCATGATCTCAGGGTCCTGGGATTGAGCCCCATGTCGGGCTCTCTGCTCAGCAGGGAGCCTGCTTCTGCCTCTCTCTCTGCCTGCCTGCCTACTTGTGATCTCTCTCTCTGTCAAATAAATAAAAAAATCTTTAAAATAATAATAATAATAATGGGGGTGCCTGGGTGGCTCAGTTGGTTAAGCCTCAGCCTTCAGCTCAGGTCATGATCTCAGGGGTCCTGGGATCGAGCTCTGCATCAGGTTCTCTGCTCAGTGGGGATCCTGCTTCCCCCTCTCTCTCTGCCTGCCTCTCTGCCTTCCTATGATCTCTGTCAAATAAATCTTTTTTTTAAAAAAAAAAGAAATAATGGGGGCGCCTGGGTGGCTCAGTGTGTCTAAGCCACTGCCTTCGGCTCAGGTCATGATCTCAGGGTCCTGGGATCGAGTCCCACATCGGGCTCTGCTCAGCGGGGAGCCTGCTTCCCTTCCTCTCTCTCTGCCTGCCTCTCTGCCTACTTGTGCTCTCTCTCTGTCAAATAAATAAATAAAATCTTTAAAAAAAAAAAGAATGAATGAAATTATGCAAATGCTAGAAGAGGTGGTGGGTGAGTTTCCTCAACAACCACTTAGAAGTGAGAAATTTCCTACCAAAATCCAGAACCAATACAGGAAAGTAAATTGTTACAAAACAATGTATGGATGGCAAAAGAACACCATAAACATAGCACAAGGCAAACAGTAAATATTTACAAAAGATCTCAAAATGCCAACTGAGAGAGAAGAAAACCCTCAATCCTGTATTTTCCAGATAAGCAAATGATATTTACAGAAATAGGCAACTGGCCGTGAAATATGAAAATATCCTTAACCTTGATCATAAGATAAATGCAAATGGGAAGTACACTAAAGTGCCGTTTCTCACCCATCAGACTCTCAGGGTGACAATATGCACCATCGCCCAGGCTGTGGGGAAAGGGGCCATCGTATCCAGTGATGGTGGGAATGGAAAACAGTCCAAGTAGGACGACGACC
The DNA here is from genome assembly GCF_009829155.1 of Mustela erminea. NCBI lineage: Eukaryota > Metazoa > Chordata > Mammalia > Carnivora > Mustelidae > Mustela > Mustela erminea. The sequence goes on from NC_045626.1 coordinate 63,727,084, forward strand.
TGGGCAGTATCTAGCGCTATTGTGTGTGAGATTACCCTTTGACCACAATCCAGCTTTCAGGAATTGATCTCAAAGACTGTCTGGCGAAATGCAAAGAAGGTGTTTGCAGAAGGCTCCTTGTTGAGATACTGCTTGGTTTTTGTTTTGTTTTGTTTTCTAAAGATTTTATTTTTTAAGTAAACTCTACACCTGATGTGGGGCTCAAACTTACAACCCAAAGTCAAGAGTCACATGCTCTACCAGCTGAGCCAGGAGCCCCAAGATACTGTTTGTAATAGCAAAGTGTGGGAATCCACCGCATCACTGCAGCTGAGTAAGAACACAGCTCCTCTGACACTGCTCAGAGCCCTGTGCTGAAAGGGGAGCAGAGAAGTCCACGGGGTACACCCGTGTTCATCTAAGAAACGGAGGAGGTCCTCACTGTATATTTCACTTAGTTAAGAGGGAATAAAGAAGAGTCCATTACAACAACCTAATTTTTAAGATTTTATTGGGGCGCCTGGGTGTCTCAGTGGGTTAAAGCCTCTGCCTTCAGCTCAGGCCATGATCTCAGGGTTCTGGGATCGAGCCACGCATCAGGCTCTCTGCTCAAGCGGGAAGCCTGCTTCCTCTCTCTCTTTGCCTACTTGTGATCTCTGTCAAATAAATAAACAAAAATCTTTAAAAAAGAAAAAAGATTTTGAGAGAGAGTGAGAGAGCATGAGAAGGGAGAAGGTCTGAAGAAGCAGCAGACTCCCTGCTGAGCTGGAAGCCCATTGCGGACTGGACTCGGGGATCATGACCTGAGCAGAAGGCAGTGGCTTAACCAACTGAGCAACCCAGGCGTCCCCTAATATTTCTTCTAAGGGAGTGCAGGCAATAAGGTAGAGAGAGCTGGGATAAAAGCTAGATGTCCCTAAAAAGTCTTATTTCACAGATTTAATTTTGTAGTTATAGAGTATAAAAAATAAGAAATTTAAATAAAAACTTGGAAGAAAAAAAGTAACACAATGCCTGGGGCACCTGGGTGACTTGGTTGAGCACTTGACTTGGTTTCAGATCAGATCATGATCTCAGGGTCCCCAGCGCACAGTTCACTTGAGATTCTCTCCCTCTCCTTCTGTCCCTCCCTGTTCCTCCCCAGCTCATGCTCTTTCTCACTCTAAAATAAGTGAAAATAATCTAAAAAAAAAACCAAACACCCAAAGTTAATCCAATGCCTAAACATTGAAAGCCCAAAAAAAAAAAAAAAAAAATCACACTCGTGAAAATGGCTATTATTTTTTAAATTTTTTTGAAAAACGAAATGGGGGAGCCTGGGTGACTCAGGTTAAGCAAGTGACTCTTGGTTTCAGCTGGGGTCAGTCATAGTCATGGTGATTTAGTAAATAAAATCTTTTTAATAAAGATTTAATAAATAAAATCTTTTAAAAATAAATAAATAAAAACAAGATGTTGTTGAGAATGTGGGCAAATGAGAGCCCTTTTGCACTGCCCTGGAGATGTAAAATGTGGAATGCAGTAGAGCCCTTCCTCCTCAAAGCATTAAACACAGAAGTCCCAATGATCCAGCAGTTCAAGTCTGTGTATTTACCCAAAAGAACAAACATTGATACACCAATGTTCACAGAAGCATTACTCACCACAGCCAAAAGGTGGAAACAACCCAAATGCCCATCTATGCATGAAACCATAAAGTGGTGCAACAAAATGTTATAATGAATGTATGAACAAAATGTTTACACCAACTAAAGGTATTTGCCGTATGTATTACAATTTCTGGACTGGAATGGATTTTTATAGGACATAGCACACAATTTCTAAATTTGATGAAATTTTATACACAGGATTACATAAACAAATTTAACCCCAAAAGGACTTAAATACCTACACATCAATAAGAAAACGATTGTTTGGAGACCACGGCCAAAACCTGTGTGTTGCGGGGCGGGGGGGGGGGGGCGTGTCGCTGGGTGTGTGCACGCGCGTCCGCAACAAGGAGATACACGGAACAATTTCACTACCAAAAACCGTAAAGAATAAAAGTAGTATTTGTATTAAAAAAAAAACCCACAAACTCAAGGTTCATCATTTCCACTAAGCAGAACAGTCTACCTTTAGGTAGACTTTTTATTTATAAAAAGACGATTCCCAACGAAGACCGCCACGGGGAGCGCGCGGCGCCAGCAGGACCAGCACGTTCCGCAAGGGGACCACAGGAGACCAATGCCCAGGCCGGTGCCCTGAAGAGCCTGCCGTGAGAAAACCAACGGATGCTGCGGGGACCTCAATAACCCCCCACGCAGCCGGGGGAACCACCGACCTCCACTGACCAAGACCTGACCCGCCTGCTCCCCCGCCCCCCACCCCCACCCCAGGCTCACTAGCAGGGAAAAACCAAGTCTAGCAAAAAGATACTGACCAACTTCCGAGGTGGCTCTGGTGCGGCAGCAGGCGCTGTAGGAAGAGGGATCCCGGGAGTTCCTTGGTGCGAACCCCCAGTCCCTACCCCAAGTCTCGGGTGCCAGAAGAGGGCGCGCCGGACTCTTGCGCAAGTCTAGGGCTCTGCCAGCTGGAGCCCGGGGCAGCCTCTCCAAACCCAAGAACCGCCTGGAAGGCCTTGCACCCGCTGAGACCAAGGTGCCAGGACCGCTGGGCCAAGGAACACATGACCCACCCCCGAGAGTCTCCCCTCGGCCTCCACCCAGGCTCCCAGAAACCACACCGAGACAGAGGTGCAGGCGGCCGCGGCCGGCGTGATGCGCGCTAGGTCGGCAGCAGGCCGCGCGCGCGCAGCTCGAGCAGCGGGGACAGCGTGTAGCGCAGGCGGCGGAAGGTGGTGTCCGAGATAAGGTACCGGAGTCCTCGGCGGAGGGCCGAAGGGTTCACTAGCATCAGGTAGAGCAGCGGCAGCGCCAGGAAGCCGAGCAGGAGCAACAGCAGCGTCTGCAGCGCGCCCAGCGCCCACAGCCTGCGGACCGAAGGACGGATGGACAGACAGGGGAAGGGGGCGGTGGAGAGTAAGTCGTGGGGTGGACCCGAGCCCAGCGCGCCCGCCGCCTGCCCGCTGACTCACCTGATGCCAGCCCTGCCGGTGCCCGTGGAAAGCCGCATCTCCTGCGGACAGAGGGAGCGGCTTCTAGCTCGGCCCCGGCGCGGGGGCGCCACGAGTTCCGGGTCCTTCATGGAGGGGACGGGAGTCGTAAGGGACCAGAACCCTCATCCCCCAGAGTGCGGGTCTGGGTGGTCGCGGGCCCGTCAGGGGGCAGGACCTCGAGGGGAGGCGGAGCCCCGTGGGTGCGGGTGACCCCCGTGAAGAGCGGGTCCGGGTTCGCGCTCACACAGTCAGCCTCGGCCACCTCCTCCATGAGCGAGCCCGCGCAGTCCTGCCCCAGACGAGGATGGGAGTCGCACCTGCAGGGAAGGGCATCGAGGTGGGCGATCTAAGTCAGCCCCACTGCCGCCCCACCCTACCACCACAGTCCTGGCCCCTCTTACAGATCCGGGTCGTCCCGCGAGGCGTCCAGCGCAGCAGTTGCCTCCGCCACCTTTGCCTGCAGCTCCTGGAGGGAGTGGGAGTGAGGCCTCAGGACTGGGGGAGGAGACACCCGGGGGAAGGGGGACTGGGGGTCGCCGCAGCTCCGGGGTTGGAGGGGTGTCGGGACGTGAGCGGCTCTCGGTACCTGCAGGACTCCGCTCTGCTCCTGAAAGCTGGCCCAGGCCTCCTCCGTCCGCTGCGCGCCCTGGGATGAGGGGAGCCCTGATGAGACTCGGGGTAGCGCCAGGCCCTCCATCCTCCCGCACCTGCGCACCCACCCACCCACCCACCCACACCCGAAGCCGACCTTCGCCTTCAGGCCCCGGCCCCGCCCTCACCTGCCGCAGGTTCTCCGCCTGCCTGGCGTGCTTGGCCTCCACCAGCTCCAGTTGTTTCTTCAGACGGATCCAAGGAATGTCAGGAGTCCAGGACGCCCGGGACTCCCCCGCAAGCCTCCTCTCTACCCACCCCCGCCCCTCAGGGAGCCTCCGCGCCCCCAGGTCATTATGGCCCCGCCCGCGCCTCCGCTCCGATCTTGGGGGCCCCACCCAAACAACCTGCAACGCCATCAGTTGAGTCCCCAGTCGCTGATCTGCGCGCTGCTGACTCAGTTGTTCCCCTCCGTAGTAGAAGAGCTAGAGATGGGTTTTATGAAGGTGGGGTTTGCGGGGCTTCGAGGAGAGGGGAATGTCCTGAGAGGAGGGGACAGGGCAAAAAGGGGGGCGAGGACGACAGTGGGACTTCCTAGGGGAAGCTAGAGACCGAGGCCGTCTCCTTAATGTACCTGACTCGACAGCTCTTCCCACTGCTCCTGAAGCTGCCGGTTACGTTGCTCCTGCGGAGGGGGTCGAGGAGGCTGCCTGGGCTTCTCGGAGACCGCAGCCTCGAGGCCGGCCTTACCCACCCAGGGCCCCGCCCCCGCCCTCCCCGTCGGTCCCGCCCCATCCAGGGCCCGGTCCCCACCAAGTCCTGGTGGCGCCGCTCCGCGGCTTCCAGCAGCCCGCGAGCTCTCTCCGCGCGCTCCCGCGCCGCCTCGCGCGCCTCCCCGCGCAGGTTCCGCGCCAACTGGCTTTGCTTCCGCTGCAGGCTGCAGAGGGGAAACTGAGGTGGTGCCACCGCGGAAGGCGGCAGGTGCTCAGGCTCCCGCGGCCCCCGGGAAAGGCCAGCTGCGAATGGGCCCTTGGAAGCCCAAGCTGGGGGTCCGCCCCCTCCCCTTCGTGGGTCCCCTGAATAGATGGGGACGGGGGGTTCGGGCCCCGGCGAAGAGGAATAACCGACGGGCCGGCCGGCGGCTCTGCCTAGGCCCGGGTGCCGCCGTCGGTGGAATCGACCCTCGCGCGACTGCTTTTCCCCATTGAGCCGCCCTTCCTGCGCACCTGCGCTCGCGCTCGCGCAGGTCCTGCAGGCGCGCGGTGAGGCTCTCGCTCTCGGCCTCGAGCCCGCGCACCAGCTCCTCCAGCTCCTGCTTCCGCAGTCGCCCGTCGCGGTTGTCCTTCTGCAGCTGCAGCAGCAGCTCCTGCGTCTCTGCCATAGCTACAGGGACTGTGTCCCGCCGTCGCTGCCCGCCTGGGAGACCCGGCCCGCGGCTGGCGTCACAATGAGCTGCAGGGGGCGGCCGCGGCAGACGGGAGTGGGGCAGGATCGCACTTAGTCCCTCCAGGGGCCACCATGAGAAAGACCAAATATCAAACATCAAAGGTCAAAGAGTCTGCTGGGCATTGCCCAGAGGGGAGAACTGGAACGCCCAGGAAGAGTCTGAAGAGACACCACATTTTCCATCAAGCAGAACAGCCAACAGAAAGACGGTTGGGTGACATCAAATATAAGCAACCAAGTGAGGGAACAGGAACCTTTGTGCCCTGCACCATCTGTGGGTCATTTGGGGGAGCTGCTGGGGATGAACAGTGACTGGGCATGGTGGTCCTCCATGACCCACAATTTCACCGCAGGAGTACACTCCCCAGAGGAACTTTCTTCCGTGTTTGCAAAGCATTAGGAGCAGTGTAAGTGTGGCACTAACGTGTAATCAAACACAGAAATGTGATATATGAGACAATTGATAAAGGAATCCAATAAAGCACTTCAAATGAGCTAGGATCTTTTAAATCAACATGAAGAGACCTGAAAATAATGTTGATGGTAAAAAAACAAAACAAAAAAACCCCACAACAACAACAACAACAAAAACAGCAAGTAGAATGAGATGTACCCATGATAGTATTTACCTAAACTAAGTATGCAGGGGTGAGTCCCAGGGGGTAAGGAGGATGAAGAGAAGGGGGTAGGGGGTTGCAGGGGGATCTGCGCAGGGACCTGGGCTGAGGATGAAGGCAATTCCTGCTACGCCCCAGTGGGAAGTCACCAGGAGGCGACACCTTTGCAGATATCAGGGGGAGCTGGGTTGCTTCTCATTAATTCTGAGAAATGTGAGCAAGACTGAAGTCATTTCGAGTTACTTACACAGTAAATTAAAAATGGCCATGGCTTCCCTGCATGCCTGCCACCAGGAAGCAGAGCCTGCCTCCCTGGGCCGTTAATCTTGGAGAGGCCATGGATTCTGTCACCAGGGTGGCCCCTGAATGGGGAGAGATGGGGGCACTGGAGAGAGCCTGGGACAAATCACAGGGCCACACGGGGGTGAGGCATCATTTGGGAGAGTGCTGGGTGCCTTTCGTTGGCTGTCTGGTTCGGAAGCCTCTTCCGGACTGGGGCTTTCGAGAACCGACCGAGCAGTGGTGGCGGTGGCGTTGGAGCAGCCTCAGGCCCTGCTGCCATCTTGCCCTGTACCCTGGCACATGCCCAGCCTCCCCTACACCCCTTGCAGCAGCCAGCCAGCCAGCACCAGCCCCAGCAAAAAGCCTCCCTGGGAGCGGGTGGGAAGCCTGGGTTAGAGCCCATGAGGGGCTGGTGGGGGGCACGGGCATAAAACCCTCCAACTCTGGAATGAGAGAGCCTTCATTCAGAGCCCTGGCTTCCTCCCTCCCGGTCTGCGACCTGCAACAAGGCTCCTAAGCCCCTGGGTCTCTCAGTTTGTTCACCTATTAAGTGGGGCTTGTTGGAGACTCTCCCTCAAAAAACTGAGGGGAGCAAATGAGTTCACACACGAAGCCTCTGAGAGCTGAGCCTGGCACCTCCCAGTCCTGCGAGCCATCAGCTGGCTGTCGGCACTAGGCCTTCAGTCTCCACTTTGACATCTGCGGTCCCAGATGGTGGAGGAGCAGCTGAGCCACTGAGCCACCCAGGCGCCCCTACATATTGAAACATTTTGAATGTACTGGGTTGGATAAAACATTAAAACTTGATTTGATTGTTCTTTCTACATTTTCCTGTGGCTCCTATTCTATCGGAAGGCACTGCCTAAGGTCAGTCCTGCTGGACAGCACTCTGTCTCCAGAGTTCCCACATGGCCACTTCTCCCTTCAGGCTTAGCCCGCCCCCTGTCCCCTCATTGCCCTATAGGGTCCCAGGGATGGCCACCACCTCCACTGGCTAGGCTTTGTGATCCCGGTTTATGGATGGGGTAACCAAGGCTCAGTGATGACCATCGCCAGGCAGTATTAGCATTGGCAGCCCCTGTCTCCCTCCACCTATGTTCAGGAGGGAAGCCAGCGGCCAGCGGCCAGCCAGGATGGGCAGGTGACAAGGGCCCACTCTCTGGGTTCCCTTTCTGCCCCGCCCCTGTATCAGGACAGGAAAGTCTCTGTGGGGGAACACCCAGGACTATGCCTCTTAGGAAACCTAAGCCACCTCCCCTCCACAACCTGAAGGTCAGGAAAAAGGCGCAGGGAACCCTCCTGGCCTCAGTGCCCAAGCCCCACAGGCCGCTGGGGTCCAACTCCTGAGAACTTCTCTCCTGCACCCAGACCCCTGCAGGAAGCACCTGCCTTTCTTCCCCCTTGGTCCATTTGGCCCATTTCTGTCCTTTCTTAAAATGCAGGTTCAAAATCTTCCGGACCGTGAGCCTTCCTCCTCCACCAGACTGGGTCAGGAGCCACCTCCTCCTTGCAAAGTCCAGTTCCGGGGCGGGGGCATCAGTGCGACACTGGGCAAGCTCCACCCATCCCACGGATGGTGGCATAGAACGGGAAGGGGGGGCCGGTGTGTGCACTGCACACCGCCCTGCGCCGCCCTTGATTTTTCTTAACATTTTGGTACTTTAGAATTTATCGTTGATTATAATCTAGTATGTGTAGGCCCCATTTTCTCCAACATTTATGAGTTTATGCCCATCTCCAAATATGAAACAGCTGGGAGAATTTTAACATGAACCCCCATGAAGCCAGCACCCGCATTCCACTGTTGGCTCCTCTTGCTTCCTCCTCCTCCCCACCTTCCAGGGGAAGCTGCAGTGTCGCTGCAGTGTCACTGGCTTTCAGCTTCCTGGGCCGCTCTGCCCTCCTCTCCAGGGCTGAACAGTCATTGCATCCAGATGTGCTAGGAGCTCAGTAAGTGTCAACTAAGAAAGAAAAATAAGAAAATCTACATCTGTTGTGCAAAACCCCTTGTTTTATATTTAAAACTTTTATTTCTTGCCCAATAATTGAAAAAGGATGTAGGTAACTATGATCTATCAAATAATGAAGAGTTTCCATGGAAACAACTATTAAAAAAAAGTTAGGTGGTGTTAAGCAGCCACCACCACAGAAAGCATTCCCTTGGAGAGTACAAAGCCAGAAGTGCTTTATGGCATACGATGTCTCCCAGGGCACGGGTCCTGCCCACCGGCCCATGTGAACCCCACTTTAGTCCCTTGAGAAAATCATCTATTTCGATGTCTCACTGTTTTTCCTATGCTGTTCCCAACACATGGAACAGCCTTCCTCTACTGCGCCCTTTCCTGTGAAGACTTTGCTGACCACAGGGGTTTCTGTGGCCCTCTTTGACCAATTCCTCCCCTGGCTCTTATTCGTGAGGGCCCATTTTTTTGTTTTTGTTTAAGAGCCCGTTTTAATGGTTAGCCATTCAGTTAGCTGCGACAGCAGACACTCTAAAAAGACACAGCAATGAGCTTTCTTATTTGCTCCTTTTTTCATATCTGGGTTTTGAGGGTTTTTTCCATGGTCAACCTTTGTTGCCTTTTTTTTTTTTTTTTGACATTTGTTGTTTTTCTAATGAAAAAATAAGTATTTGTAATTGGCAGAAGAAAAGCATTACGGCATGTAAAACAGGTGAAAGCCAATTACAGCCTGGGAACAAGGATGTGCTCTGCAGGCTGAGGCCCAGCGCAGCTGGTGACAGAGACTCCCAGCTGGTTTTCTGACAGGGCAGTCAAGTCTCAGATGGGTGCTATTCGAAGACGGATACCTGGCCACCACTTCCGACCCATGCCAACCTGCCCTCCATGCAGCTCAGTTGCCAGGGAAGGCCTCCAGGACTCTCTTGAAGCCAGGCTCATTCTGGGATGAGGGGAGTGGCCCGATCCCAAGGGCTCACTCAAGGAAAGCAGGTCTTGGCCCCCTGATTAAAGCCCCTTCCCTGCACTGGGCTCCGGTCCTTTCTGGTCCCTCTCCTTACAGCTGTGCCTCTTCCGTTCCCTCTCCCCCTCAGAGATCTCATGCAGGGTCCTAGGGTTGAGCACCTCTCCCTGTGGTGATGCTCAATGACCACCTTGAGTGGTGACCCCCTGCCCGTGGACCATCACCAGGAGGTTCACCCCCAAGGCTGCCCACATAGCCTCTCCAATTAGTCCTGCCCCCTCTCCTCCAGCTGTGGCCCTAGAAATCTCAATGCTTTCCCTGCTTTCTTGACCTCTCCCACCCTGAAGTCTGTCCCCCAATACTGTACCTCCATTTCTACTGTGAATGGAGAGACCACCTATCTCTTCAGTGCTGTTATGTGGAATAAAGAAGCTGATGTTTGCACAGCACTTAGAACATGTCTGGTACCCGGTTAAGTGACACAGAAGCACTTGTTAAATAAGCTTAAATTTAAAAAAATCAAATTTTCAAATTCTGACCTCTGACCATGTTCAATGCCATTGTTCCAGACTGGATCATTCCCAGACTTTCTAAGAAGTCAGCCTGTTCTCACTGCATCGCCGCACAGAAACCAGAGGATAATTCCCCCCTCAACCCAACACAGACAGACACACACTCAACCCTCTGGCAGCTTCCCACAAGTCCACAGCCTAGACTGTCCTCCAGGATAGTCCTGGGCCTTGAGCGCAGGAATCTGTCTCCTACTGCTCTTTAGACTCACCTGCCTGCCAGAGGGCCTTTGCACCTGCTCTTCCCCCTGCCCAGTCCCTCTCTCACATTCTTCAGCCCAATTCCAGATTCCTTATTTTCTTTTTAAGATTTTTTAAAATTTATTTATTTATTTATTTGAGAGAGAGAGAGAGAGAGCACGTGCTGGGGCTGGGGGAGGTAGGGGCAGAGGGACAGAGAATCCTCAGACTCCCTGCTAAGGCTGGGAGGACCCCGAGACCAGGATCTAAGCCGAAATCAAGAGTTAGCCACTCAACCAACTAAACCATCCAGGCACCCCCTCCCCTCAATTCCAGCTTCTTAAGAATGCATTTCCTGGGGCACCTGGATGGCTCAGTAAGTGGGGCATCTGCCTTTGGCTCAGGTCATGATCTCAGGGTCCTGGGATTTGAGCCCCGTATCAGGATCCCTGTTCAGAGGTGCGGCTGCTTCTCCCTCTCCCTCTGTGACCTCTCTCACTCTCACTCTCTCTCAAATAAATAAATAAAATTTTAAAAATTAAAAAATAAAGTACTAAAACAAAACAAAAGAAAACACCTTTCCTGGCGACTCTACCCCAAACCGCAATCCCCTCCCTCTGGCATTTTCCCTGTGTCTGCCAAGTATGTATTATCTACTTTTTTTTTTTAAAGATTTTATTTATTTATTTGCGGGAGAATGAGTGAGAGAGAGCATGAGCGAGGAGAAGGTCCGAGGGAGAAGCAGACTCCCCAAGGAGCCGGGAGCCCGATGTGGGACTTGATCCCGGAAGTCCGGGATCATGACCTGAGCCGAAGGCAGTTGCTCAACCAACTGAGCCACTCAGGCGCCCTATTACCTACTATCTTTACCATGTCCCCCACCAGAACAGGAGCTCAGCTAGGACAGGGCTTGGTGCATATAGAGCTGCTGAGTGGACACAGGGACAGCCTGTCTCCACTGCAGAGTCTTATCCAAGGACAGAAGCCACAATCCAGCCGTGACCCAGAAGGGCTGGAATCCAAACAGCTGGCAGGTGTGACCCAAGACCACATTCTTCCTCTGACCCCACGGCCTTAAACTTGGAGAGCCTGTAGTGTGAACACAGACAGATGGAGGGCTGCCTGGGACTCCTGTGCACCTAAGGCCTCATGTGGCACACCCCTGTGCACCCCGTTATGGGTGGAGTTGTGCCCCCAGAATCCCTAGGTTGAAGTCCTCAGACTCAGTACCTGAGAATGTGGTTGTATCTGGAGGCGGAGCCTTGAACGAGGTGGTTAGGCTAGTACAAGGCTGTTAGGGTGGCCCTAAGCCAATCCGACTGGGATCCTTCTAAGAGGAAATCTGGACACAGACAGAGAGCGAGGACAGCCATTTATAAGCCAAGGAGAGAGGCCTCAGGAGAAACCACCTGTTGAGAGGTGGATTCAGGCTTCGGCCTCCAGAACCCTGAGAACTTCCTGTTAAGCTCCAGAGGGTGTGGGGCTCTATTATGGCCGCCTGAGTGTGCACGCACACCCCCTTCCATCTCCCGAGAAGGGCCCAGGCCCACCTGCAGACAGGATGCCAGGGATGGGGGGTAGGCCTCGAGGGCAGGGCCCCTTTGGGGAGGCAATGGCAGCAGTGGGAAGCTCCCCATGGCTCCTTCAGCCGGGGGGCAAGCCCCGGCCCTCTGATTGGGCTTTGGAGGCCCTTGGGGAACTGGCTGGAGTCTGTGCGCTGCTCTCCCCACACACAGCCCTGGCCACAGGGAAGCTGCTTCAGTTCCAGCAAGACACCGACTCCTCCCCTGGCCTTCGTGTATACTGCTCTGGCTGCCTGGGACAGAACACTTGGGCCCACCGCCGCCATTGCCTCTAGTCACAGCCCTGGGATGAGTCCCCACCAGATTGCCCTCTGTCCCAGAGCTCCAGAAACTTCCTGTGGACAGGGCCCTCCTCCCCTGTGAGCTCCGGGTTGTGTTTCACCACAGACACTCCAGGCGGTCCCACCATGTACCCCCAGGGTTAGCGGAAGAGCTAGTGCAGCTGAGTGCTGGGCACCAGGCTGGCTATGGGGCCTCAAGTCAGCATCAGTGTCTACCTGCTGTCTCCTCCGCAGAACTCAAGGATCTGAGAGGTCAGGGGCCACATTCATGCACCGTCAACAATAGGGCTGTCCTGGGCTCCTCAGAGATGACCTGGACACATGCCCACCTGACACAGAGAACCCATTCTAGACACCCCTTTGGTGCTGCCTCTGACCTCACATCAGGGACACTTGCAGGTGGCGATCAGCTTTGTCACCTGTGGCCAGAGAGAAGGGCTGACCACAAAATAGGCCACCAGTGAAACTGTTTGGTGACACTTCCTAAACTCACTGGTCAGGGGCATTGGCAGAGACCAGCGCAGGTGGAAGGGGAACTGCAGGCTCTCTTCCCAGAAGGCCAAGCACCCAAGACAGAGGGTTCTTTATGGCTGGGTGGTGAAGGGTAAGACTTCCAGCATCTCAGGCCCTGAGGGTGGGCCAGCTTCCCGCACTCAAGCCAATGCCTGTCCCACTGCTGGTCTTTCCCAAGGACTCAAACCCTTTCTCTCCCCTATCTGGTTTCTATAGCATAGAGGCCAGCATTCAGCATTCATGGCCACCTGCTCTCCCAGGGAGCCTGTGTGTGCTCTCTCCACTGGTCCCCCTCTTCCAGCCAGCTGTTAGAGGACTGCTCTCTTTAGGGACAGCCTTCCTCAGTGTGAGGTTTCTGCAGGTCCTAGGTTGAGGGGGTGCCCCACTGCCTCCCAGCAGCCTTCTTCCTCCTCAAGGCCCAGGGCAGTAGGAGGGCCGACTGTGCCGAGGGGTGGGCAAAGCGAACCGGGTACCCAGGCCACTCAAGCATTGGTTTCACACATGTTCTCACTCAGACTCTGGATGTTCACGTTCCCTACAGGTGGCCTACAGCAGCGGGGTGGCACTTCAGAATTACCAACGGTTAACATTTTGTGGTGTACCTCAGACTTCAGTGACATGTCCTGGCTCTTACCACGTTTGAGGAAGGAGCCACTGCAAAGTTTCCTCTCCATTTGGTATACAACTTGGCAAATGCCCTTGTAGAAGGTCTCATGGGAAACAGTTCTTAAAATATTTAGATACTTCCTCACGCAATGAAGTGGAAACAGCCTCTAGTTCCCTCACCCTGACCTTCTCCTTTCCCCTCCCTCCTTGTTTGGACACACAAAGCTGATTATGACTCTCACTCACAATTTTGGGCCTAATGACAAAAGAGTTTTCTCCTACTCTTCCCTGTTCCTTTTTTTGGCTCACTCTTGACTACACAGAATTCCTTCACTGCTGTCGACCTCAAGTGGCTCTGGGAAAGAGGCATGTTTTAAATTAAACCCTTTACGGAAGGAAACAGCAGTGCCCACAACTCAAAATCTGACTTTCATTTCTAACCATGTAACTCCTACCTAATCTAGCCCTGACTTACAGTCAGCTGGGAATAAGGTTATTTCATCTCACCTTTCACCCTTCTCTAGAAGGCTCTTCAAGCTCCTGGTACTAAGGGGGCTTTTGCATAAGGCCCTCTCTGTCAGAAGCACCATAGCCAGCCCAGCACAGGCAAAAGCAGTGTCTCATCTCCTCCATCTCACACATTTTAGGTGACCACTGGATTGATTCCAAAAGGCTTTTCAGGGTCTCATTCTTGAATATCAGAGCCTGCAAGGTCATCCCACATTCGAGGAAAGCCTTTAAAATTATTTTTTTAATAGATAAAAACTAACCTAATGTGGGGATCTAAAAAGGAATTAGATACAAGGAACAGAAGAAAATGTCAAAAAATTAAACTTTCCTTAGAAATTAAGTCTATGAAAAGAGAACAAAATGCAATAATCAAAGAAGGGAAATTAAAAATAATGCTGACACATCTTAAGAACCAGTAAATTCACATCTTACAGTAAATCTGTAAGAACAGATCCCCTGAACGAAACCAATCCATCAGGTACCCAGCCCCCTGAATGGACAAACCACCGGAAATAGAGACAATTCTAAAAGCCTCCAGAGAAGGTTACAAAGGGAACTAGACTTCTCATCACATTGGAAGGTAGAGGCCAATGAAGCAACACTTTGCAAATTCAGGAGGAAAATAGCTAATCTACAATTCTATACCCAGCCAAACTATCAATTCTGTGTAGTTCAAAAGCATTTTCAATGTTCAAAGTTACAAAAAACCTACCTTCCATATTTCCTTTCTCAGGATGGTACCAGAGAAAACATACTTCCCTAACAAGCATGTAACCCAAGAAAACACACAGGATCCAGAAAGCTGGGCTTTCAAAGGACAAACAGGCAAGAAAACTTCCCACCCAATCTGTGCAGGAAAGCAGCAGTTTCCAGATGGATGTCCCTTGGGGGCAAAAATAACAGAACAGATAGCATCTGATTCTGTGGAAAACTATACTGGCAAGGATTTCACAGAGTTTAAGTGTGGAGGAAGACAGAGACACAAACCAGTCTGCGTAATGAAAACATAATTGACCTCCACAAGAACAGGAAATGGTACAGAAAGATACACTACACCACTCGGTTCAGCAGTGAACAAAGACACATGGTGATCGTGGCAAGTACTGATCAGGAAACGACACACTTCATCAGGTCTCATAAATGAAGTTCAATGGAACATAGCCATGCCCACCTACTTACATTGTTAGTGGGCACTTTTCTTTTTTTTAAGATTTTACTTATTTGGTAGAGACAGAGAGAGATCACAAATACAGAGAGGCAGGCAGAGAGAGGAGGAAGGAGGCTCCCCGCTGAGCAGAGAGCCCGACGTGGAGGCTCGATCCCAGGACCCTGAGATCATGACCTGAAGCCGAAGGCAGAGGCTTAATCCACTGAGCCACCCAGGTGCCCCGTTAGCACTGGGACAACAGGGTTGAGAAGTCACTGCAAAGACTCTATGTCCCACAGAGCCTAGAACAGTTATTACCTGGCTACTTTATGGAAGTCTCCCAAGCTCTAAATTAGGGTTGATTGGACGGGAGGAGGAGGGGTCTTGCTGGAACTGAAGCATCTTCCCTATGGCCAGGGCTGTGTGTGGGGAGAGCTGTGCCCACACTCCAATGGGGAATTTAAGGAAAGTGGAAGAGGGTGTAAATGCAGTAAAATCTTCATCTATAGGTCCAGATTCTTCAAAGGATGAATTAAGACAGCAGGGTACTACTATTTAGAAATGTGGAGTTAAATACAGAAGAAATGCTATAAATTAGAAGTGGGTACCTGTGTATGTTGTGATCGGATTAAGAGAACCAAAAAACTACTGTCCTATGACTTCTTTTTTTGGTAATTGCCACACCCAACATGAGGCTTAAACTTACGATGCTCAGATAACATGTCACATGGTCTTCTGACTGAGACAGGCTCAGTGTCCGTTTTAAGCCTTTTAAAGAAACTTGATTATTTAAGCTAGGGTCACTTATTGCTTTGATAAAACAAAAAAAAGGGTTTTAAAAGAGCTGAACAGGGCACCTGGGTGGCTCAGTTGGTTAAGTGACTGTCTTCAGCTCAGGTCATGCTCTGGGAGTCCTAGGATCAAGCTCCACACCAAGCTCCCTCCTCAGTGGGGAATCTGCTTCTCCCTCTGGCCCTCCCGCCTCTCATTCTCTCTCAAATAAAAAAATAAAATCTTTAAAAAAATAAAGAGTAGAACAGGTGGTACCTGGTTGGCTCAGTAAATAGAGCACGTGATTCGATCTCAGGGTTAAGTTCGAGCTCCCAGTGGGTGCAGAGATTCTTAAAACACACACACACACACACACATTCAAAAACATAAAAACAACAGAACGAAACTTACCGTGTATTAGAGCAGCGATGCTCTATCCTTCTGGGGTCCTGGGCTCATCTGCTGCTGGCCTGGAGCCACTTGGACATCTGAAGCCCACCGTCAGAGGTCTAGGCTGGCTGACCACCCTCCTGGCCCCATCCTTGCTCCTCCTCCTGGATTTTCACTCATCCTGAATTCCCACTCCAGTGGGTGGGTGGGACAGTCCCAGAGGAAACTGAAACTACTGTCCCTGGAGACTAAGATTATCCTTTCCTTCCTCTCCTGCTTGACCTCAAGCAGGAACAGGAGCAGTAGGCAGGAGAGAGCCGTTGCCCTGCCCCGGCCTGACTCTGCTACTCCAGCAGGTGGTCCTGAGCATGGGCCAGACCTCTCCTCATCCAGTTGACCAAGTCTCTGTCCCTGTGACATATCCATTGCTCCCTAAACCCTCTTAGCTAACCCAGGCCAGCATCACCCAAGAGGATGGTGACTCCAGAATACTGGGTCCCTGGACCAGTGCCCAAGCCCCGGATGCACACATGTGGCCAAGTGTGGTCCCAGCCCCACCTGAAACCCACTCTTAGGATGGTAGTGATGCCCACCCCAGCTCCCCACCCTTCTAGGTCTTTGAAGTGCAGGACACAGGAAAGCAGTGTGTCATTTAGAAAGAGAGAACACCAGAGAACACAGAAGCCCCACAGAAAGTAGTTTTCAATCAAGCTTTTAATGAAAAGATCATAAAATAACAGTTTCTCATCACTGTACATTAAGACTGCACGCTTCTGAATGGAGAGATCAGTCGTCGGTGAAATTGCTTTTCTATGACACTTGAGGGCTGCATATCTGCAGCTCTGACCTGAATTTATCCCAACTCTTAAAGGAAGTGAGCTCAATGTGATGACTGACAGCGGCGGTGGCCAGTACAGGAGTGCGATCACGGTGTCCCTCCCCCTTCTGGGAAGGGAAGAGAGCAGGTCGTGATCCCTCTTCCAGTTTTGATTAAACAAAACAGCTATAATCCCATCCCTCCCCCTCCCTCTCGAGGTATTTGCGAATGGGCAGGTGCCCAACCTGGGGTCCCCCCAAGGGGGGAGGGGGAAAACAAGTGATGGGCAGGACAGAAGAGAGGTTCCCCTCAGCACCTGGCCCCACGGGGCCCCGCCAAGTGGAGGGGGGGAGCCCTGGGGAATCCTCCCTGCCCCAAGTGAGGTCTGTTATGCAGCATTTTTGAGGTCAATAAATTACAGCAATAAATAGCAAGGTGAGGTAGGGGGACGGGTTCTTGGTAGAAAAATTAAAGTGGTGACTGAAGCTGGGTGGGGGGGAGGGGTCCTAGGAAGGGGGTCCTGGGCAGCCTCAATTTCCACAGTGCACATCCACCCCCCGACCTGGAATGTCACACTGAGGCTCTGGTTAGGTCCCTCTCCACCCCCATCACTCCTGGCATTGGATTCACAGGTTCAGTAACATCTGCCCCAGTGTGACTCTGGGGAAGAGCAAGGGCCTTGGTCCCTTTGAGGGGCACAGCAGGGCTTAGATCCCTTGTCTGTTCTTTGGAGGCCTAGTGCCTCTGCTTCTGCCCCCCTTCCTAGGGGGCGGACGGATGCAGCCACCTCTTCCCTGAGCCCTGCCCTCCTGGCTGCCCAGGCCTACCCCACTCAAGGACAGCTGTGGGGAGGGCAGTAGGGTCTGCCTGCCCAGCCAGCCCAGCCCATCCCAGCCCAGATCGCACTCCTGCACGAGGGCCAGTCCAGTGAATACTGACAGGGTGGGGGTGGGGGTACAGCGGGACAGCCCAGCTCCCCCAAGTGGTGACGAACGGGAAATACACACATGGCTGCATGAGGTTCCAAAGTCCGTCTGCGTCCAGATTGTTCATTTCACAGGCTGAGGTGTATGGCTATGCTGCAAGTCTCTGAGATTCTTATTTGCTTAAAGGTTTGTCTTTTCTTTTTTACCTTTTTTGCAATCCTGGAGGAGCCCTTGCGGTGGCTCGGTCTGGCGGGAGCGAGCGGTGGCGGAGCCAGCCGCTCACTCACCCCAAGTCTGAGAAATAAATACATTCATCACTGCACAAACATATTGATACAAAAACAACACTGTTCAGAGTGTTTGCACCGTCTGTGTTGGTAAGGACCAGCCCAGTAAGCCCGCTCCCCACCCCCACTGCTGGGTGGGGGTAGGGGTGTCCCCTGGAGTGGGGACCCACTGGAGTCAACGGAGCTGTGCAAAGGTCCCGGGGCTTTTTGGCTTGATAGGGACCCTCACATCAACCCACCCCGGGGGGTTGCAGGCAGAGCAGGGGAGGTGGGGGATGACCCTCCACCCAGGGCCCTAGCCCAGACTCAGGTCCTGAGGCCAGAGCCGACTGCCACCCCCTGCTATGCCAGCTGGCCAGGACCTCCACGGTCCGGCCAGGAGGCCTGGAGGCCGGTCAGCACCGGCCCAAGCTCTTTGGTGCCAGCTGGGCTTTGAGAGGCCCGGGGCTGGGGAGGAGGGCTCAGGTAAATCCGGTGGGGGGCTCCATGCCGGCGCCAGCCCCACAGCAGCCCCTCTGCCCATGAGCCGACTCAGAAGGGCCTCCAGCGGAAGGTGGGGATTCACTGGGACTGGCCTTACAGCTGCTGAGGTCTGAAACTGTAAAAGTTTATGTAAACAATGAGATAAATATATTAGTATCTTTTTTTCTGAGCCCATTGAGGTTCCATACTCATTCAAAATGTGCTTTGGTTTAAAAAATAGGTTTTGTGAATTTGGGTATGAGCTTTTTTTTTTCTTTTTTTTTCTTTTTTTTTTTTTTTTGTTTTGTTGTGTTTATCCTCTTTCCTACATGACATCTGCTATTTTCTCTGTTTCCTGTTTCTCCGAAACATTCAGGAATTAAGTGACTAAAGCAGAGAACTGTAAGCCGCCCTTGGCCTCCAACGGCCTAATTTCCTTGTGAGGCTCTTAACACATGTCCACACACATACTCACAAGCACACACTCCACATGAAATCAAAAGAAAAAGAAAACAAAACCAAGTGTTGTGTTAATCAGTCCCACCCCTCCCCACAAACCCTTAAAATCTTAAATAGGAAACTAGTGTTTTGCTTTCTTGTTAAAATACAGAAAAGGCTCGATACAATACTCAGGTGGGTACAATACTATGTCGCACGAACGTCGTTGAGTGAGGGGCCTTTGCGCCCAGTCCCTGAAGCTCTGCAAATGAATCACCTGCTCTCACGGGTCACCTCACGGATGCAGCCGCCCATGGCCCAAGAGGCCACACACAGGCATGCGTACAACTCCCGTGCTGTACAGACTTTGTGTCATGTGGCTTAAGTGCTGACGGAGTAGGGTGGGGTTGGGAGGGCAGAGGAACCCTGCCCACCCCCCAACCTGACTTCTGGGAACACGAGACCCTGGGTCCAGTGCTCCCCTCCACCCAGAGGGAGTTAAGACCCAACTTGGGGCTTGGGGCACCTTGAGATGGGCTCAGCCAGGAGCCCTCACTTGCAAAACACACCCTGCACCATTTGGGTCCCTAAACTCAGGCTGTTTTCAGCTGGAGGGTCTCTGGAGGGGTGAGGGTAAAGGATGACTCTGGAATTTTTTGGTCTGAACTTAAGAGTAGGAAGGGAAAAAAAAAAAAGAAAGAAACAAAGAATGAAGCAAAATGAAGATTCAGCTGCTGGCCCAGCCGTGTGGCTCCAGTCAGCCAAGGATAGTGGGGCCAACCACAGCGACCTTGGTCTGGCTTGTGAGCCTGACCCCTGGCCCACAGAAGGGTCCTGAGGCTGTGAGAGAAACCCCATGTTGAGGGGTGAGGGGTGGGGATTCCAGACAGGGCTTAGCCAACTAATGGCATCCAGCCTCTTGCTGGAGCAGCCAGGACTGCCCCAAGAAGGTGCCAAAGCAGGGCAGGCCTCCTCCCTGTCCCCCCGGGGTTGGGGGGTTTACATCACTTTGGTCAGTGTCCCTCCATGCCTCTGCACTGGCCTGCTGCTCCTCCAAGCTCTGGCTCTCACGGTCCCAAGGGACAGGATGGGGGGGGCTCACTTCCACTTCATCCTGGCCCTCGCAAGGGAGCTCCAAGTAGCTGGCTCCAGCGGTAAGGCTCCATGGCCCGCTCTCCCACGAGGCCGGAGCACACCCCTTGCCCCCCAGGCCCAGATCAGGAGCACACACAGGCTCCCTGATGCTCAGCAACACACTCAGAACACCCACAGGGTGGACATGGCAAGCAGTATGCTCTGGGGAGCAGAGCCCTTCTCTGAGAGCGCTGGGGGTGGGAGTGGGGATGGTGGGGGGTGCCCAGGAGGGTAAGCCCAGCTCACTCAAACGCACGTCTTCCTGTGCGCACCAACAGGAGGAAAACAACTGTCATGGCCTCAGCTGCCAGCCACCAACATACTGTTCTTGTGGATTCAAGAGGTAGCAAAAGGTCAGAAGTCTCTCCACCTTTATCGGTAAGGAAGGAAGGAAAGCTCGATATCTGTCCACATGCGCCACACACACTACATACATACATACATACACACGTACACGTACACACAAACACACACACACACACACACACACACACACACACACAATGATAAAGAAGAGTACCGACGGCTCTGGCATCAAATCCAGCCTCCCCCCTCCCCCCACAAATCCCAGACCTTCCAGTTCCAACATTCACATAAACGTTACACTGGTTTTTCTCTTAATAAAAAAGAAGTACCTCTAAACAAAGAATATTCCTCAGAAACTATAGGAAAATCACTCTCTCTCCTGAGGCAGCCGAGGCAGGGCTCGGGGCCCAGGGAAGCCTTTGGCCAAGAAGGGCTTCTGGGGCCTGGAGGGGTGGGCGCCCCTCAGCCCGCAGCCGGGCGGGGGCGGGAGGGGCAGTTGCCCCTGTACATTCAGTCTGCAGACCCAGGCTCAGCCCCGAGGGGCCGGGAGGAAAATAAACTCTTGTTGGTTTTGGTTTAAAAAACAAAATTCAAAAAGAAAAAAGGAACAGATCAGTAGGAATAACAGCAACATAGGCCCAGAGGGCTGTTTAGCTGTGGAGAGGTAGGCGGCGGGGGGCCCCCTGACTGTCCCAGCGCCAGTGAGCAGTGACCTCTGGCTCAAAGAAGGAGGGCTCTGTCCCATTCCCTCCAGCACCACTCCCCAAAGAGCCAGGGTGGCCCGCACACAGACAAGCACTCGTGCACGCACACAGACAGCGCCCCTGGCCACGGGACAGCCCTGCTCCTCCCCAGCGGAGGGAGGCCCCATGGCCCCCTGCTCGGACCCAGCCTGCGGGAAGGGGGCCAGGTCCCAGCGAGACCCCTGTGACCCCCTCCCACAGATGCTGCAGTGGCCCTCCCGGGGAGCCGGGGTGGAATCGGGAGGTAGACTGCACACCAGCAATGCGCACTCGGAACTCGGGCCCATCAGCTTCCCTCCTCTCGCTGCCCTTGTACAGACTTGTCCATTAAAGCTCTGGGTGTGTGGGGGGGCTGGCTGCGGGTGCCACCAGGAGCCACCCCCACGGGACTTGGGGGTCCCAGCCCCTCCCGCCCGGCCTCCACGCGTCTTCCTTCCTTCGGTGGGCTCCCGAGGGCGGGTCTGCGGAGGGCAGCCTCAGGCCGGGGAGAAGGGTCTTTGGCTTCTAGGAGGGGGAGGTATGCATGCGCAGGTGGCTGATGAGGTTGCGCTGCTGGGTGAATTTGCCCCCGCAGAGCTGGCACTCATAGGGCTTCTCACCCGAGTGCACACGCATGTGCTCGGTGAGGCGGTACTGGCGCGTGAAGCGCATGCCGCACTCATCACAGGCGAACGGCTTGAGGCCCAGGTGGCTGCGCATGTGGCGCGTCATGGTGCCGCGCTGCGTGAACATCTTGCCGCAGATATTGCAGGGGAAGGGCCGCGTCAACCAGTGCGTCTTCTCGTGCTGCCGCAGCGTGGCCGGGTCCTTGTAGGTCTTCTCACACACCGAGCACTTGAAGGGCCGGGGCTCGGCTGCATAGGCTGCGCTGGGCGCCGACAGGTCCTCGGCCTCCTCCTCGGCACCCCCACTGCCCGTCTCGTAGGCACCCTCCTCTTTGATGAACAGCTCCTCCTCCGTGTGTGTCTCCACATGGGCATTGAGTTGCTCGGAGCTGGGGAAGCCTTTGGCGCAGGGGATGCACACATACAGGTTGTCCCCGTAAGACACGGTCTCGTAGCCTTCCTGCCGGTACATGTAGTGCGTGCCGGCATGGCCACTGCCCCCCTCGCTCCCGCTCTGCCCGCTGTCCTCACTCCCGTCCTTGCCGTTCTCTTCCTCCTCCTTGCAGGGGTACGGGGGCTCCGTGTAGGGCCCACTGGGGCCGCCCCCTCCAACGCTGCTGGCCAGGATGCCATTGGGAACCCTGTCCCCTAGCCCCTCGCCCTCTTCCCCTGGGCAGGGGCCCTTGGGCCCCGCTTCCCTCCGCTCAAAGGGGGACCCCACCCTGGGCTCCTTCTTGCTCCACTCCTTCTTGCGGGCCGAGTGCCGTAGGCTCTTCCGGGGCTGCCCACCGGGCCCCTCCAGCAGGCTCAGGTGGTTGTCCTCGGCCCCCTCCAGATCCATGGGCTCATTAGGGGTGCCCCCCAGCTCAGCGTAAGAGGCACTGTTGGCAACAGGAGGGGCGGAGGCTGAGAGGGGCGAGCCGTGCTGACTGTCACTCAGCTGGGCCGGGTCCTCAGGGGTCAGGGGAGGACCAGGGGTGGCAGGGGGCAGGGGTGGGCTCTTCTTGGACAGGTCCAGGCCCAGCTCCTGCTCACAGCCCCCGCTGCTCCCATTGGTGCTGCAGCTGCCCAAGCCGGCCTCCCCGCTGGCTGGACAGACGGCCCGGCCCAGGCCATGGACACCCTCCTGGCTGGAGCCTCCGAGGAAGAGCTCATCATCAGAGCCTTTGGCCTGGGGGAGCTCCTGGGGGGTGTGGGCCCCCTTGCGTCCATCCACGAGCGCTGGATACCGTGCCTGGATGACAGAGGCCGTGGACAGCCGCTGGTTGCGGGGTGGCCTTCCCATGCCGGAGGCGCCCACCCGTCCAGAGCTGAAGGGCTTGCCGGCTCGCTTGAGTTTACGGCGGCAGAGCGCTGCCAACTCGGGCAGCTGGAGGTAGCTGGCGGCAGTGAGGAGAGTGCTGAAGTTGGGCTCAGCCGGCTGGTCGCTGGGCAGCAGCTTGCCCGTGTAGATGAAGTCCAGAATCTGCTGGAACACCGTGGAGCTGACCATGTCTGTGTCCAGGTTGATGAGGTTGTCATGCAGGACCAGGGATTTGAAGTAGATGCTGCTGGCGGCCAGGACATTCTTGTGGGCGCGGAAGATGGAGTTCTCCACCATGATGATGACATCACACAGGAAGCCCTTCGTCCTCTGCTGGTTCAGCTGCAGCAGGAGCTGCTTGGAGTGGCTGGGCAGCTCCATGTCGGGCCCCATGTCCCCACGCCCCGCCCACGCGTACCACCTGCAGGCAAGAGTAGGTGCATGGGCATTAGGCAAGGGCTGACAGGGTGGGGCTGTGGTGGTGCTCAGGGGAGGCCTCATGGGGTATGGGACCCAGGGAGGGAACTCACACTACCCATGGGGACTCATGCTGCCCAAAGAGGGTCATGGGCTCTGGTCCCATGTATACAGAAGCAGAGGACAATAGTCATGTGATGCTGAGCAGAGAAAATGGGATGTAACTTTGGCTCCACAGCCCAGGGCACCATCTTCACGCTAAGGAAGTTGGCCGCGAGCCCACAGTGGACTCAAAAATGACAAGCAGTGGACCATGAGGTGCTGGGAAGCAGTAAGGACCGAGGTGAGCAGAAGTTCCCAGGTGGGCTCACTTCTCACATGGGCATAAACTTCCCAAAGTTTAGGACAAGCTAGAAACTGAGATTTTCAGGTTAATCCTCCCAATGCCAAATAAAGGCCCTTTTTCCTTAAATACCACATGAGCCAAATCAAATAAGCAGCCTCCACCGTGATCTCTACCCTGTCCTGGGTGCTTCTCAAACCCTAGTGGCTTCCCAAGCTTTCGGATTTGCCAACGTCACAGTCCTGCCTGCAGACACTGTGGTCCAGCCGCAGTCCCTTACCAGTGCCTGCTTGCATCCCAAGCGCCTCACCCCCCAGGAGGGCCCTGAGCACCCCAGTCCGGGTCTCTAGATGCTGAGCAGAAAAGCGGGCCTGACCAAGCCCCTGGCACCACCGGGCCCCTGGGAAAGGCAGCCAGCTGGCCTTGCCAGACCAGCACAGACACTAACTGACGTCATTAATAAACAGAGAGAGGCCTCTGACCCCCACGGGAACTGTACAGGTGGGCTTTGTAACAGCATGCACGTGGGTCACTGAGAGTGGGGTGCTCTGACCAGGCACCCACCCAAATGAGCAGCGGGACCTGAGGCACAAAGGTGTGGCTCCCTACTCCCTCCAGCCCCTCAGGGGACATGTATCCTCCCAAAGGCAACTCTGTGCTATGCAGCTGACAAGGGTGCTTTCATGTCCTCTGGCTCAGGGCTCAATCTCTGAAAGTGACTGCTCAGAGCCTTGCCCCACTGGGACCCCTCTGCCACTACCAGTGTACCCTACCCAGTCCAGTCCTGCCTCCCTTGGGGCAGTCTAGAGAGATCACAACCCTCGCTGCCTTCCTGTAACACAAACACTTCCCATGACCTGCTGCCCCATGCCTGCCCTTATTTGCAAAGACAGAGGAAAACCCTAATACCCACGTACACCCCAAAGGCACCCTCAGAACTCACTGTGAACACACATGGGTAGACACAGCTGCAAGTTAGCTCTCAGGGCCTGATGCTAGATAGTGGGCTCAGAGGCTAGATAAAGCCTGGGTCCTGAGGGAACCTACCCTCTGCTGTTCCCTACCCCTCAGCCAGCCAGGCAGGACAAAGAGTCGGATGCACAGTTTCCACACTGGATGGGACACCCAGCCTCAGGGAAATGCAGTGTCAGCCCCACCAGCACTCAGGATACCTGGTACTCCCAAGCTGGCAAGAGAACAAGCCAAGGGCAGGAGGTCCCATTCTCCAAGAGCCTGTGAGCCACAGCAGCCCCTCCTCTGCAGGCTGAGGGCCATGGGCCCCAGCCTCCCCTCCACGCTATCCAACACTGTGTGCACACAAAGAACCAGGCTGAGAACTGCAGGGCTGAGGGCAGCCGAGCTAGCCCTCCCCCAAGCTCCCCCCCTCCCTCCATCCTGCCAGTTCCCCCTACCCAGCCTACCGGAGTGCCAGGGGCCCAGAAACCATGTGAGCAGCAGCCAGAGCGGGTGGCCTCCTTGAGCGCGTGGCCTCCCTGGGGGTGCATCAATGCCTGGTCACCTGTGGAGGAGAAGATGGGACAGAGTCACCCAGACAGACAAGGGAGGGTAGGAGGGACAGTGAAGGGAAGGCACTTGGTGGTCCTAGAGCCCTCACTCCCAGGAAGATCTGGGGTCTCTGTGGCTGGGACACCAGGGGCAACAAGGCAGGGGACAGCAGCCCCAGTACCCAGCAACAGTCAGGCCCAGTGGCAGGGAAGGTCACAGGTCTGGAGAGCTCAGCAGGGCTAACACTGTCCTCCCACCCAGCAGACTTAGGGCACTCTAAGGGCTACCTAGGCCTGTAGGGGAGCTGGTGGCAGGCACGGAATTCCTGGCAGGCAGGCATGGTGGCAGGAGGCCTGGGCAAGGCCCTTCTCAGGCTGGCTACATTTACATAACAAAAGGTCAAAATTGGAGGCACTAGTGCAATAGGCTATTTATAAGAACCAGTCTCAACCGCTTCTGGCTCTCCTGCCTCCTTCCCTTCCTGAGCTGCTCCCACCACCCCCTCCCTGCCCAGAGGGCCCAGCCCCCTCCTGCCTGGCCCAGTCTGACCACATGGTCTCCCCTCACAGGAGTTTATGCAGGCCAGGCCTTTCAATACCAGCCCGCCAAAGCTGCTGGCAGCTGCCGCCAGATGCGAAGGGTCTCCTTCTGCCCCCTACCCACCCCAGAGACACAGGTTCCAGAGAGGGGGATCCTGAGGTTCTGGCTTTTTGCACCCCACTCGGCTAGCCTGGGCTCCCTTGGAATGGAGCCAAGGGTGGGGGCGGAGGCCTCCAGCAGCCTGGAGCCCATCCCTGCCTGCCCTTCCCCCACCCCCAGGGCCAGGGAGGCTCAGCAGGTCCCTCAGGAATGTGACCAGACCCGGGGTGCGGGGTGGCTGGGAGGCCTCAGTTCCAGCCTGCCAGCTGTCTCTCTGGCCCCCTAGCACAGCTCTCTTCTCCTGGGGCGGCTCGAGGGTATGGGGAAGTGAGGAGGGGGAGAATGGTTGGTCCAGGATCCCCCTCATGACCTAGATGGCAGCAGAACCAGCCCTGTTGGTCCAGAGGCCTGAGAGCATCTGCATCTGCATTTAATGAAGGCCCGGATCCCTTGCCTATGTAGAGTGTCTGGGCTCTCCTGCCAGGTGACACCAGAGGTAGCGAGGTGGCCAGCAGGACAGAATAGAACTCAGGCTAAGAAGGGGTGGGGGGCAGAGACCACCTTAGCATTGGTGAGAGCAACCCTGAAAAATGAACAGGGAGCCACAGCGATGCATTTGAGCCGACCAGATGCCCGCCACATGGCCCTGTGCCCCCTTGCCCACTCCCACCAGATCTCAGGGCAACCCAATCCCTGCCGGGGCACAGCGTCCACACAGTGGCCCCTGGTTTAGCCCGTACCAGACCCTGCAGATAGGATTACCTGCCTTCATCAGAGATCAGGCCCACAACCACTGACCACCATGCAAAGCTAGAGCAGAATAGGACTCGGGGGCTTCCACAGGTTCCCACTGCTTCAGCCTTGCCACCCACTTCACCAGCCACTGGAAGGCAGGGTGACTAACCAAGATCTCCCAAACTGGATCAGACAGCCTGGGGCCCAGTTTCCCCAGAGGGACTCCATAGGACAGGGCAGAGGGGCCTTCCAGGTGCCCTCCATGGGTGGGGCCACAGCAGGGCTGCCTGCTGGGAGTTCACAGTCAGCAGGATGCCACCATACCTGCCTCCCACCCCAGGCCAGGCCACGCATGGATGACCCCTGCCACATTCTATAAGTCACAAAATGTTAACCTCACCACAGGGGTCGGGGCGCCCCACTGCTGCGAGGCCAGCACCCCTACAAAACATTGCTCTTTTCTTCCCAGAAGAGTAACAGCAGGGAATCCTCTGCCCTAAAGCTCAACACCGGGTATAGGAGCAAGAATGCCTGAGAGGCCACAGCCCCAGGGAGGGAGGCAGGGTGTCCGGTAACTAGAAATTGGACTGTGGGGGCTGGCCCCATAAGCTGGCAGCGCAGTGCCCCACTGGGTACAGGGGCTTGGTGCCCAGTCCTGGCAGGAGCCCAAAGGCTGGGATAAGGACACCGCCTGGCACCTGCTCCTGGCACCAGCTCCTGGCACCCAGCAGCCCCCTGGCAGCAGGCCCAGGCAGCGTGCCTATCAGCCCAGAGGATCCACACCCAGCTGAGAACCGTTGCGCACTGGAGCGCTGGCTCCAAGGAGCCCAGGATCTAGGACAAGGGGATAATCAGGTCCTCCTCTGAGGCAGAGACCTAGCCCATGGGGGGGGGGGGGGTTGCGGGGGCGGGGTAAGACTCTAGCTAGGTTGATCCCAGGGAAAGGCAGCAGGAAACCAGTCCCTGGGGAAGGCCAGCTCCAGCTTCTTGTGAACACAGAAGTTAGAGAGAATGAACAGACAGACCTGGCTCTAACACCTGGATTCCCTTCCCAGGTCCTTGTTTACAAAATGGTCTACCTACCCAGCTGGGCTGTTACACAGAGAACCACACAGGTCTCTGCTGAATTCTCATGTCCTTCTCTCCCTCTCCAAGTCCCTGCCACAGAAAAGCCAGAGGTGTGTCCCCCGCAACACACACTCTGAGGGTGAGGGCAGGTCCAGGACCCAGACACCCCAGACTTTTAAGACACACACCCACCAGGCCAAGGCCAGGCCCACAGAGCTGAGCCAGGAGAGCTGGCGGAGCTCCCTGCACCTGTCTACCTCCTCAACTATAGGCATGAAAGGCCCGACCAGGCAATGCCATCCTATGTAAAGAAATATCTTGGCAGCACAAACGCCCAATCAATAAATGAGATTATCACTGAGAGTGTGGCGTATAAGTACAGGAAACCTATAAGTTTCTGTAATATTCAGAATTAAAAATAATCTTGTATTACTTTTAAAATCCTGGGGGAAAAAAGTAGAACTGATGCACAAATATGGTTAAATCTCAAAATTGTAACATTAAGTGAAGAAAACCTTACACCAAGAGTAGAGATGCACAATTCCATTCATTTGAAGCTCCAGAAAAGGCTGAACTAGTCCATGGTAGACAAAATTAGGAGACCCTGTAGAGGGTGAGGTGAACACTGTTTGGGAAGGAGCATGAGGAACTTTCTGGGCTGCACATGGCTCGATTATCTTGGTAGGAGTCTGGGTTACAGCAGATGTCTCACTGGTCAAAATTCAAGGGGTTACCTGAAATTTGGGTACCAAGTTGCATATAAATTTTACCTCATATTGAAAAAAATTCCAACAAAGAGATAAAGAACAGTGGTTTCCACAAGATATGCCCTTCTCAGCAGCTCCCGACCAGCTAACGCTCACGTAGCCTGGAAGAAACTCTCAAGGACAGAGTGGTCTCAACAGAACAAATCTGTGTCCCTCCTGGTTCTATGCTGGCTTGACAGCCCTTGTGGGTCAACAGGTAGTCAAAGCCCAAGGCCAAGGATACTCCTAAGATGACTCCACCCTCTCCCCCCAAAACACCCCAGCCAAAAAGCCAATGAGGGTGGCAGAGGCACAGACCCATGGCCTCCTGGAACAGTGCCCTGTAAGGAGCCACACTTGCCCATGATCCCAGGCAGTCTACAAAGCTTCAAGGGCTCATGGGAAGGCTAGAATGGGGCCAACCTCCATGCCCCTTTTCCTAGCATCCCACAAAAAGCAAAGCATGCTCTGGCCCAGCCTTTTAAACACCATGAGAGGAGGTTTTAAAACCAAAGTGATCTTTGGGGCGGGTGGCTCAGTCAGTTGGGCATCTGACTCTTGACTTCTGCTCAGGTCATGATCTCAGGGTCATAAGATCAAGCTAGTCAGTCTCCATGCCACGCTTGGCATGAAGACTGCTTGAGATTCTTTCACTCTCCTGTCCCTCAGCTCGCTTGTGTGTGCTCTTCCCGCCACCAAAACAAATAAATAAAATCTTAAAAAAAAAATAGAGTTACGTAAAATTAAAGTGATCTTTGCTTAAGCAGAGCGCCCAGGAGAACAACTCCAACCACCTATCTGATGGGAACTGCCCCGACTTAGTGTGGAAACCTACTGTCCAGAGCCTGGGCTCCAGGAGGCCTGGGCATTCAAAACTGCTCTGTTCCAGGGTACCTGGCTGGCTCAGTGGGAAGAGTAGGGGACTACTGAGCTCGGGATCCTGAGTTCAAGCCCCACACTGGGTGTAGAGATTACTTAAAAATCAAGGGGAAGAAAAAAAAAGATAACTGTTCTGCTCATTCAACCTCCAGTGGTGCCCTCTGGTGACCAGACTGACAGCCTCACCTCTATGGGGCCTGCATCCTTCCTGGAAACAGAGTAGCATGCTCCACCCCCCACGATCCCACCCCACACCCAGGAGCCAAACCCAAGGTGTGGTGGCACAGGGTGAGCTCCTGACCCTCCCGAGCAGTATGCTCCAGAAAAAATGCTGTCCTTTCTGCCCCATGTCTAGCCTCCTACAAGCAGGAACAAGCACCCCTCCCCACTCAAGAGGCAACTGTGGGCACCTTGACTGAAAGGCCTCCCAATATCACAAAACTTCTCCACCTCCCTCCCAACCAGAAGGGTGGGCCCTAGAAAGGTGAAGGAGAGGTAATGGGGGCCCACCTGCCTCCCCTCCCTGGGCCAGCTTCTTTACCCAGATCTCCTAGAAATTTCTGCTATCCCACCTCCCTCTGATGGCCCTCTCTCACTGTCTTGAGCAGGACTTCCCACAGGAGTCTTGGAGCTATGTGGGGGGCCCATTCCAAAGCATCCAACAGGACCTTATCTCCTTCAGGACCCCCTCTGAAGAAACGCCTGCCAGAAGTAATGGTGACACAGGAATCTTGGGCTACCCATCACCCAGCCAGAGCTCCACTACCAGGTGGGAGACACGAAGCATGCCAAGCAGAGGGGTAGTGCTGGGAAAGGTACAGCCACCCACAAGACAGCTTCCAGATCCACAGGGGTTCAGCTCTTCTGTGTCAGAGAGGGTCCTAAACATGCTGGCTACTGTGCCCCCAAGCCTGAACCTGAGGTCAGCATGGGCCCTTAGTCACAGCTGACCTGAATGGTCACCTGGTACTCCAGGTATGGCCCTAACAAGTACCTCTTCCTTGAAGGCCTAGCCCCACCCAAGCTGCAAAAGAACAGCTTGAGGGCATGGCGGAGACAACCTGAAAGGTACAAGCAGGATCCAGAAGAGCCCGAGGCCCAGAGCCCAAGACCCAGCCCCCAAGCCACCAACCAGCCCTGTGTGGCCGGAAGCCAAGGACTGCATTCTCCTGGCTCAATGGCCTGGAGTTCTATTGTACATCCCTCCTCTCTCTCTTTTTTTTAAAAGAGAGAGAAAGTGGGGAGTGGGGGAGAGAGAGAATCTCAAGCACACTACCTGCTGATCATAGAGCCCAGGGTTGGGGCTCCATCTCACGACCCTGAGGAGCACCACCTGAACTGAAGCAAAGAATCAGCTGCTCAACCAACTGAGCCACCCAGGCGCTCCCCTCTGTCTGTCTTCTCTGTATTCCTCCACCAAGTCTATCCATCCCATTCCCTGGGAGCCTCTCACCCCTTTACCCACCCACCCAGGCAGCACCACACCCTGCCTCAGTCCACCCTCTGGGGAAGACTGAGGTGTTATCTCCACCTCCAGGGACAGATAAGCACTGGGGGTTAAGGAGCTTGCACAAGGTCACAAGAGCAAGCAGGCAGCAGAATGAGGACTCAAAGCCTGGTCCAAAGCTGATGTCAGACCCTCGCTACCCCACGGACCACACACCTCCCATTCCTTGGCAGGCACAGAGACGCCACTTAGAAAAGCACACCCCTCCATGCGTCAGAAAGAGGGTCTTGGTCTCCAGCTCCACCCTCATCTACCCCTGCCCACCACCACCCACCTGCCCATCACAGCAGGGCCCCAGGCGGCTGCGTTCTCCTGACCTCAGTGTATAAGGTCACCCCAGTTCCTTCATCGCCTGAGACTACTGAGAAGCTTGGGGCTTCAAGTGACAAGGTGTCCCCCACCTCCGGCAGGTGCTCTGGGTGCCCAGGCTGTGCCTGCTGTTCTTCTGAGAACACCCCTGGCCTCCATGACCTCTCTGGCCTGTCCCTCCAGGCACTGGCTGATGGTGGGTGGGACTCAGTGCTCTGGGCAAGCCCAGCCGCGTAATCTAGCCCAGACCTGGATGCCAGCCAGCAGCTCCTGGCTCTTCTCCCAGACCATCCTCCTGGAAAGCAACAGGCTCTCCGAATGCCAGGAGCCCAGCCCTCCCTCCAACGCAGCTTCTACGAAATAAACATTTGGGTTCCACTCAGTGCACTGGTGATATAATCATCAGGGACCCAGCGCTGGCATCCTTCTCAGTCCCTCATGCTGGCCCTGCTGCCCACCCACCGGCAAGGGAAGGTGTATCCACCCCAGCTGGACTCTGAGACTGTCCTGAAATTGCTTCAGGCCCCACAGAAGACCCCATGCTGCCCATTATGGGCCAGGGTTGACCACCTTCATCTTGTGCAACTCCCATCTGAGGGGTGGGCCAGCTCGTGGGTAACCCAGCACCATGAGAAAGGGCTGGTACGAGGAGAACCCTGGCAGGAAGCCGAACACTGCACAGCCTGCAAACCTTGATTCTCCAGGGCAGCCTTGGTTCTTCTCCCTCCCATCACTCCTGGCTTTGGAGCCAACCAGAAGCAAGGCCAAGATGGCCTTGGGGGCCTGCAACTGGACTGGGTTACCTGGCACCAGATAAGGCACAGGGCAGGGTGCCACCAGAGGGCGAGGTCTTGCAAGTGTACCCGGCCAGGCCAAGCCATAAATGCCACTGGGGAGAGGCAGGTGAGCACTACTCTAAAGGGGAACAGCAGTTTAAGATTATGATTATTACAGGGGCACCTGCATGGCACAATGGTTAAGTGTCTGCCTTCAGCTAGGGTCATGATCCCAGGATTCTGGGATCGAACCCCACGTTGGGGTCCCTGCTCAGGGGGAGGCCTGCTTCTCCCTCTCCCATTTCCCCTGCTTGTGTTCCCTCTCTGTCTCTCTCTCTCGCTCTGTCAAATAAATAAATAAACTATTTTTTTAAAAAAGATTTATGATTATTATTACAAAAACTATGCTCACTTCCAGACTCTCCCCCACACTGCCCTCTCCTTGGGAAGGGCCTGAGCTACTGGTGAGGGGCTATCTGGAAACAACAGGGCAGGAGCCTGGAGGCAAGGAAGCACCCACGGGGTGCTCTCCCAACAGGAGAGCAGAGCAGGGGACATCTGCCATTCCCATCAGGCAAGGAACCAGGGAAAACCCAGAAGCTACTTCAGTCAGGAGGAAGAGAGGCCCCAGCCCTAAGCCCTAGTTCCCCGAGGTCTGGCTCATCACAGGGCACGGCGCATGGACCAGCAGCTACAGCAGCCCCACCCTGGCTCTTGCAGGAAGCAGAGCTGCCCAGGCCTCACTCCAGACCTCAAACCAGAACTGGCATCCTAACCTCATGGGACTCGCATGCACACTGAGGTCTGGGAAGCGCTAAGGTGGGTTCTAAGTTCTCTACTGCCTCAAGAGCCCAATGCTCTCCAAGTAGTAAACGCTCAGCCGCTGGGTGTTGAGAGGTAGATAGCGCCCAAAGGGAAGACATCTTTTCCCAGATAAATGAGCCCAGAGTGATTAATAAAAACGATGGACCTCGGGAGCACCTGGATGGCTTAGTCGGTTGAGCACTCAACTTCAGCTCATGTCACAATCTCAGGATCCATGTAGGCTCCCCATTCAGTGGGGTGTCTGCTTCTCCCTCTGCCCCTCTCCCCACTTGTGATGCGTGCACACTCTTTCTCTCAAATAAATAAAACCTTTTAAACAACAACAAAATAAATAAAATAAAAACAACCAACAACAGTGGACCTGGAATGTGAGACAGAGGTGAAGCCTGGTTACCAGGCATCTGCAGAGACAGGACGTGGCCAAAGGCAGGGGGCGCTGGGTTTGCGAGGCAGGCGGAGCCCTCAAGGGAGGAGACAAGCAGCACGGCACAGTGGTAAAGAGGTGGAAATTCCACCTGCAAGGAGCTAAAAGGGCACCTGGAAAGCCTGGGTAACTCGCTGCAAGAGACTATCACAGCATCTCACCTGCCCCGGGGGACACCCTTCAGATGAGATAACGAAGTCCCAGAGGCAGAGAGCGGAGTCACCGCTGAGTCACAGTGCTACAACTGCCCGCCCATGGCTCCTGTAAAGAAACTCCAACTCCACAATTTCAAAATCAATCCTAGCAATTAACAATTTCTTAGGCCAACTAAGGCCTCTTAAAAGAATTAAAGCAAAACAAAACTAACCCGAACTCCTACCATCTTCTATCACTGTGATGTCATACAAAAAATATTTCATGACCAAAAACCAGGAAGAGGGGCATCAGGATGGTGCAATCAGTTAAACGTCTTGACTCCTGATTTTGGCTCAGGTTGTGATCTCAGGGTCAGCGAGGCTCCCATGTCCGGCTCCAGACTCAGCACAGAGTCTGCTTAAGATTCTCTCCCTCTCGCTCTGCTCCTCCCTGCCTTGTGCTGGTGGGCGCATGCTTTCTCTCTCAAATATAAACAAATAAATCTTAAGGGGTTTTGTTTTGTTTTTACTTATTTCAGAGAGAGAGGGGGGGGGCCAGAGGGAGAAGCAGACTCCCTGGTAAGCAGGGAGCTCCATATGGGCCCCAATCCCAGGACACTGGGATCATAACCTGAGCTGAAGGCAGAAGCTTAAGTGACTGAGCCACCCAGTCGTCCCTAAACAAATATTTAAGAAAGCAGGGGGCAGGAAGAAACACCTCCCAATGTAGGGCAGTCCTTCCCAAGAAAGGGCAGACAACCCTTCACCCACATGGCTGCTGCAGGCCAGTCAGAATTCTCAAGGCAAGCCGGCAAGAAACACTGCCCTGCCCCATGACACAACTTGACCCTCCTGGCCAGGGTAACAGCGATAGCACCCAAAAGGGGAATTAGAGAAAAACAAAACCTGATGCCAGACAGTAGAGATGAAGCTTCAATTAGCTGGCCAAAAACTAATAGAATATTTCCCAAGGAGGAAAGAGAAAGGTAATATTTTAGAATGAAAACATGCAAACCTTGTGGTCCAGAAAACACACTCCAAGGTACACCAAAACCCAGGCAAGCATGTGCACAGCAGCCCTGCTCAGAGGAGCCCAACACCTACCAGACAGGGGAGAGCTGAAGGTACTGAGGCTGTTACCCAGCCATGAGCATGACTGACCGTCTGCACAGGACCATACAAATGTGCCTTTTATAGGTTAAAAATAGCTAATTTTGTTGGCGAGGTCACATAGTTAGATTTACACGCACGTAGACAAGTCTCCTGAGCATACTGCTGACCAAAGAAGCCAGGCCCAAAAGAGACTATGTGATGTGATTCCATTCATGTAAGTTGGAAAGCAGGCAGCACAAGTCCAAGGGCGAGGGAGGAGAGGGGGAAGACAGGGTGACTCAATGGACTCACAAGGGGGGCCTGGGGTTGTATTTCTCATTCTGGACACTGGTTACACAAGTATGTCCATCTGTAAAGAACCCACAACTGCACGAATTGCCTCTGTACGATGTAGCTGAATATGATACAGGGTACAGAAACATTCAGGATGGGGAGCAGGGCCCAGTCTTGGTCCTCATTAGCAAGTAGACCCAGGTCAGGAAATAATCTCCCTGAAACACCAACTAATAATAATAATCACATGACAAGAAGCAGAGCACTGGGGCACCTGAGTGGCTCTGTGGGTTAAGTCTCTGCCTTCGGCTCAGATCATGATCTCAGAGTCCTGGGATGGAGTCCCGCATCAGGCTCTCTGCTCAGCAGGGGGCCTGCTCCGCCCCCCCCCCCCCACTTGTGCTGTCAAATAAACTCTTAAAAAAAAAAAAAAAGGCAGAGCACTGACAGAAAAAATGGCCACACCCAGAATGGAATGTCCATCTTGGAACAGAGAACTCCGCAGACCAGCCAGGAACCTACAGAACACCTAGAAACCACCATAAAAATCAGTGTCTCAGGGAGCCTGGGTGACTTAGTCGGTTGAGCGTCTGCCTTCGGTTCCAGTCATGATCTCGGGGTCCTGGGATTGAGCCCTGCAGGGAGCCTGTTTCTCCCTCTGCTGCTCCCCCTGCTTGTTCTCTGAGTCAAATAAATAAATCATCTTTAAAAAAAAAAAAATCAGTGTCTGGAACCCAAAACAACAACAACCTGCTAGCAGGTACTTCTACAGAGAGAAGCTCCAGTATCAAGCAAGCCCAGAAGAGAAGAGAAAATTCAGAGTGGCAGGTGAGGTACAAACAGGATACATTTCCACCAACGCCTGAGCGGGTCCCAGAGCAGCCAGCTGGGCACGTCAAAGGAAGGAAGCCAAGGAGAAACCAGAAGAGGCCATCCGGAATAGGAGGTCTAAGGGGGCTGCTGCACCGAGGGACAAGCCCCCTTGGCTCCAGTGAGATCAAACCCCCCAACTCTCAAACAAATGACTCAAGGAACTATAGCCAAAGATCAAAGATGAAAAAAGAAAAAAAAAATGTCGAGTAGAAACATCATAGGCACCCAGTTGTTTTCAAGAAGCCATTTTTAGGGGCACCTGGGTGGCTCAGTGGGTTAAAGCCTCTGCCTTCGGCTCAGGTCATGATCCCAGGGTCCTCGGATCGAGCCCCACATCAGAGAGCCCGCTTCCTCCTCTGCCTGCCTCTCTGCCTACTTGTAATCTGTCTGTCAAATAAATAAAATCTTAAAAAAAAAAAAAGCCATTTTTAAGGATAAAATTAGGTTACTTCCATAGAAAACCTCACCCTCTATGCCCCCTGTGTCTAAAAAGCCTCCAGGTGTGGCATCTCACAGAAGAGGTCTCACGTGCCCAGCAGGTATCTTGAAGGGTCTGACAGAGGAGAAGTCAACAGCTCAGAAAGGGAACCAGAGAGAGAGCCACCCGGACTTGAGGAAAACACTCCATGTCCCTCTACTTTTCAAATGGAGTCTCAGTGGTACTGAGAGGACTGTATAGCATTACGAAACCAGCTTCAGAGACAGAAAACAAACTGAACAGGCATGTATCCGTCTGGAGAAGTGGAGCCGGCCGTGTGGTGAAAACAGGGCTACTCAGGAGCCAACAAAGACCCTTCCATGAAAACTCCCAAACCCCCACTAGCAGGCTGGACGATGAAATGAAGGACAGCACCACCCTGGACCACTCCAAGAGGGAACAGGATGGCAGAAACCACAGCTATCCCCAGCACTTCAATGAATCTCAAAATAGAGATTAGTGGCTGATTCTGAGAGCACAAAGGGCAGACTTGGCCAAACCTGGCCAAACCCGGCCAAACCCAGCCACCCGTTGTTCAAGGATCCTGACAAGCCCAGGGAGGTGACAAAGAAAAGCTAGGGAATGGTTAACTCTCAATTCAGAAGAGTAATGATTCCTGGAAGGAGGCAGGGAACTAGGGAGCAGCACAAGTGGGTGTCCAGGGGCCACTTCTTTTTTTTTTTTAAGATTTTACTTATTTATTTGACAGAGAGATCACAAGTAGGCAGAGAGGCAGGCAGAGAGAACAGGAGAAGCAGGCTCCCCACTGAGCAGAGAGCCCGATATGGGGCTCGATCCCAGGACCCTGAGATCATGACCCGAGAAGAAGGCAAAGGCCTAACCCACTGAGCCACCCAGGCGCCCCCAGGGGCCACTTCTTACAAAGGTGGGGGAAGCCGAGGCGCATGTTGCCCACTGCACCTGCATGTGTGTACAGGTAATTTATACTCTCTCGTAACCATGTTTGTAAATAACCCAGAGCACAATTTTCAAGTCAACCGAGGAAGCTGGCATGCTTTGTGCAGGAGCCCCAAGAAAACAGGGAGCGGTGCCAGAGACTAAAGCTGTGTGACACTCACCTGAGCATCCCTCACATCCCTTGACCCAGAGACACCCCCCCCCCCCAAACACTGCAGGGCCAGCCACACAGCTAGGCAAACATGACAGCAAGATGCCAAGGGCTTCAGAGGGTTCAGTCCCACGGGAGAAGCCCAGAAACTATCATTCTGTCCTAGTAAGTAGAAAGCAACAGAAAGGCCTCCACACCTGGGAGGCCAGGCATGCCTCACCCAACAGGAGGGAAATCCCAGGAACCCTCCAAAGGACTAGAGGGGAGAAAGGGCAGTTATCGCCACTCTAAGGGAAAATACCGAAGTCTAGCACACATCTCCCCTCTACAGCCTCTGCTCCAATTCAGAGTCCAATCAACCCTGAGTTATCTTTCTCAAACACTGGTCTCATCCAGTCACTCCCCTGCTTAAAGCTTTCAATGCATTCCCGATGCCTGGATAAAGTCCACACTCCAGCGGGGCCTGCATGGTGCTCCTGCAGAAAATCTGGTCCACCGTCACAACTGAGTGCCCCTCCCCTGCAAAGCAAGCCCTGAATTTCTCCCAGGACCCCATGTCAGCACCAGCTGCCCAGCTGCTTCCCTCTGTGTACTTCCCCTCTGCCTCAGCCCACAGCGACCCCCAACCAGGCTCCCAAGGTGAGGGACTGTGTGTCCCACCAGCCCACAGCCACAGTGGCACTGGGCATAGAACAGGCCCTGTACATGGTCTATTCAGGTGAGCAAATGCCAGCCAGGCAGGAGCAGTGCAAAGAGAGGGGATAATACGTGAGAGGAGAAGCAGGCGGTGAAGACGGGGTCATGAGCAAGGAAGAAGGCTGCCCAGCACTCTCCCCTCAAGCACTTTGAAACTGTTGATCACTTTCTTCCAACTTAGGATGCCCAACAAACTTTCATGCGGTTTATACAGCCCATGTTACTGTTCTATTTAGCACATGAGACAACTTGGTAATTAAAACAGTAACTTGACTTAAAACAGCAGTAAGAAACCCATGTTGGTGGTGCCTGACTGGCTCAGACAGTAGAGCATGTGACTCCTGATCTCGGGGTTGTGAGTTAGAACCCCAAGCTGGGTGTAGAGATCACTTAAAAAATTAAAAACAGGGTGCCTGGGTGGCTCAGTCAGTTAAGCGTCCAACTTCAGTCAGGTCATGGTCTCAGAATCCCACATCTGCTCTCTGCTCAGCAGATGTCGGCTTCTCTCTCCCCCTCCCCAGCTCATGCTCTCACCCTCACTCTTTTGTAAGATTTTATTTATTTGACAGAGAAAGGGCGAGAGAGGGAACACAGCAGGGGTAGTGGGAGAGGAAGAAGCAGGCTTCCTGTTGAGCAGGGAGACCAATTCTAGGCTCAATACCAGGACCCTGGAATCATGACCGAAGGCAAAAGCAGATGCTTAACAACTCAGCACCCCAAATAAATGAATTCTTAAAAAAAAAAAAAAAAAAAAATTAGAGGGACGCCTGGGTGGCTCAGTAGGTTAAGCCTCTGCCTTCAGCTCAGGTCATGATCTCAGGATCCTGGGATTGAGCCCCGCATCGGGCACTCTGCTTGGCATAGAGCCTGCATCCCCCCTCTCTCTGCCTGCTTGTGAGCTCTGTCAAATAAATAAATAAAATCTTTAAATAAATCTAGAAACAACAACAACAACAACAAAAAAAAACATTAACATAAATACCATTTTTTATGGGGGGGGAATCCCAAAATTAAAAATATTAATGAGGAGAGTTTTACATTTTTGCATTTATTTTTTTTTCTTTTATTTATTTAA
This sequence comes from Mustela erminea, assembly GCF_009829155.1. Classification (NCBI taxonomy): domain Eukaryota; kingdom Metazoa; phylum Chordata; class Mammalia; order Carnivora; family Mustelidae; genus Mustela; species Mustela erminea. Next base: position 63,765,474 of record NC_045626.1, read on the forward strand.
TTGACAGAGAGACAGCTAGAGAGGGAATAGAAGCAGGGGGAGGGGGAGAGGGAGAAGCAGGCCCCCCATGGAGCAGGGAGCCGAATGTGGGGCTTGATCCCAGGACTCTGGGATGGTGACCTGAGCTGAAGGCAGATGGTTAACAACTGAGCCATCCAGGCACCCATTTTACATTTTAAATCTCTTTAACATCTGGCTTAATAGAAGTGGCTAGATTCTCTCAGTTGCTTTTTTGTTTTGTTTTTAAAGATTTATCTGTCAGAGAGAGAAAGCATGCACAAGCAGGGGGACAGGAGGCAGTGAGAAAAGCAGACTCCTCGCCAACCAGAGAGCCCAATGCGGAACTCAATCCCAGGACTCTGGGACCATAACTCGAAATGAAAGCAGACTTAACCGACTGAGCCACCCAGGCGTCCCAGAAGCAGCTAGATTCCCGTAACTGTTTCTACCTTCGCCTATTAGGATATGTGGTTTTGATTCAAGTCTCTAAGGAAGTGTCTCTTTACATAGAAGAGAGGAGTATTTTTTTTTCAAGATTTTGTTTATTTATTAGACAGACAGAGATCACAAGTAGGCAGAGAGGCAGGCAGAGAGGCAGGCAGAGAGAGAGGGAGGAAGGGAAGCAGGCTCCCCACCGAGCAGAGAGCCCAATTCGGGGCTTGATCCCAGGACCCCAGGATCATGACCTGAGCTGAAGGCAGAGGCTTTAAACCACTGAGCCACCCAGGTGCCCCAGAAGAGAGAAGTATTACCCAGGTGCCCCAGAAGAGAGAAGTATTTTAATAATCCTTTCAGTTAAGTGTGGCCCTTTTTCACTGACATTACACTGAAATTCAACAAGTGGTGGTCTTACAAAAGTTACAGCGGAGGGACGCCTGGTTAGCTCCATCAGTTAAATGTTGCCTTCGGCTTAGGTCATGATCTCAGGGTCCTGGGATCCAGTTCCCATCAGGCCCCAAGCTAAACAGGGAGTCTGCTTCTCTCTCCCCTTCTGCATCCCGCCCCCACCCCCACCACTCATGCTTGGTCTCTCAAACAGATTTTTAAAACCCAAAAATAAATAAATAAATAAATAAATAAACAATTTGCAATAGAGTCTGAAATCGTATCCATGACTATCTTACATTAAGTTACGCAAAAATACACTGGTCTAGGCTGCACTCCTAACCATGCAAGGTTGTGCAACATCAAGCACTGGTCATCTGGAAAATTTTGGTTCACTGAGTTGATCAGATCTTCCAAATGTCATCACTTTTCATTACAGGACACCAAAAAACTCCATGTGTTAGTATCACCGCTGATCTTATCAGTGAAGGCTAAGTCAGGCTCACAGTGATGGAGCCGAGTTTTCCAAAACTCATCTTCCCGTGAGGGTTCTAGCACCAGCAACACACATTGTCAGTTGTTTTTCCTTGAAGCAGCAAAGCTCACCACCTGCATCTGAGAAAATGTCTGGGCAAATTCTCCAAGTCTGAATAACCACACCTTGTCTGTCAGTCGTTCTTTCAACTGAAAACAGTGTTTCGTGAGAAAAAGCAGCTAGTTCAGAATAGAGCCCAAGCAGATGTGAAGGGCTTTCTGGAGACAATGGTTCTGCTTCAAGTGAGCCATGCATACTCCCCCATTTTGTCACTAATACTAAAAAGACATGTACCCCAGGGTCTAGATTTACTCCTCAGTCATCTGTACTGCCTCCCTAGGATGCTCAGTAACACTGGCCGTCTCTGTCTAAACACCACCAGTGGAGAACACAACTCTGGGTGATGTGTACCACCACCATGGCTTTGCACAGAACAAAGGCCAGTCACTTCTAAGTACTATGAAAAGGGTCTTGGGGACCCCAGAGGTCTGCAAATCACTCTGCAAACAGCTGATATGCACTAGCTCAAATATTTCTTTTTTTTTTTTTTTTTAAAGATTTTATTTATTATTTATTTGACAGAGAGAGAGATCACAAGTAGATGGAGAGGCAGGCAGAGAGAGAGAGAGAGAGGGGGAAGCAGGCTCCCTGCTGAGCAGAGAGCCCGGTGCGGGACTCGATCCCAGGACCCTGAGATCATGACCTGAGCCGAAGGCAGCGGCTTAACACACTGAGCCACCCAGGCGCCCTAGCTCAAATATTTCTAACAACCCATTTTACAGGCAAGAAAAATGAGGCAGAGATGCATTCTTCCCAAAATCACACTTGTTCACCAAATACTCTAAGAGGCAGCAAGACTAACAGAAACTCTGGAAAGACCTCGAAGGCCTGCTTACTCAGAGCTAGCAACGCTCTGGGAACAAGCTGGGACTCTGTAAGCTGTGGGCCCCCGGAGTGCTGGCCCTGCAGAGGTGGTGAGAGGGGGAGGTGGGGGAGGGGTGCTGCAGGAAGCAGGATGTGCAAGCTCGCTGCCTGCTGGGAGCATGAAGTCAAAGTCCCCTCCTGCCCAAAGCAGCTAAGCCAGCCCTGCTGCCCTTATCAGCATCAACACATGCATGGAATGTGGGACTTTGGAAACAGTCCTCTCCCCTGCCTGCACCCCTCTGGCGCTCAGGTTCACCTACCACAGCCAAAGGACAACCCAACTCACCTGCACCTCGTGTTCAACCCACCTCCACCTAGAGCCTAGTGGCAGTTGAGAAAGGCACCTGGGTGGGGTGGCCCAGAGCACCTGATGCGGCTATGCCTTGGACCCTCTCCTCATCGCCAAGTTCACCCATCTATCCAGAAACAGCCTCACCCTAGGAGGCCGCCCTGCCCAGTCCCAAGCACCTCTCATTTGCCTGCAGTGAGAATACCAAGAGAAGGAAAGGAGCCCAGTTCTGAGTTCCCAGGAACCCCCAGACCATCACCCTCACAGATCCTCTGAAAAGTAGTCAACAAAAGCTCAAGTTTATAGTCCAACATGCCAGAAAGGAAGAAGTTGGCACTAGAAGGCTAAGGATGACCCCGAGAGTCCTGACCCCCTGACCACCTCCAGACCCTACCTGGAGAAGGGTGGGGAACGGATCTGCTCACCAGGCCTGTAGTGGTCCCTCCCCATTTTACCAGGAACTCCTGCCCAGCTCCAGGCTTTGTCCAAGACAGCCATACTGGTGCCCCACTCAAAATGAAAACTTTGACTGTCCTTAGGCTCCAGCACAGCTCAGAGGAAGGAGCCCACGCATACATGTTTGAGGCTGCCACACATGTGTGTGGCTGTTTAATTTACTCTCAGAACGTCTCTAACAGGGGCGCCTGGGTGGCTTAGTCGGTTGGGCATCTGACTTTTTTTTTTTTTTAGTATTTTATTTATTTATTTGACAGACAGAGGTCACAAGTACACAGAGGCCGGCGGGGGCGGGGGGGAGCAGGCTCCCTGCTGAGCAGAGAGCCCGATGTGGGGCTCCATCCCAGAGACCTGAGATCATGACCTGAGCTGAAGGCTGAGGCTTAACCCACTGAGCCACCCAGGCACCCCGGCATCTGCACAGTGAGAATACTAAGAGAAGGAAAGGAGCCCAGTTCTGAGTTCCCAGGAACTCAGGTCCTGGGAACTGGGGTCCTGGGATCAAGGGCCACGCTGGGCTCCTTTCTCAGCAGAGAGTCAGTTTAAGGATTCTCTCTCCTGGGGCGCCTGGGTGGGTTAAAGCCTCTGCCTTGGGGAGCCTGGGTGGCTCAGCTGGTTAAAGCTTTTGCCTTCAGCTCAGGTCATGATCCCAGAGTCCTGGGATGGAGCCCCACATCAGGCTCTCTGCTCAGCAGGGAGCCTGCTTCCTCCTCTCTCTGCCTCTCTGACTACTTGTGATCTCTGTCTGTCAAATAAATAAAATCTTTAAAAATAAATAAATAAATAAATAAATATTTTTTAAAAAAAAAGCCTCTGCCTTCGGCTCAGGTCATGATCTCAGGGTCCTGGGATAGAGCCCCGCATCGGGCTTTCTGCTCAGCAGGGAGCCTCCCCCCTCCTCCCGCCTGCCTCTCTGACTACTTGTGATCTCTGTCAAATAAATAAATAAGGGATGCCTGGGTGGCTCAGTGGGTTAAAGCCTCTGCCTTCAGCTCAGGTCATGATCCCAGAGTCCTGGGATCTAGCCCCACACTGGGCTCTCTGCTCAGCGGGGAGCCTGCTGTCTCCTCTCTCTCTCTGCCTGCTTCTCTGCCAACTTGTAATCTCTGTCAAATAAATAAACAATTAATCTTTTGTAAATAAATAAATAAATAAAATCTAAAAAAAAAAAAAAAAACTTCTTACCGGCTTCCTAGCTACATGACTTGAGACTGACTGCCTAACCTCTCTGAGCCACTTGTACAGTGAAAACTGATAAAATGACTGGCACTGCACAGATTATGTTCCAATGATTAAATTCGGAACACCTCCCACACGGGCTACCATGGGGTAGGAAGAGCCCAAAAGTGAGTCCCTGGCCCTCGTCTTGGACTACTTTCCTAGCATTCTGTCAGGAATTCTGTGGGAACCACCCTTCCTCCCATATTCAAGCAAATCAGCAGTAACAACTGTCAGACACAAACCATCCATCACTTTCTACCAGAGGGCGCGGGGGGGGGGGGGGGTGCCAGAGTGGGACGAAGAGACAAAAGAGCTGAGGCACGAACCCACCCCTAAGACCTCTAGCTCTCAAGACAGAACCAGAGTCCATCCACCAAGATGTGCTCGAGCAGAAAAGAACAGAGAGGGGGCGCCTGGGTGGCTCAGTGGGTTAAGTGTCTGCCGTCGGCTCAGGCCGTGATCTCAGGGTCCTGGGATGGAGCCCCGCGTCAGGCTCTCTGCTCAGCTAGGAGCCTGCTTTCCCCCACCCCTGCCTGCCTCTCTGCCCACCTGTGATCTCTGTCAAATAAATAATTTGTTTAAAAAAAAAAAAAAAAAGGAAAGAAAGAAAGAAAGAAAAAAGAACAGAGAAGAAGGACACCCTGCCTGTGCTCCCAACACCACCCACTTCTCCCTCAATTACCAGCCAAGACTTCTCAACCCCCTCTCCTTCACTGCCCCAGTCCAGGCTGGTCTTCCTTCCCTAATGGACAGCACTTCCTAACCAGGACACCAACCACAACCACACCAGACTCAGAGGCCTTGCTGCTCACCTCATTCTGTAAGCTGCCCAGAGCAAGCAGCAGAGCTGTCTTATGTTCCATCTGTCCACAGATAACGCACAAAACCCCAAGACTGCCCCTTGTTCTCTTCTAGCAAAGAGAGCTGAGCCAATGAGCCAGGTCTTACTACCTGAAGCTCTACCTCTAATGCCCTTTCACAGCAACCCCCTCCCAATTCTGTTTCCCAGCCCCTTACACACCTTATCCAGATAACAATCCAGAAAAGCAACCTCAGGACCAATCTCTCTCTCCCGGGAACCTTGAGGTCAAAGAGAAAAACAGAAAAACAGCTCAGGTCCCAGAAGTCCCTGGCTACAGCCACAGTGGCTCATTAGGGAGCCACAAGGATCCCAAATGTCACTAGGTCAGGCCCTGCCAGGGCACAGAGAGGCCAACAAGAGTCCACGAATGCACTCAAAAAAGCAGAAAACGGAAACTCTGAAAACCAAGCAGGACAAAGAGCCCTGGGCTCAAGAGCAGCAGGTAGCACTCCAGAGACCCCCTAGTGCACACTGGCCTGGGGTCTCTCCCACTGCCCCCAAGGAAGAGGGACCATGAAAAGAGTAAATGCCTTCTGTGTTCTGTGTCTGGTGCTTCTCTGAGACTCTAGTAACTAACAGAATCAACCCAACTTGTTCTGTAAATTCAATCCCACTGGGCCATCAGAGTTAAAGCATTCATGACACCCCAGATCATAATCCACTGGTCGATGGGGACTCACCACTTGCTTGATTCTATTACCAACATAGATTCATCACCTGCTAAAGCAGTGGTTCTTGACCTTGGCTACACATCAAATTCATTGCCACGTCTTAGGAAACATGGGAAGTTAGAAACAGGCCGGGCTGGCCTCTACCAGCAACCAGGTGATCCTCACGTGTGGGGATGGGAACTAGGGCACCAGCAGGCAGGCCTCTTCCCGGCAGCGCAGTAACAGCATGTACTTGATGGGTCAATGCACAGCAAGCACTCATCGCAAGGAAAGCACCATGGTCTCCACAAAGGGTAAGGCCACTGAGGCCTCAGACCCCACCTTCCCAGCAATCAACCCTACTCTAGCTTCTCATTCATTTCAGGAACAAGAATCCACCGAGATCTTACGATCTTCCAAAGCAGCACAGGTGAGGGAACTACAAAGACCATGGGCATTTCTTCTCCTTAAAGGGCCTGTAACCAGGCTGATGAGGCAGCCGAGGAAGCTCAGACCCCAGTGTGGTCTGGTCTGATGAGAACACCTGGGGGGGGGGGGGGTGATGTGGGGGTAGTTACTGTTCTCAAGACATGGGAGTAGCCCCTCCCAATACTCACCTGAAAGAACCCACCCACCCACAGGTGCTGCTGGGAAAGAAGCCTGAGGCCACCGCAGCAGCCTGGAACGCGGGACAAGTCTGCACAGCGGCCACGCCTGTGCCAGAGCCAGCAGCCCTTCCATCTCCTCAAGAGGCCAACTCTCCACCTGGAAGCGGCCCCCTAGCCAAGCCCAAACACTGCCTTTCCTTAGTGGCCCTTGGAATTGCCATGGAATAGACAGGAGAGCTAGAGATACATGCCCTCAAAGACTGGGCCACCTACCTTTCCATACACCCCTCTCCCTCCTCATCCATACTTCAAGTGCCCATGGAGGTAGATTACCCTCAAACAGGAAACAGGCACCCACTCTGGGCTACATATCTCAGAAGCAGTAGCAAAGCCCTTTGGCGTATGTATACGCCAAGGTGTCCCTTCTCACCCACAAGAGGACATGCTCTCACCCTAGAGCCACACTCACCCTCTCCTCCACCCATGTGGGACATTACCATGAAAAACAAGAAAACTGAGCAGTCTGAAGGAGGGGCTCTGAATCCCTTCCTGACTGTCCCAGGGCAGGTTCTTAGGGTCACTCTCTCTACCAAGTCCAGCCACACCCTCTTTCAGCAGAGGGACCCCAGCCTGAACCCTTCCCTCTTGGACTGTGACAGGCCTAGAGTTGCCTCCTGGCTTTCCCTTCCTTATCAAGCTCACTGGGGGCCCACATACAACCCCAACCCCCACCTGCTTCCCTTGTTTTGCCTTGCTTCGCCACTCCTGCCACTCCAGGCTATAGGAGCTCTCAGAGACCTTCCCCAGCCCAGGTCCCTATCCCTCAGGGCAAGGCCCCTCCCAGCAGGAAGCACAGGCTGGTCGTGCCAGGCAGAGTCAAACTGGCCTGGCTTGTTTGGAAACCCCTAAGCTAGAGCCAGGATCCTCCTGGGGAGGGGGCAGTCTGTTCACCTCTCCCTGCTTGGAGCTCAGACCTCAACACTCCACACCACACGGGTCCTCACAAAGCCCAGGAGTCAAAGGCATTTTACCCTCCAGCCCCAGCCTAACCAGTTGCTTACTTGCAGCCCCACAAGTTATGTAATCTCCCAGTTGAGTCTCATTTACCCATCTGTAAGAGGAGACTATCCGGCGGGCTGACAGGGAAGGATTCCGAGAAAACCAAGTGTGCCCCTATCTCCCGGCCTAAGGCTGACCACTTGTTTGTAAGGCTCTGAAAGTCAGAGACCAGCATGATCCAGCAGACCTGCAGGGGCTGGGCACTGCACGCCTGTGTCTGTTCTCAGAAAATCTTGAAGGAATAAAAAGCTTGCCAAAGAGCCTCACAGGTGCCTGGCATGGAGAGAGGGTGCTCCTGTGCTAGCTTCTCTAACACACAGCATCTGCAGGCTCGCGCTCTCACCTCACTGCTCTATCTCGCCCGCCATACTCCATGCCGCCACTGTCTACGCGCTCCGCCGTAAAACTCTCCTCCAGTCAACTTGAACTCAGCATGCCATCTGTGCCTCTCCTCCAGCCCGGAGCGGGCCCCTTCCTCCACAGCTCGAAGCTACAGCCACCATCCACGGTGCCCTCTGCACTGCATAACAGCACCGTGCCAGCCCTTATCAGTCTATCTTACAATCATTTGTTTGCCTGGCTAAGCTCTGGAGGGCAGCAATATGTAATGTAAACTCAAGTTCTGCTCCCATTTTAGACACGGGGACACTAAGGCTCAGAATCAATCACTGTCTAAGGTCACATGGAGAGTAAACGGCAGACCCAATGTCACACTCACTTCCAGACTTTCTAAGTCCACTTCCCTCTCACTGCCCTCCCGAGACAGGCTCCAAGAACCAGGAGGGCAAGAACCTGACTGGTTGTTTCTTCTCGATGGTAAAAGCTCTCTCCCATGTGGCAGAAACAGGAAGAGGCCCCACTCTCCTAGTGATCAGGTCCTGGGGGCAGTAGCCCTCAGCCCCAGTGGGCAAGGCGAGCAAGCATTGGGTGGGGATGACAGCTTGAGGCCAACAGGCCAGTAAAAGGGCAACACCACAGGTACCCTGGGTAAACTGAACTTTATTCCTTCCTTACTCCTCCGACTCTCCAGAACTGCCCAGCCAGCCCTTCTCTGGGGGATAGTAGCTGATTAAAAGGCACTGCCCCCACACCATCCACACCCACCCCCACCAGATCTGACCCTGACACAATAAGGACTCTGGGAAGGCAGCAGGCCTGTCAGCTCAATAATGCAAAACCCTGTTGCTCCAAGTCCACGACAGCTGACTTCAAGTGGATCGGAGGCTGTGCTTATTAACCAAATGAGAAATCTGATCTATGGAAAGAAAACACTACGTGAGGATTAATCCAGGACTGCAGCTTGTGGAGAAGGCTGGGCTGCTGGCCAAGACCAGGGAACGAAGATAGGATCCTGCCTACCTGTCCCCAGAGCAGGTCCTACGCCAGGACAGGACACAGTGCCTCTGCCCCACCTGTGCTGCTGCTTCTCCTTCCAGCAATTGCAGCAATCATTTCAGTTTTGCTTTAATTAAAGGCCTGGCTCCCTCGGGCTGCTTCTTCCTCTATGCAGAGCCAGCAACCAGAGGGAGATTTTTCTTTTCAGGAATCGCTTGTAAAAGCTGAGTGACTAATCTACAAGTCCTAACAACTGGCAGGAAAACACTGCAGGGAGAAATTCTGGGCACACACCAGGACTCTGAGTCAAACGGCCAGAGGAGCTCGGCAAGAGATATTCAGCAACTCCCCCGAAACTGGTATGCAGAAAGCCAGAAGTCAAAGGAAAGCAGACCAACCTGGGAGTTCTGACCCCTAAGGCAGGCAGGCAGGTGGGGAGCCCCCTCCCAGCCTTCTGGGTCTACTGCCTGCCCATGGGACCCAGACATTTTCCTAAGCCCAATTGTACAGGACCAAAGGATCTCTCGAAGGCAAGGCGATCTACTCCTGGGCGAAAAGCCTCAGTTCAACCCCCAAGTATCAGCTTCCCATCCCCCCCCCCCTTGGTGCTAAGAGCCAGCTAACCAGCAATCTCACCACACAGCTTTGTCTCTGGAGGCCAGCCTGAGGCCGGCCCATCTGCTTTTTTTCAGACCACTCCAGCAACCCTGCTAAGTGTACACTCTCTCCTTGAGCCAGGGCTACAGACCAGCCACATGGCCTGAGCTCCTGAAAATGTCTGCTAAAAGGGCCAGGGAGTCCAGAGTTGGCAAATGGGAATGGAAGAAAAGTGAAGCCAGAAGCCAGGAAGCAATAAATGCTACTAGCTTCAGAAAGGTCCTGAGTTTGGGTGACCTAGCTCCATCACTCCATCCAAAGTCCCTGGAGGACAGTCCCAAGTTCAGCCTAGAAGCTCTGGAGGCCCCTCCACTACCTGCCAGCTCTCCTCCTCCCCCAAGCACAGAGGCACAGCAATCCCCACATCAGTCAACAATCCACCGCCACAGGATTCCTATGGGCAAAGCTCTACCCCTCCCCCCCCACCACATATGTCAGAGGGGTGGCCTCTCTGGGTTACACCCCTCCTGCGGGGGGGGGGGGGGGTAGGGCCGGGAACCTAGCTTTCCAGATGTGCTTGGCAATTCCTACTGGAAAAGACACTGGGGGTGGAGGGGACAGGAGAAGACACGGATAAATAACTTCAAAACCGTTCCAACCCATCCGCATCAGCACTGGGCTCCCTTCCCCAGGCAGTCCCACGCTGTTCTGGGTGGGGCCGCTGCGCGCATTATCTGACCTCCTTCCCTCCTCTCCGTAAGTCACTGCCCCCCAGGGAGAAGGATCCCTGCCTCCCCCCCGCCACCCCACAAGCACCAAATAAGTCCATGTGAATATGAACCATCTCGGTAGATAAACAGAGAGTGACAAGCTGGAGCCCTTCAGCCCCCTTCCTCTGCCAGCCGGTCCCCTCCCACTGCCAGCAGACCCCCTCCCCCAAGCCCATCTCTCTTCCTGCCAAGTGGCTGCCTACAGGAGAGGTCTGGGGGCAGGGCAGCGAGCCCACCAGCCGCAGGGCCAGGCCTTCTGGAAGCGGCCCCTCCAAGGCCAACCCTGCCCCTGCCCAGGCCGGTATTCCCGCGGGGGGAAGGAGGGGCAACAAAAAGGGACCGCAGGCAAAGGGTCGCAGTTCTGGAAATAGCAAAATCCCCCTACGAGGGGCGGCCACAGGCGCTGGGCCGTTTGCATAATGGAAGCCCGCCCGCCTGTCAGGCAGCGCAGCTCTCCCGACACTGTTCGGATTAGATTGCTAATGAAAAGGCACAAAGAGCCGGCGCCCGCTCAGCCGCCGACCCCCGCTCTGCAGACCCGCGCCCCGGCCTGGCGCCGGCCCCTGGGCTTTGTGCCCAGGGTCCCCCCACCGCCCGCGCCCTACCGGGCACCCGGACCACAAAGCCAGGGCAAGCTGCGTCGGGCCGGGGGTCCCGCGTGCGCCCCCGCCCAGCCCCTGCGGGCGCGCGCCCGCCCACGCCCCTCTCCCCGGGGGCGCGCCCGTCCGCGGCCCCCGCCCGCGCCCCCGTTGCCCCAGACGGCCTCTCACCTCGTGTGCGTCGGCGGCGGCGCTCCGCCCGCCGGCCGGCCGGCCCTGCCCGCGGCGCCCCGTCCTCGGCGCCCAACTCGCGCCGCCTGCGCCCGCCCCGTCCGCCCGCCGCCGGCCCGGCTCGGCTCCCCGCCCAGCGCGCCCTGAGCGCCGCTCACAGCCGCCCGCCCGGCGCCATCTTGGAAGCTTGTGACGTCGGCGCCGCCCGCTCACCCCTGACCCACATCTGAATGGGCGAGCGGCGGGGCGGGGCCGGAGGCGGGGCGGGGGCGGGGTCTTGTGGTGGGCGTGGCCTGGTGGGGGCGGGGCGGAGGTGGTGAGCGGTCCGAACACTGGGCGGGGTGGGGCGGCGGGCCTGCTGGACGGCGCCGTGGGGGAGGGGCGCGCGGAGAAGCCGGGACCCCGACCGTGGTAGCCCAGCCAGACCCCGACCCCAGGTGCAGGGGCGGGACCGCGACCGCACCCCGAAACGCCCGGACCGCCCGCCCACCACCCCCACCCCCGGGAAGAGAACTCTGGACCCCCACAGGCCGGCACCCAGCCTGCACCCTCAGAGCTGACCCCCTTCGAACCTGAGCCTGAGCCTGACCCCTCCGAGTTCCTCATCAGGAACCCCTAGCGACCCGCGTGCGCCCCACCTCCAGGACACCCTCGCACCCGGGCTCTGTGCTGCCCACCGCAGGGACCCCACCGTCAAAGGCGCACACTCCCGGGGACTGGAGGCCGCATGCTCTGGGCTCCCGAGGAGGCCGGGATCGGGCCATTTGGGTCCGGAGGGGAAGGGAACTCCCTGACCCCTGACCCCAGTGCCCCTTCGGGTCCCCGCTCCTACAGCCCCGCGGACTGGCCTTACCTGCTCAAAGGTCGTGGAGGTCGCGAGCACGCGGTGCTCAGCCAGCCCCTTCCGGTGACCGCAGCCCATCGCAGGCCCCCTGGGGTCAAGCGTCGTGCCTAAGCTGGCCCGCCTGGACCCAGGCTCGTGGCAGTCGTTCTCAGGGCCTGCTGAGGGGTTGTAGCTTGCCCTGAGCTGTAGCCACTTTCTCTAAGGAGTTACTTAATGGACCTCTTTCTACTTTGAACACCGAACATAAGAACACACCACTGTCAAAGTCTGAGAAGAACCCAGACTTGCCATGCAGGGAAGTTGTGCCCTAGCACTAGTCAAAACAGAAAGCCAATTCAATAATTTCCCTCAAGACAGCTGGCTATGCGACCATTCTTTCCAAATTAATGTATAAATTTAACATATATTAAATGTAAATGTATACTGAATGTAATGTATAAAATAATGTAATCCTAACAAGACTTGACAAAATTCTAAGTTCACCAGCAAGAATAAATAACCAAAAACAGCTATCATTTCTCACAAATGAAGGTGGACTTGCTGTAATAGATTCTTAAATTATAAAGCTATTGCTGTCAACCCAGTGGGGTACAAACCAAGAAAAAAAAAAGCCTTAGAAACAGATCCTAGAAATGTTAAGAACATAATAAATGAAAAGAAAAATATCAAGGATTTGTAAGGAAGAAAAGGCATATTCCATGAATAGAGTTTAATAGAGAACTTAACTATCTGAAGAAACTACTGAGGGCACCTGGGTGGCCCAGGCAGTTAAGTGTCTGCCTTTGGCTCAGATCATGATCCCAGCGTCCTGGGATTGAGCCCCATGTCCGCCCCTTGGTCAGGGGGAGTCTGCTTCACCCTCTCCCTCTATTCCTCCCCATCACTGGAGTGCTCTTTCTCTCTCCCATCTCAAATAAATAGATAAATAAAATCCTTAAAAAAAAAAAAAAAGAAATTGCTAAAAAAAAAGTCAATGTTCCAATCACCAAAGACATGCAAATTAAAACTACAAGATGACTGAGGGGTTGGAGGGATGGCCCGTGTTTTGTTTTGCTCTCTACCAAATCAGGAATTGGTTTCCAATGATAACCTTCAAACCCCAGGCAGGGATCTGGTGGGTAATCACTGTCCTATATGATTGGAAGTATACAAATTGCCTCAAAATTTCTGAACGTGAATTTGAGAGTATAAGTTAAGAATAAAAATCTTTTACAATGATCAGTACCTCCTCGGAGTAGTAATAATCCATCTTCTGGATTCTGTTTTAAAGAAATTAACCACATTTGAAGACAATATGCTTGATGATCTCTTCTTTGTAACCAGACCATAAGCTTGGGCCCCCAGTGCCCAGAGCACTCAGTAGTCACTTGTTTCATTTGCATTTGAAAATTATTGTACAATCATATTTTTTCAAGTGTCATTTATAATTATGAAAAAAACTCATACACGGGATAAATGTCTGACAATAAGGAATTGGTTAACAGCTCACCACGTGATAAAATGTTAAGCAGCCACTACAAGCAGTGTTTACAAAGATGTTTTATGACCTAGAAATGTGGAAATGATATTAAGAGAAAAAACTGTGCAAGTATATACAAAATACAAAATATTGATTCATGGAGAAGCAAAGGAGGAAAAAACACCAAATTATTTACAGAAGTTCTCTCTAGGTGTTGTGATTTTTTTTTTACACATGTGTAGTTTAGTATTTTATTACAAAAGTAACATTTCTTCTAGGAATAATTCTAGCCAAAATACATTTTTTTCAAGCTTCTAATTCTCATTCCTCCCCACTCCCATCTGTCCTCTGAAGTAACATTAATGGTTTGACATGTACCTTCACTCCTTTCTCTGACATCAACATGTACCTGTTCACATGTTACAAAAAAGACCTTACTTTATGGAAGTATAAAATAATATACTATATAAATTCTAAGTCACTTAAGAACTTACAAGACATTTGCTCTTTGTCCCTGAGAAGCTATCACAGGTGTCTTTCTAGTTCGTTTCACATAAATTCACTTTTTTTTTAAAGATTTTATTTATTTATTTGACAGAGAGAGAGACACAGCAAGAGAAGGAACACAAGCAGGGGTGTGGGAGAGGGAGAACAGGCTTTCTGCAGAGCAGGCAGCCAGATGTGGGGCTCGAACCCAGGACCCCGGGATCATGACCTGAGCCAAAGGCAGATACTTAACCGACTGGGCCACCCAGGTGCCCCTAAATTCACTTTTTAATAGCTGACAGATTCCAGAGTATGAGGGTTTTGTAAACACTTGCCTTAATCATAGCTATTCAGGATACTTACAGTTTGATGCTTTAAAAAGACAATTTTTTAAAGTCATTGAATATATAGCTTTACGTTCTCCTGCCTTCACTTGGGCAGAATAGTTTACTAGAAATAGAATCTACGGGTTAAATGATATGTGGGCATTTTCAATTTGCATAGGTCCTGCCGAGTATCCTCCCCCAAATCGTGTACCAATTCATATCCTGCCTGCTAAGGTTTTGTTATTCCTGCGTCTTTAACTCCCTGACATTCCAAGTTTTTCATACTTAGTACATATTCCCTTTAAAATTAGGAAGAGGGTCACCTGGCTGGCTCAGTGGGTGGAACATGGGACTCTTGATCTCAGGGTGTTTGAGCCCCACGTTGGGTGTAGAGATTACTTAAAAATAAAATCTCTAAACAAACAAAATCAGAAAGAAAAAAAGGTTGGGGGAAATTTCTAAATCATATTGAGCAAGACCCCCACCATCTCTGTCCTGAGCAGGCTTACATGGTCTCTCCCCACCTCCAGTGCTCACTCTCAAGCCCATTTCCTGCCAAGCACTTTACAAAATCCAAGCATGCTTCTAGTGCAATAGTTCAAAAACACTTAAACTTTGTAACTTAAGGAAAAGTTTTTGATATATATATATTTTTTTTAAAGATTTTATTTATTTATTTGACAGAGAGAGATCACAAGCAGGCAGAGAGGCAGGCAGAGAGAGAGAGAGGAAGAAGCAGGCTCCCTGCCGAGCAGAGAGCCCGATGCGGGACTCGATCCCAGGACCCTGAGATCACGACCTGAGCCGAAGGCAGCGGCTCAACCCACTGAGCCACCCAGGCGCCCCAAGTTTTTGATATATTAAGTAAAAATAGCAGATTTCAAGATTTTGTTCATACTGATAGCAACCCTGTAAAACTCTATTTGGATGGAAGGTAATAAGGAAATATAAAAACCACACAGGGGCAGGGATAGGAGAGCCATTGAGAACTAGGTGTATTCTGGACTGCAGCTCCCTCTGTGTGTCTAGCACCAGAGCTAACCTCTCTGATCATCTTTCCTCATCAGTCATTTGAGAATCATAACAGCACCTGCCCATGGGGCTCCTTGCAGGACTGATGAAGATGAAACTGGCAGATAGAGTACACGGAATCAGGCTCTGGCAAGCTCTAGCTAAAGCAGCAGTGATTGTTATGTCATGTAGTACGAATCAAGTAAGGACAGTAGAGCCGATTTGCCACTTTTACCATCATCTTTTCTCAATTAAAACAACAACAGGGACGCCTGGCTGGATTCAGTCAGTTAAGCAGCTGCCTTTGGCTCAACTCATGATCCCAAGGTCCTGAGATCAAGCCCCGTATTGGGCTCCTTGTTAAGCAGGGAGCCTGCTTCCCCTCTGCCTGCCCCTCCCCATGCTTGGTGCTTTGGTGCTCGCTCACACTCTCTCTCTCTGTGTCAAATAAATAAATAGATCATCTTTTAAAAATAAATAAATAAGCAGGGACGCCTGGCTGGCTCAGTCGTTAAGCCTCTGCCTTGGGCTCTGGTCATGATCCCAGAGTACTAGGATCAAGTCACACTTCTGGCTCCCTGCTCAGCAGGGTGCCTGCTTCTCCCTCTCCCATTCCCCCAGCTTATGTTCCCTCTCTTTCTGCATCTCTCTCCGTCAAATAAATAAAAATCTTTATAAATAAATAAATAAATAAGAAAAAATAAAAAACAACAACAAAAGGAAAACAAATGATACAAAATATCCCCAAAGGGTAAATCACAGCTTCTTAAATGACAGGCAGATTTAACAAATATAAAAAATACAGGCTGCCTAGTTAAATTTGAGTAGCTGAACAACCAGTAATATTTCAGTGTATCTCCCATGTAAAATCACGTCTCACCTCCCCCCACCCCAAGCTCAAGCCACAAGGGCAAACTCTCTGCTCCTGTACATGCCAAGATTTTTCCTCCCACCTCTGGGCATCAGTGCCCAGGTCTCCTCCTGCCTGCATCACCCCCCCCTCCTTCTCCCCACCTCTGCCTGGCCAACTCCTACTCAGCTCAGACATCATCTCCCCTGATCTCAGGCTACTCACCCTGATACAGTCCTGATGCCCCCGATGGGCAGTTGCCATGACAACAAGAAGACTTTGTCTTGTTCATTCTTGTAGACCTAGTACCCACCTCATGCCTGCCACTGAATAGGTGGTCAACTAAAAGGTCAAATGAATGAATGAATGAATTTCCTCCCAACCCCCAGCCTGTTCTCTCCCACCACAGAGCATCCCATCTGCTGCTTCCCAAGTCATGTGGGTTTCATTCATTCCCTGTCACAAAGGGTGTAATGTGAGTGGTCCACAAAGGAAGCAGAGTGCACTATAGAAGCCTGGTGTTCAGGTCACTCAACTGGGAAGCAGAATCACTCTTGCGACAACAACAGCCCCACCCAATTCCTGGTTGCTGTTATTGGCTCCCAACATCAGGTCCTCACTCTACATGTGAGCAAAGCACTGTACACACATGGGCATGTTATTCCTTACCACCACCTATGAGAAGGATGGCACTACAATCCCATTTTATAGATGAGAAAACTGAGGCTCAGAGGGTAAGGTCACTTGCTCAAGGTTACACAGCGAAGCTCAAACCCAAGCCCCTCTGATAGGCAAGAGCTTGGTCCTGCCTCTTAAAACAATACTCCGCCTGGGTGGCTTGGTCAGTTAAGCATCTGCCTTCAGCTCAGGGCATAATTCCAGGGTTCTGGGATGGAGTCCCGCATCTGGCTCCCTGCTCAGCAGGGGGGTCTTCTCCTCCCTCTGTCTCTGCACCTCTCCCCTGTTTGTGCTCACTCTCTCTCTCTCAGATATTTAAATAAAATATTTAAAACAAAAATAGTACTCCACCTGAAGAGAAGTCCCCCAGGACGTCTGGGTGGTACAATGGGTTGGGTTGGTTCAGGTCATGATCTCGGGGTCCTGGGACTGAGCCCCATTCAGGCTCCATGCTCAGCAGGGAAACTGCTTGTCCCTTTCCCCTGGCCTGCTCATGTTCTCTCTTGTTATCTCCCTCTCTCAAATAAATAAATACAATATTTTTTTTAAAAAGACAACTCTTGGTTTCAGCTGGAATGATAATCTCAGGGTCTTGAGATCCAAACCTACAGAAGGCTCCTCTCAGTGTGGAGTCAGCTTGGATTTCATCTTTTTAAAAAGATTTTATTTATTTGATAGAGAGAAAGAGAGAGAAGCAGGCTCCCTGTTGATCATGGAGCCCCACACAGGGCTCAATGGATAGCACCCTGGGATCATGACCTGAGCTGAAGGCAATCACTTAATAGACTGAGCCACCTAGGCATCCCAAGTGGCAAACTTTTGATTTCAGCTCAGGCCATGATGGTGGGGAGGAACATGGGGGGGGCAGATCATGGGATCCAGCCCCTCCCCGCTCGGCTCGGTGCTCTGCATGGAGTCTGCTTGAGATTCTCTCTCTCCCTCTCCCTTTGTCCCTCCCCCTGCTTACAGGCACATACACTTTCTCAAATAAGTAAAATCTTTTTTAAAATCAATCTATCAACCAATCCTTTTTTGTTGTTGTTAAAGATTTTTTATTTATTTATTTGACAGAGAGACATAGGGAGAGAAGGAACACAAGCAGAGGGAGTGGGAGAGGGAGAAGCAGACTTCCTGCTAAGCAGGGAGACCAAGGCAGGGCTAGATCCCAGGACCCTGGGATCACAATGAGGCAAAGGCAAACGCTCAATGACTGAGCCACCCAGGTGCCCCTCAACCAGTCCTTTTTTAAAAAATTAAGTCCCCTGGGGGCGCCTGGGTGGCTCAGTGGGTTAAGCCACTGCCTTCGGCTCCGGTCATGATCCCAGGGTCCTAGGATTGAGCCCGGCATCAGGCTCTCTGCTCAGCAGGGAGCCTGCTTCCTCCTCTCTCTCTGCCTGCCTCTCTGCCTACTTAGGAGCTCTGTCTGTCAAATAAATAAACAAAATCTTTAAAAAAAAATTAAGTCCCCCAACATGATATTCCCTAGAGCAAAGACCATGCCGTGCTGGGCGGAGGCTTCCTCATTACCCATCTCCCCTCATTTTGCCATCTCACAGACCCAGGCAGAACCAAAAAAAAATCACCCTGAGCCCAAGAGAGTCCATACACTCCACTGTCATTCAACCGACAGTTGCTGACATCATTGACAACAGTGAGATGGGTACCACGCTAGTGCACAGTGGTGGTCCCTGGCCCTGGAAGACCATGGACAAGGGAGGAGATGAGAAAATACCCAGGGAAGGCTTGGATCTGGGCAAGGAGATGAGCAGTCGGCTTTCCAACGTCTAAGAGGGAAACTGAGTGCCCTGGTTTGTGGGGCCAAGGAAGGGGATTTGCCTATGCTATTCCCTCTGCCTGGCAAGCTGTGTTTCAGTGCTAGCTCCAATGTTGCTCCCAGTGCGACTTCCTCTGATTGCCCTTTCTTTCTTTCTTTGAAGATTTTATTTATTTACTTACCTGACAGAGAGATAGAGAGCATAAGCAGGCAGAGCAGAAGGCGGAGGGAGAGGGAGAAGCAGGCTCTCTGCTGAGTGGGGAGCCTCATGTGGGGCTTGATCGCAGGACCCCAGGATCATTACTTGAGATGAAGGCAGCCACCTTAACTGAGCCACAACTGAGCCACACGGGCGCCCCTCTTTCTTTCTTAAAGATTTTATTTTTGGGACATCTGGGTGACCCAGTCGGTTAAGCATCTGACTTGTGATCTTGGGGTCCTGGGATGTCCAGCTTCTACCCAACGAGGAGTCTGCTTCTCCCTCTCCCTCTACCCCTCCCTCCACTCATGCTCTTTCTCTCTCAAATAAATAAATAATATTTTTAAAAAGATTTTATTTATTTGACAGAAAGACACAGCAAGAAAGGGAGCACAAGGAGGGGGAGTGGGAGAGGCAGAAACAGGATCCCTGTGGAGCAGGGAGCCAGATGAGGGGTTGGATCCCAGGACCCTGGGATCATGACCTGAGGTGAAGGCGACGCCCAATGACTGAGCCACCCAGGTGCCCCAGTAAATAATATTTTTAAAGATTTTATTTATATAGTGGCGCTTGGGTGGCTCAGTGGGTTAAGCCTCTGCCATCAGCCCAGGTCACAATCTTGGGGTCCTGGGATTGAGTCCTATATCAGGCTCTCTGCTCTCAGCAGGGAGCCTGCTTCCCCCCCCCCCCGGCTGTTTTTCTGCCTACTTGTGCTCTCTCTCTCTCTGTCAAATAAATAAATAAAATATTTTTAAAAAAGATTTTATTTATATATTTGAGAAAGGGAGGGAGAGAGAGAGAAAGCAGGAGGAGGGGCAGAGAGAGAGGAAGAGAGAGAATCCACAGCAGACTGGGGCTCGATCTCACGAGCCTGAGATTAGACCTGAACTGAAAGCAAGAGTTGGGTGCCCACGCTACTGTGCCACCCAGGTGCCCCAAAGATTTTATTTTTAACTAATCTCCACACCCAACATGGGGCTCGAACTTACAACCCCAAGGTCAAGAGTCATATGCTTCACCAACTGAGCCAGCCAGGTTCTCCTGATTGCTCTCCAACAGCTGCTCTACACTCTCCACCCTCGCTCCCTATCTCCTTCCTGGGTCTTGCACCATCTGTGAAGACCTCATTGAAGACATGCTTCTTCACTCACCTCTCTCTCCCTCACCAGAAGGGGTACCCCGCACAAGTCACCATCAGCCACTCTTCACTGCTGAGGAAAGTGCCTAGGCCGGGGCAGGCACCTACACAGTCAATACTACTCAGTGCACTCATGAATTAATGAGTGAGGTCCAAAGGCCAAACGAGAGTGAGAGGCAAGCAAGGCGAGGTGAGGCCAGGCAGGGGAGCAGCACCAACAAACCCCTGAAGGGAGATAGGGCTCTCTGAAACACCCAGAAGAGTGCCAAGCACACGGGACCATGGGATATGATGAGAACCAAAAGACAGGGAGCGCTGTGAACCCAAGCCAGCGGCAGGCTTCTCAAACATACTTGCACTGGAAGCGTGTGGGGGTGACCGGTCCCTTAGCAACCCGGGGAAGCTGCAGGGAAGGCAAGACAGCCCTGGTACCCAGCTGAAGGATGTGACATGTCACCCAGCACACTCGCCAAGAAGGGGGAGAAGTTTACACTTGGCCAAGACCTTATGCTAAGTGGAAGAGCAAGATGTAGAACGGGATGCATGATGTAATCAGACCAATGGTTTTTAAACATTATAGGTGTTTCCATTTCTGTTTATAAATCCCTAAAGAATGCGGCACCTGGGTGGCTCAGTTGGTTGAGCAGCTAGCTCTTGAGTTCAGCTCCGGTCATGATCTCAGGGTCCTGGGATCAGGCTCCATCCTCAGTGGGGAATCTTCTCCAAGATTCTCTCTCTCCCTTTGCCCTCCTCCTGGGCTCATATGCCCCTACGTGCATGCATATTGTCTCTCTCTCTCTGTCCCTAAAATAAATAAATAAATCTTTTTAAAAAGGCAGGGAGCGCCTTCGTAGCTCGGTCGTAAATGCCTGCCTTTGGCTTGGGTCATGATCCCAGAGTCCTGGCATGGAGACCCGCCTCTGGGTCCTGGCTCAGCGGGACGCCTGCTTCTCCCTCTTCCTCTCCCTCTGCTGTGTTCCCTCTCTTCCCGCCTCTCTCAGTCTGTCAAATAAATAAATAAAATCTTTAAAAAAAAATTTTTTTTAAGGGCGCCTGGGTGGCTCAGTGGGTTAAACCTCTGTCTTCGGCTCAGGTCATGATCTCAGGGTCCTGGAATCGAGCCCCGCATCGGGCTCTCTGCTCAGCGGGGAGCCTGCTTCCCTTCCTCTCTCTGCCTGCCTCTCTGCCTACTTGTGATCTCTCTCTGTCAAATAAATAAATAAAATCTTTTTAAAAAAATCTTAGAAAAAAGGAAATCCCTCCAGGACAGGAGTCTCAGGGGAGGAAGGGAAATGGGGGAGGGGTGAAGAGGGAGCCTTCTCATTTAATTCCACATTTAATCCTCTGTAGTATTGGCATTCCTCTATGTATTTGTTTTTGTTGTTGTTGTTGTTGTTAAACCATTATGAAATAAAGAAAAAGAAAAATTTCAGTGAGGCCTCCCTTTCTTGGAAAGCTCTTTCTGTGTCCTACTTGGTTGCAAGCCCACTCGGGCCCTTCTGATTACTCATGTGAAGCCCTTTGGCTTCTTGGATGCTTCCACCATTAGACTGGCGGGTCTGTTCTGGGGTCTTTCCGCATGAGCCAGAGCGGCGGCTGGCCCCACAGAACAGATGGATGAAGGAGGCCCAGCCATGGCTCCATGATGAGTAAGATGGAAATGAACTCAGTGGGCCTGTGCTTCTGGGGGAAGCCTGAGGAAAAGCCATGGGACCTGGATCCAAATCCTAGCTGTGACAGTGACCACCCGCTGCCTGAGTACACACCGCTATTGGCCTTAGTTTCCCTACAGGTAAAATGGAGCTGATAGCTCCATCTGCCCCCATTGGCTTGGATAGGGCAGGTAGAAACCCAGGAGAGTCTCAGCAGATGGCGGGGAGGGAGCAGACAGAGAAAGGACCCCAGGGCAAAGGTGGGGATAAGGTGAGGCAAGGTTCTTATTTCCTTAGTGAGGTTCCTCTCCAATAGCTGAGGGGGGCCCGGAGCTGAGAGGCTGGTCTCCTCCTGAATCTCAGCAGGAAACAGGGGCCTGGAGCACTGGGAACTGCCTGGGGGCTCTGCTTGAGTAGCAGGAGGGGTCGGAGTACACCAAGGCTTCACTGTGGGGAGTGATGAGGGAGCAAGAGGCTGGCTGAACCTCCTCACCCCACCGAACCTGACTTAGGTTCTGGGACTTCATCAGGGAGGGCTTGGAATTTCCAGATTCCAACCTTGCAGTTTTCTTTTGGGGAGCCCTCCCTCATCACCACTGTAGCAGTGGGGGAGGGGACCAGCTCCCTCACTGCCAGTACAAGGAAGCCCCTGGGCTGGGACAGCAGCCTCTGGTCACAGTCACGAGGGAGGCTGGGCCCAGGGACTCTTATCTGGCCTGACCTTGTGGAGACTGACCACTCCCTCCTTCTAGAAAATGTGGCCCCCTGCCCTCTCGGAAGCCTCTTTCTCCTTAAATCCCCATGGTTCTGTGTGGGGCCTCAGTGCCCAATTCTACCCCTTGGCCCTCCCCCCTGGGGTGCTTTGCTGGCCCCAGCTCTCAACCACCTTCCCTATGCTTCCTCCTAGAGACCCTTGGGCATTTCTGGCTCAGCAGGTCTGTGCCTGTCCCCTCCCTCCCCGAAGCACCAGGTTGCCCAAGCCTTAACTACTGGCCACTCCCCAGCACCTCCTGCCCTCCCCCCCACCCACCAGCTCTACCAATTTGAATTCCTGACTATCCCACCCTCTACTCACCTCCCCAGACCCAGGCCCCTGCCCCCAGGCTGGGGGGAGGAATCCTTCAGATAAGGGAAAGGGGCAAAGGGACACACCTGGGTTCAGACCCGGGCTCTGTAACCAACTGAATGACCTTGATGCATGACCTCCTCTCTCAGAGCCTGAGTTTCCCCATCTGTGAAAAGGAGAAATAATTACACCATCTTGTTAGGGTTGCTGTGAGCAGGACAGCAAGACGTGAGCTAAGGCACGTGGCGAGGGCTCATAAAGGTCAGTTCATATTGGGAAGCGCCCAGGGATCGCCCCAGGCCAACACTTTCTTGAGCCGGTCTTGGTTACAGGCCAGTCAGTGCCCCTGTCCTAAGTTTAGGAATACACTGGCCCACAGACCCTGATGCCACTCCTCACTGGGTTCAGATGCGGGTGTGGAGGGCACAACACGTGGTTAGACCCAGTCTGATGGGAGAGGCAGTGAAATGAATGGGTAATTTACTCATTTACAGGGATATGCCTGGGGGCTGTTCAGGCACCTGGGAGGGGCAGCTAAATCCAGGGAGGGTGGGGCTAGATGGAGAAGCTGCCCTCAAGTCGGGATAGAGGGCACTTTTGAAGGACGCTGGCCAAAGGGGCAGAGTAGTGCTCCCCCACCCACCCACCCCCCGCCAGGAAGGCTGATTCTAGGGAAAAGGAAGTTGAGGCTGAGAATGAAAAAATCGCCTGAAGTTTCCCTGGCGATCCAGGATTCGGATTCAGCCCCCATCCCCACTCTCAGGGTGAGCAAGAGGGGCCAAGCCCTGGAGAGGGCACTCTCTAGCCAAGCTAAGGTCAATGTCCTAGTGGTCCAGCTAGGCGGGCATAACCTGCCAGGTGGTCATTTACTAGAGGACTGAAGGGAGTTTACCTGCGGGTTCAGGGCACAATGAGGCACGAAAGCCTATAGCCAGGCATCAGACACCCAGGATTTGGAGGGGGGGGGACCTGAAAATACTGAGCACTGCAGACCAGAAGAGACCCAATGCAGACCCTCCCCACCTCCTGGTGTCCACAGTGCCACCAGTGCCCCAGGAACCCTCTGTGCCCAGGTTCCTGGAGGCTGCTCCACCTGGTTTCATAAGACCAGAGTTGGGCCAGTGTGTTCTATCTTAGGTGGAACATCCCGACCTCCTATAGGCCCCCACCCATCCAACTTCCACTGGGTTGAGACAGGCATAGGAGGGTGTGACGAAAAAGGTGGAATGAGTGTCTCTGAGTTCTTTTTCTTTATGTCTCAATATTTTGAAACCTGCACAGTGGCAAAGGACAAGAGGGGCAGGTCACCGAAAGGTAGAGGAGGGATGGATGGGCTGGAGGGGGGCCCTATGGCAGGTGGGCCTTGGAAAAGGCTGGAAGGAGCCCCTTGGGCATCTTCATGCTGTTTTTGTGGCAGCTCTTTTCTCTTGCCACCGGTTCTCTCTTCTCATTTGTGAATCGCGGTAACCCATACCAATGTTGTGAGGGCCAGGAGTAGGAAACCAGGTCCCTGATGAGAAATAACTAAAAGCCGAAAGCCCTTCTTCTGTGGGAGGAGGGCTGCTGAGGTGCTGAGACTTGCCCTGACCAGAGGCCCCTGGGCAGAAGTAGACAGCCCCAGGACATGATCTGTGACCCTTGTTCCAGAACGCTTCAGGCTCTTCGGATGCTGCCCCTTTGCCCACTCCAGACTCCTCTGCCCTCTGGCCAGCTGGGCTTCCCAAGCCTCAGCCCCTCCTGGGCAGGCCTGGACAGGCTTTGGGCCTCTAGGTGGTCTGGTCAGTTGGGGAAAGGCCCCACCAGTGCAGGCCACAACCAGGCATCTGCTCTTTCCTAGCCTGCCCACCTCACTAGACCTGCATGGCGTCCCTGTGCAGGTTCTCAGTGCCCTGGCGGGAAGCAAGCTGAACCCAGAGCCATCGGCCCCTGCCACCTGTGTCCTTACCAGCTTTCTTGGTCTTCCTTTGGGTCCTGGCCCTGGGCTAAGTGCTCTGTACATTTGACCTGCTCAATATAACTTCCTGCCGCACCCCCAGCCCTGATGAAGGTGAAGACACTGAGGTTCAGAGAACCCTCCCAGCTGTCCACTGGAAGGCCAGGGCTTGGACCTACCTGGCCGGGTTCTGGCCCCCCAGCTGCTCCACCGCTGGTGGCCCTGCCTCCTCCAGGCCTTGTGCTTCTTCACTCATTCACTCAAACTTCCCATGGTCTCAAGGAAACTAGGATTTGTAGGAACAGGACCAGAAGAAGAGTTCTGAAGAGCAAGGCTTCCCTGTGGCTGGGTATCAGACTTGCCAGGCCTGATACTGATCAGGGGTGCCCAGAAAGACAAGCACCGTAGATAGGGAGGAGGGGCTCCTCAGAATGCTTTGGTGAGAGGGGACAGAAAGAACAGGGTAGGGTGGGGCCTGAATCCCACACCTGCAGGGTCAAAGAGAGGTTTCTGTTTACCCTGACACTGGGGCTCAGGGCCTGAGAAGACAGGTGTGGGGCCAGGCAGCTGACTCCCCAGCGAGCTTGGGGCACCCAGCCTGCCCCCTGGTGGCAGTGTCAGGAAGCTCCCGGGGACTTGGGAAGCCCTTCCGGGAGAGGGGGCCCTCAGCGGCAGGTAGATACCTATCCCCCCTCCACACCTGTGCCACTGCTCCTTAAGTTTCCCCAAGTATTCAAGCACTCATTGATTGTTCTCATGCCCCAGGGACTTTGCATCTGCAGTTGTCACTGACGAGGATCCCCTGCTTCTCACCAGCCCCAGGGTCCTAGTGTCAATTTAGCAAAGACATCCTCTGCTGCTCAGGGTCAACACCTTCCTCTGTTCCAGTGGATTTAGCCCAGTGTGGAGTATGAATGCCTGGAGCCCAGCCAGAGCCCACATACAGAGGATGGTCAAAAACTGCTTGTTCGGGGCGCCTGGGTGGCTCAGTCGTTAAGTGTCTGCCTTTGGCTCAGGTCATGATCCCAGGGCCCTGGGATCAAGCCCCACATCGGGCTCCCTGCTTCGCGGGAAGCCTGCTTCTCCCTCTCCCACTCCCTCTGCTTGTGTTCCCTCTCTCATTGTGTCTCTTTGTGTTGAATAAAATCTTAAAAAAAAAAACACAACCTGCTTGTTCCTCCACTCCATGTGCATTTATTGAAGACCCACTATGAGCCAGGCAATGAATAAGCCATTTGTGGAACTTGCATTCTGTCTGTGGAGATGGCTGTGGGGGCGGGACACAGACAACAGAAAAACCGTGGGCAAAACACCAGGTGTAGATCGGGCTATGGGGGAAGTGAAGCAGGGTAGGGGCTAGCTCTCCGTAACTACAGCAGATAACTCTGCAGCTGTTGAAACAATGGGAGCAATCTCGACCAATGGTCAGGGAAGGATGAAAAGTTCACTAGAAAAATGACGGAACAATATAGTTTGCGTAACTCTCGTAGGGTTCTTACAGAATTAGAGTCATTGTCTTTAAATTTGAAAGGAGGTGGATTAACGTTTCTCTTCTCTTGCTGAACTGCTGTTGTTCTCCTGATGTGTCGAGAACATTCTTGTCCCTAGCCCTAGTACACAAAATGTTGGCTCTCCACTCCATACAATATGACTTGGCCTTGAGGAAGGACAGTTTGATGATACACGCTATACGGCTGAACTCGGAGGACCTTATGCTCAGTGACCTAAGCTAAACACAAAAAGACAAATTCCTGCGTGAGTCTACTTATAGGAGATCCCTAGAGCAGTCAAATTCAGAGACACAAAGTAGATTCAAGGTTATTAGGGACTGAGGGAAAGGGTATGGGGAGTTGTTTAATGGGTACAGAATCTCAGTTTTGCGAGATGAAAAGAACTTGGGGAATTATCTGCACGACAATATGAATGTACTTCACACTACCGAATTACACACTTAAAAATGGTCAAGGTGGGAGGTGCCCGGCTGGCTCCCCACAACTCTTGATTGCAGGATTGTGAGTTCCAGCCCTGAGTTGGGTGTAGAAGTTGCTTAAAAATAAAAATCTTTAAAAAATGGTTCTTGGGGCGCCTGGGTGGCTCAGTGGGTTAAGCCTCTGCCTTCAGCTCAGGTCATGATCCCAGGGTCCTGGGATAGAGCCCCGAGTTGGGCTCTCTGCTCAGCGGGGAACCTGCTTCCTCCTCTCTCTCTCTGCCTCTCTGTCTACTTGTGATCTCTATCTGTCAAATAAATAAAATCTTAAAAAAATAATAAAAATAAAAAAATAAATAAAATAAATAAAAATTGGTTGTTGGCGCCTGGGTGGCTCAGTCAGCTAAGCGTCTGCCTTCCGCTTAGGTCATGATCCCAGGGTCACAGGATCCAGCCCTATATCGGGCTCCTTGCTTAGCAGAGAGCCTGCTTTTCGCTCCTACTCTGTCCCTCCCCACTGCTCATACTCTCTTTCTTTCAAAGAAATAATAAAATAAAATCTTTAAAGAAAATGGTTGAGGGGTGCTTGGGTGGCTCAGTTGTTAAATGTCTGCCTTCGGCTTGGGTCATGGTCCCAGGGTCCAGGGATCAAACCCCACATCAGGCTCCTTGCTCAATGGGAAGCCTGCTTCTCTATCTCCCACTCCCCCTGCTTGTGTTCTCTCTCTCGCTGTGTGTCTCTCTCTCTGTCAAATACATAAATAAAATATTAGGATAAAAAATTTAAAAATGGTTGAGTAAGAAAGAGTTTCTTCCCAGGCTTAGGCCAGAGACCTTCCCCTCGCAAGTGGTGTGTATGCACACCACAGCTGCTGAACTAGTCCCTGTATTTTGTGAGGATAAGGTGGCACCCCCCCCACACACAGGGTCTGTTCCTTTCCAGTTCCTGCCTTCAGCCTCAAGGCCAGCTTGTTGGAACCCTTTGGACCCAATTCCCCAATTCCCCAAGGAAACTAACTACTAGTGGCTCCAATCCTTCTGCCTACCCGGGGAATGCTTCTAGTCATTTCTTCCTGCACCCAGGAAGGCAGTGCCCTTCCTTTGACATCATCGTTGGACTCAGGAAAACAAAGGAATGTCAGACAGAAGCAGAGTTGGATAAAGACCACCTTTCACTCCCAATCTCCCAGAGGGGAAGCCCAGAGGCTGTGGGAAGCAGCAGCCCTACAGCCGGGTGTCCTGACACAAGGGGGACCCCCTGAGCCTCAGAGGCTCTTCTGTAAGATGGGGGAAATATGGAAATGCCCTCCCAGGGAGACACACTGGGGAAAGGGGACAGTTACTAATGCCATGTAGGGTGGGATCCCCAGTCGGGAGATGCTGATCCCAACCACCACAAAGGCTGACACCCAGGGACACAGGCCAAGTGCAGGAAAGCCTATGGGGAACACCAGCCTCACTGAGCCTGTGGTGGGGCCCTGCTTCTTCTGCATGGCTCTTAAAACCCTAAGCTGAGTTCCCCCTAAAGAGGAAGGAGGTGCCCTCCCAAGCTGGGAACGCATGTCTGCAGCCATTGCAAGATCCTCTAGACAGAAGTAGGGGGCAGGGGGCGCAACAGATAGGTTTGTGTTTCCCTTGGTTGTGCTTTTACTTCTAAAGTATTCTTTTTCTTTTTTTCTGTGAACATTTTAATGAGGGGTTGAACATAAGATAGAAAAATAACATTCTGGTCACTTTTTCTTGTTGTTTTTTTTTTAAGAGGCAGGCTTTTCTTGAGACTGTCATACAAGGCAATGGATGAGGAAACTCTAAAGGAACTTCTAGAGAAAATGTACACTGAGCACAGAAAAAGGCACTTCTCCAAACACCGTCATGGTCACTGACAACTCCGAAGTAGCCTGTTGGGCTCTCACGGGCTGTTTGTTCTGTTTTCTTTGGGGAACAGCTTAGTTCAGACTTAAGCCCTGCTCCTCGCAGAGGCTAGGGGACACCTCAGGACTGCCATCAGTTTCCCATGGTGACGCCTGGAGCAAGTGATGCTCACGGAGGTGAAGAGGGGTGCTGGAGGTAGGGTCCCAGAGCTTGCTTCTCCTCTGGTGGGGTGTGGGTGGCTAGAGGCCACTACCCCGGTGGGAGCTTTGCTCACTCCCCATGGAGGGAAAGGTGATCCAGCAGGTGGGCTGGGACCAGACCCCTGTGACCACCTGACTCCCCATAATAGAATCCCTTGTCATCCACAGGCCCGTAGACTGTGACCACATCCCCTGCCCTTAGCGACAGCTTGTCCTTCACCTGGCCCCCTGCTCGCCCATCCTTGGGGTCATAGTCCAAAGCTGCCATCATGGTTGTTGGGGTCCACAGTGATGACATCCTGTGGTTCCCTTGGGGCATGGGAAAGGAGCTCTGGGGGCTGGTGAGCCCCCCAAAGTCATCGAAGGGGGCCATAGGGGGAAGGTACCCTTGCACTGGCAAATGCCACTTGCCATCAGTCTGCTCTGTGCCCACCTTCACCTCAGCCACCAGGTGCCCAGGTATGGTGCCCACTTGCCCATTACACTCGCCATGGTAGAAGCCGCAGGGGTCCTGAGATCCCCACACTCTCAGCAACTGCCCTTTCTGGAAGGCCAGCTCCTCCTCTGCGACCTCGGGGTTGGCAGACATCACCAGGGGGTTGTAATCAAAGAGGGCCACAAAGACCCTGACCAGAGTGTCCCCCCCAGTCCCCAGTGGGGAGGGGCCACCCCTGGGCATCTTCATGACCTTGCTGGATGGAGCTGGACAAAGTGCGGGGCTCGGCTCCCGGAGCTGGCACATTCTCTTGCCCCCCAGAGCCTGACCTCTCCCATTCTGGGTCCTAAACTCCCTTCTCTGCTCTCGCCTCCTCGTGCCCCAGGGACTGAAGCACATGGCCTCCTCCTCCTGCATGACATCCTGAATGTCATGGAAGTCAGACACATACGGTTGGCTGGCATCCAGCCGGAGAGGGACGAGCACTTGGGTATCTTGCTTTTGCCTAAGGACCTTCTCAAGGGCAGACTTTTC
The DNA here is from genome assembly GCF_009829155.1 of Mustela erminea. Classification (NCBI taxonomy): domain Eukaryota; kingdom Metazoa; phylum Chordata; class Mammalia; order Carnivora; family Mustelidae; genus Mustela; species Mustela erminea. The sequence continues at coordinate 63,794,760 of NC_045626.1, forward strand.
CTGATATATTTCTTTGTTGAGCCCACGCTCTGGGAAAAGATGGATGACTCCTGAAGCAGGGCTCTGTCTAGGGCCCATGTGACAATAGCGGTCTTCTCCCCTCGACTGGCCACTGGGCAGAGGGTGTCTGTGGTTCGGGGAGCTCTGCTGGAAGAGCAGGTCATTTCTGCAGACTTCTTGGGTCTCTGGAGGCCCCTGGGCTTGGCAGCTGCACCCTGCACTGGCACATTCTTTTTCTGGATCCAGGTTGGGCATCGGAGACTGCCTCCTTGGGGGTTCTTCAGAGAAGGCTTCTAGAAACTCGGCCTGGGACTCCCCACAGCTTCCAGGAGCGTGAGGGCTGACTGTGGCACTCAGGGGAGCCAGGGTCAGCCTCTGAGAACAGACAGGGACAGTGACTCTGCAGGTAGATGGGTCACCACATGGGTGGCTAAAGGAACAAGTCTCTGGCAACTGGTGGCAGGTGAAACAGTCATGAGGGATCTGGGCTGGCACCGAATCCAGGGACTCACCACAAAGCGACATGGTTCTTACAGACACACTCTGGCACAGCAGGGGCTGCTGGAGCTGGGAATATTCCAACAGGGTGCTCCCAGCGGTGGCATCGGTGACCTCTGCAACCTTGAGCCCATCAGCATAGATGGCGTAGCCGGTGACCTGGACTCCATTGGATGACCCAGCAGAGTCAATGGTTACAGGGAGCCAGCTGACCATCAGGAGGCCTGGGGAGGCATGGCGCTCCACCAGCACATCCAGGGGAGGGTCAGGGGGTCCCGCCAGGGGCGTTTTGAAGGTGATGGTAGAGGACGATGTCTTCCAGTGCACCTGCAACGAGTCCCATGGCAGCCGCACCTCCACCCATGCCCGGTACTGCATGCCAGGCAGCAGGCCATGGAAGGTATAGCTGCTCACGCCTGCTGGGGTCAGGGCGTGCTCTTGGCCATTGAGATACACCATGTGGAGGTGGCTGCTGCTGCCGTAGACCCAGGCGATCTTGGCCGATGTTGCGGCAACACTTTGCAGGTGGAGTTGCATGGGGGCCATGCACAGAGCCCCTGTGGCCCCTAGAAGGGGTCTGGAGAAGCCCTTCTCTTTCAGACACTGCAGTGCACCCACCCAGCTGTCTTCTGTCTTGGCATCTGCAATCTCTGCTGCCCCCTCTGTCTTGGGGGCTACCCCCACCATCAGGCACGGCCCCTTGTCCATAGCCCCCTGGGCTTTCCCAGGCAAGAAGCTGTGACCAGTGTCTTCCGTCAAACCTTTGCTCTGTCCAGGTGGGAGCCGAGTGGGGCCAAAGTCAGGGGATTTGAGGGGCAGGCAGTCCAGGATGTCACTGTCTGGAATCTGCTCCACTAGGTTGGACGGCACCAGCCCTCGTCGGCCATCCTCAAGCTCCCCTTCATAAAAGCCGTCCTCATCCATGTCCCCAAAGATATAGACATAATCCCCAGCTGTAAGGGGTAGCTCACTCTCAGGGTGCTCATTAGGGCCCTTAAAAGGATTGTAGCTGTACCGAGCCAGGAATATCTTGAGCTTGGGGGGCAGGCGGGCCTCTGACCCCCCCACTTCCAAGGTGGAAGACATACTGTCAGGCTCCAGATCCTCCATCTCGCTGGCGGTGTCCATATCCAGAGTAGGACAAGATGGCACTGTGGCCCATGCGGACTCCACCTCAGACGAAGAGTTCGACTGGGAGCTAGTCTTCTTGCCCTGGTACCTGGAGTCTAGAGGCGGACTGGCTAGGACTCTGTCAGGCATCTGAGGGGCACTGGCTGGCTCCCTGATGGCAACTGGACTTCCCGGCCGAGAAGCTTCTTGATTCTCCCGCTTGTCTCTGCTGGGCTGTGAAGATGCTTGGTCTGGAGGATCCGGCTGGAACTTGGTCCTTCCAGGGTCTCTAACTTGAGACTCGGGGACTTGGGGGGCCTCCTGGGGCTCGGGGGGAGGGTGACCAGTCTGACACTGAAGCGCTAGCATCTCCTCGCGAGCAGCCTGGAGATCGTGCAAGGCCTTCCGCAGGTCGTGTTGCAGCTGTTGCTGCCGGTCCTGTCCGCGCGCCGCCTGCTGCAGCAGCTGCTCTGCCAGCATGCCGGCGGCGTCGCGCTCCTGGCACGCGCGGTCCAGCTGCCCGCGCACGTCGTCGTTTTCCGCCGCCACCTTCCGCGTCCAGTCGGCCTGGGCCTGCAACCGCGCATTCTCCTGGGTCAGCCAGGCGCCCTCGCGTAGCGCCGCCTGCAGCTGCGCCTCAGCCTCGTCACCGCGCCGCCGCGCTGCCGCCGCCTGGGCGCTCAGCTCCTCGCACTCCCGCCGCCGCGCGCCCAGCTCGAGTTCCAGGGCCTGCACCTGGCGCCGCGCCTCCTCGCTGGGTGCGCCCTGGCCGTCCGCCTCCACTCGGGCGCTGCCGCTGGCCTGCTGGCGTGTCAACTGTCTCTGCAGGCGCAGCACCTCCCGCTGGGACTCGCGCTGCAGCCGGTCCAACTCACTGATGTCGAGCCACTGGGCTTGGACTTGGGCTTGGGCGGCACCCCCGCCAGGGTGCAGGACGCTGCCGAAGCCCGAGGCGACGCGCGCCTGCAGCAAGTGGCACTCCTGCCTCAGCTCTTCGATCTGCTTGTCCTTGGCCAGCAGCGCGCTCGCCTGCTCGGACAAGTCCCGGGCGCGCTGGCGGGAAAAGGCCTGGCACAGCTCCAGACTGGCGCGGCTGTCGCCCGGCACAGGCGCGCTCACAGCCCTCAGGTTGGTTTCTTGTAGCTTTCGGGCTCGGTCCTCCAGGCGCCGCGCGAGGCCTGTAAGCTTCGCGTGCTTCACCTTGAGCCGCTTCACCTTCTCGTCGGACTTGTCCTGGAAGCCTGCGCGCCGCAGCTGCGTGTTCTCCTCCCGCAGGCCAGAGCAGCGGCGCGCCACCGCGCGCAACGCCTTGGACAGTTCCGAGTTCTGCTTCACCAGCTCCTGGTAGTCCAGACCCGGCGAAGAAGGGGTTAGAGCTTCGCAGGGCTGGCTCCCGGGGTCTTCTGGCGGATCGCTAGGTCTTCGGTGCTCCGATGGCGGTGGTGGTGGAGGCGGTGGCGGTGGCGGCGGCGGCGGCGTAGGGGGACTCGGCGAGCCTAAGACGGAGGCGTCTGGCGAAGAGGCTCGCTCCTCGGATTCGGGGGCCTTGGGGCAACCGAGGGTGCTGTCGAGAGAGCGGGAACGCGCTGGTGGCAAGGAATCGAGAGAGCTGGCGCGCGTGTGGAGCAGGCTGTTTGAGGAGTTGGAGCGCGCAGCCCGCACCACGTCTAGGGAGCGGGAGCGCAGGCGGACGCCCCCAGTCAGGCTGTCAGCATTCAGGGATTCGAGTCTACACATGGACTTTGGGGGCCCGTGGGAGTCGGCGACGGTATCGCCGGGCGGCCCTTCCGAAGAATGCACGGCTTGGGGGTCGGGGGAGCCGGGCAAAGCGGGATGCCAGCGGAAGTGCTCCAGGATGTACTTGAGGAAGAGCTGGCGCTCCACGTCGAGCGCCGCCTGCAGGTGTCGGATGCGCGAAGCCTGCTCGCCGTCGGTTTCCCAGCGAAGCTGCGCCAGCACTTCCTGCAGGCGACAGCGGCACTGAGCAGCGGCGACCTCGGGCGCCCCCGCGCGGCCGCAGTAGCCCCGGTTCACCAACTCCTCGGCCAGCTGGCGCTGCAGCTCCCGGGCCTGGCGCATGACGCCGTCGCGCTCGCGGTGCAGCAGCTGCCGCAGCTGCCGCATCTCGGCCTCCTTCCAGCGCAGCAGCTGCCGGATCTCGGCCTCACGCTCCCGCAGCACTTCCTCCTGCAGCTGCCGCAACTCCCGACCGCGCTGAGCCTCCCACTTGGAGCGCAGATGGTCAACCAGCTGCTGCCGCTCCCGCTCGGCCGCCTCCCGCAGCTGGCGCGCCTGGGACGCGAAACGCTGCCTCTCCGCCCGCCCGCGCGCCCGCTCGGTCTCCAGCTCGGCCCGCAGCTTCTCCAGCTCCCGCCTTTGCTCCTCCAGCACCACCGCAGACGGACCTGGACTACCCGGCTTCTTCGGTGTCGCGCGGCCGCCGCCCGAAGGGCTGGGCGAGTCTTTGGTCATGGTGGCCAAGGCCCGGCCAGACGCCTGACCTCGTCTGGCCCAGGCCGCTGCTAGCCAACGGCCACCGCCCCCGCTGCGGCCAACCGCCCCGCGCGCCCCTTCCGGCGATCCTGGGGGTCTCCGCGCGCCCCTTCCGCCCCTCAGCGCCTCTCAGCGCCTTCCCCAACCCTCTGCTGCGGGTGTACTAGCCTGAGCTCCTCTCCCGGCTGCCTGCGCGGGGCTTGGGCTCCAAACACCCTTGCTCAACTCAGTCCATGTCCTTTCTGGGATGCCCAGGGGTCTCTCTGATCCCAGGCCCTTCCGTTTTTCTGGTGTCATGTCCTTTGTGACTTACCGGGCATACTCTCCCAGGCACTGTGCAATACCTTTCAGGCCAACTTGTACCGGGGCGAGCCCACGCCACTGCTCTGGACCGGGAGGGAAGAACTCCATGTGTGGGTCAAGGATGGGGTGTGAGCAGTTCCTGCCTAGCCCTGGCACGGGTTCAGGTGGCCTGTTTGGTCTAAGTGTCTGGGAGCCACAACAGAACACCCCCAAACTTAGAGTTGAGCCCTGAACACCTATGAGGGGAGGGTGCGGTCTTGTGACCGCATCCCCAAATTGCCTACCTTTCCAATGATCCCAGAGGAGCTGAGCAGTTGGATGCATTATTTGTTTAAACTTACCATGCCCATTTTACAGATGAGAAGTATTATTAAAGATTTTATTTATTTATTTGACAGAGAGGTAGAGAGAGAGCACAAGTAGGCAGAGCGTCAGGCAGAGGGAGAAGGAGAAGCAGACTCTCCCCTGAGCAGGGAGCCCGATGCAGAGCTTAATCCCAGGACCCTGGGATGACGACCTGAGCCAAAGGCAGACACCTGGGGAAGTTTTCTTTTGTTTGTTTTAAGATTGTATTTATTTATTTGACACACAGAGAGAGAAATCACAAATAGGCAGAGAGGCAGGTGGGGGTGGGGGGGAGCAGGCTCCCTGCTGAGCAGAGACCCTGAGATCATGACCTGAGCTGAAGGCAGAGGCTTAACCCACTGAGCCTCCCAGGCAGCCCCTCCTTTATTTTAAACACAAATGAAAAGTCTTAGGCACATAGTCTGGGCATGGTGCCAACTGAGAAAAAGGAGAAGGCCTCCTTGGAGAACCAAAGCCCTGGCCTATGTTTTCTTGGTTCACTTTTATGATCACCTTGCAAGGATTCTCTGAGAGATAAGGACCTCTTCACGGTCCCACTGCCCAGAAGTAGCTTAGTGGGGAGTCAGACTTGGAAAACCCTGCCTCCAGAGTCCGTTGGCACTCTGACTCCATCTGCCTAATCTTAGGGTTGTAGCTTCGAAGGGCACTCCCCAGTCTTTCTTTCAGGGGAGGGTTTCACACTTTGCAGAAAGAGAGAGGATCAGTGGAATCCAGAGTGGGGAGCTGGCCAGGGAGGGAGGTGAGAACATGGGCACACCATTGGGGCCCAGCCCACCCTTTGTTTGGCCCAGGAGTGCTCAGGGCTTCCTGCTTCTCCAAAAGGTAAGTCACAGACCTTTATGGGACCATCTGTTTCCCAGCACCATCTCCCTGAGGGCAGCAAGGCCAGAGAATTTCCGTGGCTCTCCCAAGGGGCCATATTGTCAGACGGTTAGAATTTGTGTGCCTCTGGAGGCAAACAGTCCTTCAGCTTCTTGTGCCATTTCCATGTCCTTATCTGTTAAATGGGCTAATATTGCAGCTCCCTTCTGTGTTGTGTAACCTCCCGGAGTTCCCTGACCTCTCTGAGCATCCATTTCTCCAGTTTGTGAGGTTTCACTAAGGTGAGAGCACACAGTGCCCAGAACAGAGCAAGGCTCTGGTTGGCAGTTCACTGATTTTATTTTTAAAAGATTTTCTTTCTTTCTTTCTTCCTTCCTTCCTTCCTTTCTTTCTTTGTCAGAGAGCGAGAACAAGTGGGGGAGCAGCAGGCAGAGGGAGAAGCAGGCTCCCTGCTGTGCAAGGAGCCCGATGCAGGACTCAATCTCAGGATTCTGGGATCAGGGCCTGAGCGGAAGGCAGATGCTTAACTGACTGAGCCACCCAGGCATCCCAGCTCATGATTTTTAATCCCCACCCCTTTTTTTACAGCTAGAGGAGCTGAGGTCAGCAAGCAAAGATCTGACTGAAGTCACTCAGGGCAGCTGTGGTAGAGACAACATGAGGTACCCTTTGTGTGCTCTGGGACTCACTCTGGATTCCTCATGGCAGATGGGAAGCCTCAGAGACCTGGATGTCCATCCAGGCTCTGCCCCTCTTTGGCTGAGTGACCATGGCTGATTACTTCGCTTCTGGCTTCCACACGATGGATGTATTGATAACACTGGCCTTCCGTGGTTAGACAGAGAGAGACACCGGGATGCTGTCTATCCGCTGATGGCCAGATGTGCAAGAGGGGCTGTGTCAAGGTCCGTGTAAGTTCTCATCTTCCCATCCAGGGCTTGGCCTAGACTCTCCAAGCTTCTTCCAGTAATCTAAAGAATCCCCCTGCCTCAAAGGCTTCTGGGCCTTCACATATGTTGCTTCCCCCTGCCTGGGATGCCTACATTGCCTGACACAAAAATAACAACAACACCCCCTGCAGACCAGGAACCTATTATGTGCCAGGCTTCATGCTAAATGCCTTCCATTCATTATTTACACTGTCCATTTTGCAGATGAGAAGTCTCAAGTCTCTGAGGAGCAAGAGATTTTGTCCACTTACCTAGTGCTAACGTTGTCTTGTCCTTTAGCCTCAGCTTAGCAGTTCCTCCTCCAGGAAGCCTTCCCTGACTCTCTGGGCTGGGTCTGGTCCCCTAAGAAGTCTGTAGCCCTAATGGCACTACCAGGCACCCCTCCATTTGGAATAAAGGATGTATCTGGTATATATCAGTGTCCCTGCCCAGAGTGGTTTTGGGGGAAGGAATAAGTGAAAAGTCCCTCCCCAGAAAGGAGGGATAGGGACCCAGAGAGAGGCAAGCAGGAAGGGCACAAAGGGCACTATCCAACCAGGCCACCCAGACTGCCTACCTCCCACATTTGGGTACCACCTGGTGTCAAGGGCTGAAGCCTCAGGCTCTGGGCTGCCTATCAGGGCCTTGGGCAGACACCTTAGGCTGGAGTGAGGGTCAGGCCTCGGTAGAGATGTTGGCAGGATCTAAAGATGTGTATCTAACACACATACATACACACGCTCAAGGACTCTCTAGGCCTGGCCCCTGCGGTGCTGGGGAGCTCAGGAGCCCTACTTAAGTCTGGCTCCTCCCTATTCTTCCTGTCCCAGCACATCAATACCTTGCTATTTCACATCTAGACCTTGAGGTTGTGGTCACATTAGAGTCCCCCTTTGCTTCTCTTTGTCTATGGTGTCTGTGGCTTCTCTGTCTATGTTTCAGTCCCTCTCACACAGTCATTTCCCCCAAGTAGGTGGGCAGGTGACCTTGGCTCCATCTTCCAGGTGGGGAGAGAGAGGCTCAGAGACGGCACAGGTCATGTTCTTCAGTACGTGGCTCTGTGGGCTCTGCCTTCTCTGCCGTACTCACGTTCTTCAGATCCCGTTCCCCTAAACCACTGGTGTGCCATGGGAGAGTGATGGCTTCAGGCGATGCTATGTACCAGGATCACAGAGAACTGTGACTCCAGATGTTTTCCGGGAGTGATGCAGGGGCTGGAGTGATGCAGGGATGGCCTAAGCCTTGAACTAAGGCCCTGGATGTGGTAGCCACAGGGAGAGTATGTTCATGGAATCCTCACTGCAGCTCTGTTGGACAGAGGAGAGCCCGAGGCCTGGTGGGAGCAGGTGGCCTGCCAGGGGATGCGGGCAGCTGCGGCAGAGCTGGGTTGTCACTTCTGGGCAGTGGGTGGAACTCCGCAGCCTAGATTTCTGCTGCAGTGTCTAGAGGAACCTGCAACCATCAGAGGAGGAGGGCAGGATGCTGCCAAGGAAGAGGACCTTGGGGTGAGTCTCTGGGAACCCCACAGTCACCATCCAGCAGCTGCTGGGGCTGGCACCACCTGTGGCATGTCAGAGGCGTTCTGGAATGTAGGTTGAGTGGATGAGCAAACCAGGGCTTCCCCAATGCCAGACTTCTGCCACCCCCACACTCATCATGTTGTGCCATGATTGTTAATGACCTGCCCATCACTCCCATCAACTCTGAGCTCAGGGAGGGCACAGACCATGTAGATGCATTCTCTGGGTCTCGCTTTCTTGCCTATAATATGAAAGAGGTGGATTACGTGGATGGCTTTCAAACTGGGTTCCTTAAGGCCTCAGGGTTCCTGAGAAATATTGTAGGATTTTGGGGAGTGGGAGAATGTGCCTGGAGTAAAGGAGAAATACTGCTTCTACCAGCTTCAACAGAGCATGTACGTACACCTGTTAGTGTCATTCTTTTTTTTTTTTTTTTTAAGATTTTCTTCATTTATTTGACAGAGAAAGAGGCAAGCAGAGGGAGAGGGAGAAGCAGGCTCCCCGCTGAGCAAGGAGCCAGACATGGGTGGGGCTTCATCCCAGGGCCTTGGACTCCTGACCTGAGCCGAAGGCAGAAACTTAACCAACTGAGCCACGCAGGCACTCCTTTTAGTGTCATTCTTTAGGTTTTAAGGAAGACTTTGGCTTAATAAAGAGGTATGCCACTAGAAATGAGTTTGGAAACCTCTGGTTAGAGACCCTCCTGTCTATTACATGCAAACACACATTGCCCTGACACTCAGTAATTCCACTGACCCTGAGAGAAGGCACCTGTGCCCCTCACGTCTTGGTTCACCCCACATCACCAGCCTTATGCTCCATGCTGCCTCTCTCCCCAGCACCAGTCTGTGACCTTTGGACCATGCCGACATGGGGTATGCAATCCTGGGCAATCTGGTTCTCATCCTCTGCCAGCCTGGCCTGGCCTATTTTAGCTCTGTGGCACATGCCTGGAGCTCTTGCCTGGCCTTAGTGAGAGGCAAAAACTCCATCCAGAGAGCCAACCCACTGGAAGATTTTTTTAAAAATGATTTTATTTATTTGAGAGAGAGACAGAGAGAGCACAAGTGTGCGGTGTGGCAGAGGGAGAGGGAGAAGCAGATTCCTGGCTGAGTGTGGAGCCCAATGTTGGGCTCAATCCCAGGACACTAAGATTAAGACTTGAAGGAGCGCCTGGGTGGCTCAGTGGGTTAAGCCTCTGCCTTCGGCTCAGGTCATGATCTCAGGGTGCTGGGATGGAGCCCTGCATCAGGCTCTCTGCTCAGCAGGGAGCCTGCTTCCCCTCCTTCTCGCTCTGCCTGCCTGTCTGCCTACTTGTGATCTCTCTCTCTCTCTATGTCAAATAAATACATAAAATCTTTTAAAAAATTATAATAAAAAAAAGATTAAGACTTGAACCAAAATCAAGAGTCAAATGATTAACTGATTGAGCCACCCAGGCACCCCCTACCGGAGGGGTTTTAAGCTTCCGAACAGACCACTTTAGCCATGGGGAATACCTTTGGTCAGTCATTTAGTCATTTGGCTATTGCTCTAGGTCACAGACTGTCCTTTTTTTTTTTTTTTTTTTTAAGATTGATTTATTTAGGACACCTGAGTGGCTCAGTAAGGAGCCTGCTTTTCCCTCTCTCTGTCTGCTGCTCCCCCTACTTGTGCTCACTCTCACTCTCTCTGTCAAATAAATAAATAAAATCTTTTAAAAAAGAAGAAGAAGAAAGATAGGGATGCCTGGGTGGCTCATTCAGTTAAGCGTCTGCCTTTGACTCAGGTCATGATTCCAGGGTTCTGGGATGGAGTCCCACATCGGGCTCCCTGCTCTGCAGGGAGCCTGCTTCTCCCTCTGCCTTTCACTCTCCCTGTGCGCGTGCCCTCTCTCTCTCTCTCTGACAAATAAATAAATAAAATCTTTTTTTAAAAAAGATTGATTTATTTATCTTAGAGCATGAGAGTGGCGGGAGGGGCAGAGGGAGAGGGAGAGACCGAGTCTTAAGCAAATTCCCTGCTGAGCACAGAGCCCAATGCAGAGTTCCATCTCACGACTCCATCATGACCTGAGACAAAAATCAAGAATCGAAAGCCCAACTGAGTAAGCCACCCAGGCACCCCAAAGGGACAGTCCATCACCAACTGTTTGTTGAGTACCAATCTAGCTAGGGCAAGGTGGCAGGGAAGCATGTGAATTTCCTCACTCGCTAAGCACAGAGAACCCCCAGTGGGATTTGTGAAGGGAGGATGGAAGGAAAGTAGGAGGTTGGGAAGGAGGATAGAAGGGAAAGAAGGAGCCCTTTAGGTGAGTTGAGCCTCCCAGACCTTGGCTTCCCCCTCACAGTCAAAGCGCAGACTTGGGCTTGATGCTCTGACCAGCTGAGTGGCTGAAAAGCTGATTGACCCTTTGAGCCTCAGTTTTTTCCTTTGTAAATGGGGCTGATAACAGTTCTGCCCTCAAAGGGCTGTTGGGGGAGACAACACCTGTGCATTTGTACTCATGGGAACCCAGCACACAGCAGGCTGTCAGGTCAACCAAGTGAGCCAGCATGGTAAGCTGAGTCTTCAAGAATGGTTAGCACTAGGGGCGCCCGGGTGGCTCAGTGGGTTAAAGCCTCTGCCTTCGGCTCAGGTCATGATCCTGGGGTCCTGGGATCGAGCCCTGCATTGGGCTCTCTGCTCAGCAGGGAGCCTGCTTTCTCCTCTCTGTGCCTGCCTCTCTGCCTACTTGTGATCTCTGTCAAATAAATAAATAAAATTTTGAAGAGAAAAAAAAAAAAAAAGAATGGTTAGCACTTGGGATGCCTTGGTGGCTCAGTCGGACTCTTGATCTCAGCTCAGGTCTTGATTTCTGGGTTGTGAGTTCAAGTCCCATGTTGGACTCTCTGCTGGGTATGGAGCCGACTTTAAAAAAAGAAGAGAAAGAAGGAGAAGAAGAAGGGGAGGAGGGAGGAAGTGGAATGGGGGGAGGAAGGAGGAAGGGGAATGGGAGGGGGAGGAGGAGGGTAGGGGAAAGGAAAAGGGAAGGAGAAGAGGAAGAGGAGAAGGAGGAAGAAGAAGATGAAGAAGGAGGGGGAGGGGGAAGGAGAGTGGGTTTGGGGGAGGAGGAGGAGAGGAAGAAGGACTAGCATTTGCCAGCTGGATAAGTGGTATTGCAGGGAGGGAATGACAAAGGCATCCCAGGCAAAGGGAGCAGCAAGGACAGAGGCAGGGAGTGTGGAGTGGCAGGAGCACTGGTCTTGGAAAGGGAGAGATGTAGGATGTGAAGTTTTGGGCCATCAGAAGATCAAGTCAGAGCCTGAACCAACCAGCATGAACCAGAGCAGGGTCTAATTTCTGGAGCCTCTCTTCCTAGCTGGGTGATGAAGGACAAGCTACCACTCTCGGGGCCTCAGTCTCCTCACCTGTGAAATGGAACATCTTTTTTTTTTTTTTTAAGATAAAAAAAAAATTATTAGTCAGAGAGAGAGAGAGAGAGCGCGAGAGCACAGGCAGACAGAGTGGCAGGCAGAGGCAGAGGGTGAAGCAGGCTCCCTGCCAAGCAAGGAGCCTGATGTGGGACTCAATTCCAGGTCGCTAGGATCATGACCTGAGCCGAAGGCAGCCGCTTAACCAACTGAGCCACCCAGGCGTCCCGTGAAATGGAACATCTTAGCACTGCTCTGTGGTGCCAGTGAACTTGGTGGTGGGTGTAAATGTGCAGTAACCAGTGCCAGGCATACAGTCAGCTTGCCGAGGAGCTCCTTCCATCCCTGGCCCCTCCTTTGGCCATTGTCAGACTTCTCCTCCAGGCTCCCACACCTCATCCAACCATTGCCACATTCTGGCATTCTCCTCGGTGCCTCCACAGGATGCTTCGAGCTGCTTGAGGGCAGGTGCCACCTTTGTATCTCCCTCTCAGAGCCTAGCAGGACCCTGTGCTGACTAGGAGAAGAAAAAGAACGTGGTAAGGTCTAGCAAAAGCATCTGGAGTCCAGGAGGAGGAGGAAGACTGGAATTAGAGGAGGAAGAGGGGGCTTTTAATGGAAGGCTCAGGGAAGTGGCACACAAAGGCCAGGTCCAAATGAACATGGTCTGTCTGAGTGGAAGGGGATTGGTGTGACCAGAAGCCAGGCCTGCCATGGGGAACAATAAAAGTTTTGTTTTATTTCTTTTCTTTTTTTAAAGATTTTATTTATTTATTTGACAGAGATCACACCCCAGGACCCTGGGATCATGACCTGAGCTGAAGGCAGAGGCTTTAACCCACTGAGCCACCCAGGCACCCCTTTTGTTTTCTTTCTTTTTTTTTTTTTTTAAAGATTTTATTTATTTGGCAGAGAGAGAGAGATCGCAAGTAGGCAGAGAGGCAGGCAGAGAGAGAGGAGAAAGCAGCCTCCCTGCTGAGCAGAGAGCCTGATTCGGGGCTTGATTCCCAGGACCCTGAGATCATGACCTGGGCCAAAGGCAGATGCTTAACTATCTGAGCCACCCAGGTACCCCTTCCCTCCTGTTCTTCTAAGGTTGCCCCATTCTGTCGTCTGCCTCCTTTGCTCCCTATTAACTTCCTACTCCATTTTGGCCATCCAGACAGCCTCATGGCCTTTGCCAGTATCTTTTCTCCTGCTTGAAACAACCTCCTCTCAGTCTCTCAGCTGTTCCATCCCAGGGTTCCAGGGTTGGCCCTGAAGCCAGGAGCTCAGTCTCTGTTCCTAGCTCGCTGCATGAACTTGTGCAAATCATTGGCCTTCTCTATGTTTCTGTTTCCTGTGAGATGGGCTGTTAATGGTAGCCATCTCAGAGTGGTTTCAGAGATTAAGGAAAATAAAGCACAGGAGGAGGGAGCTGGCATTTGAGGTTCCAGTGTTGGCTCTTATTATACTATTTCCTCAGTGAGGCTTCCATGACTTCCCAATGAAAAGTAGGTTCCCCCGTGGGCGCCTGGGTGGCTCAGTCATGATCCTGGAGTCCCAGGATTGAGTTCTGCATTGGGCTTCCTGCTCAGCAGGGAGTCTGGTTCTCCCTCTGACCGTCCATCCTCTCGTACTCTCTCAAATAAATCAATAAAATCTTAAAAAAAAAAAAAGTAGGCCCCCATAATCACTTTCCCATCACCCAGGTTTCTTTTCTTTTTTTGATTTTATTTATTTGACATACACACAAAGAGAATAAGCAGGGGTAGAGTAGAGGGAGAGGGAGAAGCAGGCTCCCTGCTGAGCATGGTGCTGCATCGTGCAACTGGATTCCAGAACCCTGGGATCATGAACTGAGCTGAAGGCAGACGCTTAACTGACTGAGTCACCCAGGAGCCCCTCAGTTTCCTTTTTTTCATATCAGTGACCGAAATAATCTTGGTTATTCAATGATCTTATGCAACCAATAATTATTGTGCACCTACTATGTGCCAAACACCTTGTAATCACCTCCGGATGGGACGTTCAGTAAAGGCAAGGTGTCTGCCGGTTCCATTCATCTGTGTTCGCCCAGCATCGTCATGGCACACAGTAGGCACTTCATACGCGGGGGCAGGGGGAGCGCCCCGCCTGCCCCTCCCCCGCTCCAGGAAGTGCGGGGGCTCCAGCCGCCCGGCGGGCCGCGATGCATTCTGGGAAAGCAGCAGCACCAGATCCAAGATGGCGGCCAGCAGGAGGCTGATGAAGGTAAAAGCCATTCTCCGGCGCCGGCCGGGTGGGGGGGGCGGCGTCCCGGGCCGGGGGTCCCCGCGGCGGGCGGGACTCCTCGGGGCGTCGCCGCTCGGTCTCCCGTCCCTGTGTGGCCCCACCGCCCCTCTGACCGCATACGGGCAGAGGGAGGTAACGGGGCCGCCTAGGCCGCAGCCTGGGCGGGAGCGCCAGGCCGCGCTGGGAGCTGCCGCTGGCCCCTCCGCCCGGTCCGGGGCGTTCACGTCGCCCTCTGCCCGGAACCCGGCCAGGTCCTTCTCGCGGTCCTCCCCCCGGACCGGGGGCGGCGTTGATGTGGGGACCCCGCCGGGAGGTCCCGAACCGGGCGCCCGCGGGGAAGGCCCGAGCGCCGGAGCTCCGACCGGGAGCCCGCGCCGCGGAGCCGCCCCGCCCTGGGCCGCAGCGCGCCGGGTTTAGAGCTCCGGAGGCTAGGAGGTTGGGAGGCTCGGGTTGGGGAAGGAAGGAGGAGGCCAGGCGACAAAAGTTAGGTCAGTTTGTTGGTGGGTCGTTTGAAATTGCTCTGGGTCCTAGCAAACTGTCTCCTTGTGACTGCAGAGTCACACAGCCGGCAAGTTCCAACTCCAGGAAGGCGTGGGGTCAGCCGCATTCGCGGCGCTGTTCTCTTTCCCCGTTTCCTTTTCAACCTACCACTTAAAATCATCAGGATCTTCTTTCCCTGCCGAAGCAAAAGTGCCATTTTGGGGGGTGGTTTAGGGGTTGGCTTTAGTCGTTCGAACCCAAACCGGCCAAAGTTTATAAAAATAACTTGGTACTTTGTATCTTGCATGCAGCGGGGTGCCTTTTTGCCAAGTGGCTCCTTTGGTGGGGAATACAGATGCTAAACTGGCTTAGTTCTCTCCGGAGTATGTTTGCCGGCGTCCTCCGGAGCCGACCTCGCCAAGACTTGTGAGTCCGCGCCCGGATAGTGCTGCCGGGTTGCACGGGGCCGGAAATAAAAAGACCTAGGAGCTGATTTCCTGAGAGGAGATAAAAAGCTGGGGTTCCTCTTGGGTAGAGCAGTGCTCAGTGGAACTAGACATTGAACTTGGAGTCACAGCCTTTGGGCCCTCCCTCCCTGGGAACGTTTCCTTTCTTTTGTTCACTGAGGGCTGGGAACGACATTTAACTTCATAAAAGTGGATCGGAAGTGGGCACAAAAGAACAGTCAGCAGATTCCAGACTTTTCCTCATCTTTTTTCTGTCGAAGACACCACCATTTACCCACCAGTCATCCAGATGAGAGGACGGTTATTCACTTAGTTCCCTACCCTACTTCAGTCACCCATTAAGACTTGGGGATTTTACTTTAGAGGGAGTTCTGGAGTGTGCTTTCCTTCCTAATCTTAATGCAGTTACCAGAATCCATACTCTCATCTCTCAGATGCCTTTCCAAGTCCATACTCTTCTTTGACTCCACTTCTTGGACACTAAAGTTCTTCTTCTAAAGCAAATATTTAATCCTTTCGCTCCTATTGAAACCTTTGTGATCTTATTGTCCTCAGCAGATAATCCTAACTTGTTATTTGTCGCAAAAGACCCTCCTTAGGCTGGCAGAAATCTGTTTAGCCTCCCCTCCAGTCCCTTACTTTCCCACTACCCTTGCAACTCATAGTAGCTACTTTTTTTTTTTTAAGCTGTTACTTTATGCAGCCCTGTACTTCACATTCATAATCATGTTTAATCATCCTTGAAAAGTAAACATTCCCATTTTGTAGGTGGTAAAATGGAATGCTGAGAGATTGGTTGGGTTGCCTCAGTTTTTCTAGTTTGGGAGGGTAAGCTGTAATCTCACATCTGTTTGACTCCAGAGCCCCCTGCTCTTCCTCAGTCAGTCACTATGTGGTGTTCCTTTGTACTTGCTGTTTGGTCTTCGAGAAAGGCTGCCTTCCCCTTGTTTCTCTTTTCCAGGGAAATCCTAGGTTCAGTTCCAATGCCAGCTACTCTGTCAGGCCTTTGCCCCCATCCCCTTTCAGAATAAGTTGTTCCTTTTTTTTGTGACCACAGCACTTTCTTTATGTTTCTCTTTAAGATTTTGTCCCAATCAGATTTGTGTTAGACTTGCATTTCCTACTGGGTTTTGAGTTCTTCAAGTACAGGAATCTTGACCTAATTCATCCTTGCAGGGTATCCCCTAGTCTACCCCAGTTGACCTAGTTGGGGCTCCCAGGCTTCCAAGGTTCTGAGAAGGGGAGTTAACTGGTTTTTAGATTATTTTTGTATTTCCAAAAAATTGGAGCTTAGAGAAAATGTGTAACGGTAACTGAGTGCTTTTTTTTTTTTTAAAGATTTTATTTATTTATTTGACAGAGATCACAAGTAGGCAGAGAGGCAGGCAGAGAGAGAAAGGAGGAAGCAGGCTCCCTGCTGAGCAGAGAGCCCAATGCGGGGCTCAATCCCAGGACCCTGGGATCATGACCTGAGCAAGTGGAAGGCAGAGGCTTTAACCCACTGAGCCACCCAGGCGCCCCTAACTGAGTGCTTTTAAGTGCTAGGTCATTTACATTAATTCTTTTCAATAACTCTTAGAATTAGCATATTGCTGTCTTTATTTTACAAGTGAGAGAATTGTGAGGCTTTGATAGGTTGAGTGTTACCTAAGGTGGAGTTGCTATCTGACCAGGGTGGGAAGAGGTAAGATGTTAAATCTCCCTACCTTCAAATCCCAAGGTCCATGCCTTTTTCTTACTCCAAGGGTACCTGGAAGACTATGTAGTTTCTTGAGTTGTGGATGGAAATTCTTTTCAATTCAGTAGAGGAATGCTGGTTACATGATGCAGGTCATTGGCTCTGAGAGTCAGAGTTTAAGATGTTTAGTTTAAAAAAAAACAAAACCCAAATTATTGTTGCATGTCGATAAATACATGGAAATGAAATAGGCGTTTTCGATGATGAAAAAAACATGTTGAAAAATCAAACGAATTACATCTTAAAGAACTTTAGATTTCTTCAAAAACTATTATCCAGGACACTCACAAAGATTTCTTTGTAACAATGAACTGTCTGCAGATAGTATAAGATACATTATTAAAAGTAGACTGATTTGCATATATTGGGCTGAGAAGTTATTTTAGGCAAGGTGAGTATGATCAAGTCTTTAACTTAAAAATCATTTTCTGGGTGCCCGGGTGGCTTACTTAGTTGGTTAGGCTTCTGTCTTTCGCGCTTTTCATGGTCCCAGGGTCCTGGGAGTCTCATGTCTGGCTTCTTGCTCACCCGGGAGTCTGCTGCTCCCTCTGTCCCTTCCCCACTCTCTCTCTCAAAAATAAATAAACAGGATGCCTGGGTGGCTCAGTGGGTTAAAGCCTCTGCCTTCAGCTTGGGTCATGATCCCAGGATCCTGGGATTGAGTCCCACATCGGGCTCTCTGCTCTGCAGGGAGCCTACTTCCCTCTCTCTTGTTCTCTGCCTGCCTCTCTTCCTACTTTTGATTTCTGTCAAATAAATAAGTAAAATCTTTAAAAAATAAATAAATAAA
Organism: Mustela erminea; assembly: GCF_009829155.1. Lineage (NCBI taxonomy): Eukaryota > Metazoa > Chordata > Mammalia > Carnivora > Mustelidae > Mustela > Mustela erminea. Next base: position 63,811,921 of record NC_045626.1, read on the forward strand.
CAAACAAAAAAATGCAGGGCGTCTGGGTGACTCAGATGGTTAATCCTGCCTTTGGTTCAGCTCATGATCCCAGGATCCTGGGATCAGGTCTGGTATTGGGCTCCCTGCTTGGCGGGGAGCCTGCTTCTCCCTCTCCCTCTGCTGCTCCCTCTGCTTGTACTCTCTCTATCAAATAAATAAACAAAATCTTAAAAAAAAACAAAAACAAAAACAAAACACACTTGCCAAAAGGATTAGCCTTTTTCAGAACACTTTTTAGGAATTACAATGTTAATAAAACATTAAATACATTTTAATTTGCAAGCAGCAAATTCAGCATTGATGGCAACAATGTGAATGTAACCATCGCATCTATCAGGAAGGGAAATAGCTACAAAAGTGAAACCTGTAGGTGTGGTTGAGGAAATTGATGCAGTCTGATCAATTCTTTTCAGCCTCTGAATTGCACACATCTCCCCTAAGGGCCCTCCAGCTAAGTATCTCCCCACAAGGGCTCTTCCATAGATTTAAGATTTAAAAAGGGTGGGGTGATATTTTATTAGTTATTATGGTGTAACTGTTGAGATAAGGAATTGAGATTTGTGGCAGCCTTTTAATGCATTTTCAATAATGTTCAGTCGGGGTGCCTTGGTTGCTCATTTGGCATCTGATTAGCGATTTTGGCTCAGGTCATGATCTCCTAGGTCATGGGATCATCTCTCTGTGGTGACATCATGCTTAGCAGGGAGTTTGCTTGGGGTTCTCTGCCTCTGCCCCTCCCCCCATTCATTTTCATGTGCACGTGCTTGCTCTCTCTTTCCCTCAAATCTTGAAAAAAAAAATGTTCAGTTAAAACTCTGTATTGGTGTACTTTCTCTCAATCCATAATTATACATGAATAAGTAGGAGGAGTCACTAAATAACAGTTCTTTCCTTGGAATTCATAGGCAATAAACTGGTTTGGTTTTGAATACAAGTTTATGTTCTCTGAAGTTGGGTAATTAACACAACAGAGCAGTGAGCATGTCTGGTAGGTGGGTTGTGTGTGTCAGAAGATGAGAGTTTTCCAGATGATGCTCTGCCAATATGAATGTCCTGAATCCACAGGGTTTTGGGGAATTCAGAAAAGCATTTTTTTTATCGTAAGTGTAAAATCCCAGTAAGTTGGGACGATTTCAGCTTCCCTTAATGACCCTCATTGTACATGTTTCTCCATTAAAAGAAAATTGGGACAGGCCTTGGGAAAGAGAGTTTACTTAGTTGTTGCAACATTTGTGATCTTTTCTCAAGGTCCGCACTGAACAAAAACGCTTGTCTCAGGGTACTTGGACCTATTTTGATTTTGTTACAACTCTAACGAGAGTTTGTCACATTAGCATTGTATTGTACCAAGTCAGCTGGTCATATTCCATTGAAAAGTACCACTAAATGTTCAAGAGATATTTCTGTTTTCTTTGCTGTAACACTAAGGGATTAAACTTAGAGAATCAAAGGTGCCTCTCCTGAGCCCATAGTTTGTATCTAACCACCTTGAGTTTTCCCTTTGAATGGCACATAGACCTGTAGTTGTCCAGGCTCATCCCATGCACCATGCTTCTCCTATCTTGCCTTCCTTAGTTAATGAGCACCTTGTCTACTCAGTCACCCATGGAAGAACCTGGGGGAGCCCACCTCACCCCTCTTCCCTCATCTAGCCACTTGCCAGATTCTGCTGAAGTAGGTCTTTATCTTTGGTCTCTGTGTGTCTTTTCTCCATACGCACTACTGCTCCCTTAGTTGAGGCCATCCATTGTGGTAGGACACCTGCATCTGATTCCTCTGTGGCTTCTTATTCCTCACCAGTCCATTGTGAGCCCCACATGATTCCTAACCAGCAGTTCATCAAAGAGAAGTGCATGTACTCAGGACTCCGGCCCTGCTTTCAGAGATTGGAACCAAATTAAGGAGGTCAGGACTCTGTATATAAAAACCCACATTTCGGGGTGCCTGGGTGGCTCAGTTGGTTGGGCGACTGCCTTCGGCTCAGGTCATGATCCTGGAATCCCGGGATCGAGTCCCGCATTGGGCTCCCTGCTCAGTGGGAGTCTGTTCTCTCTGACTCTACTCCTTCTCATGGTCTTTCTCACTCATTCTCTTTCTGTTTCTCAAATAAATAAAATATTTTTAAAAAATTAAAAAAGGGGCACCTGGGTGGCTCAGTGGGTTAAAGCTTCTGCCTTTGGCTCAGGTCATGATCCCAGGGTCCTGGGATCGAGCTCTGAATCAGGCTCTCTGCTCAACGGGGAGCCTGCTTCCTCCTCTCTCTCTGCCTGCTTCTCTGCCTACTTGTGATCTCTCTGTCAAATAAATAAATTAAAATCTTTAGAAATAAAAAAAAATAAAATAAAACCCCACATTTCTTAGCATGTTCCTTCAAGCTCTGGTCTTGACAGTCTCTTTCCCCACTTACCCGTGGGATCCCCTAAACATGCTTTGCCCCTTTGGGTCTCTTAATGGGCATCCCTGCCTCTTCTCCACATCAGGTAATTTCTTGTCCTTTAAGACAGGGCCCCTCCTCTTGGCTCTGCATTCGAGGAGCTCTGTGAGGGAGGAAAAATGGCATGCATGTAGAACAAAGAGATCCTGGTCTGTCCACTGTATGCTGGATGTATGCCAGCCGAATAATGGAGTACAGGGGAGGGAAAGATCCTCTGACATTGAGAAGAAGGTGGAACTTGGTCTAACCTTTCAAGAATAAGTAAAGGTTTGGATTGTTGAGGGGAGGTGCCTGGCAGCCAGTGAGGTTAAGTAGGTTTCATCCCTCAGAGTGGATGCAGGCAATGGCTATGACTCTCATAGGGTCCTGGGAAACCGTGGTGATGGTTCACCTGCCTCCCAATATGGCTGCTTGCTTCTGACTTTGTGCTGTCCCTTTTTTAGGTTTTAGTTAGGCCAGCCCTGAGGAATTTTCCAGAAGCAGTGGGTAAGTGGCCTAGTTTTACCCTAGATTGGTATATCCAGTGCACCTGGCCCTCTAAAACTCTGAGCCTTCCCTCTTCCCTGGCAGGACTAAGTTTTCTGCCCAGCCACTGGAAGACTTGTTTCTCCATGAAGGGACGTCATGGATGACGATGCTGATGGGTTTAGGGACAGGTGGCTAAGAGGTGCCTGGGCCTTTCACTTGAGGGAGTCAGATGTATCCTCAGCTTCAGGATCCAGGAGAAGCAGCAGGCTGCTCACCTGTGAGAGCTTTTGCCTCCAGGTTTCCTCTAGCCGGTCTTGTCCTGTTAGATAAACCTAACCCTCACCTCAGTGAAAAATGGGGGAGGAAAGGGTCTTTCATTCGGGGCAAAGCTATTGAGAGGAAGAATACGGTGTACTGGTTAAGAGCTTCTGGAGGGGTGCCTGGGTGGCTAAATTGGTTAGGTGTCTGCCTTTGGCTCAGGTCATGATCCCAGGGTCTTGGAATCGAATCCTGCATTGGGCTCCCAGCTCAGTGGGGAGCCTGCTCCTCTCTCTCCCTTGCCTCCTGTTCCCCCTGATTGTGTTCTCCTGCTCTCTCTGCCAAATAAATAAGTAAAAAAAAACTTTTTAAAAAAAAAAGATTTTATTTATTTATTTGACAGAGAGAGATCACAAGTAGACAGAGAGGCAGGCAGAGAGAGAGGAGGAAGCAGGTTCCCTGCTGAGCAGAGAGCCTGATGCGGGGCTCGATCCCAGGACCCTGGCATCATGACCTGAGCCGAAGGCAGAGGTTTTAACCCACTGAGCCACCTGGTCGCCCCCCCCCCCCAAATATATATATATATATATATATATATATATTTTTTTTTTAATTTTATTTATTTATTTGACAGAAAGAGAGAGAGAGAGGTCACAAGTAGGCAGAGAGGCAGGCAGAGAGAGATGGGGGAAGCAGGCTCCCTGCTGAGCAGAGAGCCCCATGCGGGGCTTGATCCCAGGACCCTGAGATCATGACCTGAACTGAAGGCAGAGGCTTAACCCACTGAGCCACCCAGGCGCCCCGATATATATATTTTTAAAAGAGCTTCTGGAGGTTGCATATCCTAGGCCTGCCACATCTTAGTGGAGGAACTTGGGCAAGTTACTTGATCTCTGTGTGTTTGTTTACTTCACCGGGTGTGAAAGTGAAATAAATTAGTATGTATCATGTATTCTGGAGCATGCTTAGCATATCCTAAGTGTGAGATACGAATAGATTATTATTATTATTGAGAGTCAGCAAGACACATCCCAGGACAGTGAGGAGAGCACCCTGGCAGGAGGAGAGGGCTCAGTGCTGAAAAGGTGGGCTGGGCCAGGTAGGGGTGGCATGCCAGGACACGACCTCACCAGAGGCAGAGCCCATTCTCTTACCCTCCCCTCTCTCCTGCCTCTTGAAGTAACCTGTTCCTTATGGTTAGCAAGAGGTTTGTTTGTTTCTTTCTTTCTTTCTTTGTTTTTTTAAGATTTTATTTATTTATTTGACACAGAGAGAGAGACCACAAGTAGGCAGAGTGGCAGGCAGAGGGGGAAGCAGGGTCCTTGCTGAGCAGAGTGCCCAGTGCGGGGCTCGACCCCAGAACCCTGAGATCATGACGTGAGCCGAAGGCAGAGGTTTAGCCCACTGAGCCACCCAGGCAAGAAGTTTCTTGAGACAGCTGTGTGAACTTGTGCGTCTTTGTTCAAAAATACATACTTTTTCCAGCGAAATTGAAAAGCTCTTGAATTCAAAATTAGTCTTCCCAGTATCTCAGGATCTCACCCTTGTATTATTTCTTTCTGTCCTGCATGTATTATGCTCAGTGCGATGACTGTCACTGTGTCCAGAGATGAGCCGAGGTGCAGTTCAAGATGCTGAATGGTGCTGAGCTGGGGGTAGGGGATGGGAATTTGAACGGAACTCTCTCTCTCTCTCTCTTTTTTAAAGATTTTATTTATTTATTTATTTGACAGAGAGAGACACAGCGAGAGAGGGAACACAAGCAGGGGGAGTGGGAGAGGAAGAAGCAGGTCTCCTCCTGATCAGGGAGCCGGATGTGGGTCTTGATCTCAGGACCCCGGGATCAAGACCCAAGCTGAAGGCAGACACTTAACAACTGAGCCACCCAGGTGCCCCTCTCTCTCTCTCTTTTTTTTTTTTTTAAAGAGATTTTATTTATTTAAAAGAGTAAGAGAGGGCAAACATATGTGCAAGGAGAGGGAGAGGAGGGGAGAGAATCTGACACTGGGCCGATCCCACAAACCTGAGATCATGACCTGAGCTGAAATCAAGAGACGGAAGCTCCACCGTCGGAGTTGCCCTGAAGGAAACTCTCAAATAAGTAGTTGCAGTCCCAGAAATAATCCTGTTGCTTTTTGTCTTCTGTTTCAGCCCTGAAGCAGAAAGTTAAGGAAGGTTGCTTCTTTCTGGTGGTTGTTCTGTTTTTCCTCCTGGCCCTTTGTGCAGTCTGTTTAAAATTCCAGAGCTTAAAGAGGTCCCCTTGACAGGCTTGGGGGGCACCACTCACAGGCTCACAGTGGAGCCTGGCACACTCACTGCCCAGGCCTCCCTGCTCTTAGGGTCTTTCCATAGCAACTTTTTTTTTTTTAAAGATTTTATTTACTTATTTATTTGACAGAGGAAGAGACAGCAAGAGAGGGGACAACACAAGCAGGGGTGGTGGGAGAGGGAGAGGCACACTTCCCGCTGAGCAGGGAGCCCGATGCAGGGCTGTCAGTCCCAGCACCCCAGGATCACAACCCAAGCTGAATACAGATGCCCAACAACTGAGCCACCCAGACACCCCTGATTTTTTTTTTTTTTTCAAGATTTTATTTATTTATTTGACAGAGAGATCACAAGTAGGCAGAGGAACAGGCAGAGAGAGAGGAAGGAAGCAGGCTCCCTGCTGAGCAGAGAGTCCGATGCAGGGCTTGATCCCAGGACCCTAAGATCACAACCCCAGCCGAAGGCAGAGGCTTAACCCACTGAGCCACCCAGCCACCCCTGCTTTTGGTTTTTAAGGAAGGAGGGACATGGTGGATAGGAGGAGAATTCATTTCAGGTTAGGTGGTGGTTTGGGTTTGTTCAGTTTTTTTTGTTTGTTTGTTTTTAAGGTTTTGTTTATCCACTAGACAGAGAGGTCACAAGCAGGGGGAGCGGCAGACAGAGGGAGAAGGAGAAGCAGCCTCCCCACTGAGCAGGGAGCCTGAAGTGGGGCTCGATCCCAGGACTCTGGGATCATGACCTGAGCTGGAGACAGATGCTTAACCAACTGAGCCACCCGGGTGTCCCGGTTTTGTTCAGTTTTTAATATTTTTGGGTCAGTGTTGATGATTGTTTTCTGTACTTCGTGATCTTGTCAGATTTTGTTTCTACTTCTTTACCAGCACAGTTCAGCGGAGGAGTGAAATACTATTTTGACAGTCCGTGGCCCAGCAGGCACATTTGCCAGCATAGCAGTCAGTAATGTCAAATCCAGTGCTCATGGTGGTGCTCTGTCTTTCTGAGAGGGGATGCTGCCTGACTCTGTCACAGAATTGGAGAATGGGTACAACTCAGAAGTTGAACAGCCTCTGAGTCCCTTCTGACATGATTTGTAAAATATCTGCTTCATACTAGTGTACCTCTTGTTAAGAAAACTCAGCACAGGAAAGCTAACCTTACAGAAGGAGACCTGCCAGGTATTTTACACACGGGATTCTCATTCTAGTCACTCGTGCTGGGGCTCTGGACTTTGGAGTGTGTGGCATAGGTCAAGAATGCCAGGTACAACCATGTTCAGATGGGGACAGAAACCTATTCCAGGGGCACGGTACATCCAGAAGCGGACTGTGTGTGGAGCTGACATCAGAGCCCACTCAGCTGGGCCCCAGCCACGCTCACCTGGAGGTGTGTGGGCAGTGCGTTCCTATAAGCCTGTTCTGAATGTTCTTTTCAGAATGTCCTCTTAGAATGACCTCTTGACAGTGGCCCACTGCTCTGGTGGTGCTGTGGTTGAATGACAGGGACGCGAGTTTTGATCTTCACTTCTACCACGGACTTGTTTCTGTCATCACCTTGAGCCTCAGTGTGCTGATTGTGCAACAGGATAATGAAACAACTTTGTAGTTTCATTTCATGTAGTTTCATGACTACTTTGTAGAGTTATGATAGGAGTTGAGCACGTTAGTTGTCATAATAACTAAGTATAAGATGGAGTACTGCTGACCCATGCAAGGGTTCATATGTTGCTTTGGGTTCCGCCTCCTTTGCTGAGTATTCGTTGAAGTAAGAGAATCATATTTGGGGGGTTTTGAAACTTTATGTTTAGATGTAAAGTATTTTGAACTTAATATTAACGTCATGATTTAGCGTCATTGCCACTGGTTGCTTTGTGCAAGCTTGGAAAGCACATTTCTGTCAAAATTAGTTACTTGGCTCCCATGACACAAAAAAGCAGGAAGTTGGTTTTTTTTTTTTTTCAAATTATTAATGTCCTACCAATTGTGGAGCTGGTACTTGAGAGTGATGCTGTACTTAGATTTAAGGCAGGTTTGTGTAACTTTCCCTTAGACATCCAGCTCCATCTGCCCGGTTTCATTTTACCTGGACAAGAGGAGCCTAGAAACATTCCTTGCACAGCATAAACACTTAAGGGCCAGCTGTGAAGGGTTAGGGCAGTATCTGTCTCTAAGCTGTATCTGTTCATGTCTTTGTCATTGTAACTTTGGGCGAGTGCTATTCCAGAGCAGGCAAGCCCTCCCAGGATCCTGCTTAGGAAATAGGAGGCCCTGCGTTGCCTGTTTGCAGTGAAGGCTTGGCCACCCTCACCCACTGCTTTGTGTGGCTGAGAGATTCTACTCGGTCTCCAGTCCTGGCCTTACCCTGTAAAAGGCCTGTGACTTGGGCATCTCTGAACATCAGCTTTATGAGCTGTAAGGTGAAGCTAATACGCCTGACGTGCCTTCCTCCAAGGGATGTTGGGAGCTTCTAGTCCCTATTCTATGTGCTGTTCATTGTAAATACTGCTGAGTGTTGTAACCAACCACCGCTCAGGCTTCTCTGTCAGGGTCTTCCTCCGGCCTTTCACATGGCTGCTTTGGGTGTGGATCTCCTACTTGGAAGGCACACATCTTCTGGAGCATCTTTGTTTTTGGAGATTACCTCCAGAAATACCTTGCTTTCCTAAAAGATCACCTCTTCCCTAGCATTTCTCCCTTTCTCTATGGTATTTTATCATTCTGTTTTTCACATTTTTTATTTTTTTAATTTTTTAATTTTTTTTTAAAGATTTTATTTATTTATTTGACAGAGATCACAAGTAGGCAGAGAGGCAGGTAGAGAGAGAGAGAGGGGGAAGCAGGCTCCCTGCTGAGCAGAGAGCCCGATGCGGGACTCGATCCCAGGACCCTGAGATCATGACTTGAGCCGAAGGCAGCGGCTCAACCCACTGAGCCACCCAGGCGCCCTGTTTTTCACATTTTTTAAAAAAAGATTTTATTTATTTGACAGACAGAGATCACAAGTAGGCAGAGAGGCAGGCAGAGAGAGAGGAGGAAGCAGGTTCCTCGCTGAGCAGAGAGCCCGATGTGGGGCTTTGTCCCAGACCTGATCATGACCCGAGCTGAAGGCAGAGACTTGAACCCACTGAGCCACCCAGGCGCCCCAACACATTTCTGTTTTTTGTTGGGATTTTGAAGGGGATGACGACACTAAACTGTTGCCCTACAAAGGGGAGTGTGGTGGTGATGTATTCTTAGCAACCCCTCTGCCTGTGTTTCTTTTTCCTTTTCCTTTTCTTTTCCCTTTCATTTTCTTTCTTTTATTGAGATAAGTTGATCAGTTCATTTCTGGAAAAGCTTTGTGCCAACAACTATAAACATATTCCTTCCGTTTTTCTTTTCCTTTCTTTCACATGACAAACTTATTTTTTAAGGTGATTTATTTGGGCACCTGGGTGGCTCAGTCAGTTAAGCATCTGCGTTTGGCTCAGGTCATGCCTGGGATCGAGCCCTGCATTGGGCTCCCTGCTCGGTGGAGAGCCTGCTTCTCCCTCTGTCGCTCCTGTTTGTGTCCTGCACATGCTTGCTGTGTTGCATGCGCACGCATGCTGTCAAATAAATAAATAAATATTTTAAAAAACTTATTTATTTGAGAGAGAGGCACGCACGCACACAAGCAGGGTAGAGGGGCAGAGAGCTGAGGGGAGAGTTGAAGGCAGATGCTTAACCGATTGAGCCACCCAGGCGCCTCCACAGTCATTTCTAATTTAAGATCCTTTGAGTTCTGGTCATAGGCTGTTAACGCCATATCGGGTCTATTCCCTGTTATGTAGAGGAGGGAATATATGTTGGTGCCTCAACACTGTCTTGGATTTTAAGAACTACTGTGATATAATTATGGAAGGGAATGAAACTAACATTAATTGAATATCTTCAAGGGGTGCTAAGTGTTAAGCACTTACAGTGTTTTTTGTAATTCTCAGTAGAGCCCTATGAATTTGGTTTCCTATTTTTCAGGTGAGACTACTGGAAGGCTGGGAGCTTCAGGGGGAATGAAGGGTGGGGCAGGGGCTTAAGCTCAGGCCTGTCCAGCTCCAGGGGCTTCTGCTCTTTCTAGTCCAATGACAGTTTGACAGCTGTTGAAGCAACTGATTGTCAAATCAAAACATTGTTTCTCTGTATAATATATAAAAGTAGTGCTGAAGAGAATGGTTGAGGATTGCAATATACTGAATTTTTTGTCTATAGGAAGTTTCAGAACAGAGAACAGTAAAGTAACCAATGTAAGTCATAGTAAGCATTCATTTTTTTAAAAAAAAAGTTAGAAAGATTTCCAGGTTTCTGTTACCACAGACTTGTTGCAGTAAAAAGGATTCCTTACACTGCTTCTGTGTGCCTGGCTCAGTGGGAGGTGTTAGCTCTTTTAGGAGCTTATTTCTAGTCATGGAAATGACACTGAATTAATCAGAGCCTCAGTTATCTTCCTTTGTAAAAGATGGGATTGGATAAGCATGGTGGGTTTTTTGTTTTTTTTTTAAGATTTTCTTTATTTATTTGGGGGAGAGAGAGTGAGAGAGATCATGAGCAGGAGAAGGGTAGAGGGATAAGCCGACTCCCCAGTGATCAGGGAGCTCAATGTGGGGACTCTGTGGGACTGGATCCCAGCACTCCAGAATTATGACCTGAGCCGAAGGCAGATGCTTAACCAACAGAGTCTAGGCGCACCGGGCATGGTGGTTCTTAAACGGGCGTGCACCTCAGTGTTACTGGGGGACTTCTTGGCACAAGTGCCCAGCCTTGTTCTGGAGATTCTGATCCTGCAGTTCTAGAATGAGGCCTAGGCACGATTCAGGCTTTCTCCCTCCACCCTCCCTCTCTGTCCCATCTCTCTGCATATGAGTATTAAATAACTCTCCTGGGGCCTTTGGGTGCCGTCTGATTGAGAGTCCCCCAACATTAGTTAACACTTGAGCCAGATTTGGCTCCCAATTGCTTCCCAAACATACCCGGTGATTTCTTCCTTCTGGGGCTTTGCATACATTTCTAACACATGGACACACCTGTTCCCTTCTCTGCAATGGTTTGGTTTTTCCCCCATTCTCCAGGGCCTGACAGCTTCCCTTCCATGAACTGATTATCCTCTGCTGTTGCCTGCTGGGCCTCCCTTGCTCTGACCTCCAGGTTACTAGAGTAGTACTTCTCTGCTCTTCTAACCTCATCTCAACAGCCAAGAAGATGGTGCTCAGCTTTACTTTTTGTGGTTCCTTTCGGGGTACAGTGTGCTCTTTTCCAGTCAACAGATAAGAAATTACAGGATGCTGTCGAATATGCTTTTTAAAACTATATAAGCACCCCCTACCTTGTGACTTGCTGTCCATAGCACTGATTTGACATCTGAAGCAGCCCTGGCTTTCACAGCTGATTTTTCCTCTGTACTTCTGTCTGGATTTCTTTCTTTTTTTTTAAGATTTTATTTATTTGACAGAGATCACAAGGAGGCAGAGAGGCAGTCAGAGAGAGAGAGGGGAAAGCAGGCTCCCTGCTGAGCGGAGAGCCCGATGTGGGGCTCCATCCCCGGACCTTGAGATCATGACCTGAGCCGAAGGCAGAGGCTTTAACCCACTGAGTCACCCAGGTGCCCCCTGTATGGATTTCTTAAAGAGGACCATGGTCACAAGCTAATTTTGAATCACTGGCTTGTGAAGGGTTCTCAGGTCCTGTGTGAGGGTTGTTTGGGAAGATTTTGAATGGTTGTTTGGGAAGATTTTGAATGGTTGCCCATCGTAGATCTCCAAAGAAGAAAAAAAGACTTCCTTAAATACTTTGCCCAAACTCAGATGCACACACTGTAGTTTTGTGACAGCCCACTGTGGATAGCTGTCTCCTGCTGTCTTGATGAGCTGAAGGTTCTGTGGGATGTGGAGTAGCCCGCTCCTGCTGGGGTCAGGGTTGTCTTCTGTTTGTTTCTCGGAGCTATTAGTCTGTGGTCTGTTTCTGGAGCTTGCCGCACCCTGGCCTGGGATGGGCATCAAGCTCTCTGGGCTAGAGTCTAGGCAGTGGGCTTTTCCCCTTTTGAAGAGCTGGGCAGCATGCCCATGCTCTTTTGGCGTCCCTCAGTACATTGAGATCCACCTCTGGGATCAGAAATGGACCTCATTTGGAGAAGCACTGCTCTCTTTCTCCTTTACCAATTGCCGTGGCTGGGAAGCCTGCTCTTCCCTACCAGGAGGAGTGAGCTAGTTGGCTTGTTCTGCTTTCCCTCGTGCTCTTCTTTTGGGTTGTCAGTATTTGGGTTGTCCTGGCTGATCCAGGACAGCTTCTTGCAGAACTGAAACAAACCTTTGTGGGCTTATTTTGTAAGCTCCTGTCGTTCTTGGCTTTGGTCTTCCTGACTCTGTTCTGGAGCTGGGTCCCTCTGTTTTCCTTTGTCAGGTCCCTTTTTTCCCATCATTTATAATAATAGTACCCTTTTGAATTTGAACTCTGAACTTACATTGGTCTCTTTAAATTCCTTCTCCAGGGGCGTCTGGGTGGCTCAGTGGGTTAAAGCCTCTGCCTTCGGCTCGGGTCATGATCTCAGGGTCCTGGGATGGATCCCTGCATTGGGCTCTCTGCTCAGCAAGGAGCCTGCTTCCCTTCCTCTCTCTCTGCCTACTTGTGATCTCTGTCTGTCTAGTGAATAAATAAAATCTTTAAAAAACAATAATAAATTTCTTCTCCAGTTCTTCCTTCTCAGGTTCATGCTGAGTTACAGGAGAGCACTTTTGCTTGAGGATTTGTCAAGCATCTTGAGTCATCTTGCCTTTTCGAGTCTCAGACCTTTGTATGAATCTCTTTTCTCTGAATGACTTGAATCCATTCTTCAAGTTGTTCTCCTTGGTGGAGGTGTGGTTGGCATTGTGGGCGGAATAGTTCTTGACTGGAGGGCCTGCTTGTGCAATGCAAGACTTTTAGCATCCTGGCCTCTGACGGTGCCAGGGGTTCTCAGCAGCTGGACCTCTAGAGGATGTTGGGAAATTGGGGTGGGGTGTGGTGTCACAATGCTTGGCATGTAATGGGCAGGGCTCGGGATGCTCAAGTGCAAAGTCCTGCCTGGATGGCGGCGCCACCCTGTTGAGAAAGGCTCTCCTAGGGCTGCCCAGCATTCCCTGGAGATTTATAGGGCTTGCTAGCTTGTTTGTTTGACTTGGTTTCTCTCACTTCTGCCTTGTTGTAATCACTTCTTCCTTGTTGGTTAGAATTATGCAAAGGAGGTTGCCTCTTCCGCTCTTTGGTAAGCTTAACTTGACAGCAAGGTAAATTGAGAGTTTATCTGATGACCAGCAATTGATAACGAAGCGTTGGAGTCCTTGAGCCTCCCAGTTCTGCCAACAGTAGTGTCACCTTTCCTCTCTGGCATAGGGTAGGAGGAATGGCATCCTCTACCTCAGTATGGCTTTTATCTTTGTGCATGTATCTCTTTCTCTTTTTAAGTAGGCTCCATGGCCAGTGTGGGGCTTGAATTCATGACCCTGAGATTGAATCATGTACCGACGGAGCCAGCTGGAGACCCCAATGTTCATGTGTCTCTTGGTGTCAGAGCACCAGTAGGTGCCCTCTCTGTACTCCTGCCCACGGTGCCCACTCCTTCTTCCCTTTTTCTTGAGCAAGGTGCAGGTTTTCACTCACAGTTTATACTGGAGTCTCATCTTGCCATATTTTTGTAATTCTTTTGAAATTTACCTTCTTGGCTTATTACTGATACATCCTGTTGTTAGTATGTGGATTTCTGAAGCCACAGATTATATGTACAGATTATTTTAAAACTAATTTTCTCCCATGAAAAGTGAATATGATCTCACTGGTTGTCCAGTTTCAGAGCTCTCTGGAATTGTTTTTCTGACTACTTTTGGTTTAAAACATTTCTGATAGCTTGGTAGGATTTGTGTCTAGCTGGGAATCTTTTTCTAGTATCTTGCATCAGGGACCAGAAGATCAAATATATGGAGAGCCTTTTCTATCCCAGAGTCTTTTTTTCCTCCCCACTACCCAGCTTCCTGTCCCTTCACTATCCTGGTAATTAAGCAAGTATTTGAGCATGACCATGAGCTCCTGGGGCTTTTAGATCTCTGCCTTCAAGCTTGCCCTCATGGAACTTACATACTGTTCAGGGAGTGGGACAGAGTGGTCGTAGAGTGAAATTTATTTACTCCCCATCCTGAAGGCTTCTTTGTCCCCAGGGGAGTGTTTCTGATGAGTCCTGGGCACTAGCAGGAGGACCAGATGGCAGTTGGCAGGTTGAGTGGTCTCTCAGGTTCCATGCTCTCCTTCCTCCAGGCTCAGGAAGAGGGGCGGGACCATGCCTTCTCCACCGCAGGGGCCACAGCCACTGCAACTAGCTTCCTCACGGAAGCTGAGTGTTGCTTAGAAATGGAGCTACTCTCCCAGTGGCAGTGGCTCTCTCCTCTCACTGTGGAGCTTGTTAAAAATCCCCCATTTCAGACTCCACCCCACAGTTGCTGGACCAGAATTTCCAGGGCTGGGGCCTTAAGCCCAGGTGGTTGTGGTGGGCAGCTAGCGTTGACAAGCGGCAGCACCCTGTGGGAAGAAACTTGGTCGGGCGTGTCGCCTGCCGTGAAGCACCGGCATGTCCCAGCTGTCTGTTTTGCGTGTTCATTTGATACCCTTCTCAGCCCACTCCATGCCGGGCAAACCACACATCCTCCAACTTAGAACCTGTGACAGTGGCTCAGTTCTCACTTCGTCTGGAATTGTTTCCCCACGGGGCCTTGTAAACTGTTGCTGGTGTGGTGGGAATGTGGAGTGCAAAGGATCTTTTGGGCTTGAAGTAGTTCAGAGCTTCTGTGCCGTTGTGGGCCATCACATCACACAAGGAGGGGCTTCCCAGATGCAAAAGGGTACATGGGCTGGACCAACAAGGAGGAAGCCAGGGCCCTTGAGGAAGCTGTCCTGCCTCCTCAGCTGGGTGGTGGTGCTCTAGGGATGCAGAAGAAGGTACCCAGGACATGGAGGAGGTTTTTGTACCAGGAACATGAGGCCAGGTTGGGCTATTGGAGGAATTGTGTCACTGCAGGTGTCTGAGAATGGAGGAATATTGGGAAGGTGAGCAGACAGGCGCACCTTGGGTCTTGGGTCATGATGCCTGCTGGAGGTTGACTGGAGTTGTTGGAGAAGCGGTGGTGCACAGTAAAAAACAAGCGACAGACTGTAGCCTAAAGACCTCTCAGGCAGGGCCCTGAAGTAGTTAGTCCCTTGGTCATGCTTTCTGGAGGAAAGGCATGTGCTGCCTGGACTATTTGTATAATAATCCCTCATTTGCAAAGGGTTCTGTTATGTACAACATGATTTCCCCTTCGTTGTGTTCAGCTCTGGGTCTTACTACCCCTCTTTTGAAGCTGAGGAAACAGAGGGTCAGTGAAAGGCTCCTGTCCCCCTCCCATCCCAGACTAGATAGTTCTCTTCGCCACGTGTCCCTGCTGACACAGAGTTCTGAAATCACACTTACGCACTGGGTAGAAAACCTGGTGGGTATGCGTTTGCTCCTAGTCTTTGACATCTGACTCATAGCTTAATAAATCTTGGTCGGAAGAAATCAGGTCTGTAGCACCTTCTTGCACCTCTGCTGCGTGACTGCCCTGTGCAGGGGTCTGAGGGTGTTTAAACAGAGGTCTGGTGACCAGCCCAAAGAGGAGGTGATGTGTCTGCAGAAGACAGTTACTTATCCCACTGAGTTCTGTGGGGTCACTGAAGTGGGGCCTGTCTTGGTCTGGGGCATGGGTTTGAGGGGACCACTGTGGCTCCAGGCCTCTTAACCAGACCAGTCACAGTCTAGTCCACACTCTGCAATTTGGTCATCAGTGGTTTTGGCACTTGGTTTAATTTGAGGGAGTCAGGAGGGATCTTAATGTGTGGTGCTTTCCCCTATTTGACACCCCTTTATGCTTTGTTAATCAACAGGAGCTTGAAGAAATCCGCAAATGTGGAATGAAAAACTTCCGTAACATCCAGGTTGATGAAGCTAATTTATTGACTTGGCAAGGGCTTATTGTTCCTGTGAGTATTGAACACTTCCACTTCTTACCAGATTATTCTTCAAGGTGATGTGTGTGCTGGGCTGACCTCTCTGCTCCCAAGTAGGCTCTTAGGTGAGGCAGCCAAGAGATGTGCAGAAGTGGGCTGTCACTCTAGGATATAATAAGGCAGGGACTTTATCCTCAGGTGCCTGAGTAGAATCCCATCTTTTGTAAGATTCTGGGGGGCCCCAAGTGTTCCACGTCTGTGGTTATTGCCCAGGGAAAGGAGAGTGTTTTTGTGCTCCTCTCTTCCCTGGCTTCTCCATGCCTGGCCCCGTTTGTCCAGACGGGGCTGCCTTCTCTGACCTTTCTTGGGAGATGGTGGCTTTCCCATCTAGATCTTTTCTTTGCTTCCCTGCCCGGTTTTGCATCTGTATGTCTAAGCCTCTGGACACTTGCGTTCCAGGCTTTATTCCTAGTACCCTCCAATATGTGCCTTCTGTTGGTTTCAAATCCCTTTGTCTAATGGCCTGCCTGGTCCCCTCACCCAGTGTCTTGTTTGGGGCTTCTGCCTCTACTTTCTGACCCCTACAGCTCCTGTTCCCTCTGCCTCACAGACTTCTGCCCTCACATCGGCTCAGGCTTGCTCCTAACAATGGCCTTCCTGTGGCCTTCCTGTCCTCTTGATTTAGTGTCTGCTCTTTGTCCATCCTTTCATCTCCTCACCCCTTGAGAGCCTCATCCTGTACTAACTCCAGTTTGCAATCCCAGTTTCTCCCACCCTCCTAGAACCATCTCACAGTGAGCACATGGGTTCCCCTCTGTCCTCAGCACCTCAGCCTCAGCAGCCGTAGAGCCTGCTCGCCTCTCCAGCCTTTGGAGCCCGTGCAGCCTCCGGTTCTGTGACCTTGTACCACTCATTCCTGTCTTGCTGCTGCTTCCTGTGAGCTCTCAGACATGGACCTTGTTTAGTCTCCTGCCTTTCTTTAGTGCTGTTTCTTGGGCCCCTGCTTCATCCAGCATCATAGATGACTAGATTATTACTGTACGTGAAGGAGTCCTGTCCTTGCCTCTGTTCCTGCCCTCTCCCCAGAGCCACACCCTCTGTCCATGAGGTGGCCTCACTTGGACACCGTGTGCCTTCCAGTTTCCCCAGCTCACAACCAGGACTTCATCGCGAGTGCTCCCTTCCTTCCTGTTCTTCAGTCTCCACTGCCTCCTCTTTTCATCCCCACTTTCCCTGTGAGCCTCAGGCCCTTTTCTTGTGCCTGTCCCTGCACTACATTGTTGTGTAGACTCTTTCCTTATGGGCAGATTGGCTACTTTGCCAAAGCAGAACATAGAACATGCTGACTCTAGATGCTTTCTTCTTCTTCTTCTTTCTTTTTTTTTTTTTAAGATTTTATTTATTTATTTGACAGATAGAGATCACAGTTAGGCAGAGAGGCAGGCAGAGAGAGGAGGGAATGCAGGCTCCCTGCTGAGCAGAGAGCCTGATGCAGGGCTAGCTCCCAGGACCCTGGGATCATGACCTTGGCCAAAAGCAGAGGCTTAATGACTGAACCACCCAGGCGCCCCAGAGGCTTGCTTCTAATGCTGATTATAGGTCATGCCTTTTTAAAAAGTCCTTGCAACTTGAACAGCAGATACTGGATTCATGCTTTATTTTCATGCTTGTTTGAATAATGAAGGAAAGATACACTTTATAGTGTTTTCAGTACACACTCAGAAATTTTAAATGTGGGAGCATCCAATCTGGTTTTGAGGATGAGTGTTTAAGATTTCTCCAGGCTTGCAGATGGTGGGACTCAGGGCATAGTGCGTAGGTGGTAGAGGAGCCTCTGGGTGGGAAGGTTCAGCCAATAACCCCAGGGCTTACCCGCTGTAGAGAATCGTTAGGTGCTAAGTGGAAGGGTGGCCAGGACCATCTGTCCTGTCCCTTTTCTAATTGCAGTTTTGTATCCTACTGACATTAGAAGAGTTAATCCATGGATCTGTTCAAAAATGACAAGAATGAATGGGATGGTTTTGAGTAGTCAGACTTGGGGCAGTCTCCCCCATGATGTCAGTGGCCTGAGAGTGCAGGTCAGCTCCAAGGGTAGGTGGCTGTCAGCAGTCTTAAACCAGAGCATTTCAAGGCCTCCCTCTGTTGTCATGTTGGCGGAGCCTTTGCAATGGACTGCAGTTTCATAAGTCCAAGGTGGAGACTGTTGTGGTAGAATGCAGTGTGCTTGGGTTGAGTCTCTAGGGACTGGCCAGGCCAAAGCCTCACTTTCCATTTAGTGGAAGCTGAGTCCAGAGACAGTAGGCCATAGCTACTATCTCCCCATTCCATTGCCTCTTCCCATTTCTCTCTTGTGTTCTTACTATGGTCACTGCCCAGGGACCCTGGCTTGGTATAAGGAATGTTTCAAGGAGGCAGTTACGGTGCTCTTGGCAACCGATCCCTCAACGGTCTTCACTAGTACCCCACACCTGGGCCTCCGGTCTTGCTGTACCATAGGGCCCAAGTCAGTAGGGGGAATCTTCTCCCCAGACTGACCTGGGGTACACCCAGCTGGGGTGAAGGCAGGGCCAGGCTGGTAAAGGCATAGTAGTCCAGACGCATGCCTTGACCACCTGGTCCTGGTCCTCTAGGAGTGGCTTAGTAAATACTGTAGCTCAGAGAAGGGGCAGACCCAGACTCACCAGAGAGGAAAGATGGGAGTGAACCAGATATGGTGCTTCCTTGAGGCATTTCACTGTTACTAAGGCAGTTCAGGCTTATTCCCTTTAAACTCTTGTTTTTATATAAATTTTTTTCATTTGAAATTCAGAGGTGATAGCTAAGGAAGAAAATGATCTCATAATCCTACCGTGAAGAAATGCAGTAAGTTTTTGGGCACCTGCCCTTCAGGAGCTGGAGGCATGGTGGTGAGCCTTCTTGAATTTCTCACCCAATGAGCACTTTCATTCTTCATCACTATTATTCCTCCTAGCCTTTTTAATGAACCATTTGATAGTTTCATAATTATCACGTATTTCCATCATTTAGTCATTGCCTCGAAACTTTGTGAATGTAACTTTTGATACCTGTACAATATCCCATAATACTTGTGTTATCATTTATTCAGTCATTCTTTAATTTTGAATTTTTTTCCATTTTTAAGATAATTTATCCATGAGCATCTGTACGTGAAAATCTTAGCATCTTTGTTTATTTTAGGTTTGATTTTTTATTAAAGTTTTTACTTATTTTTTTAAAGTAATCTCCATACCCAACTTTTTTTTTTTTTTTAAGGTTTTATTTCTTTATTAGAGAGAGAGAGCACACAAGTAGGCAGAGTGGCAGGAAGAGGGAGAGGAGGAAGCAGGCTCTCTGCTGAGCAGAGCGCCCGATGCAGGGCTTGATCCCAGTACCCTGGGATCGTGACCTGAGCAGAAGGTGGAGGCTTAACCAACTGAGCTACCCAGGCGCCGCATACCCACCATTTCTTAAAGTCATCTCCATACCCAACTCAAAACCCTCCTGAGACTGAGAGTCGGATACTCTGCTGACTGAGCCAGGCGCCCCGTATTTTATGTTTGATCTTAAGATAGCCGTAGTCTGACTGGGAGGATGAGGGTTATATTATATATATCTATAAGCCAGCTTATTGTCAAGTTATTTCCCAGAAAGTTTGTGCCAGTTTATACTTTACGGACACCGTCTGCCTGTGCTTGTCCTTGTCCGTCGTGAAGGTTTCTGGGTGTTATTAAAGCAGGCTCTGGGGTGCCTGGGTGGCTCAGTGGGTTGGGCCGCTGCCTTCAGCTCAGGTCATGATCTCAGGGTCCTGGGATCGAGTCCCGCATCGGGCTCTCTGCTCAGCAGGGAGCTGCTTCCTCCTCTCTCTCTCTGCCTGCCTCTCTGCCTACTTGTGATCTCTCTCTGTCAAATAAATAAATAAAATCTTTAAAAAAAAAAAAAAGCGGGCTCTGAATGGCAGTAGTTCAACCCCCAGGCTCTGCGGTCTGATTGCCCCAGGTGAGAACCCTAGTTCTGCCTCTGACTGGTTTGGGGATCTCTGGCAGGTTAAGCAGTTTGTCCTGGTATCCTCACATCTAAAAGGAGTACTCATCTCTCTGATTGTTGTCCAAGTTCAGTAAGTGCGTGTGTGTGTGTGAAGTGCTTAGTCTCACTCTTACTATTAAAGTCTTTGTGGGGCTCCCTGCGAAACTGTTGGTGCTATGTAGCAAAGAGCCTGTGAAGCAAGTATACGGAAAGAAATCATTGTGCCAGTGTGACAGGTGCAAAGATACTCAATTAGATTTATGTCTTAGTCCCATTCAGGCTGTTACAGAACAAAATACCAAATACTGGTTAGTTTAACTTAACAGAATTTTACTTCTCACCGTTCTGGGACCTGGAAGTCCAAGATCAGAGTGCAGGTCTGGGGAAGGCCTTGTTCTTGGTCACACACTTACCATGTATCATCCATGTAAGGGAAGGAGCAAGCTAGGTCTCTGGGGCCTGTTAAAAGGTGCCAATTCATTGATGAAGGCCCTTCCCTAGTAATCTAATAGCTCCCTAAAGGCCCCATCTCCTAACACCATCATGTTAGGCATTAAGTTTTCAGTGTATGACTTTTGGGGCTACACAAACATTCAGACCACAGTAATGTGCATTTCTAATTTTGTCATTGTAGTTGAAGGTTTTGTTATTAATTTATTGACTGTTTATATTTTCCATAATCTGTTATCTGTCTGAGTTTTAGTATGCTGCTTTGTTGAATTGTAGGAATTCTGTATAAGTCCTTTGTGTCTAGGAAAAATATTTTTCATCTTATTGTTTTCTTTCCTTCCTTTTTTATTTAAGAATTCTTAACTGGAGGGGCGCCTGGGTGGCTCAGTGGGTTAAGCCGCTGCCTTCGGCTCGGGTCATGATCTCAGGGTCCTGGGATCGAGTCCCACGTCGGGCTCTCTGCTCAGCGGGGAGCCTGCTTCCTCCTCTCTCTCTCTGCCTGCCTCTCTGCCAACTTGTGATCTCTCTCTGTCAAATAAATAAATAAAATCCTTAAAAAAAAAATTTAAAAAAAAAATAAAAAAGAATTCTTAACTGGAAAGTTTCTCTTAAAATTTATGAAATTTTTTGCTTCATTATTTTTTTTTTAAATTTTATTCATTTATTTGACAGAGAGAGAGACCACAAGGAGTCAGAGAGGCAAGCAGAGAGAGAGGGAGAAGCAGGCTCCCTGCCAAGCAGAGAGCCTGATGCGGGGCTCGATCCCAGGACCCTGAGACCATGACCTGAGCCAAAGGCAGAGGCTTAACCCACTGAGCCACCCAGGCGCCCCATTGCTTCATTAATTTTTTATTGTAAAATACATTTGACATAAAATTTGCCATTTGTGGGGCGCCTTGGTGGCTGAGTGGGTTAAAGCCTCTGCCTTCGGCTCAGGTCATGATCCCAGAGTCCTGGGATGGAGCCCTGCGTCGGGCTTTCTGCTCAGCAGGGAGCCTGCTTCCCTTCCTCTCTATCTGCCTGCTCCGCCTACTTGTGATCTTTCTCTGTCAAAAAAAAAAAAACTTTAAAATTTGCCATTTGTAAGTATACAATTCAGTGACATTAATTATTTTCAAAATGTTGTGCAACCACCACTGTCTAGTTCCAAAATTTTCCATCACTTAGAGAAAATGTATCCATTCACTAATAAACCCTACTTCCCATGGCCCCCCAACCCCTGGGAACCTCTAATCTACTGTTTATGAATTTAACTATTAGAGATGTTTTATGTAAATCATATAATACTTGTCCTTTCGATCTGGCTTATTTCTCTTAGCATAATTTTTCAGGGTCATCCACGTGGTACCACAAACCAGAACTTCATTCATTTTTTATGGCTGAAGAATGTTCCACTTTGTTTTGTTTTTTTGTTTGTTTTTTATTTTTTTATTTTTTTTTTTTAAAGATTTTATTTATTTATACAGAGAGAGATTATAAGTAGGCAGAGAGGCAGGCAGAGAGAGAGAGGAGAAAGCAGGCTCCCTGCTGAGCAGAGAGCCCGATGCGGGCCTCGATCCCAGGACCCTGAGATCATGACCTGAGCCGAAGGCAGCGGCTTAACCCACTGAGCCACCCAGGCGCCCTTTTTTTTTTTTTTTTTTTTTTTAAAGATTTTATTTATTTTTTGTTTGTTTTTTAAAATATTTTATTTATTTATTTGAGAGACAGTGAGTGAGAGCATGAGCGAGGAGAAGGTCAGAGGGAGAAGCAGACTCCCCATGGAGCTGGGAGCCCGATGCGGGACTCGATCCCGGGACTCCGGGATCATGACCTGAGCCGAAGGCAGTCGTCCAACCAACTGAGCCACACAGGCGTCCCTCCACTTTGTTTTTATACCACATTTTGTTTATCCGTTCATCTCTTGATGGAAACTAGGGTGAAAAAAAGACACTAGGGTGTTTCTACCTTTCACAACTGTTGTGAACATTGGCATACACCCTGTGTACTCTGCTTGAGTCCTGTTTTCAGTTCTTTAGGGTGTATATGTAGGAGTAGAATTGCTGGATCATATGGTAATCCCATATTTTTAAACTTACTGAAGAACCGCCAAACTGATTTTCACAGTGGCTGCCCTGTGTACAAGCATTCCAATTTCCCCTACATCCTCACCAACATTTGTTATTTTACTTTTTAAAAAAGGTATACCCATTCCAGTAGATGTGAAG
The DNA here is from genome assembly GCF_009829155.1 of Mustela erminea. Taxonomy (NCBI): domain Eukaryota; kingdom Metazoa; phylum Chordata; class Mammalia; order Carnivora; family Mustelidae; genus Mustela; species Mustela erminea. The sequence continues at coordinate 63,834,045 of NC_045626.1, forward strand.
ATGGTATCTCATTGTAGGTTTGACTTTTTTTTTTTTCCCCCTCATGACTATGTATGTTGAATATCTTTTCATTTGCTTGTTGGCCATTTGTATATGTTCTTTGAGGAAGTGTTAATTCAACCAAGGCCTTTGCCCTCTTTCCTTTTCTTTCTTTTTTCCTTTTTGAAGTAGGCTCCATGCCCAGTGTGGAATCTAGCATGGGGCTTGACCCTGAGATCAAGACCTGAACTGAGATCAGGAGTCAGACACTTAACCATCTGAGCCACCCAGGTGCTCCAAGATTTAAGTTTTTTAGAGCAGTTTTAGGTTCACAGTAATGTTAAGAGAAAAGAATAGAGATTTCCTACATACCCTCTGGCCCCACACATGCCTAACCTCCCCCATTATGGACATTTCTTACCATTTCTTATCATTTGTTATGATTGATGAACCTACATTGTCACATGATAATCACCTAAACCTATTAGGGTTCATCGTTGGTGTTGTAAATTCTGTGGATTTGGAAAAATGTATAATGGCACATATCCGTTATATTATCATACGGAGTATTTTCACTGCCCAACAATCCTCTGTATTCTACTTTTTCATTCCTCCCTGCCCCTCTCCCCGACCTGGTTGTCCTATGCCCACCCACAGCAACCATTAATCCTTTTACTGTCTCTGTAGTTTTGCCTTTTCTAGAATGCTGTTTGGTTGGAATCATACAGTATGTAGTCTTTTCAGCCTGGCTTCTTTCAGTTATAATCATATACAGTTAAGTTTACTTCGTGTCTTTTCATGGCTTGATAGCTGCTTTCTTTTTCGCACTGAATAATATTCTGTTGTCTGGAAATACCACAGTTTATTTATCTGTTCTTGTTTGCTTCCAAGTTTTGGCAGTTATAAATAAAGCAGCTATAAACATTTTTAGTTGGGTGTTTGTGTTCTCCTTCTCTTTAAGTTATAGGAGTCCTTTATATGTTAGAGATATTAAACCCTTATCAGATAATATGATTTGCAAATATTTTCTCCCATTCTGTGGGCTGTCCTTTCACACTTTTGGTAGTGTCTTTTTTTTTTTTTTTTTTTTTTTAATTCATGTATAGTTGATACTCAATGTTACATTAGTTGGATAGTGTTCTCTGATGCACGGAAGTTTTTAATTTTAATGAAGTACATTTTGTCTGTTTTTTCTTTTGTTGCCTGTGCTTTCAGTATTATATTTAAGAAATCATTGCCTAGGGACACCTGGGTGGCTCAGTTGGTTAAGCAGCTGCCTTCGGCTCAGGTCATGATCCCAGCATCCTGGGATCGAGTCCCACGTCGGGCTCCTTGCTCAGCGGGGAGCCTGCTTCTCCCTCTGCCTCTGCCTGCTACTCCGTCTGCCTGTGCTTACTCTCTCCCCACCTCTCTCTCTGATAAATAAATAAAATCTTAAAAAAAAATAAAAAAAAAAAAAATAAAAAAAAAAAAAAGAAATCATTGCCTAACCTAAGTCATACAGGTCTTCCCCTCCCCCCCACCTTTTTTTTAAAGTGAACTCCACACCTAATGTGGGCGTTGGACTCGTGACACTTAGAGTAAGAGTTCTACCCACGGAGCCAGCCGACCCCTGCTCCGTTTTCTTCTAAGGATATTTATATTTTAGCTCTTAAGTTTATATCTTTGATCCATTTTGTTAATTTTTATATGTAAAAATTATATATATAAAGGTTCACATTCCTTATTTTGCATGTGGACATCCAGTTTTCCCAGTACCATTTGTTGAAGAGACTTCTCTTGATCTTGGCGTCTCTGTCAGAAATCAGTTGAGCATGTATGTGGGGGTTTATTTCTGGACTCGAGTTCTAGTCTGTTGGTCTGTGTGTCTGTTTACCAGCCACACTGTTTTGGTTACTGTAGCTTTGTAGTAAGTTTTGAAATCAGAGGTACGAGTCCTCCAACTTTGGTCTTCTTTTTCTTTTTTACTTTTTTTGGGGGGGGAGTAAAGATTTTATTTATTTATTTGAGAGAGGGAAAGAGAGAGCACAAGCAGGGGGAGCAGCAGAGGGAGAAGTAGGCTCCTGCCTGAGCAGGGAGCCTGGCACAAGGCTCGACACAAGGCTAGGATCATGATCTGAGCCAAAGGCAGACCCTTAACAACCGAGCCATCCAGGTGCCCCATGCTGTTTTCGTTCGTTCTTTTTTTTTTTTTAAAGTAAACCCTCTCCCCAACATGGGACTCAGACTCACAACCCCAAGATCAAGAGTTGCATGCTGTATCAACTGAGCTAGTCAGGTGCCCCTTTGTTCTTCTTTTACGAGATTGTTTTGGCTGTTCAGAGTTTTTTGAGATCTCATAAGAATTTTAGGATAGGTTTTTCTGTTTTGTAAAAATAACACTTGGGATTTTGGTGGAGCTCACATTGAATCTTGAGATCACTTTGGGTGATATTTTCATCCGAATATTAAGTCTTTCAGTCTATGAACCCAGGATGTCTTTTCATATATTTAGGTCTTTAATTTCTTTTAGCAGTGCTTTGTAATTTTCAGTATGTAAATTTTATATCTCTGTTAATTAGCTCAGGCTGCCATAACAAAACACCATAGACTGGATGACTTAAACGACAGTAATTAATTTTTTCATGCTTCTGGAAGCTAGATGTCCTAGATCAAGGTTTGGCAAGGTCACTTTCTGGTGAGGACTCATCCTGGCTTGCAAATGGCTACCTACTTTGTGCTACCATGGAGAGGGAGAGGGAGAGCAAGGGAGTTCTTTGATGCTTCTTGTAAATGCAGTAGGTTCTCCCCACCCTAACCTGCAGTTCAGTTGCCCATAGTCAACTGTGATCCCAAAGCAGATGATCTTCCTTCTGACATATCTTCAGGTCAGTATAGTAGCCTGACACTATGTTAGCATGCTTACGTGATTTACCTTACTTCATCTGATCTGATGTCTACGTGATTCATCTTACATCATCTGATCGCATCATTACAAGAAGAGTGAATACAGTACCATGAGCTATTTTGAGAGAGACCACATTTGCATAACTTTTATTATGGTATATTGTTATAATTTTTCTATTTTTTTTTGTCAGTCTCTTACTGCCTCATTTATAAATTAAACTTTATCATAGGTATGTTTGCATAGGAAACAACATAGTATATAGAGAATTTGTTACTACCTATGGTTTCTGATACCCACTGTGGGCCTTAGAAAGATTACCACGTGGATAAAGGGGGACTACTCTACATTAATCCTGTTGGATCAGGGCTCCACCGTATAACCTCATTTAGTCTTAATTATTTGCTTACCCCAAATACAGTCACATTGGGGTTTGGGGCTTCAGTATATGATTTTGGAGGAAACACATTCAGTCTATAACAGCCTCCTTGGTTAAATTTATTTCTAGGTATTTTATTCTTTTCAATGTTGTTTTGAATGGACTTGTTAATTTCCTTTTTTTGGATCATTCATTGTGTATAGAAATGGCACTGATTTTTGTGTTGCTTTTGTATCTTGCAGTTTTTCTGAGCTCATTTATTCTGTGTGTTAGGGTTTTCTACGTATAAGATCAGGTCCTCTCTGAGTATGGGTAGTTTTATATTTTCCATACCAGTTTGGATATCTTTTACTTCTTTTTCTTGCCTACTTGTCCTGGCTAGAAGCATCAGCACTTTGTTGAATGAAGTGGCAAAAGGAAGCATCCATGTCTTATTCCTGATTTTAGGGGGAAAATGTTCAGACTTTCACCATTGAGTATGATGTTGGCTGTAGCTTTTTTTTTTTTAAAGATTTTATTTATTTGACAGAGAGAGAGAAATCACAAGTAGGCAGAGAGAGGGGAGAAAGCAGGTTCCCTGCGGAGCAGAGAGCCCGACGCGGGGCTGGATCCCAGGACCCTGGGATCATGACCTGAGCTGAAGGCAGAGGCCTCAACCCACTGAGCCACCCAGGTGCCCCGGCTTTAGCTTTTTATATATAACTTTTGTGGTGTTCTCTACCTAGTTTATAAAGTGTTTTTTCCCTGAAAGTGTGTTAAGTTTTTGTCAAGCGCTTTTTCTGCATCACTTGAGATGACTGTGTTTTTTTCCTTTATTCTATTAATGTGGTGTATTACATTGACTGATTTTTTTTTTTTTTTTTTAATTTAGGCATCCTGGAATGAATCCTACTTGGGGATGGTGTATAATCGTTATATGCTTCCAAATTCATTTTGCTAGTGTTTTGTTGAAGATTTTGGCTCAAAACTCATAAGGGATTTTGTAATTTTCTCGTAGTGTCTTTGGCTTCAGTGTTAGGGTGATGCTGGCCTTATATAATGAGTTATGAAGTGTTCCCTCTTTGGAAGAGTTCTGGAAGGATTGGTGTTAATTCTGTACACATTTGGTGTAGGTTGTCAGTAAAACCGTCTGATTTAGGACTCATCTCGTTGGGAGGTTTTTGATTGCTGATTCAGTCTCCTTGGTCATTACAGGTTTATTTCCATTTTCTTTTCGTGATTCAGTTTTAGTAGATTTAATGTTCCTGAGGGTTTGTCCACCTCATCTAAGTTCTCGAGTTTGTTGTTGTACACAGCTGTTCATGGTACTCTCTTACAGTCTTGTTTATTTCTGTAAAATTGGGAGTAATGCTTCCACTTTCATTTCTCATTTGAGTAATGTGAGTCTCCTTTCTTTTCCTTAGTCAGCCTAGGCCAAGGTTTATCAGTTTTGTTGATCTTTTCAAAGAATCAGCTTTTGGTTTCATTGCTTTATCTCTTGTTTTTCTACACTCTGTTTCATTTATCTCCTCTGTAATTGTTATTTACTTTCTGCTAGCTTTGGGTTTCGTTTACTCTTCCTTTCTTCATTCCTTAAGGTGTCCAGTTAGGTTATTGATTTGAGATCTTCCTTTATGGTTATTATTAGTGTTCACAGCTGTACATTTCCCTCTGAGCACAACTTCCACTGCATCCCTGAAGTTTCTGGTCTGTTGTGTTTAAATTTTCATTCATCTCAAGGTATTTTCTAATTTCCCTTGTGTTTTCTTTTCCCTTGACCTATTGTTTGTTTGTTTGTTTGTTTTGTTTTGTTTTTTAAAGATTTTATTTATTTAACAGAGAGGTCATAAGTAGTCAGAGAAGCAGGCAGAGAGAGCCGGGGAAGCAGGCTCCCTGCTGAGCAGAGAGCCCAACACGGGGCTCACAACCTGAGCCGAAGGCAGCGGCTTTAACCCACTGAACCACCCAGGCACCCCTTGTTTGTTTTTTAAGAATATGTCTGATTTCCACATATTTGTGAGCTTTCCAGTTTTCCTTTTGTTATTGACTTCTGGTTGCATTCCACAACGGCCAAAAAATATACTTTGTGTGACTTAATGTGGTTTATTGTGGAGAATGTTTCACAGGCACTTGAAAAGAATGTGTATTCTGCTGTTGTTAGAGTGTTCTGTATATGTTAGGTCTAATTGGTTGTTCAAGTACTCCCATTTCCTTGTTGGTCTTCTCTCTTGTTCTCTTATTGAAAATGGGGTATTGGGGGCGCCTGGGTGGCTCAATTGGTTAAACCACTGCTTACGGCTCTGGTCATCATCCCAGAGTCCCGGGATCGAGTCCTGCCTTGGGGTCTCAGCTTGGCAGGGAATCTGCTTCTCCCTCTGACCTTCTCCGCTCTCATGTTCTTTCTCTCTCTCAAATAAATAAATGAAATCTTTAAAAAGAAAGAAAATGGGGTATTCAAATCCCCAAAGATTGTTTTAGAACTTATATTTCTTATATTTCTCTCTTTGTTTCATCAATTTTTGCTTCATGTATTTTGGTTCTTATGTTTGTTGTATATAGGTTTATAATTGTTGTATCTTCTTGATGGATTGAACCTTTGTCAATATATAATGTCCTTTCTTGTATTCTTTTTTACTTAAAATCTATCTAGTTTTATATTAATATAGTCCCCGTAGCTCTCTTTTGGTTAGTAATTGCATGGAATATCTTTTTCCATCTTCTAGTTATTTTTTTTTTTTTAAGATTTTATTTATTTGACAGAGAGAGAGATCACAGGTAGGAAGAGAGGCAGGCAGAGAGAGAAGGGGAAGCAGGCTTCCCGCTGAGTAGAAAGCCTGATGCAGGGCTTGATCCCAGGACCGAGGGATCATGACCTGAGCTAAAGGCAGAGGCTTAACCCTCTCTTCTCCCAGGGGGCCCCGTTACTTCTGACTTCTTTATGTCTTTGTAAAGCGAGTCTCTTGCAATCATCATATAGATGGATGGCATTTTCTTATCCATTCTGGTAATTTTTGTCCTTTTTAAAAAGATTTTATTTATTTATTTGCCAGAGAGAGCACGTGCACAGGGTTAGGGTTAGGGTTAGCACAGGTGAGCACAAGCAGGGGGAGTGGCAGACTGAAGGAGAAGCAGTCTCCACGCTGAGGCAGCCACTGCTCAACTGCCAGTTGTCCCATCTCTGTCTTTTAAGTGGAGAGATTATCCATTTACATTTCAAGTAATTATTGATAAAGTGTTTGCTTCTGTTATTTATCTCTTTGTTTTCTGGGTGTCTTAAATGCTTTTGTTTCTAAGTTCCTGTATTATTGCCATATATGTTGATTTTTTGGTAGCATACCATTTTGATTCCCTTCTTTCCTTTTATGTATACTTACTAGTTATTTTCTTAGGGGTTAACTTGCGGATTACAATTAACATCTTAATCTGTTAACAACTTGGTTTGAATAATACTAGCTTAATTTTAATAGTGTTTTGTTTTTTGTTTTTGTTTTAAGATTTTATTTATTTGACAGAGAGAAACAGTGGGAGAGGGAACACAAGCAGAGGGAATGGGAGAAGGAGAAGCAGGCAGGCAGCCCGATGCGGGGCTCGAACCCAAGACCCTGGGATCATGACCTGAGCCGAAGGCAGACGCTTAACAACTGAGCCACCCAGGCTTCCCAATTTTAAGTTTTTAAACACCCTTCTCCTATACATCTCTATTACCTTATTTTTATCAATACCATTTTTATTTCTTTTATATATTTTTTATTTTTTAAAAAATTTTATTTACTGATTTGTTAGAGAGAGAGTACAAGCAGAGGGAGTGGCAGGCAGAGGGAGAAGCAGGCTCTATACTGAGCAGGGAGGCTGATTTGGGACTCCATCTGAGGACCCTGGGAGTGTGACCTGAGCCGAAGGCAGACACTTCACTGACTGAGCCACCCATGCGTCCCTACCTCCCACTTCTATATGGATACTGTTGTAAAGAGCAGTTAAAACTCAAAGTACAATAATCTATATTACTAGCTTTTATATTTTTCTGGTAGTTAAATTTATTATTCTTTATTTCTTCATATGGCTTTAAGTTACTGTCCTTTCGTTTAGCCTGTTGGACTCTTGTATTTCTTTTAGGGAAAGTGAAGATTCTCCCAGCTTTTTATTTGTTTGTTTGTTTGTTTGTTTAAGATTTATTTATTTATTTGACAGGTAGCGAGAGGTAGGCTTCCTGCTGAACAGGGAGCCTGATGTGGGGCTTGATCCCAGGACCCTTGGGATCACCACCTGAGCTGAAGGCAGATGCTTAATGACTGAGCCACCCAGGGGCCCCCCCCCCAGCTTTTTTAAAAATCTGGGAATATTTTAATTTCTCACTCATATTTGGAGGATAGTTTTTGCTGATGTCTTATTCAGCCCCTTGAATATGTCATCCCACTGCCTTCTGGCTTCCATGGTTTCTTTTTTTTTTTTTTTTTTTTTTTAAAGATTTTATTTATTTATTTGACAGAGAGAAATCACAAGTAGATGGAGAGGCAGGCAGAGAGAGAGAGAGGGAAGCAGGCTCTCTGCCGAGCAGAGAGCCCGATGCGGGACCCGATCCCAGGACCCTGAGATCATGACCTGAGCCGAAGGCAGCGGCTTAATCCACTGAGCCACCCAGGCGCCCATGGTTTCTAGTGAGAAATCATTCGTCTTACTGAAGATCCAAGAAATCACTTCTCTTTTACAGCTTTCGATATTATCTCTTTGTCTAGGCACCTGGGTGGCTCATTTGGTTAAGCATCTAACTCTTGGTATTAGCTATAGGTCTTGCTCTCAGGGCTATGAGTTCATGCCCAACATTGGGCTCCACACTGGGCTTGGAGACTACTTTAGAAAAAGATTATTGGGGTACCTGGGTGGCTCAGTCATTAAGTGTTTGCCTTTAGCTCAGGTCATGATCCCAGGGTCCTGGGATTGAGCCCCACATCAGGCTCCCTGCTCAGCAGGGAGCCTCCTCCCTCTCCCTGTGCCTGTAGCTACCCCTGCTTGTGCTTGCTCTCTTTATCTGTCAAATAAATAAATTAAAATCTTTTTTTAAAAAAAAAAGCATCTCTTTGTCTTCGGTGGTTTGACTGTGTGTTTTGGTATAGATCTCTTTGAGTTGATTCTGCTTGAAGTTCATTAAGCTTCTTGTATGTGTAGTTTATCTTTCATAGAATTTGGGAAGTTTTTGCACATTATTTTTCAAAAAAAATTTTTTTTGCCTGTTTTCTCTTGCTTAGCCTTCTGGAGGTCCCGTAATGTGTATTTTGGTCTTCTTAATGGTATTCCATATTTCCCTAGGCTCTGTTCACTTTTCTTCATTTCTTTTTCTTTCTGGTCCTCAGACTGGATAATTGTCCTAACTTCAGGCAGTTCTTTCTGATTCTTCCACTTGCCAAAATATACTGTCACACGCCTCTGCTGTGGCTTTCGTTTCAGTTATTGTGTTTTTCAGCTCCAAAATATGTTTGTTTCCTTTTTATAATTTCTGTCTATTGGTGTTCTCATTTTGTTCAGAAATCATTTTCCTGGTTTCATTTAGTTCTTAGTCCATGATTTCCTTTATCTCTTTGATCATGTTTAAGACTGTTGATTTTAGGGGTGCCTGCCTGGCTCAGTCAGAAGAGCATGTGACTCCTGATCTTGGAGTTGTGAGTTCAAGCCCTACATGGGTGTAGAGATTACTTAAATAAATAAATAAATAAAAACTTAAAAAAAAAAAAAAAGACCGTTGATTTTAATTCTTTGTCTAATAAGTCCAGTGTTTAGACTTCTTTAGGGATGGTTTCTGTCAGTTGGTTTTATTCCTTTAGATGGGTCACACTTTTTCTCTTTCTTTCTTTCTTTTTTTTTTTAAGATTTTATTTATTTATTTGACAGAGAGAGAGATCACAAGTAGGCAGAGAGTCAGGCAGAGAGAGAGGGGGAAGCAGGCTCTCTGCTCAGCAGGGATGCTGAAGCAGTTGCGGGGCTCGATCCAAGGACCCTGAGATCATGACCTGAGCCCAAAGCAGCCGCTTAATCCACTGAGCCACCCAGGCGCCCCTCTTTTTTTTTTTTTTTTTTAAGGTTTTATTTTTGGGGCATCTGGGTGGCTCAGTTGGTTAAATATCTGAGTTCTTTTTTTTTTTTTTTTTTTTTTTTAAAGATGTTATTTATTTGATTGAGAAAAAGCACAAACGGCAGGGACAGGGAGAAACAAGGTCCTTGCTGAGCAAAGGGCCTGATGCCGCACTTGATCCCAGAACCCTGGGATCATGACTTGAGCTGAAGGCAGACACTTAACCAACCCAGTGAGCCACAAAGGTGCCCCAAGTATCTGACTCTTGATCTCAGGGTCATGAGTTCAAGCTCTGGGTTTGGCTCCATGCTGGGCATAGAGCCTACTTTATTTATTTATTTTTTTAAAAATACTTTTTTTTTAAAGATTTTATTTATTTATCAGAGAGAAGGGGGGGAGAGAGCGAGCACAGGCAGACAGAATGGCAGGCAGAGGCAGAGGGAGAAGCAGGCTCCCTGCTGAGCAAGGAGCCCGATGTGGGACTCGATCCCAGGACGCTGGGATCATGACCTGAGCCAAAGGCAGCCTCTTAACCAACTGAGCCACCCAGGCATCCCCATAGAGCCTACTTTAAATTGGGGGGGTGGGGAGAGAAAGGATTTTATTTTGTTATTCATTTATTTTTAAAGATTTATTTGAGTGTGTGTCAGCATGAGTGGAGGGAGGGGCAGACCGAGTGGGGATGCAGACTCCATGCTGACAACCGTGAGATCATGACCTGAGCTGAAACCAAGTCAGCTGTTCAGCCAACTGAGGCACCCAGGTGCCCTGAGATTTTATTTTTAAGTAATCTTTATACCCAGGGTTGGACTTGAATTTTTAACCCCAGGATCACATACTCTATGGACCTAGCCAGCTAGGCACCTCTCCTTTTCTTTGTGTACTTCGTGGTCTTTGTTTTTGGTGGTGGTGTTGAAAACTGGATATTTGAATATTATAATGTGGAATCAGATTCTCCCCCTTGCCCAGGATTTGCTGGGGTTTTTTTCGTTTTGTTTTTTAAGTGATATCAACAGCCAAGGTAGGGCTTGAACTCACAACCCCAAGATCAACAGTCACATGTTCTACTGACTTAGCCAGCCTGGTGCCCTGGGGTTTGCTGTTCTTGACTGTTGAAGGTTTCATTTGTGTTTTACCCCTTTTAGGGCTGTAATTTCCTTGAATGCCAAAAGCCTAAAAAATTAAAATAAAATAAAGAGTTTCTCTCAGTCTGTGCAGACTGGCTCCGTGCTGGGGTACTACTTTAACGCGTAGCCATGTCAGCTGCAATTCTCCCATAGCCTTTACTTATTGCTTACATTGATGCTACAGTTAGCCAGTGCTGAAAGCTACAGATTGGCCTGTGACTGCCCAGCAGGTAGCCTGCCCTAGGCATATGCATGACTTTCTCAATTCCCCAGTATCCCAGGGCACATTTGAAGGCCCTAGTTTTCCCCGGTTTCTCCTTGGCTTTTCCTCTTTGCTTTAGGAAGTCTATTGTATGTCTCAGTCACTCTCTTTGCTCCAGTTGGCTGTGGGCTTTTCATTGCCTCACAGTGTTTTTGAGCAGGGCGGGGATTTTCCACCCTTGTGTGGATTCTGAGTTAGGCAAAACAAAGGTAAGCGCCTTGTAGTCAGCCCCTCAGATTGCTCTAAGACCGGTTTGAACAGACAGACGCAGTAATTTCCAAGTAAGGTCTACTCTGCTCCCTCTGGAATCAGGGACCAGGGCCCCACGCTGGAAATAGAGGCTGCCTTCTTGCAGACTTCTTGCAGTCCTGCTAGGGAGCGGGTGGAGTAAAAGCGAGTAAAATTGCCACAAAGCTTTCCTGCCAGTTTTCAGTTGCCTTTTTCTTGATTCTGCAGTCATTCCGTTGCTGTAAACCTTGGATTGTTTTCCAGAGTTCATATGAAGTTGGTTCTGACAGTTTCTGTGGGTGTGGGTTTTTTGTTTCTTTGTTTTGTTTTATGTTTCTGTGGAAGGGAGTTTGGAGCTGCTTGCTTTGCCATTTTGCTGATGTTGCTCTCTAAATTTGTAAATTTTAATCAGGAATGAGTGGATTTCATTAAAGGCCATATTACTGTCAATTAAATTTTATGATATGGGTTTTTCAAAGTGGCGTGTTAATTTCAAGTCTCTTCCTTTTCTGGATTAACCCCTCCTTCATCATGAGCTACTTTAAAAATATTCCATTGTAGGGATGCCTGGGCGGCTCAGTCGTCTGCGCGTTGGCTCTTAATTTTGGCTCAGGTCGCGATCTTGAGCCATGGGATTGAGCCCTGCGTGGGGCTCTGCTCATCAGGGAGTCTGCTTCTCTCCCTCTCCCTTGCCCCTCTCCACTGCTTGTGTGTGTGCAGGCACATACTCTCTCAAATAAGTAGATCTTCAAAATGCATTTTTTAAAAAATTAAAGTGAAAATATAAAATACTCCATCGTATTAAGTTGACTAGTCTTTAGTGTTTTTGCCTCTGTTTATATGTGAGATTGGATTGTGTGTTCTGTGTGCTAGTGGATTTGGGTAAATGGTCACATGGACTTCGTGTATCATGAAGTAGCAATTTCATTCGTTTCCTGTGTTGTGAGTAGCTGATTTTTGCTTTTCTTGTAATTTCGCTTTTATGTTTTGATGTCTTCTATTTTTCTTGGTGTTTGCTCTTTGTCCTTTTCTAATTTTGTGATTTGAGTGCTTGCATTCTTTAAGGCAGGAATTCATTACATCTTTTTTTTTTTACCCCCTAAGATTTTATTTGAGGGAGAGAGAGAAAGAGAGAAGGGGGGGGAGCAGAATTAAAGGGCTGCGCTCGGAGCTGGACATAGGGTCCGATCTCACCACCTGGAGATCACTACCTGAGCTGAAACCCACAGTGCTTGACCGACTGAGCTGCCCAGGCATCCCAAGAATTCATTCCATCTTGAGTTCTGTTCTTGCCTAGGCTACTTCTGTCCCCTGTCATTGTCACCCTGAACTTGTGGTGCTGCTGCTGCTAGTTTTAGTTTTACCTGTTACTTAGGTACAGGTAAGACATGCACGGATGGAAACAATCTAAACAATAACAGTAGCCGTCTTCTGATTGCCTGTGCCTCAGTTCCTCATCTGTAAAATGGAGCTAATAAAAGTGCCTGCCTCTCACAGCGGGCAGGGGACTAAAAATAGTTGACAGTGCTCCTGGGCCTGGCACAGAGCAAGTGTTTACCTCAGCTAATGCTGTGGTTAATGCTCGAGTCAGCTGCCCTGGATGTCTTCGCCTTTGGGCTTCAGAACCACAGACTTGTGAGTCATCTTTGTATCCCTGAGGCCTTGTATATCAAAGGCTGCCTTAAGAATTGTTTTTAAAATGAAATGAAGGCCCTCTGGAGAGGCCTTGTACTTCCTTGTTGTTTCCCCTGCCAGCTGGTGGGAGAGGAAGCAGACTCTCTGACATGGCAGTTTCTCTGGCTTCCACGCTGGCTCCTGGGGCTCACTGCTCTCCTTTTGGTGCACACACACACACCAGGTTCTGGTGAACCCCTCTGGAGTAGTTTTGGGGATGGGCATGAGTTGCACTGATAATACCCTCTTTCAGAAACTGGAAGTACTTCTGTTTCTGCGCAGGCTTTTTCATTTCAGAAGTTCTTTGCAGCACCTCCCAGACTCACCATCACATCTCCTCGAAGCTAATTGTTGAGTTAAATTCCTGTTAACCTTAGGGAGAGAGGCATCACATTCTCCCAGGAACATCACACCTCTTCCTGCTTGGGAAGCCTCTTCTACTTAAGGCACCCATCCTCCTGAGTCTTCTCTGAAACTCCCCATCCCCTGGTCTCAGTGAATCACATCCTTCCATGTTCTCTGCAGTCACTGTTCATACTGGTGAGGTCGCTTTTGATTGCAAGTAAGGAAACCCCCAACTCAGCTTTGCTTCGAAAAGGGAAAGTTAACTGCTCCAGAAAGTCCTGTGGTGCATGCTCTGGGCTGGTTAATCTGGCAGCTCCGTGATGGGAGCAGGGACCTGAATTTGGCCTGTCCTTCTTCTCCGGTTCTTGGTTCTATTCAGCCTGACTTTCAGCCATTCATCACATAGTTGCTGCAGTACTGGGGTCTGCAGTGGCCAGGGTAGGAAGAGGACCTCCTCTTCCCTTCATTTCTTTTCCGTCTCTTTGAACGGTTTTTTTGAGATAATCGTAGATTCTCATGTAATTATAGTAATAGAGATCGGCAGTACCTTTCACCTGTTGCATAACCATAGCAGAGTATCATAACCAGAAAATAACAGTGATACAGTCCACTGACCTTGTTTAGATTTCTCCAATTTTAGTATGTGTGTGTTTTTGTCTGTGTAGTTTTTTGTTTTTTTTTTAAGGTTTTATTTGACAGACAGAGATCACAAGAAGGCAGAGAGGCAGGCGGAGAAAGAGGAGGCAGAGAGGAGGAAGCAGGCTCCCTGCCGAGCAGAGAGCCCGATACCAGGCTTGATCCCAGGACCCTGGGGGTCATGACCTGAGCCAAAGGCAGAGGCTTTAACCCACTGAGCCACCCAGGTGCCCCTTGCTGTGTAGTTTTTATCGTATGTGTAGTTTGCTGTGACCAAGAACAAAGACACCCATCCTGGAAGCTGTCCAAAGGCCGCCACATGTCATTATCCAGAACCAGGACACATGGCTTACCCCTGCCCCAATCCCAACCCCGTCTATCACTGGTAGGAAAGTCCCACAATGGTTGATAGTGCTGTCCAGTTGGGATATCCTGTGAGTCACAGCTGTACTTTTAAGTTTTCTAGTATTTTTAAAAATTCATTTTGGCATTCATTTTGGTAAAATAGTTTAGATAAATTATATTAAAAATATTTCTTAACACATAATCCCAATAATTATTACTGAAATATTTTAAATTCTTTTTTTGTACAAGGTCTCTGAAATACAGGTGGTATTTTGCCCTCATAGCACATCTCAATTCAGAAGAGTTTCTCTTCTCTTCTCTTCCCTTCCCGCTCCACATGTGGAGCCCACTGTGGGGCTTGAACTCCTGACCCTGAGATCAAGACCTAAGCTGAGATCAAGAGTCTGATGCTTAACCAACTGAGCCACCAGGCACCCCAGAAGAGTCACATTCCAAGTGTGCAGTTTGTTGGACAGGTTTAGACCAGTCAGGACTTACCTCTAGATCACAGTGAGGGAGCAGCATGACCATGTACAAAACTGGGGTTTTGCCTGCAAAGAAATGGAGGAATGCCTGTTGGCTGTCAGCTTGTTGGGGTGTGCTGTGACCTGCACCACATCACTTTGCCCCCCATCTTTTTGGGCACTCCTCACAGTGTGACTTCTGCTTTATTGTGATATGAATATCTGTCTCAACAAGTTCTGGGTCAGGTAGAAGCCTGTATCAGTTTCCCTTAACATTTCTTGCCCCTAGCACTGATACGTCACACATAGTAGGCACCCCCCAAACAGTTTGTAAATTGAACTTATAGTTACCCAAAACCATTATTTCTCAATGCAATTGCGTTATGAACTGCATTTTGGTGTGTGCCTGTGGATTATTTGTGTAGGATTGTCCTTGTTTCTTGTCCAGTAGGTGCCAGTGGCCAGTTTTGTCATTGGGACAATGTAGGGACACCCTCAGGTATTTCTCTCTCTTTCAGGATTCTATTTATTTGAGAGAGAGAGAGCACTAGCCAGCTGGAGGGAGAGGCAGACTCCCCACTGAGCAGGGAGCCCCCCAAGAAGGGCTCTGTCCCAGGAGCCTGAGATTATGGCCTGAGCCTGAGATTATGGCCTGAGCCAGAGGCAGACATTTAACTGTCTAAGCCACCCAGGCGTCCCTCCTCCCCTCTCCCCATCCCCTGCCCAGGCATTTATAAACCTGTGAGGGAGGAATAACACTACCCTTAGTTGAGAATTACTATTTCTGTGTTAGCTTTGATTTGGGCAGGGCAGGGGGTTGGCGGTGGCGGGGTGGGGGGATGATTTATTTATTTGAAGCAGAGAGCAAGAGTGCGTGAGCGAGCGCGCGCACTTGCACGAGCAGGGGGAGGAGATAGAGGAAGGGAGAGAATCTCAAGCACACTCCCTGCCTAGCACAGTGCCTGATGGGGGGACTTGATTTCAGGACCCTGAGATCATGACCTGAGCCAAAACCAAGAGTCGGATGCTTAGCCAACTGAGCCACACAAGCACCCCAGTTTTTTTAAAAGTCTTGTTGAGATTCACAAACCATGCATTTCCTCCTTTTAAAGTATACAATTTGGGGGCACGGGTGGCTCTGTCAGTTAAGTGTCTTCCTTTGACTCAGGTCACGGTCCCAGGGTCCTGGGAATGACCGCCACAGTTCCCTGCTGAGCAGGGAACCTGCTTCTCCCTCTGCCTCTCCCCTTGCTTGTGCTCTCTCTTTCACTCTCTCTCTCTCAAATAAATAAATCTTTTTCAAAAATAAAGGGTACAATTGAGTGGATTTTAGTATATTCAGAGTTGTGCCACTATAACCACTATTACAACATTTTTCATTATTCCCAAAAGAACCACCCCTACCCATAGCCATCACCCTCATCCCCCTAGGCCTAGGCAACCAAAAAGCTTCTTTGTCTCTGTAGCTTTAGCTTATTTTGCATATTTCATATAAATGGAATCTTACAATGTATGACCTTTTGTGTCCGGCTTCTTTCCTTAGTGTAATGCTTTCAGGCTTCACCCATGTTGTAGCGTGTATCAGAAATTCATTCCTCTTATTGCCAAATAAGTTTCCATTATAATGGTTATATTCTGTTTACCTATCCATTCGTCAGTTGATGGGTATTTGGATTGTTTCCAGTTTGGGGCTGTTAAAAATAATGCTGCTGTGAACATTCACATACAGGTTTTTATGTGGAATATGTTTTCATTTCTTATGGGTATTTACCTAGGGGTGGAGTTGCTGGGTTATATGGTAACATTATGTTTAACCATTTGAGGAGTTGCCAGACTGTTTCCACAGTGGCTGCCCCACTTACATTTCTACCAGTAGACTATAAGGGCTCTAATTCCTTATATCTCTGCCAACACTGGCTACTGTCCATCCTTTTCGTTACAGCCTTCTTAGTAGGTGCAGAGTGGTATCCCACTGTGGTTTTGATTTGCATTTCCCTGATGGCTAATAATGTGGAATATATTTTCCTGTGTTTATTGGACATTTATATATCTTTTTTGGAGAAATGTCTGTTCAAGTTATCTTGCCAATTTTTAAAATTGGGTTATTTGGGCATGTGTGTTTTTATTTTTTTTAATTCAGTTGTAATTAGCTTATTATTTATTTTTATTTATATAATTAATTAATTAATAGAGACACACAGCGAGAGAGGGAACACAAGCAGGGGGACTGGGAGAGGGAGAAGCAGGCTTCCTGCTGAGCAGGGAGCCTGATGCAAGGCTCGATCCCATCATGACCTGAGCCAAACGCAGACGCTTAATGACTGAGCTACCCAGGCTTCCCTAGCTTTGTTGTTGTTGTTTTTAATATTTTATTTATTTTTTTAAAAAGATTTTATTTATTTATTTATTTGACAGACAAGAGATCACAAGTGGGCAGAGAGACAGGCAGGGAGAGAGGGGGAAGCAGGCTCCCCGCTGAGCAGAGAGCCCCATGCAGGGCTCGGTCCCAAGACCCTGAGTTCATGACCTGAGCTGAAGGCAGAGGCTTAACCCACTGAGCCACCCAGGCACCCCCTAGCCTTGGTTTTTTAAAAAAGCAGTAATATCAGTTTCTCTTTATTTTTTTAAAGATTTTATTTATTTGAGAGAGAGAGTGAAAGAGAGAGCACACAAGCAGGGGGAGTGGCGAGGTGGGAGGAGAAGCAGACATCAGGGAGCCTGATGTCATGCTCAGTCCCAGGACTAAAGATGGTGAGCTGAGCCAAAAGCCAGTGGTTAACCAACTGAGCCACCCAGCTGCCCCTCAGTTTTTCTTTCCTAAAAAGAACTTGTTTTATTTCCATGTGAATGACCTGGAATTGACTCCCTGCCTCCTAGATTGGCTGTGAGGTTCTCATACTTCCTACTTTATTAGCCACTCTAAGCTGTGACTTGTACCTGGGATATTCAGAGATGTGGAAATGTTTTCTGTGTACATGCTTCTGGGGTCACTGTGTTTCAGGCACATTAAAGCATTATTTTGAGAGCTGACATTCATGGCCATAACATAAACCCTGACATTGATGGTTTATAATCAAGAAGAGAATCTGTTGGCTTAGCAGTTCAGTTAGCAAACATTTGAGGCTTGTTTCTGAGGGTGCCTTGGGTCCTTGCTCTCATGTATCTCCTGGACTAATGGGGGAAGACAGGTGATCAAAATGCAACTAGGAGAACACAGTAAGGAGCTCACCAGAACAGAAAGGTTCCTTGCCACCACTTCTCTCTTAGATGAAACCAGGCTTCTTCCTTATATGAAAACATCCTCAGGGCGCTGGGGTGGTTCAGTTGGTTAAGTGTCCAGCTCTTGGTTTTTGGTTCAGGTCATGACGATCTCAGGGTCCTGGGATTGAGCTCTACAAGGGGCTCCCTGCTCGTTGGGGAGTCTGCTTCAGATTCACTCCCTCTGCCACCACCCGAACCCATGCCTTCTTTTCTCCTTTCCAAAATAAATAAGTAAATCTTAAAAAAAAAAAAAAAGAAAAGAAAAGAAAAGAAAGAAAGAAAGAAAAGAAAATGGAATGGAAGAAATATCATTTCTGATTTTGTGGCTTCCCAGAATGGGTGCTGCCACCATGTCGTCATGGCTCCCCACAGCCTTGCCAGCTCTGCTTTCCTGCTTTTCAGCCAGGGGAGCTGGCCAGTGCTCTTGGGAACACATGGTAGCTTTGTTTTTATTTAAAAAGTATGTTGGGTCTTTACTGCTCCTGCGGACACTCATGTTACTATTGATTTCATCTTTGCAAATGAAGAGGAGTTCATGCCCTGCAGTGGGGCGGTGGTAAGGAAATTGTGGTGCATCCAAACCATTATGAAGATTGAGGAGCTAAGTGTATGGGTGATGAGGATAAAGTCGGTAGCACACTGCAATGTAAATAAAAATAAAGGTGTTATGGCACCGCACGTACAAATCCCGGCATGTGAGAGAGTGTGCGCTGATGTGTTCACCTAAAAGAAAACGGGAAGGAGTGCCACCTGCTAGGGCGCTGGCCCCAGTTCTCTGTTAGGGAGAGAGACAAGGGTAGCCTGTTTTCTACCACAACACAGATTTCTCTCTCTGATAGCACTGAATGTCATTTTAGCAGCTCTGGAGGCCAGCTTTTAGAAAGCGGCGTGTGTTCTTTCTTGGCCTCCCTGCCCTCTACGTGAGGGTCCCTCCTTCAACCTTGAGCTCCTCTCCTCTCCCTCCTGGGAGAAGTTAGCCACCTCGGGCGCAGCTCCCTCAGCCGCCACTGAATCAGAAATGTAATCTATTCAACAGAGTTTTATTGCCTTGATTTTCTGTTTGTTACTTAATGGATACAGAATGTTTGAAGGCAAGGAAAGTCTTGAAATTAGAGAGAGGGGTACAACATTATGAATTCATTATACCACCGAATCATACACGCCAAAATAGTTAATTGTATGTTACGTGAATTTTGCCCCAATTAAAACACTTTTTTTCCAGGGCACCTGGGTGGCTCAGTGGGTTAAAGCCTCTGCCTTCGGTTCAGGTCATGATCCCAGGGTCCTGGGATCGAGCCCCGCATCGGGCTCTCTGCTCAGCGGGGAGTTTGCTTCTCCATCTCTCTCTCTGCCTGCCTCTCTGCCTACTTGTGATCGCTGTCAAATAAATAAACAAAATCTTTATAAAAAAACAACAATAACACTTTTTTCCTGCTTGTGACAAAACCTAAAGACTTGCCAAAGCTAGTAGGGTGCTTGGGTATCTGTGACACTGGCACCCCCGCCTTCCTTTTTTCTTCCATTGCCCTCTGGTGACTGGTATACTGTTCTTGACTAAAAGTATCTGGGACTGTCCCAGGCACAGTATAAAAGCTCCTTCAATGCTAGATTATTTTTTCAGTTTGGAAGAAGGAAGATTTCTCACAAGTCCACCCTGACTCCCGGGAGCACATGTGAAGCTTTGGTTTCCTTCTTTCACCTCTTTGTTGCTGCGTTCGTAGTTCCAGTCTCTCACCTTCCTTTCTGGGTCCTGACTCACCTTACAGCCCGCTTCACCGGAAATCCTCACCTGCCAGACCCCTTCCTTCTTTCCGCATCGCCTCTCTGGACTGAGATGGAGCCAAGTCCTGCCTCTCTCAGGACCCAGCCCCGGTGGGTTTTCCGCTCTTCTCTGCTTTCCTGCTGATTCTCCTATAGCTTCTCACTTCTGCCTTTCTGTCGCTGTAATGGTTGTAGCCAAATGAGGGGATCCCTACATAAAACAATTTTGTCGCCAATCTCACATTACACTGGAGATATTTTTGGGGAAGAGCATCCCTCCATATTGGTGGGAACTGTTGTGCTCCTGTCAAACCCAGCTGCAGGCTTTGTGGACAGAAGCCACAGGGGTACTGCCCTCTGTGGTCTCTTTGACATTGAGTGTGGCTCCACCTGCAAGGCGCTGTGGCCTAAGAAGTGGGCAACAGCTGGACTGCAGGGTGGGAGACCGTGTATAGCAACATGAACAGAAGTACAAAAGGATAGAGACAGTATGACTCCAGTTTCGTAACTACTTGTAAGTAATACGTACAGATGTCCAGAATAAAATGCCTGTGTTTACATATGTGTAGAGAACATACCAGGGCCATGCCGCAGGGGACTAACAGCTCTTATCCTGGGGGATGGGATGTTCAATACACTCCAGGGTACGAATATTAGCTACTTCTTCTTTTTTTTTTTTTTTTTTAATTTATTTACTTGTCAGAGAGAGGGAGCAAGCGCAGGCAGGGGGAGCAGCAGGCAAAGGGAGATGCAGGCTCCCCGCTGAACAGGGAGCCCAGTGTGGAACTTGCTCCCAGGACCCAGGGATCATGATCTGAGCCAAAGGCAGATGCTTAACCGACTGAGCTGCTCAGGCATCCCAGCTACTTCCGTTCTTGGGGGGGAAAGTGGATTGTGTTGAGACGTACATATGAATTGAGAGCAGAGGAAGTTCCTTATTGAATTCAGTTCATGGAGATTGTGATTTTTAAATTTAGATATAATTAAAAAGGTAGCTTGGTCGCAAGAGACAAAACAGGTTTAAAAAATACTCTCTCATGGGGCGCCTGGGTGGCTCAGTGGGTTAAAGCCTCTGCCTCAGGTTCAGGTCACGATCCCGAAAGATCGAGCCCTGCATCAGTCTTTCTGCTCAGCGGGGAGCAGCTTACCCTCCTCTCTCTGGCAGCCTCTCTGCCTACTTGTGATCTCTGTCAAATAAATGAATAAAATCTTTTTAAAAAATGAATAAAAATAAATAAAAATACTCTCTCACACTTATAAGTTTTAATGTGATGGAATTCTGTAACATCGGGTATTTGTTGACAAAGACTTATACTGTGAAGTGCACTACAAACCAAAACCATTGGAGACAGTACAAACGACTCCTCTTTAGAAAGCAACATTAATGCAGATTGAGCCTACTAATTGAACAGATTTTGTGATTCAGGCAACCAGAAAGTGCATTTTCAGAACAGATACAAAAGAATAAATACTTGACAATTTACATCTTCTTTGTTCAGAGAAGACCCATGACAAGATTCTAGAGTGGACCCTGAAGGCTTGAGCGCATAGACAGCTCCCCTTGAACAAGAGCTCCGCTCTAGGGGCTGACTGGGCTTGGCATCCTAGTCGTAGTGAATCTCTGGCTTCGTTAACTTGCTGGGTGAAACATAGGGAAAGGATGCTGCTGAGGGGTCGTCACTAAAGGGGGCAGAAGTGGATGCAACACACAGAGCCTTCAGTCCGTCTGACCCTTGAAGAAGGGACAGCACGGTCATTAGCTCTAAACCAGGATCCTCCTGTTCACATCAGGTCAGGCATGAGTACTGTGTGTGGTGTCAGTTAGCTGTGCACACGCTGTGGGGACATGCCGTGTGGCAGCAGTCCATGTCAGGGAGTGGGAGGACTGGCCTGACTTCCTCTCACTGCCAGAGAGCTGTGTGGTGTCCTCACTGCAGCACAGAGAAAGGAGTCACAGCAGTGACACAAACGGTGACTTCTGTGGGATAATTGAAGGAGTCGGTCTTCACTCAAGGAAGGGAAGACATGAAACACAATGGGGTCTTGGGATTCTTAAAGGGTTGCCCTGGAAAGGAAAAGTTAGGCTTGGCCCTAGGGTTAGGGGTAGGATGCACAGGTCAAAGCCTGGGTGGGTGGGGGGTGGATTTTGTGCCTGTGTGGAGGAGCTTCCTCTCGGTGAAGTCGGTCTTAGTCACTGCAGGATGGCTTTGTGCCTTGTACAGTGGGTGTTAGGAACTGTGAAGGATCTCAAGTTTTTACCCTACTTGCAAGCTTACAGCTTATTGGATGCGGCAGGTGACATAAGACTTCTAGTCCAGAGGCAGAAAGAGACAGGGACTCAGGGCACAAAAGCAGCGTGAACAACAGCACATGCTCATGGCTTCCCTGGGCCCGCAGGTCACACAGAGGTGACGAGGATGGGCCTGGAGGGTTCTGGCACGTGTAGTGAGTTATGTTACCAGAGAGGAGGTCTGAGTTTAGGTTCTTCGGCTGATTGCTCAACTTCCATCTCACTTGTCTCATTTCCAGATGTGGCTGATGATAGCATCTGCTTGAGGTTGCCATGGGGGGAGGTGAATTGGAGGGAAGACAGAGAAGCAGCTAGCATATCATAAATCCTTGGTAAAGAGCGGTCAAATCTTCTGTACATGCATGTGTATCATGACTAGAAGCAAAGGCAGAAAAATGGATTGTAAGCACAAAAGCAGTACCAAAGTTAGTTTTCTTTTTCCTTTTCTCCTCAACCGTACTGTTTATAAAATAAACAGTTAACACTTTAAAACCAGTCATGTCTATAAAGGGAGAGTGGATACATGTTTGGCTAATCACCTATAGCATCTTCAGGAGAGAGAGAAATAAAACTTGAAGGCTTTGCACTAACTGAGAGCATGTAAAATTAGAAGAAGAAATTAATTTTACATCTAAAAACATTCCCTGACACGGTGGTATCAGCTAAAAGGAATGCAAGACACCCATATAGGCAGGAATAACAGAAAAACATTGCTCAGGGTCATGTGTAAAGATAAAAGTGCTAGAATCTTTGGTGAATTTGACGATGGAGTGGTGTTACAGCTTGATCTTGGTGTGAGGCAAATTCCTGGATAGTTGTGTAATATCTCTCTACTGCACAAACATGTTTTTTCATTAAGGTCCCTTGTAGTTTCTGAGCTACCTTCCACAGAGTAAGTTTAGCTCTGAAATGTAAAAAACTCACATGTGGTGCTTTAGGCCTTTCTCCAGAAGGTATATCCTGCGTTTTAATTTTTGCACACATTCTTCCGCAAAAATCACTGGCACAGGTGGACAGTCTGTGTGATTGGCACGCCCCCGATCTACTCCTTTGTTCATCCCCAGAGCCCCAGACAAGGACAGAGGCTCAGGGAAGGTAAGGTGAGTGTAGCCACGTTCCGTGGGGAGTGGTGAGAGGCCCAGCCTGTAGTGCTTCTGGCAGCAACAGAGCTGCTTTTCTTTGAGCTTTTTGCACCGGGGCCAGGCACGTTGGACCGTGTGTGCTCAAACCTCCTCCTCAGTGCGCACTGCAGTTAACACACCCACATCAAAGCCGTTCGGGAAGGTCCCAGGCTTGCCCAGTAAGCAGGAGGTAGAGCCGAGGTTAGCACTGCTAACCGGACCTGGCTCATTCTTGTCTCCCAGCTTCTAGCGCAGGGTCCAGCATCAGGTAAGCCACAGGGTTGATCAGTCTGGGGCAATGAATAAATAAATCTGGCAGATATGGCCAGCCAAACAAAAGTCGAACAGGAAAGCTCTTTTTACATGGCTCAAGTGGTAGAAGTGAATATGGTTTTTTTTGTTTGTTTTTGTTTTTAAAGATTTTATTTATTATTTGACAGAGACACAGCAAGAGAGGGAACACAAGCAGGGGAGCGGGAGAGGGAGAAGCAGGTTTCCTGCTGAGCAGGGAGCCTGATGCGGGGCTCGATTCCGGTACCCTGGGATCATGACCTGAGCTGAAGGCAGACGCTTAACTGAGCCACCCAGGTGCCCCGTGAACATGATTTTTACTTAGAAAATTTAAACTTCTCTTAAAAACCAAAAGCAAAAACAAAACCCCTAAAAACCAAAAATGAAAACCAAAAGCCATCTTATCTTCTCTGAGTTCCCCCATTGGTAATTTGTACAAATCTGTACATTTTTAACAGTGAGTCAAGCTGTCCTTGGTAGTGAGTGACTCTGGGTAGGCACAAGGCCTGGGAGGGGTCTGCTGCCGCTTTAACTTCTGGAGAGTGTTCTAGAGAATTCTGAAGAAGGGATTAGCAAAGGTTTTTTTGGGATAAAAATGATTTTCCAATCCTGTCTTCTCCTAACCTTTCTCAGGTATGTGCCAGGTGTCTCCCCACATAGGCACCTAGCCTGGACTGTTTGCTAACATCTCCACCTTATTCCAGACCCTGAGTCTCCCAGCTTCCTCACAAGCTTCCCCACAGATTAATCTTCTAACAGGGTATCCACTGGTCAGAGGGGAGTTCAGTGGCCTCAGCCTTTCTTCGGGAAGACCCCATGTAGGCACTCAGCCAGTCTGGTGGCTCCCAGCCTCTTGTCTTGGCCCAGATCGCCCCTTCCAAGCCCCACCATCCTAGTCTTTAGTCTTCTCTGCGTGGAAGACCTCTTCTACCCCTCAGCCTTCCCTAACTTTACCTGTCTTCAAAGCCCTTACACCATGCCTCCCTTCTTTGGGCAGGATTAGAACATGGGTCAGTGTGGAGACCTGGTACCTGCCAACCCTGTTCCCCAGCAGAGGAGCTGTGTTTGCTGGAAGATGCCCAGGTGGTCTGAGGGTTAAAGAGGAAGGGCCATGGTGTGAGGGCTCTCAACAGCATTCCTGGGCACTCTGAGAAGCTTAGCTTTCTTTGGGTTGGGTGTGATACAGCGGGAGAGCCAGAGTACTAGGAGAAGGCAGTAGATGAAGGGTTTGCTCCACTTCCCGAACGTAGACGGAGGGTGGGGCTCTATCTTGGGTCATCTCTCAGGGGCTCCTGGGCCCATCAGGGTGTCCAGCCCCTGAGGTCTAGATCTTCAAGCCATCATAGGAACAGGGAGGTGGGGCATGGTTCTGGCCTTGACTGGCTACCAGCTAGGGGCAAGTTGAGCTTCCCAGAGTCTAGCCATCCAGCTGGATACTGGCTTTACTTTGAGGAGATCTAGCTAGCCAGAATTTGAAGCCCTGGCTGTTTGGCCTCCCAGAATGCGGTATAGTCTTGGTTGGGTTGTTATTTAGCTCTGGTGTGCCTCCTCATATTTTCTTTTTCTTTTTCTTTTTTAACCTTTTTAGATTTATTTATTGTTTTTTAAGATTTATTTATTTATTTTAGGGAGGAGGAGGAGAGAGAAAGACTCTCCAGTAGACTGTGCTGAGCATGGAGCCTGACAGGGAACTGTCTCACGACCCTGAGATTATGACCTTAACTAACTGCACCATCCAGGTGCCCCCACCTCTGTTTTCAAAAAAGATGAGATGTTTGTAAAAGACCTGTCTCATAAAGGGCTATTATCCAAAAATAAGCAAAAAAGTCTTAAAACTCAATAATAAGGGAAAAAAGGGCAGATTTTATTTTTTATTTTTATGTTTTTAAAAGATTTTATTTATTTGAGAGTGAGAAAGAGTGAGCGTGAGAGCACAAGCTGGAGGGCGGGCAGAGGGAGAGGAAGAAGCAGATGTGGGACTCTATCCCACGACCCTGGGATTATATAACCTGAAGGCAGATGCTTAACTGACTGAGGCACCCAGGTGCCCCAAAGTCTGATTTTAAAATGGGCAAGAAAGGGGTGCCTGGGCAGTTTAGTCAGGTAAGTGTCTGCCTTCTGCTTGGGTCATGATCCCAAGATCCTGGGATCAAGTCCCACATCAGGCTTCTTGCTCAGCAGGGGGCCTGCTTCTCCCGCTCCCTCTGCTTGCTGCTCCCCATGCTTGTGCTCTGACAACTGAATAAATAAAATCTTTAAAAATAAATAAAATAAGTGTCTTTGAAAAAAAAAAAAAGAAAGAAAGAAAAAACAAAACTAGAGGCGCCTGGGTGGCTCGGTCATTAAGCCTCTGCCTTGGGCTCAAGTCATGATCCCAGGGTCCTGGGATCAAGCCGCACATTGGACCCCCTGCTCAGCGAGAAGTCTGCTTCTCCCTCTCCCACTTCCCCTGCTTGTATTCCCTCTCTGACTGTCTCTCTCTCTCTCTGTCAAATAAATAAATAAAATCTTAAAAACAAAAAACAAACAACATACTCTTAACCTATGCTGCTCTGTGTTTCCCCAGTGGAGGTGGAAAGGGATGTCCGTACAAAAACCTGCACACAGGTGTGTAAGGCAGCCTTATTCATAGTTGCCCAACTCAGAAGCAACCAAGATGTCCTTCAGCAGATGAATGGATAAATAAGTGGTGCTAAATCCAGACAATGAAATATTCAGTGCTAAGAAGAAATGAGCTATCGTGCCATGAAAAACATGGCAGAACCTTAAATGCATATTACTAAGAAGGAGGCCATCTGTAAAGGCTATATATACTGTCAGATTCTAACTCTAATGTACGATACCTTACCCAAACCATAGAATGCACGACACCAAGAGTGAACCCTAGTGTAACTGGACTGCGTGTGGCAATGAGGTGTCCATGTAGGTTCATTGATTGTAACAAACAAACCAGTCTGTGGGGGTTGTTGGTAGTGGGGAGGCTGTGTGTGAAGGAGGGGACTTAGAGGAACCCAGCTCACCTTTCCTCTGCTTTCCAAAGGTAGAGCATTCTGTGACACCTGGCTGGGTCAGTCAGTGGAACCCGCAACCCCTGGTCTCCAGGTTGTGAGTTTGAGCCCCACATTGGGTGAAGGGATTGCATAAGAATAAAATCTTAAAAACCACACAAACAAAAGTAGAGCATTCCTAGGAAACCTTGTGTAAGCCAAAGTGGTGTAAAGCAAAGAAACATTTAATTACCATTAACTTACATGGAAAAAACGTATAGTGTTCCCAGACCCCCAAAATAACCTCTCTCAGGCTTGTCTGATACTTTAGGACACACCTTGCTAACAGATAACACAAAATAAATCAGATAAAGCACAGGTGCTTTATCTGAATTCAGCGCTCTGCAAGCTAAACTGGATGTAGTTCCTGGGGGGTGGCTCTGGGCGGCGCCACCACTCTGGCGGCTCCTGGTGCTCATTGCCTGTGTATAAAGGATTGTGGCAAAACAACCACTGGGTGCTATATTTCACTTTTTTGCCGTTTTCGATAAAAGTGAAAATCCTCTTCAGATGTCTTTCCATTGGCTAGCAAAACAGTTACTAACGTAGGCCTTTGATGAAAGTGAAGTGGCGTCACTCAAACTTTTGGAAAGCGAGGGATACCTGTACTTCCCTCTTGCTGTTGCTGTAGACCTAAAACTACACAAACAAAGGCTATTAAGGGTACAAAGATAAAGAGACCACACCGTCTATCTCAGAGTTTTCTGGAATTTAGCAGACATCTTGCTGTAGAAATACTGATTATTGGTGGCCCTCAAGGTGACAAGGTTTCAATTGGCATACTTCTTGAAATAAATTAATTTTTCAAGTAAACAGAGCAGTTCTGTCTCAGCGACAGGTTTTTGAGCTGTGGTGTGTTCATTTGCCCTTTCCTCGTTCCCTGCAGGACAACCCTCCATATGATAAGGGGGCCTTCAGAATCGAAATCAACTTTCCAGCAGAGTACCCATTCAAACCACCGAAGATCACATTTAAAACAAAGATCTATCACCCAAACATCGATGAAAAGGGGCAGGTCTGTCTGCCAGTAATTAGTGCTGAAAACTGGAAGCCAGCAACCAAAACCGACCAAGGTAAGGCATGCTTCTTATGTCTTCCCAGATGGTGCTGCTGTGGGGGCTGGGGCCATGTCTCACAGAGTCCGGAGAAATTTTTACCGGACCAACTCCAGTGCACGTAGAAGTGCTGCTGAGGTCCCACCATTTCTCATGGACAGGACACATCTCAGTTAAACTGTTGACCTGTGTAGGTATTGGAGGAGGCCCTCCTGTGTTCCTGATCAGTGGGGACACATGTAGAGAGACCATCCCAGCATTGGCTGCCCATGCAGTAAGGGGCCACCCTTCAAGTTTTCATGAAGGACTGCAGGGCTGCTCTGAATGAGAAAGGGTGAGTGGTGTTTAAGGTGACCTCACACAGCAGTTAGCACATGAATTTAGACTTGAAGGAGGAAGGGAGGTTAGAGAGATCCTGCCAGACTAAAAGAAGGGCGTAAGGCAAATCCATGTGGTGGGCAACACCATGCTGGTGGCTCAGAGTGGGTGGCGTGGCGGGGAAGGCCTGGTCCTGTGGGCTGTGTGCCCTGACAAAAGTACAGAGTTGGCCATGTGTGGTCACATGCCTCTGTGTGAACATCCATGTGCTCATTTTTCTGGGAAGGATACTTGATTGATCATTATGGTTAGCTTTCCCCTTGTCCTGTGGAAATTGGAAATATCTAGATTTTGTTACAGACTATGTCCAGTTTTTATTTGTTAACTCCAGAACTTTCTTTTGAATGCCTCATCTCATAATTTTAGTGGCTTTCTGATGTATAGCTACCTGAACCATTGTATGGTCTTTACAGATTAAAGGGAGTGGATGAGGCTGGAATTTGTGAGGCCAAAGGTGGTTTTTCAGTGACCAGTATAGTCATTTTTTGATGGAACCCCTGGAAGAAGGAGTTGAAAACCTTTTGCACGGGAAGTTGAGCCTTCCTTATTTGAAATAATCGCCGTGAAATGTGTCCACCAGGTTTCACAGATGAGTCGTAGAAAGGACTGGGTTTCAATGTTGAATCAGAATAGAAGGATCTCCAGTGGATGTGACATTTGGTCATGTACAGGCTGATATTTATAAAAGCTTGACAAAGTATGTTCTTCAGTGCACACCCTTGGGTTTATTTTCCTGTAGAAATTCCTTGTCCTCATGTACGTCAAGCATGTTGTCCCTGGCACTTGCTGCTGTGTTCCCTTGCTTCTGCTATTACTGTATTGCAAACCACCTCAAAACTTCACGGCTTAACATAACAAGAATTTGGTATTCCTCATACTTTGGGTTGGCTGGGATCAGCTGGGTGGTTCTACAGTTGGTCATTCCTGAGGTCACTCACGGGTCAGTATCTATGTAATTCAGCATTCGTGGCAACTTCAGGGTATATAACTAGTGCAGAAAACCCTAGAATCGACTGTACATGGCATGTCCACAATAGGCACATCTACAGAGAACATAGAGTAGTGCTTGTCGGGGCTGATATGGAGGGATTAGGAAGTGAGTGTGAGAGTGGGTGGTGTTTTGGGAATGATGAAGATGTTCTGGTGAACATTTTCACCAGAAATGCTGGTATGACACAGTTTTTGTGTATCTACTAAAAAACAACTTAATTGTACTCTTTCAAAAGTTTTTTTAATATCTCAGTATTTTTAGTATCTCAATTTTTAATTACAAAGTAAAGCATTAAAAACTGAGCAGAAATAGCAGGAGAAAAGTCAAGAAACAAAGCAAAACTTTATCAGAGATGTAGTAGAAGTTGGTGATAATCACAGCAGAAGAAAACTTGAAGACAAGAGTTCTCTTCAGCAGTATATGTGGTTCTAGTAGATGTCTCAGCAGCAGAATCAGAGCTTAGTTTGGTGGTTGAACAAGATTTGCCATATAGAGTCATCAAGAAAGCCAGCATAGGGGCGCCTGGGTGGCTCAGTGGATTGGGCCGCTGCCTTCGGCTCAGGTCATGATCTCAGTGTCCTGGGATCGAGCCCCGCATCGGGCTCTCTGCTCAGCAGGGAGCCTGCTTCTCTCTCTCTCTCTCTCGGCCTGCCTCTCTGCCTACTTGTGATCTCTCTCTCTCTGTCAAATAAATAAATAAAATCTTAAAAAAAAAAAGAAAGCCAGCATAATATGGACTCTACAACAGCAACAAAATTATATAAAGAAAAAAATCAAATAATTCCTAAATTGAATGTTTCAGTTCCTCCTACATTATCTTAAGACAAATCAAGCAGATAACATTTAGAGGATTCAAGAAATATAATAAACAGCAGAAAACTAATTCGATTTTGTAGCACATTCTGTGGGAAGGCTGCTTATGCACTGCACACCTTCAGGTTGAGGGAAAGTTCTATTCACATCTTATTCTGAAAACGGAGCCCCTGGATCTCCGTGAAAAAGGGTGGGCATTGAATCACGGATATTATTTACATCCCCTATTACAAAGAAACTGTAAGAACAAAAATGAGGAAATTTTATAGCCTTTATTCTCTGATCCTATACATTGAGAATAGGAGGTAAATTTTGATAATGTTTTTAACTCTTCCATTTTGGAGAGAAAATAAAATACTTCTGAGGAATATTTGGGTCAAAGAGAGGTTAAAAAAAAAAAGACAGGGCTAGACCATTTGAGAAATATAATGAGTGTGCTGTTTTAAGTATGAAAATCCTGGGATGGGGTCACAGTTGTAGTCTGAAAAGCAGTTGTAGCTGTCAGGGTCCTCACTAGCAAAACAAGCTGAGCTCAGCTGGCTCTTATTACAGTTGAGCTGAAGAGCCAGAAATGCACCCAGAGGAACAGAGAAAGGATGAAATACTTGCCAGAACTACTAAATAAATTGGAAAATATTTTGACTTGATCAATAAGTGAAAGCAAGTTCCCAGAAAATAATTAAATAGATAGAGTAAACTTGCAAACTGATTAGCTTTTGAAGAGCCACCCTAAATAGTGAACAAAGGGTTCTCTGCTGAAACATTGGCTGTGAAGATGATCATAGTGAAAAGCAGAGAGCCTTAGTACCCTCACAGGGGGTGAGCAGGAAACCTTGAAAACTCCTCACTGCCCTCCCCACACACCCCCACTGCACTTACCCAGGCAAGGGCCACTTGAGGTTCCTGAAATGCTAATGAAGCAGCGGTTCTGCTAGAGAACAGTCTCTGAGCACAGCAGAAGACAGGAAGCCATCTGTTCATGCCCTGAGCTACATGTGGTGCAGGATTCCCGCCTGAAGTTGAGACGATGGAGGGATGTGGAGCAGTCTCACAGCTGAGCACAGGGTGGAGGATCTGGGAGCTTGCTAAAGGAGGGCATGGCGGGCAAGCTGGGGTAGTGTCTGCGAGAAACTGAAAGGTGTCCTCTGGAAGAGTATTGGTCCCAGTGCAGTTGCTTCCCCTGGCTGGACAGGGGTGCTCATTTTAATGTTTGTTGATGCATGTCTTCTGTTTCTAGCAAGTGAAAGTGATTTTCCATTGGAGTTACATTTACTTTTTCTTTGAGAAAAGTTTTCTTTCTTTGAGAAAAATTGTATTTTAAAAAATGAGGTGACTTAGAGGAAAATATTAGGTAAATAATCATTTAGGCCATATGTGGGTATGTGGCAAACACTAGAATCCCAGTGGAGGGAGTTGGGGAAATAGGGACAAATAGGAACAAACAAAATAGCTTTATTATCATTCGTGCTGTTATACAAGAATCAAATATGAAAGGGATAAATCTTAAATAAACAGATAAAAAAAATGTACTTCCAGGGCCTACTTCCTCTTAGAGACATTTACAGGTGGGAGGTGATAATGCCTGCCCCTGAGGGTGCTGTGGGGATTGGAGTAGGAACTGCCTCAGCCTGCAGAGATGCTTCCAGGCCCTTCACTCCGGCTTGCTCTTCACAGTCCACCCTCTTTGGCCTCCAGCCCCTCCTCCCTGCTCAGCCTGGACCCCGCCAGCCCTGCATGCGCCTCACCTGTTGCTCCGTCTCACCTGGTAGCCCTGACAGGCAGAGGTGAGGGCAGGTGGTCTTTGGGTGCCTGGCCAGGAATGCTTAGTGCTGTTCCTCCCACTCAGAGTGAGCTAGTGGCTGAGTAGGCCTTTGTGCCTGGCTCAGCCAGCATTAGCGTTTAATCCATAACTTGCAGTGCAGCGGGGAGAACATGGTCCCCAGCAGAGGAACCCGTGGCATCGGTAATCTAGAGGAGAGATGCCTTTTTGCTAGGAATTTGGCAGCGGGAGGGAACCCAGCGTTCTGGGGGGTGCTGGTCCTAATCAGGGCTGGATGAGGAGAAGCATGTGTGAGAAGGCAAAGTGGCTGCATGCAGCCCACTTCTGAGGTGAGGGGGTCTGGGGTTCCTGGACCTTCCGTTTCCCCCTCAATCTCCCTTCCCCACATTCCATTCCCTTGTGGCCTTGCCACCCCAGGGCCAGCCTTCCAGTACATCTAGGCCTTACTGAACTTTGGGAGAGTGTTGTGGGGCCCACCCCAAGCATTTGGTGTGGTTTCTGCTTGTGGAATCGAGAGCATAACTCTAGTGAGGATTATCTACCTTCCGGTAGTTAAGACAGGGTGTCAGGTGAACCTTTCTCAGCTAGTTCACGAGCTCCTAGGGGTCTTCCAGAGTGGGCTCACTGTGCATTTACACCATGCAGACACCAAGCTCCCCTGAACCGCTCGTAGCGATGGGACATGTCACCCAGTCCCTACCCTAGAGAAGCTCTACCTGTGTGTGCAGGTGTGTATATGTATGTGAGGGGGTGTTTGTGCTAGGCCCGAGAGCTCCAGAGTTCGGGAGAAGGGGGAGTGAGAGTGACTGGGGGGCCCTGAGATGTCAGTTCAGGAAGGTTCCTGGAGGAGGCTGAGGTGTCATTATGAACAGTTACCCACTGTCATGGTAGCAGCTTGTGGTCCAGCACTTTCTCCCAGCTACAGAGGAAAGATGGGTTGCGCCCTGGTGGTTAGAATTTTGGATAAATGGGAGGCCGCTTTATCTTAAAAGCTCATTGATGTAAATCAGTGTTGCAGTCAAAAGTTGCCCTTTCTGAGACTGTTCTAACCAGCGGTGCCTGGTCCTTTTCTTGGCAGTAATCCAGTCCCTCATAGCACTGGTGAACGACCCCCAGCCCGAGCACCCACTTCGGGCTGACCTAGCTGAAGAATACTCTAAGGACCGTAAAAAATTCTGTAAGAACGCTGAAGAGTTTACAAAGAAATACGGGGAGAAGCGACCTGTGGACTAAACTCTGCCGCGACCGATTCCAGCGAGTGTGAGCGGAGACCCTGAACAGCGCATTCAGACACCCCGCAAAGCAGGACTCTGTGGAAAATTGACACGTGCCGCCGCCTGGCGTTTGCTTGTGGCAGTTACTAACTTTCTACAGTTTTCTTAATCAAAAGTGGTCTAGGTAACCTGTAAAGAAAGGATTAAAAATTTAAGATGTTCTAGTTCTGCTTTCTTTGTTTTAAAAATCACTGCTTCAATCTACTTTAAAAGAATGGTGTTTCTTTTCTTGTCCAAATTGATCCAGAACCTTCAATTTACATTTAGCCCTTAAGGTTAAGAAAAAAGGAAAAAAAAAAAAAGGTTGCAGTTCCCTTTCTTCCCCTGCCCCTGCAGCTCCCACTTTCTTCCATTTGGTTTATTTTTCACCCATTCACTTCCCCCAGACCCAGGGCTATCTCCTCTGCAAAGGGGAAGAGACCGCTCCTGGCCGGTGTGGTGGCTTCTCTCCCATGTTGCACTGCCCTGTGTGGGAGTTGGTTCAAATTCTCCTGGCTCCAATTTAAACATCCTTTTAAAAAAATTTAAAAACAAGCAAACCACCACTCACCATCCCACCACCTTCCCCTCACCACCAAAAAAACCCAACAAACAAAACAAAACAAAAAAACCAGCCATGAAAAGGGAGGCCCAGTTCTTATGTAAAAATCTGGCCAGTGTTACCACAGTAACATTGATTAAATGGGCAAACCCTGATGTCTGTATGTGTGATTGAACTTCAGCCTGGCCTGGCCTGCTTGGGGGAACCCAGGTCTGTGGCCACGCCAGGGAAGGGCCTGCCGACCGGAGGACGCTGTGCACTTGCGTGAGAAATTCCTCGCCAGAGAGGCTCTCGAGGCCAAATGTTGACGCTCCTCCCTGCAGCCACTGCAGAAGACGTGCTGGTCATTGCCGACAACGCTGAAGCCAGAATGTCCACGTGAAATTTCACGCTCACCTGTCACCGAGCTCCATATGAATGTGCCACGGAGCTCGCGCTCCCAGCTCCTCAGCGCAGCACAGCCCCAATGCGACCCTCCCTCGGCACAGTTTGACCCTTTGCGGGGTTGGAATTGGCGGGACTCGGCTGTAGCCAGCAGCAGGCTGGGGTTGCCGGCGCCCTGCTGGCCCCTTCGGAGCAGCCGGCCAGCCCAGGAACAAGATGGCCTTCCCTCTCCCTCTGGACTCACAGCCTTTGCAGAGTCAAGCTCCACTTGAAGCTCACTCAGTAATATCCTTTACATGTGTTTTATATTGTTTTGACTGCCTTTTTTTGTAGAAATAAAAATTGACCTTAGAATTTATCATCAGATGAACTTGTAAGGATTTGAATGTTACTGTCTTTTCAAAGCAAATGGGACTGCCCCTGAAATCGAGAATGCATGTCACTGACACCCGGAGGAAGCTGATGGTCCAAACGCCGTATGTCACCAACTCCTCCTTCTGCCACTGGCGGCTGCCCTTCTGGTTCTCAGGGGGAACTAGATCCTGTGGACAAGATGACGTAAAGAAACTGCTTTGTGTTTTTAGCTCTCTTAACGTGGGATCTTTCCGGGGCTTACAGACCTGTAAGACGGTTTCACCTGTGCAGAGGTGGGTGTGATGGGTAGGTTAGGCAGCAGAATGTTGTTTAGTTGTCCAGGTGCGTGGCCCCTGCAGTATGTCAGTGAACTCCGCTTCTTTAGTCCTAGGTACACCAGGGGCAGGTTCTGGAGACTTCTCTGTGCCCAGGAACGCAAGAGTGCCGGGCCAGTGTTTCCACATCTGTCTCTTCATTAGCAGAGAGGTGATGATGGACTTTAATTTCACTCACATGCAGGTTTGTAATAAAATGCCAAATTCTGTCAGAAGCTATACAAATAAGCCACCAATTGTTCTCATTGCTTCTCTGAACCCAGAAATATTGCCATTCTTGGGAACTGTCCCATTGCTTCATCTCTCTCTACCAGCGTAGCTCTGCCCGCCTGTCCCCCTCTCACTTCTCTGCTCATCGTGGGAGGATACCTTTGTCCAAGCCGACAGCCACTAGGGGACTCTGAGCCCTGGCATGGCAGCCCACGGTTTGCCCCATCAGAGGCCTGGCCCTGGGAGAGCAAGGCAGTGGGTGGTTCCTCCCTCAGACCTAGGCGGTTTGTACCCTCCAGCCTGGGCAGTCCCCGGGACAGGCTTTGAAACATGCTGGCCAGCAGTCCTGGCTGCTCCACACCCAAACAGCTGGGCCCTCTGGAGAAGGGGAGAGCTGTCGAGCAGCCACTGCTGACCTGAGCCCACTCAGGAATTCACGTCCGCCAGGTTCCTCAGAGTGCGCTGGGTCCACCCCCTCTGCCCTGCCCCTCCCCACCATACCCATGGTGGAGAATAGGCTTTCTAAGATGCTGCGATCCCCTTTTGCTGCCCTTAATAAAAATGCTCTCCGACACTGGTTTGGTCTTGTGGGTTTCTTCTGGACTGGGAGTGGGCAGAGCCAGGGGCCTATGTTCTTATAGAAGGGAGGGGGGTGGCCAGGGCCCAGGCTCGCTCTTCTGCCTGCTCCTCTCCCCATGCCCAGCTTTTCCAAGAGGCGCACAGAGGTGTGTGGCCTTCCTGCAAGGGAAGCAGAAAAGACTGGAGATCCAGACCATCAGGGCCTGCCAAGGGCACCTTGGGTATCAGGGAGGGGGCAGTGGCCTCTGTGCCATAGGCCTCATTTCAGTCCACTTGTCAGTACCCAGAGAGTGATATTCTCCACATAGAGCAGAGGAGCAGACTGAGGCCCTGAGAAAGGTGGCTGTCCTGTTCTTGTCCCAGAACTAAGGAGGGTGTGCCCGAGGGTGGGGCTAGGCCATTCCTTGAACCTGCCTGGAGCCCCAGGGACCTCCTGTTGTATTGACTTGGTCAGCGTGATGCTGATTTTTTTATTTCCTTGTCTGGAATTTGACACCAGCGGAGACCAGACCTGCCCGGTCAGATAGGTCTGCAGGAGTCCAGGAGGAGCCCTTCTGGGAAATCATTTTACCAGGAAGCAAGGAGCCGGTCGGTCCTTTCCCTTGGTCATCAGCAGGGTACTCTGCTGTCTTCTAGCACCTCATCCTCTGTGACTCTCAAGACAACCCCATGGACACGATCCCTATTTTTACAGAGGAAGAGACTGCGGTTAAGTGACAGCCAAGGAAACCAGGCCTGGGTTTTTACAGTCTGGTTTCAGAGCCTGTTATATTCCACCACTCAGGTTCCTTGGTGCCCACCCCTTCCCAAATCCAGAGCCCTACAGGACCTTTTCTCAACTTTCTAAACTCTGGAGCCACCACTCTCTCACCTTCCTCACTCTTGTATTAATTGTTCAGCTCAAAATGTGTATCTCCTTCATCACTCCGGTGCGCACTGAAGCCTGGCTCCTGTCTGCCCCTGGCTCCCTGAGGCTTCCTCTGGCAAGGGCCCTGGACTTCCTCATTGTGCAGGCCACGCGCTGGCGGCCTGCCGGCCCCACTCTGTTCCTTCAGTGGGCCAGCACCTCTGTGTCCCACCCTGCCAGGGCAGCCACCCGACTCCATCTGAGGCAAAGCCAGAGCTGGGTCTTGGCTCTTCCTGCCCTCCCTGCACTGGCTCTCCCTCCTCTCCCTGTGTCCATCATGCAGCACGGGGTGCTGGCACCAGCCGGAGAAGGAGCAGAGCTGAAGGTGGCCTAGCTCAGGCGACTCTTGCTAAATAGCTATTTCCTGGGTGATTGGCACGTGTTCTTGCAGGAGGGCTCCTAGGAGCTCCCATTGCCTGTCAGAGGATCAGAGCAGAAAGGACTGCCCAACAGTGGGTGGAGGCCACAGTCGAGGCCTAGAGAAGTCACTTCTTCCAGAGAGTGTTCTCCCAGCAGGCCTGACTTGGTTAGGAATCCCCTTTTGCTCCACAGTCTGCTTTGTGTTCCTTCCCCTTCCCCATCCCACTGCAGTCCAGATCATACCAGCTATCCCCGTGTTTGTCCCAGACTGAGCTCCTAGCAGGCTGGGCTGTCCTGGCACCCAGCCCCTGCCTGGCCCAGAGTAGACCTTCTGTCCATGACTGATGAATGGGTGGAGAGCAGTAGCTCCCACTCGCCTAAGCCATCCAGTGCACAGCAGGTTTGACATAGGAATATCCCCATGTCCCCAGTGCAGTGCTAGTGACCTTGGGCCCTGTGCTACCTGCAGCCTTCTGCCTTACCACTTTCCCTTCCCTTGTGAGGCAGACCTTGGTCTCCAGATGATTCTACCAGTCTGGCCATGACCATGGCCCCTCTCTTCTCTCCACTGTCATGGTCCCTAGGGCTGATCTGGGCCCTCAGCTCTGCTCACTCCTCTCCCTGTATGAGCAATAGGAGCCCAGTCCACAGCTTCATCTTTTTTTTTTTTTTAATTTTATTTATTTATTTATTTAACAGACAGAGATCACAAGTAGGCAGAGAAGCAGGCAGAAAAAGAGGAGGAAGCAGGCTCTCCACTGAGCAGAGAGCCCGATGCGGGGCTCGATCCCAGGACCCCGAGATCATGACCTGAGCCAAAGGCAGAGGCTTTAACCCACTGAGCCACCTAGGTGCCCCCACAGCTTCATCTTGCTTCTGTGCAGACCCCAGTTCTTTCCTGTCTCCCCACACCTCTCTCCTGAGCCTTGGAGCCACACAGCTGCCTCCTCTCAAAATAGCAGAACCCCCCCTTCTCCCCAAAGGAGGTGCCTCTGTGCCAACAGGCTGCCTTCCCACCACCCCTCTACCCGCTCCAGCCAGCAGCCTGCAGGAGTGTGGCCAGACCCTACTGGGCTGAGGCAAGGAGGTGAGGGCATGGCACTAGGAGGAACTAAGTGATTCCAGTTTACAGCCATGAAGGAAAGGTAGGAGGAAAGAGCCTAATGCTGAAAGAACCATGGTCAAGGGAAGGTTGGTGTGAAAGATGGAGCCACAAAAGAGTGGGCCGAAGTCACAGTAAAGGGGATAGAGGTGTAGGATGGGGTCAGCAGGAAAGAGAAGCAAGATCCCACCCTTAACACCTTCAGAAAGCTGTATATCCCTCGGGGCTGCCTAGGCTTAGAGAGCTCTCTGGTCGCCTGACCCCTTGCCTGACACGGTGCATGGTGAATAAATGAACAGGTAGCTTTAAAGCCCTGCTCTGCCATTTCTACTTCTCGGTCTGTTAAGATGGAGATACTAGATCATTGTTCAATCTGCCTTTCCACACACCAGAGCCGGGCAGGGCTCTGTGCTCCCAAGAACTCCCTGCATCTCCTTGATCCAAGACACATGAGCCGCAGATACAGGGTACACACACATCACCAGGTCTGGTGAGGAGTCCTGGATCCCATTTCTGCAGAAGACTGTTCCTCCTGGAAAAATTTGAATAGGCTTGCAGGACTTCCTTAGATTTGCCCCTAGGATGGCAAAGGGATGTCTGCTTAGAACACGTGACTTTGGGGTGCCTGGGTGGCTCAGTCCGCTAAGCTTCTGACTCTTGATCTCAGCTGAGGTCTCAATCTCAGGGTCGTGAGTTCAAGCCCCGCAAAACAACAAAACAGGTGACTTTTTAAATAAAACTTGAGATGATAATATTACCTTCCAAAAAGTAGCCTGGTGAGACATTGTTCTCCCATCCTCCCTCCCCCCAAAATAATAAAATTAAGCATGGACAAAACTAGAACTTGGAGTATGTTCTGTGTTATCTATTCTGTTATAATGACCAGGTTTGTGCCCCAAAGGAGTTGCCTTTGCCCTGTCATGTGTCACATGTGAACATTTCCACAGTTCACAGGGCACAGTTTAAGAAACCACCCAGATTTGGGGTCCCTGGGTGGCTCAGTAGGTTGAATGACTGCCTTTGGTTCAGGTCATGATCTCCAGGTCCTGGGATCAAGCCCCACATTGGGCTCCTTGCTTAGTGGAGAGTCCGTTTCTCTCTTTCTCTCTGCTCCTCCCCATCCCATGCTCATTCTTTCTTTCTCTCTCTCAAACAAATAAAATCTTATTAAAATTTTTTTTTAAAAATTAAATATTCAAAATTTTTAAAAAACACCCAAGTTTACAAGACATACATTTATTAATACAGTGGTCTCTCTCTACTATATCTGAACAAGGAGGGTGCTTTGGCAGGCCCCAGGCTCAGATGTCATAGGACCTATCTGCCGGCAGCCAAGATGGGTTGCCAAAACTCTGGCCACCATTTTGAGCCATGAGGACCTGGACACAGAGATGACAGGGGCCTGCCCAGGGAAGTATGTTACTGGACCCCTGCTATCGGCCTGGTTTCACGCTGTCCCAGGGCTTGACACCAGCCCCCCCCTTTCCGTGCACTAAAGGACATTTGTGCTTGGCTGGCTGTCAGGGGCATGGTGGGGAAGGCTCCAGGAATGTTTCCAGAGTGGCTTCTCCAAGGACCCCTTCCCCAGGCCTCTTGGAGTCTAGGTCATGGAGTGTGCAGAGCTGCACTCCGTCCTGTGCAAGTCGGGCCCGAAGCGTGGGTGCGGTGAGGACACGCAGTTCATGCAGCCGCTCCCAAGAGCAGGAAAAGGCATCCGGGCCCTCACCACAGCCCCCAGCCGGGGGCACACTAGGGTAGCCGGGGTGTGCCATCAGTTCAGCTGTTAGGGCGTGGCCTGTGGGTATGCCTTCCAGGGCCCGCGCTAGTGCTCCTGATA
Source organism: Mustela erminea (assembly GCF_009829155.1). Taxonomy (NCBI): domain Eukaryota; kingdom Metazoa; phylum Chordata; class Mammalia; order Carnivora; family Mustelidae; genus Mustela; species Mustela erminea. The sequence goes on from NC_045626.1 coordinate 63,873,082, forward strand.
CGCGGTGAGCAGACATGTGCCGACCACAGGTGCTCAGGCCCACGAAGGCATCCGTCCACCTGTGGATGTAGGGGCATCAGCGGCAAGGACCAGCACAGCTGTCATGGGCAGGGGTGGGGGCCACGACAGGGATCGCCCAAGGAAGGCCATAGCTGTCAGGTGAAAGTTCAGCAGGACGCACTGGGATAGGGCGGGATAGGCGCGGAGGGCCTCACCTTAGGCCGTAGCGAGAGAAGGGGCCCACGGCGGCCCGGGCGTCGCGCTCCACCGCACAAGCGAAGGCATGTGCGGGGGCCTCGAGCCACGCGCAGCCGCCCACCCCGCGCTCCACCGGCAACCGTGTGAAGCGCACCCCGTTGGCCTGCAGCGTCTCTGCGAACACCTGGCACACGCCTGCGGACGGGGAGGAGTCAGGAAGCAGCCCGTCCTACTACCTGGAATCACCTCTTACCCCCAGCCCCCCACCGGGGAGCAACGCCCCCCCACCCCAACCTGGGAGCACGTGTACGTGCTGGTGCCCGTCCACGTGAGTGGGTTCCCCGCCCAGTAATTCCCGGAAGCGTATCAGCTGGGCCTCCAGCTCTTCCCGCACCTGGAGAGAGAACGACAAGGCACCTTGAATGTCGGGGAGCAGCTACCTAGAAGGCCTCCCTCCAGGTGCCTCTGCGTGCCTGCTCCAGTATGAACCAGGAAAGCATCCATCGCGCGCCCCTGCCCCTAATGGCTTCACGGTACCCTCCGGACAAGCCTTGGGGGTCAACGTGAGCCTCTTCCTGCAGCCGCATCTCCGCACCTGGGGCAAGGCTATGTCTCCGGCCGCCACTGCCTCGCGAAATCCCATCTTGCCGAGGAAGAAGCCTTCGGGGCTGAGCAGCGACGAGGCGCCGTGGCGGGCCGGGCCCACGGGGCGGCCCTCGGACAGGTTTGCGTGGAGGCCCGTGGGGATTTGATACCTGCAGGCGGAGCGCGAGCGGGAGCACTGGCGGCCGCGAGAGGCGGCTGCCCAAGCCCGCCCAGACCCCGTACGGTGCCGCCACTCACCTGCCAGCTAGCTCCGCCGCGCTCTCTGCGGCTACCCCGTTGACCAGCAGGGACACGCTGGTCACAGCCCCTGCCAGAAAGGCCTCTACGATGCCCTCATCGCGCCGCGGGCAGTAACCAAAGTCATCTGCGGTGATTACCAGCCGCACGCGCGGTCCGGCCATTGGTACTTCCGCGGACTGTTCAGGACTCCAGAGCACTGGATGCAGGCCCCGCCCCTAAACTCTGTGCGAGGCTCCGCCCCGACGCGCACGTCCCGGCGCGGCTGCCCTTCGTCTTTGTTCTCGCCACCTACCGCTCCCAATTGGAACTGCAGCAGTCAGTGAGCTGACTCCCACCTCACAGTGAGTTGGCCCTAACCAAACCATTTTGTTTGCTGCATTTATTGTAACGAAGAACTCTCCGTAACTGCAAAAATGTTATCTAGTATGAAAAATACAGGGGCGCCTAGGTGGCTCTGTCGGTTAAGAGTCTGCCTTCGACTCAGGTCATAGTCTCAGGGCCTTAAGATCCAGCCCCTAGGGCGTCTGGGTGGCTCAGTGGGTTAGGCCGCTGCCTTCGGCTCGGGTCGTGATCTCGGGGCCCTGGGATCGAGTCCCGCATCGGGCTCTCTGCTCAGCGGAGAGCCTGCTTCCTCCTCTCTCTCTGCCTGCCTCTCTGCCTACTTGTGATCTCTCTCTGTCAAATAAATAAATAAATAAAATCTTGAAAAAAAAAAAAAAAAGATCCAGCCCCTAGTGGGGCTCCTTGCTCACCCTGGAGTCGGCTTTTCCCTCTCCCTATGCTCTTCCTCCCTGCTTGTGCTCTCCCAAATTTAAACAAACAAACAAACAAACAAACCCACACAAAAACAAACAAAAAAAAAAACTTTAAAAGAAATATGAATAATAGAGGGAAAAAAACCTATTGGAAAAAAATTATCTCTTAACCATAGTGCCTTTCCAGTATTTTACTAAACAAACCCGTTTCATTTTCTCCCCCACCCCAAAGTTTTTGAGTAGTTTTGAGACAATAATGATCACATCAATGTTATCTCATTCTTGTAACTTTTCATTTTTTGATAGTGACTATGAACTTTTTTTAATTGCCTATTTGGTGATCTTTTTTCTAGGAAAAGGCTTTTTTTCTTTCATTCATTCTTTCTTTTTCTTAAAATAAAAGTTCTAAGAAAACATATATACCAATGGCTTCGTTTGAGGATGCTTTAGTCCCTGATTCCACAACTTGAGCTCTGTTCCAGGCTACAACTTTTACATTCATAATCTCATTTTTCCCCCCTTCGTAGTCCAGAAAAACTTTCCTTACTGATGACTATATAAATAGTCACCATGGTTGACAGAGCGTTTTTATTGTGATGTGGCTGCTTTGGTGTTCCCAATGCAAAGGGCAGAATTTGTGTCCAGCCCAAGAGGTTGGTAAAATCATTCCTGTTTTACAGATGAGGAAACTGATGCTCAGAAGGGAGAAGTGTCTTGCCCAAAGTGAGCTTGCCAGGAGTAGTGGAGCTGGGACTTCCCTCCAAAGCTCTGGACCTACTCTGGTTGTCTAGTCCCTAGCTCTCCCCTGGTCAGGGGCAGACAGGGCAGAGTTGAGCGTGGGCATAACCATATTCTCCTCCTGGGATGTTGTAAAGATCAGAGGCCTCACAGTGCTCTTCATCAAACTCTTGGTGTAAGGATTGTTGCATTCAGTCGTAATTATTGAATTGTTGGACTTCAACTATTTTTCTCCCCTGAGAAGCTGATCCTGGAAAGCCAGAGGCCCCAGTGGCAAGCAGATTGGAAAGAGAAAACTGACATTTATTCAGCACCTACTGGTATTAGACATATGAGAGATTGGGGGGAGTGCCTCAGTTCCTACATCACCATCGTTTGACAAGTAGCAATACAAGAGACAGAGTCTGGAATAGGGTTTTTGTTAATTCTGTTTAGGGTGGCAGGCCTTCTGAGAAGGCTTATCAGAGGAGTGACACCTGGAAAGGACTTTAGAAGTTTACGGGGCAGAGGGGGAAAGGAGGGAAAAGAAGGAAAGATACCCAGGGCTCTTACTGGCATGCGGGATGTGTTGTACGCAGATTTTATTTAATCTCCATACTCCCATATGGAAGGATGCTCAAGTATTTACAGAGACAGAGCAGATGATCAGAGAGGTTGAGTCACACTGTCAGGAAACAGCAGAGCTAGGAATTGAAGCTAGGTCTGTGTCTTACAACTGGGACTCAATACTGCGCTCAAGGACACCGCGCAGTGGGAGGGCTGAAGACCCGGACCACCACCACCACCCACCACCCACGCCCCCCACTCCCGCTGTGGTCGTCCACCCTGGGGAGGGGAGAACCCTAGAAGGAGCAGTCAGAGAGCAGGAGGCACAGGACAACGCAGCGACCAGAGTGGAGTCGAGGAAAGTGCTTGTGTCACCAGAGGCAGCCGTGGCTTTGATCTTTTAGGGATCCCTTCGTGTGCAGAGCGCGGATCCGAGCCCGGTCTTGGGATTGCTCCTGGCTTGGGTGAGCAGTTAAAGGCACCCACTGACTCCACCCTCCTTCCCCTCCACCCGGCTCCTAAAGCGAATGTGGGCGGAGCAAAGACAGAAGCGCGGAAAGGACCAACCTGGTTCCCGCCCCCATCCATTGTGCCGGGGGAGCTAGGAGGCACTTCGAGCCAATCAGGACGTAGCATGTAAATGAGGAAGACGGGCAGGTTGGGGGCGACTCCAGAGCTCGGTGTCGCCGCCCTGGCGAGGGCGCAGACTACATTCTACATTGACTGGTCGCGAGGAGGCGTGGACTCTGGTGAGCAGGTTGGCTCTGGGCCAGGGGCAGATGCCAAGGAGTTTTGGGTCTGTGAGGAGGGAGGGTCAGACACACTCAGGCCCAGAGATGGTCGGAGACAGCATGCGCACGTCTTTGAGGACCCCACCCCCGACGACTCTGGACACAGATGGTGCGCAGACACCCAGGGAACGCTGAGCAGAGGAAGGGCCCGATGCCTGAAGGACGCGGGGTGAGGGGAGCGAGGGATCCGTGGACGCCGAGACCGCTGACGCAGAGGCTGACAGACGAAGGGAGAGTTGGACTCATGGAGGCCTAGGGAGACCCTCACGCCATCTCCCGCCTGGCGCAGAGAGGAATCCGTGGCTGCGCTGCGGAACCGGAGAGAGAGGAGGAGGATAGCCATCCCGTCCGCCTTCACCATGACCAGCTGCCGCCACCATTCCGGGTACTTGGCAGACGACGAGGCCGGCCACACCACCTACGTGGCCCGGGTGAGTGTGTCCGGCAGGGCCCTGACTCCTAAGATTCCCCCCAAATGTTCCCCTCCAGCTCCAGCACCCCAGATCACAGCACACACACACACCCCTCAGTGCCTATTGACCTCACCTCCCAGCCTCTTAGTGACATCCTTATCACCTTGACCACTCCTCTGACCTGCTGGGCCCTAGTTACCCACAACTTCATTCACTCTGTCCTCTGACCTCTAGCAGCTCTGGAGGAGCTTGTTAGACTGGTACCCCAGTGGGAGCATGGTGTCTAGCATAGCCCAAGCCTCAAAGTTTCAGAAGCAGCAATGGAGGCACCAAGGGGTCAGGACTACAGGTGGTCTGTATAGTGGAGACAGGATTGGTCCACTCAAAATACAGATGAGAAGCCCACTTAGGACTCCAAGGGGTTTGTGATTGCCCATTCCTGCCCTGTGTGAGAGCGGAAGTGGGCTTTCAGACTCCCCGACCACATCTTGTATATATATGCAGTGTATGTGTTAGGGAAACATCAAAGTAACCCGAAATTGATGCCTACTTTGTGGAAGAGGAAATTGGACCTCAAGAAGGGCCATGGTGCCTATGGTGTCAGAGCTGACAGTGGCAGAGCCAGATTCCAAATCCAGAAACTTCCTGACTCCAAAACACCCGCCTTCCACTGTCCCCTCCCACTTAGCTCCTGGTACCCCAAGAGGACCCGCAGAGACCCCTATCCCTGCGGTACATCCCTGCCCTATGTGACATGCCTGTCTGCTCTGGTGCAGCTGCCTAAGAAGCCACTGTTTCCGGGAATGGGGCAAGCCGCCAAGTTGGGCCACACGCCACACCCACCATCGAGGTACACCCCCACAGACAGCTTAGGGCTCCGTGGCCACCGACGAAACCCAAGGGACCCTCAGCCCTTTGGTTCCTTCCTGGATTTCCTCGTCGAGGGTCAGGTGCTAGACAGCCTACAGACAGTGGTGGAAGAGGCAACTGAGCGCATGACTGCCACGAAGACAGAGGCTGGGGTGCCCCTGGTGGAGGTGCAGGACCCCATAGAGGTGCCGAGGGGTGGGCGGCGGGCGCGTGCCCGGCCCAGCCTCAGTACCGTGCACCGGCACCGGGCCCGGCCCAGCCTCTGCACTGGACAGCCCAACAACTACCCCTCCTCCTCCAGCTCCATGTCCGACTCCCATAGCAGCTTCACAGCTGGCTGCCGGGGCTCCCACAGCTGGGACAGTGACCTCGGCGCCCGTGGCATGGGCTCACTGCCACCCATGAGGGACAGACTTTTGCTGGAGAAGAACCTCAAACGGCTTCTGAAGCTGGAGAACCGAGGGGTAAGATCTAGCGCCATGGCCCAGGGTGGGCGGGATGGACCCTGGTCCAGAGCACAGGGCCAGGGTTAGGCCTGGCTTGGCTGCTCTTGGATGCCTCTGAAAGTTCCTCCTCTCTCTGCAGAAAGGCCTGGGTCCATCCTGCATCCGGAGGGACTCCCTGCTGTGGAACTCCCTGGCCAGCCAGTCCAGCAGCCAGTGGACCCAGGAGCCACCTCAGTCATGGTTATCAAGCCTGCTGGACTCAAACATAGGCACACCCCAAACATCAGAGCCCGGGTCTGGAGAACGGGATCTGACGTTTCTCAAGCGAGAGTTCGATAAGGAGATCAAGTCCTTGTTGAACCAGCCAGTGTCCTTTGACCTGCCCGGCTACTGTTCATTCCGTGAACCCCATCAGACCCTGGACTTTCTGGCTGATCACCACCTCTTCCCTGCCCTGCAGAGTGTAGTCCGCCAGGCTGTGGACAAGCTCAGTGGCGCCTGCCGCCATGATGGCTGCCCTCTTTTTCCATCAGAATGGGAGCCCGCCACAGATCCCAATTCTGACTCTGCGATAGGCTCCAAGCCAGCCACACCCACCGATGGGGAGAACCCCTACGATGTGCTTCCCAGAGTCTCCAGCTCCAAGACAGATCGAAGAAAGATCACCAAGGGCAGAGGACAGGGCAAGCCCAAGGAAGGTGGTTCCCCTGTGTCTAGTGCCCAGGTGGCCACAAGATACAGGATCGAGGTGACACCCACAGAAGAATCCAAGGTTCCTTCACCCCACCCCAGACAGCAGTCTCCTGACCAGAACCCTGAAGAACAGAGACCACCCATCTCTTCTTCTGGGCCCCTGAGCTCCAGCCAAAAGGCCCATCCCTGGCGGAGCCTGCACCTCACCCTGCCTGTCCCTGGGATTGTGGTGGAAGGGTCCTCCAGCCAGACCCAGCCCACTATTCGGGGCATAGCTCCTCTCATCTCCCCCTACCCTGGCTTCTCCCACCGCCTCCCTGTGTTCTCACCACTTGCCTCCTCAGTAAGAAGCTTCTCTCCATCTCCTGTTCCCCTGTATCCAGAGAGAACCTCAAGGGTGGAGCTAGGGGGCTTAGGGAAAGGTTCTCGTGCGAAAGGCTCCTTTAGTTACCACCCTTAGCAGCCATGGTCCCAGGTATCTTGCCCTGAGTGGTGGAAGCCACCTGAGCAGGTGACAAGCTGATGTGGAGCAGAAATCCCAGCCTTGCTCCTGCCAGGTGTGGTCAAAGATGAATAAAGCCTATTTTTTATCCTGTAATGTTTTGTAATGTTTGCCTGTGAATCTCAGAAGCCCTTCTATGCAGGCAGCATCCTGTCTGTTGTGGACAGCAGTCTAAGCCAGAGTGGGGCACTGGGTCCTAGGTCCAGTTCCTTCTGCTTCCTCTCTCTAGAGCAGGACTCTCTGGTGTATCTGCTGAGAGGGAGTTGCTCAGGCAGGGTCTGGAGAAGACATAGGTGGCTTTACCCTTATAGATTCCCCCACCACACAGCCCCTGACCCTCATCTCACTGATCAAGGCTCAGGCAGGCTTCCCTCCTCTGAACCTTGGCCTGGGGGAGAACCTACAAGAGCACCAGTGATCCCGGCTCCAGCTGGGCTGACACCATGATTGACATCACCAGCTTGGCTGCAGGCCTGGCTGGTGTGGTTGGTGTGAGGCCAGTGTGGTAAGTGCAAGGGTGTGGCTGACACACAGGGCCTGCTCTCACCTGTCACCAAGAAAAGCGTGGCAGATGTGACAGAGCCATAGTGCCAGGGCAGTGACAAGTGTGGCATCCGTGTGGGTGATGTGGAGAGTGCTCTGGGGGTGAGGGGCATCCTAGGACAGCAGGAGTGGCATGACGTATCTCCCTTTCCCTCCCTGGCTGTTGCACAGAGCCCCACTTACAAGCTCATGAAGAAGAAGCCACTGCCTTCCATCTCCTCCAACTCCAGCACGTCCCACCTCTCCAACCCCTTGTACGAGGACCTCGTCAGCTATTTGGTGGACCAGGTTGTGTCCTTGCTCACCTACAAGTACAAGTTTGAGAAGAACCTCTCCAAGAAGCTGGGCTTCATCTCCTTCCCAGTCACCGAGATGCTCATGGACCTCTTCCTGGGCTTCAGGAAGCTGAAGGACTCCCACATCTGCCTGTCCCCCAAGATTGACTGGAGCTGCCTCCAGCGGAGGCTGGAGCAGGCCGAGTGGGCCCAGCAGCTATCCAGACACACGTCCCAGCATGATTCCTCCTCCCAGCGCAGCTCCCACCGCAGAGCCCCCCACCACAAACCCCCCCACCACAAGGCCCCCCACCAAAGGCCACCCCAGAGCAGCACAGAGTCGCCCTCCACGCTGCTGGAGCCGGGCCCCCAAGTGGATCAGGAGGAGGCCATGGAGTCCAGCCTCAACAGTGAGTTTCCAGGCTCTCAGCTGCTTCCAGCTCAGGAGGACACTCCAGTTGGGGGCCAGGAGCCCGCAAGCCAGCAAGAGCCCAAGCCCTCCATGTTCTCCGGCACGAGCATGGGCTCTAATAAGCATCAGGAAGTCCTAGACATGGACAGTCAGAGCGAGGAGGAGGAAGAGGGTGAGGATGAGGACGATGACTTCTTAGGGGACAATGACACATCCCAGAGCTACCCAGGACTTCAAGTGGGGGTGGGGGTCACCCACTCTACAAATGTGGGCCGCAGTGACCCTCCGTGAGGCCTCCTGTAAGCTGCACTTGATTCCCTATTCCTCCTCTTGCTCCAATGCTGCCCCCCTCACCCCCAGCTGGTCTCCATCCTGAGCAGAGGTCAGGGTGGGCTGGACACCCATGAGGAGCTCTGCTGGCCTGTCAGGGGAGCCAATGGGAGAAATAAAGCTTGTCTTGATGGAACACTGTCTTCTCAACCACAGACCGCAGGCCCACATCCGCAGACCTAAGCACCTGCCCTGGGGTGACACCTCGGCCAGGCATTCATGGCAGCTATCAAGCCCTGACCTTCACCACCCCCACAACCCACACACGCTCTGCTTGAACACAAGGCCCCGCTCAGGGCTCTTTCCCACTCCAGTGTGCACCTTCCTGGCTCTTCCAGCCTTTTAGGACTCGTGGTCCCTTTCCCTAACAGCCCCTGGGCATCGAAGTTCCTGCTTCCAGAAGGTTCCTCCTCTGCCGGGGCAACATCCTGCTCCCTCTGACATTCCTCTCAAAGAACCATGCAGCCACCCTTTCCCCATGGCCCTCTGTCTTTCTAATTTGTGCTTCTCAGCTTCAACTCCCAAATCTGGAGGGTCCAAGCTAGGTCCCATGGGAGTGCTGGTCTGGCAAGCTGTGTGTTGGTTGCCCCAGGCTGGCCATGGGATCACCCTTTCAGCAGAGGCACTGGGCCAGACAGCTCCCTCTGGAAGGGTCTGCAGACAAGGCTGGTGCTGTGATTGGCAGGTCTCATCTCCCAGGTTTTCTCCTGGGACCTCTGGCTGTCCTGTGCCACCAGCTCAGCACCCTCCCTCTCTCTGCCTTCCCAGGGAAGACTTTTTGTTCCCCAATCCAGGCATCTTCACCCAGGGAGCTCCTTGACCTCTCGCCACCACCCTGTTGCCCTTGTGGCCAAGAGAGCAGGTGACAATGCTCCACTCTGCCTTGCTGTGTAGGCAGCCATTGCAGGGAGACCGGTAGGGGTCCCACACATCCCCCTGGACCCCATCTGGGTGTATAGAGCCCGAATCTGCTCAACCCAGCCTGGACGTGCTCAGTGGCCCACGTGGTAAGATGAAGCAATCGCAGAGCTGCTCTAGAGCTGGGCAGGGAGGACCTTCCACATCACATCCATGCCCTGCCATTCTGGGGAAAAAGACTTCCTCTGCTCTAGTCAAGAGGGACCAGGGCCCTAAAGTGGATGGGTCAGAGACCCATTTTTTTTTTTTCCAGAAAGATCTTGTGGCAAGGATCTTTTAGGGCATATGCTCAACTCATAAGGCCCATTCCCTGGGGCCACCCACTGCCACCACCACCATAGTGTGGGCCCACATTTTTATACCTTCTTGCCATACCACTTGGCCACAGTCGATTAGCCCTCTTGCCACATTCTTATTTCAAGCTAGGCCAATCAGGATTTTCCCCCCAGGAGCTTATAACTGGGATGAACTGAGATTTCTTTTTTTTAAGTTTTTTTTTTTTTTAGTCATATCTAAATCTGAAGTGGGGCTTGAACTCACAACCCTGAGATCAAGAGTCACATGCTCTTCCAACTGAGCCTGCCAGGTGCCCCAAGATAGACTGAGAAATTCTGGTGCAGTTTGCATTGAGTGCTAAAGACAAGCATGACCATCTTCCAAACCTCCGCAGAGAGGCAGGAAATCCTGTCTGCAGAAAAGAACCTGGACAGGAGCCCTGGGGCTCTGGAGACACAGCAGCTGGGAGGTGAAGAGAACATACCCCCACCTTGGCCTCAGAAGCACATGCCCAGAGAATGTCCCTGGAGCGGGAGCAGCCCCTTTGGGAACTACTGGTATACTGTGTTAAAGACATCTGTTTCAGGTATCCATGGCCATGTAACCACTCCAAGGTTTAAGTGGCTTCTTTTTCCTGATGCTGGAGCTTGGCAGGCTTGACTCACCATGGTGTAGGCAGTCTGTGTGTGGCTGCTTCCAGCTGGGGGCATGACTAAGACCAGAACATTTTGCATGACCTCTCCCCATCCAAGGTCTCTCCCCAAGACTCCTGATCATTCATGCAGTCATTTAGCCTGCCCTTCTTACAGCACGGGGCAGCAGCTGGATTCCTAGGGAGAGAAAGCAAGAACCACTACTCCTTTTGAGGCTCGAAGTCCCAAAACAGCATTTCTGTGTCATTCTCTTGGTCAAAGTGAAAGCCCAGACATGAGACACGACTCTCTCTCTCTCTTTTTTAAAAGATTTTATTTACTTGAGAAAGAGAATGGAGAGAGCATAAGCAGGGTGAGCGGCAGGCAGAGGGAGAGGGAAAAGCAGGCTTCCCGCTGAGCAGGGAGCCTCACATCGGGGCTCAATCCCAGGACTCCAGAATCATGACCTGAGCTGAAGGCAGATGCTTAGCTTAACCCACTGAGCCATCCATCTTGGGACTCATGTCTTTTTTTTTTTTTTTTTAAGATTTTATTTATTTATTTGACAGAGAGATCACAAGTAGGAAGAGAGGCAGGCAGAGAGAGAGGAAGGGAATCAGGCTCCCTGCTGAGCAGAGAGTCCGATTCGGGACTTGATCCCAGGACCCTGAGATCATGACCTGAGCCAAAGGCAGCGGCTTAACCCACTGAGCCACCCAGGCACCTGGAAGTCAAGTCTTGATGAAAGAAGCAGCTTACACTTATGGGGATGGAAGGAATTGTTAGTAGCCATATTTGGAGGACAGCTACCCCCCTCCTGCACCCCTACAGCTGATTTCACCTTGAGCAATCCCTGGAACCAAATTGAGCAAATGAACATCTGAACCTGAAGACAAATTGTGGGTGGAAAGTGGAGGTCTGTGGAGAAACCATAATTCGCCCTGAGCATCTGTCCATAGGGTGAGCTGGGGAAGGTGGTCTGCAAGGGGGAGGCAGAGAAAGGGAACAGCTTTGAGAAGGCATGAGGCCCTCAGAAAGTTGAGGGAGAGCCACATTGGCTTCTCCTACTCTGTTTTTGAGGTCTGTACTGTACTTGAAATCCTGTTTTTGCCTGCCAGGGAGATTGCCTGCTGTGTCCTCACCATCCTCTGGTCTTACATGCAACAAGAAGCTGTTGGTCTCTTTAAGCAGGTGCCTGGCATGATTTGATATATGTTTTGTTTTTAAGATTTTTAAGTAATCCCTACACCCACATGGACCTTGAACTCACAACCCTGAGATCAAGAGTTGTGTGCTCCCTGACTGAGTCTGCTAGACCCCTCTGATTTAAAAAAAAAAAAAAAATTCTTTTAAGCAGGCTCCTCGCCCAACATGGGACATGAACTCATGGCCCCCGTGATCAACAGTCACATGCTTTACTGACTGAGCCAGCCAGGTGCCCCACCCCCCGCCCCGCTATACGCTATTTAAGGTATAAATCACTTTCCTGTGTGGAGAGTGAGTTGGAGGGGATTGAGCAGTGGAAGTACAGAAATCTGTTAGGAGGCCATGGTCGATATCTGGAGAGGAGATATCGATCAGTAGATACCCATCTGGAGAGTGGCTTGGACTCAGGTGGTGATAAGGAATGTTGGAGAGATGCTTTACAATCTGTTTTGAAGTTAGAGCCATCCAGATGTGTTGGATAAGATGTGAGACTGTGGTAAAGAGAGGACTTAAAGATGAGTCCCAATCTGGGGGCTGAATCAAGGCGAATGGAGGTGCTGTTCCTGAGACTCAGAAGCCTGAGGGAGGGGAGAGAAGTTTGAGGGAGGAGACCAAGAATTCTGCTTTGGACGTAGTAAGTCTGAGATGCTTGTTGGGATGGACATATCTGTTGCTTTTCAGATTATACTCTAGTCCCTCCACCATGGATTGGAGGCCCCTCAAGTGAGTGCAGGGTCTGCCAGCGCCAGGGCAGACTTTTAGCAATTTAGACAACCTAAGCGCTGAAAAGATCACGTGTCTTCTCCCATATGTAATTCAAAATCAAAACACTATTAAACATGAAAACTCCTAAATAACATGTTTCTGTAATTAAAATGGCTCTGCCCTGGATTTTCTGAGTGCAAAATTCTGAATGACTTAATTAAATATAAACTATTCTCACTGCTTTGTTGGTGCCTCATGTGCATGGGTAGTCTGCCTATTGAGTAATGGGACAGCCCGCCAGTTCCCCAGTGGCCCCCGGAACAGGGCCTGGAGTTAACTCAACATAAGAACGTTCCACAAATGAATAAATCAAAAGTCGTATAAGTTTTCCTCGCTTAAAGATCGAGCTGACAGACTTCTGGGAAGGCACTGAGACAGCGTCCCACTCATATCGGAAACCTGGCACACTTAGCGCCCACAGTCATTTGGTCTCCCAGGGTTCTGGTTTCCTAAGAAACTTTGGAGCTTTTGGTGAGGACCTATCGTCATCCTCAGCACCGCAGATCCCTGCTGCCCTCTGCTGCCCGACAGCATGTGATTCTGCCCTGGGAAGCGTCAGTGAGTTGTCAGGGGAATTAAAAAACCAGAGTCCAGGGACTGAGGTAATCCATTCCCAAAAAGGAGGCAATGACCGATGACTTGGGGAATCAACTAATCCCGGGACCCAGGGACTGAAAAACCAAGTTATCCAGTACCTGAGATCCATCGACCGCAATGTGACCACAAAACCTAGTGGTCCAGCAATTCTGAAGCTGAGGACCCATATTGAAAGCCTGACGGCCCAAGATCAAGGGGTTTTGTGAACACGTGCCCGCAGGGTTCTGGGATCCCCAGCCAGGGGTCCTTGGATGGGGCGCCCAAAGCGGTAGCGCGGCTCTATAGCGTCTCTTTAACCACTGGGCGCCGCACCAGTCTTCCCTTAGCATTCATTGGTGAGTCCTCGGAAGCGTGGACCAATCAAAACCCTCCTCGTGTCTCCAGCCCCCCCCCCCGTCGCCGCTCTGGAAAGCTGGGGGCGGGTCCCCTCCATGCTGACCCAATGGCAATGCAGGCGTGGTGCCGTGCTGGCTGACGATTGGGTACCCATACTGGCTCTGTCAGAGCCGGATTGGCCGGTGCTGGAGACGGAAGCGTCCCATGGGCCCGAGCTGCCGGAGCTCGGCCGGGGCGATGTGGAGCGCGGGCCGAGGCAGAGCTGCCGGACGGGCGCTCCTGGGGCTGCTGCTGACGCTCTTGGTGCCGAACAGCTGTGCCGCCAAGACCGGCGCAGGGCTCGTGACCTGCGGGTCGGTGCTGAAGCTGTTCAACACGCAGCACAGGGTGCGGTTGCACTCGCACGACATCAAATACGGATCCGGTGCGCTGGGCCAGGGACTGGGGTATAGTCAGGGGGCGGAGCCTGGGGCTGGGAGTTTGAAGGTGGGGTGGTCTTGGGGGAGTCTGCAGGGCTACGAGTCTAGGGGTCATCAAGGAGCCTGGCTGGGGAGTTCAGGGGGGCCAAGGATCGGCCGTTTTAAGGGGATCGTCGGGACATTGGGGGCGAGGAGAGTTGTCCAGGAGCTGCAGGCCAAGGGACTTGGGAGTTCAGCCAGGGGCCAAGGGCTGGAGATGGGGGCTGGGAGTGAGCCGTTGGGGGCCCCAGGATTGAGGTTGTCGTGGAATGTTTATGGTGTCCGGGTCAAGGGTAGGGAATTCGAAGACTGACCGCGACCCCGGGTGGGGTGGGATGTCGCCCCTCAGGCAGCGGCCAACAGTCTGTGACTGGCGTGGAGGCGTCTGACGACGCCAATAGCTACTGGCGGATCCGCGGTGGCTCGGAGGGCGGCTGCCCGCGAGGGGCCCCGGTGCGCTGCGGGCAGGCGGTTCGGCTCACGCACGTGCTAACCGGCAAGAATTTGCACACGCACCACTTTCCGTCGCCGCTGTCCAACAACCAGGTGAGCCCTCGCCTCGCTCCTTGAGTGTGTATGTGTGTGTTTGACGCGGGGTGGGGGGGGGGGATCAGGAACAGAATCTAGACATCTAGACTTCCTCTCAGTGTCTCTGAGCGTCAGCTTCCTGTGTGAAATGCGAATTTCAGTTCAGAAATGTTTCCTGAGCGCCAGCTCTGCTGGGCAACCGACAGGAAGAGAGATCTGCTGGGCTTATCTCCTGGGGTTGAGTTGGACCCAGGAAGCAGACTCACAGGGTCTTTGGGGTAGGGAATCAGAAACCCCGCAGGGGAGAAGGAACTCAGGCTGGGTCTGGAAGGATGAGTAGGAGTTCTTCAGGCCACAAAGGGGGAGAACAGGGGTTTGCCAAGCCTGGGGGAGAGCTTGGGCTCCAGTGGAATTCAGTGAAACTGGGGGATGGAGAAGTGGAGGGGTAGTGTTGGGGTAGAAGGGGCTACTGGGGTTAGGGAGGTATTGGGGAGGAACAGAGGCTGCCTGGGGGACTTGCGAGAAGAAGGAGTATGAAATAGAGGCCTGTCAGCCTAGGGGCTGGATGTCATACTGAGTGAGGCTCAGAGAGGTTAGGAAGAACATGAAGGAGAGAGGAGGAGGCCTTAGCTACTTGGGGGCCAGTGATTACCACCCAGACAGATGGGGTAGGGTATGCGTGTGTTTGAAGAGACCGTGTTGGGGAGAGCCCCTGGGTGCTGGGGTGGTGGCTGTTGTGGCCCATTTTGCAGTTGTGGAAGTTGAGGCTCAGAAGGATCCAGGGAAGAACCCAAGGCTCAGTGCCCTGGGTGTGAGTGCTGCTGCCAAAGTGACCGCAGGGGATTCAGTATGCCCTCTGTAGTAAGCACTGTCCTTCTACCCCCTGCACCCACAGGAGGTGAGCGCCTTTGGGGAGGACGGCGAGGGTGACGACCTGGATCTGTGGACAGTGCGCTGCTCAGGGCAGCACTGGGAGCGAGAGGCTGCTGTGCGCTTCCAGCACGTAGGCACCTCTGTGTTCCTGTCCGTCACTGGAGAGCAGTACGGAAGCCCCATCCGTGGGCAGCACGAAGTGCATGGCATGTCCAGCGCCAACACACACAATATGTGGAAGGCCATGGAAGGCATCTTCATCAAGCCCAGCATGGATCCCTCTGCAGGTCACGATGAACTCTGAGTGCTGTGGGTGGGTGGATGGAGGGTAGCAGGGTGGGGCATCTGCAGGACCACTCTCTGAAGACTTTGGGTTTGTAGGGGTTCTCAAGTGCCTTTGTGATTAAAGAATGTTAGTCTGTGATCGTGTTTTGCTGTAATCCTCGGGGTGACCAGGAGGTGCTGGCTTCCTCGACCTGGTTCACCATTTCTTCCTTAGTGCAAAACCTCTTGTCTCCAGCATGGAATGACAGCTCAACTCATCCACACCTTGATGCTCTTTCAGGTACTCTAACACTGCCAAGACAACAACTCTCTCCACCTTTACATGGTCTGATGGCAGGTGACCCCAGTTCCCTAGCCCCTGAGCTTCATGAACCTTTGCTTTAAGGCCTCACACCCTAGCCTGCCTGGGCAATGTGGCATCTCAAGCCCCCACTACAACTTTCCAGGGTGCTAAGGAGATAACAAAACTTTGAAAGGATTTGCAAGGGAAGGTAATCACAAAGAACTGCTGCCTGCAGAGATCTGAGAAGGCTTCCTGGAAGGAGAGGCACAATTTTGGCAGGCAAAGCTTTGTAACTTAAAGGTAGGAACGCTAAACAGGAGGGCCCTAATAATGGAAGGGAACAGTTTTGCTGGTGCGTAGGTGACCTCTAGAGGTTATGAGGAGGACTACAGGATTCCTGAACTTGCTAACATGGCCTATGTGGGGCTGTTTATGTAGGAGGGGAGGGATTTAAGTAACCTGCTCACTTTCCTGAATGAGAACACAAGAGCCCAAGGAGAAGTGGGGGATAGCAGCTGGTGGGAAGGGGCTTGGAGGAGTGTGGGCAGAGCACCTTACAGGTGAGAAATCCACTGGTCTTATGGGGGTGTGAGAAAAGCTCTAGCCAATTGTGAGACTTGTTGGGAAGTCACTGTAGGCTCTGGACCATTACTGGCCCACCCTCTCAATCCATGAGCTCCTGCTCTGGTCAAACACAGGCCTTCTGACTCCTCTCCTGCCAAACCCCTCAACCACTGTCTACAAGTTTAAGCTCCTCTCCCATCACTCACCTGCCCCGCGACATGATTGCAGTATGCCTAGATGAGTAGCAGAATCAAACTGTACAGCACGTAGGAATTCTTGGGGAACCAAGACTGAAGCCGTAGGAACACTTAAGATGGCTCCAGGCAGAATGCAGGACAAGACCAAAAATTAAATTGCAGCAGCAGAGCACCCATTTCCTGAACACTAAGTGTCAGGCACTTGGCCAACGATTTATACAGCATCTCATTTGCTCCTGGCAACAATTCTATGAAGCAGGATCAATTGTCTTAATTTTGCAGATGAGACAGCTGGGTGGTATAAAGTTTCAACCCAGCTGTACCTGCCTCAGAAACATTTGCTCTCCGCCATTGGACTGAGAGAATAAAATGGGGTGGGGGGGGCAGGCAGCGATGCACTATAGTCTAAGTAACGCCCCTACACAACACACACACACACACACACACACACACACACACACACACACACTGCAGCTGTGTGAGGGCTGAACGGTGTATATCTTTCTGGGTCATCAGCTCTGGGCAGGCTCTTAATGCGTTTCCACAAAGTGGATAATAATTGCGGGGGACTCAAGCCAACACCCTCTTCCCCGCACCTCCCACAGATCCACAAGGCTTCACTGGCTCCAGGACCAGGTCTCTGCAGCTCAGGCCTAACCGGGTGGCTCCAGGTCAAGCCAGGGATGAGGTGGGGTTGGGTGCGGAGCGGGGGCTACCCTAGCAGGGAAGCCCACTGCAGCCGAGCATCTTGTTCGGGAAGCACAAGGAGAGATATCAAAACGCAAAATGAAGCAGCCCGAGGCCCTGCTCCACAGAGAACTAGACAGAGGTTTCGGGCATTCTCCCAGGATCGCAGGCCTCTTCCCAGTGGGCTCAGCTGCGTGGACGGCGCCCCCCTCCGGGCTTCCAAGCGCTCTTGCCGGCGCCGGTATTAAACTCGCGGAGACTGGAGCTGAGAAAAGGCGGGCAAAATTCCTTTTGATAAGTTATGAATGGGGAGAAAGTGTTTGTAGTACTCATTGTTAAAACCACGGAGCCGGGGACTTGGCCCGCTCCCGGCCAATCGGAACCCGGAGGCTATTTTGAAATCGCTCCGGCTTTAGCCAATAGGCGTGCAGGAGGCGAAGCCCCGCGCCGGCTCCGGCCAATGAGTGAGGCGTTATGCTAAGAAGCCGGGGGCCGGGCCCCACCGACTGTCAGCGGGTTAAAGATGGAGCCGGCTAGCGAGAGGGCGCCACGAGGTGCGGGGTCGTCCTGATGGTGACGACGGGGGCGACCAACCGCCAGGACCTTTCTCTCGCTAACCTTCCGCGTCCTGCCCCCGGCCTGGTTTGGAAGGGGAGTCCCGCCGCGTAAGTAGCAGGGTCCGAGGTGGAGGGCACCGGCAGAGCGGCCCTACCGGGCGGGACTGTGCAGAGGGGCGCAGCCCGGACCCCGGGCGCCCTGTCCGTGCAGGGGACTCCAGAAGGGCGGGAAGCCTTCCTTGTTCCTTTGCTTCGCTCTGGGCCGCCAGGCAGAGAATCTTTAGGACTGGAACCCAAGTTGGGGCTAGGGGCCAGGGATGGGGGCCTGAGCCGGCAGGGGCGCGCCGTTCGGAATGGGTCCACCCTCCTCTCGAAGCCGCAGACCGAATGAGGCCGTAGGGTCGTCGGGTTGTACCCACTCTGGCTCCCTGAGGGAGTGGGCTTGGGACTGCGGCGGAGCGCGGGTCCCTCTCCTTTGTGTGTTTGCCCCCTCCCCCGTCCGCTCCCGCTCCTGGGTTGGAGCTACCCCTCCGTCTGGGGTCTCTCCCGCACCGCAATGTGGAGCGTGCTGGGGAGGGTCCAGGACCTTCTGACGACCTCTAGGACCGCAGCCTTGCCGAAACCCTCCCCGCCTTGAGGTCCAGGACTGGGCATCTAGCCCCACCCACCCACCCACCCACGGTTGAGCTTCCCGCTCTGGGCTTATTGGGGACTGTGGGGGGTCCCTCCTGCTGGCCTCAGGTGCTCTGACGAGGTTGCACTACTGTGCTCTGAGAAGCAGTGCAATGATATTGTCAAAGCATCTGGGACCAGCCTTGGGAAACCCCCCTTCCCCACACTATCAACCCCCTCCCCAGGATGGGCCCCTTGGGCCTACAGGACCTCCCCTCCCCCCCATCCCTGGCCTCGCTCCCTTCTCCATGGAAACTTGAGATCCTGGCCAGGCCTGGGCCTCTAGGGTCAGAGGGCACCCTTCCCCCCAGGCCGAAGCCCCACCCCAGTGGGCCTGCATTCCAGGTCTCAGATCCTCACAGACCACCACCGGGAGAGGCGCTGGCAGGCCTGCCTGACACTCTTTCCCTGTTGCACTACTGTGGGCCGCTGGGAAGCAGTGCAATGATGAAAGGGCATCGGTCAGGCCTAGCCCAACACCCATAGCGCCTGAAGGGAGGGAGTTTTGCTGCCTCAGTCCGCTTGCTAGCAGTGAGGAGTAGGTGTGGAACGGGACTGACCCCTCCATCAGAGGACTAGGTGAGTGCAGAGCTGGGGGATCCTCCCACAAATTCTCCTTCTGGGTTATGGCTGGACAGTAGCAGGGGCAGAGGCCCCGGATTCAGAAAAGCTCTGCTTTGAAGATCTTTCCACACCAACTCCCTGGTTAAGACTGGGACTTCAGCTTTGGTCAGGTCCTTGTGGAGAAGTGGAGACCCACTGTGTTGCCTGGCTCAGACCCAGCTCAACTTTGACCATGCACAGGCGGACTACACCCCGCCCTCCTTGAGGGCTTGGGGAAGGTCAGACTCTGGAGAGAACATTCTCCTGGGTTCTTAGCAACAGCACTATGTGGGGTGGGTGGGTGGACTTGGGCCATGAAGCCCCTAGGTGATACCCATCAACCATGCCAGCTTGTTCTCTTACAGGGAGGTATGCTGCCCTGAGACTGCAGGAGGGACCAAGAGGTGCCTGGCATGCCCATCCCAACAGCTACAATTAGGGGGATTGCCAAGGAGCCAGGCCCCAGGTGTGCCTGCAAGGTCACCTCCTCCATCAGGACCTACCGCAATGCAAAAGGCTTTTGTGTGCCCAGGGACAGTCATTCAAGCCTGCCGCCTTTGAGAGGAGGCCTAGGTTTCCAGATGGGCATTTGGGAGTACCCCTCACCCCTGGCTAAGCACATCAAGATGTCAGCTTCACCCCTACCCTGGGGAGAGGGTAAAAGACCGGGCATCCATGGCTGGTGGTGGCCATCCTTATTTCTGTGCAGATTTTGCACGCACTGGCTGGAGACCCTCATACAGATGTCTCTGGCCCCTGCCGGGGGATGCTTGTGAACTCAGGGCTTTGCTCAAATGTTCCCTCCCAGGGAAAG
Organism: Mustela erminea; assembly: GCF_009829155.1. NCBI lineage: Eukaryota > Metazoa > Chordata > Mammalia > Carnivora > Mustelidae > Mustela > Mustela erminea. Next base: position 63,892,691 of record NC_045626.1, read on the forward strand.
CCTTTCTTGGGCTCCACAGCATCCAGTATCCCTCCAGCAGAGCCTGCTAGATTGAAATTTCTCATTGTGGCTGAAGTCCTCATCAGACTGGGAGCCCTGAGGGCAGGGACAATGTCCCTTTTTATATCTCTCTGGGCAGTGCCTGGCACAGAGGAGGGGACCAATACAACTTAAAAAAAAAAAAAAAGTACGTGAAGTGTGAAGTATTATTAGCATTAACATGGTGGGGGGACTAATTAGGAGTCTGCTTGACCCCTCAGAGGTTACTTGTGCTGTATATAAAAAGGCACATATATTTCAAAGTCTTTAAGTCACACGGCATCAGGAAGTACAATGAAGATTTGAACCCATGTGTATCATATCTGTTTGCGCCCCTAGGCTAAAGTTTTTTTCCTCTTTGGTTGTTTCCTCCTTGGTTGCTCTCTGACCTCAAAGTGGGAGGAAGTGAGGGCCATCTCCTATGTCGGGGACAACAGAACCTAGAGGGTGGTGGTTTGGTAGTGGGGGGTGAAAATTTTCTTTAGACTTCTCAGATACACTCCATGGATCTCAGGTTGATGGGGGTGAAGGGGTTTGGAAGGTGACAGAGAGGAAGCGATCCAGGATGGACCCCCTTATCAGTGTGGCTGCGGTGGATGGTGGTGACATCGCCGACCTAGTAGGAGAGGGAGGAGAGAAGCCGGTTTGGGGTTGGGAGGGAAGAAGCTGTATGCCAAAGTGGGTGTATGTTCAGCATGAGACGCCCAAGAAACGTCTCCAGCCAAAACTGGGATGTGGTTTTGGAATTCAAGGGAGGTCTAAGCCTGAGACGCCGGTTAGAGTTAAGTCAGCTTCGAATTGGGACCAAAAAGTGGAGTAGGATCGACCCAGCTGGTACCGCGAGGATGGGACCTTCTCAAATGCGTCAGGAGCAGCTGGAGATGCTGGTGAAGAGGCAACTGCGAGTACAGAGTAAACGAGTGGTTATACAGGGGAAGAGAAAAGACAGAAGCTGGGGAGGGCTGGGTTTAATGCTGGAGAGTAAATCAGGAGAAGGAGAGTGAAGTCTGAGTAGAAGAGTTAGGGACTGAGTGAAGAAGCCCTTGGGGTGTTGTCTACAGACCTCAAGGAGGGAGAGCGAGCAGGCGGAATGGGGAGGGGGGAGAGCCTTAAAGTTTGAAGAGTATGGCTGCTGGCCATGTTCCTAGCGCGGCCACCGCCAGCTCCCGGATCAAGGTCTGCAACACACCAGAGGGATGCGGCCTCCGCGGAGCGCGGCGGCGTTTGCCCCGTCGAAGGTTTCAGAGCGCATGCCCAGAGCGGGGGTGGGGGGCATTGTCACGTGCGGCCGCCTTCAGCCGATTGGCCCCTCCGCTCGCCAGCTCCGGGGGTGGGATTGGCTAGAGCGGTCGGGGCGGTGGCGGCTGCACGCGGAGGGAGGCTGCGTCCGAGCGGCGGCTGTGGGGCAGCGAGCAGGTGAGTCCCCTGCGGTCCCCGCCCCGACGGGCCCCCGCCGCCCACAGCGACCCGATCCCTGCCCCTTGGACCTGCCCTTTTTCCCCAACGGTCGGAGGCGAGCTGGGGTGCGGGGGGTCGCCGCGTTTGGAGGCTCGGTGGCCCCGCCCCGACGGCCGCTCCGCCCCCAGGCCGCCCGGGCCGCCTGCAGCCCCTCTGGGATGGAGGTCCTGGACGAGTTCGACAGCGAGTTACCCCAGAGTGTGACCTTCTGCCAGCTCATCTCCGAGGAGGACTTCGAGAGGCAGGCGGCCACCTACACGGAGCGCTCGCTGCGCCGCCTCTTCCGCAGCATCGACCGCAACCCCGCGCTGGCCGAGAGGGTGGTGCGCAAGGGCAAGCTGGCCGAGTACGAGGGGCGCGGGCTCCTCTCCTTCCTCTGGGTGCGAGCCGGCGGGGCTGCAAGGGGGGAGGCGGGGTGGTGACCACGAGGGCGGGTGCTCGCACCGCTCCTGCTCCTCTTCCGAGGGTAGGTGATTGGGGGTGGGTTGGGTTGGGGTGGGAGCCCTCGGGCCTAGCTGAAACTACAGGGTGGGGTTCTTCCTGAAGCCCAGGCTGCCCAGCTTGGGGAGTGCAGCCGGCAGGCGGCTCACCTGTCTGGCCTGCTCCTGCTCTGCCTCTCCGTTTGTCGTAGGCCAAGTTCTTCTGCGCAGTTCAAGGGGAGCTGAATTGTTGCAACAGCATGGGTACCCTGGAGATGCACCAGCGCCTAGAGCAGCTGAAGAGGGGGATCCACCGCGTGCACCTCTACTCCCAGGGTGAGGTTCAGCCCCTGCCAGACTTCAGTAACCCAGGAAACCTGACTCAGGTTCCCTTATCCCTGGTTCTCTGCTTGGTACTTTTTTTTTTTTTTTAAATTTGGTGTTAATTTTTGAAGTATTAGGAAAACGAACATATACAAAACTGGAGACCACAGGGAACACTCAGGGACCAGCCACCCTTCAGCTTCAGCAAGTATCCCCATCTTGCCATGCTTGCTTTGGGCTCTGTTCCCCCCCTTTTTCTGGAGCGTTTTGGGAGAAATCTCAGACATTATTGTAATCTTGGATCCTTTAGCGTGCTTTTTGATATGTTAAAAGACATTTTATAATTACGATGTTACCTAGATGTTGACAATTTCTTTTTTTTTTTTTTAAGATTTATTTATTTATGTATTTGATGGAGAGAGCACACGCTTGCAGGAGCAGGGGGAGGGGCAGAGGAAGAAGGAAAGGCAGTCTCCCCATGGAGCAGGGAGCCTGATATGGGGCTCCATCCCTGGACCCTGAGATCACTACCCCAGCTGAAGGCAGATGCTTAACCGACTGAGCCACCCGGGCACCCAACAACAATTTCTTAATATTAGCTGATACTTAATATTTGGGTGTTAGGTCCTTTGAGGTTCCTTTTCACTAGGATGGCCATGTACTTCGTGTCCATGTTGGCACACTTGTGAGGGTGAAATGAAAGGGGGTCACACTAGTGACCACATAGGGATGCCAAGTGAGGGATGGCCATGTCTGTTGGAGTCCGTTTGAAGTGGGATGCTCTCCCCTTACTCTCCCCATGCCATCAACTTGAAGAACTGTGTTGTCCTTTGGGACATTGCGCTCACTGGATTTATATCTGTTGTTAGGGTCCCCTGGTGTCATTTGTCTTGTCCCCTTCTCCCTGTATTTCTTGGGCATTTGCTCTAAAACCTTGATCAGATGCAGTTTCAGTTCTTGTGGTGCATTTGCCCTCAGTGATACACTAGCTAGTGGTGGAGTGGCTTTCTTCATTGTATCAGGAGGCCCAGCTTACCTGGATCTTTCACTTTCCATGATGCTCAGTGTGAGTGCTCCACATTTCATCTGATGGGCCCACAGGATGTGTAAGCTCTCACACAGCCTCCCGAGGAAGTGTCCATGCTATTAAACTCATTTTACAGATGAGAACATAGAGGCCCAGGGAGGTTAGCGAACATTGTGACAACAGTGTCACATAGTAAGTAGTAGAGTCTAGAGTGGAATTCAGGTATGGGTTGCTCTAGGGCTTGGGCTCTTTGCCTCCAGGTTAGTGCTCACGGTGGTAGTGATCATCATTCTAGATGAGCCCTTTCTTTCTTTTTTTTTTCCCCCCCAAGATTTTATTTATTTATTTATTTATAAATAAATAAATATATAAAGAGAGGCAGGCAGAGAGAGGGGAAGGGAAGCAGGCTCCCTGCTGAGCAAAGAGCCCATTGCAGGGCTCGATCCCAGGACCCTGGGACCATGACCTGAGCTGAAGGCAGAGGCTTTAACCCACTGAGCCACCCAGACGCCCCTAGATGAGCCCTTTCACTGAGCTGTATGAGGCACTTGTTCATACTTGCTGGTGTCCAGTAGAAATACTCAGACTCACAGAATATAGGAAGAAAACCTAACGTGGAAATAGTAGAGGGGGCGGGCCCCAGAGTCCTGTTACTCAAAGACTTTCTCCCTGAGCCCACTTCTACAGAAGGATTTCCTTACAGAGGAGAGGGCCTTTGCACACCCCCAGGATGGCCCTGGTGCTGGGTGTAGCTGGTGAACTCACCTTCCAGGGCCTGGATACCTCCTGGGTAAATCAGGAGCTTTCCACAAGGTTTGGGGGAGGCAGCAGACTGACCTGCTTGGGACAAGCCCAGCCTTCCTAGAGGGCAGTACTCTGTTCTATCCCCTCAGACTCTGGCCTTGAAATCAGCCCATCAGGGTGTGGGTCTTGCCTGGGCTTTGTACAGTGGGAGCTTCCAGTTCTGCTTGTGTGAGAGAGACAGACAAAAATACCCTTTCCTTGTGGGGTTATCTGTGGGTCAGTGGGATGGTATATGTTGGTTCTTGTCAGCAGTGGCTCTGGATGTTCTTACATGGTGCCCTTTGTGGGAGGAAGCTTGTGAAGAGCCTACACCATTGTTCAACCTCTGCTCTGCCCTGCTCTGGCCACGGCGGAGGTCCTCATTGGTCCCTTTTGTTACAGATGCCAAGAAGAAGAGAAGAAAGCCAAAACTGAAGAAACCAGAACCCATCCTCTTGAGAGACCGATCAACCTCCCCATGCCTGCCACCAGCCCTGCTGTCACCTCCCCCACTGCCGTCACCCGCCACCACCATGGCCTCCGTGGTGGCCCCATCGCCTCCCGTCTACACTATGCCTAGGGTCTTTGGTCCTTTCCCTCCACTGCCCACCAAGTCGGTCAGTGAGCTCATCCCTCATTCTGTGTGGCCCTGGGAGAGGCAGCCTCCGCCCCTGTGCTCAGAGCCAACTCCGAGGCTCTCCTGGGCCCACGGCAGTGACTGTCAGAACTTTGTTTTTAAGCGGCACAATGCTGTCTGGAGGCTAAATTTTGGGTAGAATGTTGATAGATAAAGCAGAGAAAAGGGGTCTGGTCCAGTTGAAGGGTTGGAGGCATGGAGTTTTACCTGCTGAACAAGGCAGCTGCCATGGGGCAGAATCTTGGGGGGCCTAAAGGACAGGTGGAGAACCATGGCTGCCACACCCCCAACATCTCCAGCCTCACGCCTGTCCCACTTCATGGCTGGTGTTCTCCTTCCCACTCTCTTTAAGTGCCTCTGCAGTGCCTTCCTAACCACTGCCCTCTCCTGGCCCCTGCATATCTCTCACTCTCAAGCCAGGCAGCCTCCTCATCCTCTCTCCGTTCCCAGCTCCCCCATCCTGTCCCTCTTAACACCAAGCTTGAGGTGGGCACTAAGGAGGACCCCGATGCACTTGCTGAATGAGTGACAGTCACATCGTTTCTCTAGTTCTTGTATAAGGTGTTTTTCTTCCCCATGAAGCCCCCAAACTTATCCTAAGATTTCCCTTATTTCCTGCAGATGGAGAAGTTGGAGGTTGCAAGGTCAGAAGTGAAACTGAACTGGGCTGGCCTATCATCGAACCCAAAGAGGTGGAAGGAATGGATTCTAGGCTCAGGGCAAATGAAAAGAGCATTTTAGGGAGCACGTTGTGGGCCGTGCTTGGCTCCCATTTTTCCCTACCTTGTTCATCCTCACCACAGTCCTGAGGAGGAGTTATCCCCATTTTATAGGGACGGGGTCAAGGCTCATAGAGGTCTGCTCTGCGCCCGGGAGTCCCTGTGGGAGGGCCTGCCCAGGAGGAGTCCAGAGCTGATGCTCCCCTCCTCACCCTGCCTTGCAGACATATGGTTGATCTGACCCCCTTGGTCCTCAATCCCGGAGGCTTCCATTTCTCGTACCTGGCTGGAAACAGTGCGCACAAGCTCCACTGCCCTGGCTTCCCCTGGTAAGCGTGCCTCTGAGCCTCTCTGGGGTGGGATGGCATCATGGCAGTGTACATGAGAGCCAAAAAACATTCTGCGTGGTGGCCCTTCGCATTTCCTGAAAGGGCCCTAATGTAATCGGGTGCTGGAAAAGTCACTCCCCCTTCCTAGAGTGTGTAAATGCTGAGAACGGGCAACAAGGAGCTCAAAGATGCACCAGAAAGGGAACGATTCCATCGACTGTGGGTAGCCCTAAGGTTTACGCAAAGCAGGGGTTTACCGAATATGTGGTTTGTTTGTTTGTTTTAATCACCTGTTTTCGACATTTATGGTGGTGGTGAGTATTTCCCATGGCATTCCGTGGAGTGTTATTTCAAAGTATGTACGTAGATTGGCTCCTTCATTGCATCAGATGATTTTTTTTTTAATAGCTATTTTTTAGAGGAGTTCTATATTCACAGCCAACTGGAAAAGTGCTGAGAGTTCTCAGATCCCCCTCCCCCTACTCAGGCACAGACCTCCCCCCCTCCCCCGGACTATCAACATCTCCTACCTTACAACTGATGAACCTACATTGACACATCATCACCCAGAGTCCATATGTTTGGGCTCACTCTTGGTGTTGTATGTTCTATGGGTTTGGACAAATGTATACTGACAGGTGTCCCCTATCATAGTGTCCTGCAGAATAGCTTGCTTGCCTTCAAAGTCCTCCAGGCTCCAGCCGTTCTTCCCTCCCTCCCCCTTAACCGCTGACTACCACTGATCTTTTTACTGTCTCCATGATTTTACCTTTGCCAGGATATTACATACTTGGAATCGTACAGTATATAGCCATTCCAGATGGGTTTCTTTCATGTACGGTTCCTCCATGTCTTCTCGTGGCTGGCTCGTTCCTTTTCGGCACTGAATAACTGGGTACACTAGTTTATCCATCCAGCTGCTGGAGGACATCTTGGTTGCTTCCAAGTTTTGGTATGGACAAAAGTTTTCAACTCTCTTACCAAGGAGCAGGATGGCCAGAGCACATGGTGATCATATGTTTCATTTCATTTTATTTTATTTTATTTTATTTTTAAGATTTTATTTATTTATTTGACAGAGAGAGATCACAAGTAGGCAGAGAAGCAGGCAGAGAGAGAGGAAGGGAAGCAGGCTCCCTGCTGAGCAGAGAGCCCGATGCGGGACTCGATCCCAGGACCCTGAGATCATGACCTGAGCCGAAGGCAGTGGCTTAACCCACTGAGCCACCCAGGCGCCCCATATGTTTCATTTTAAAGAAACGACTGAAGTGGTTGTGCCATTATGGATTCCCGCTAGCAGTGAGTGAGAACACAAAAAATGACTTACCATGTAAGAAACTTGCATAGTTCTGTAGAGATGATTCTATTTTTTTTTTAAGATTTTATTTATTTATTTGAAAGAGAGAGACCACAAGGAGGCAGAGAGAGAGTAGGGAAGCAGGCTTCCTGCTGTCATTTTAAAGAAACGACTGAAGTGGTTGTACCATTATGGATTCCCACTAGCAGTGAGTGAGAATGCAAATGACTTATCATGTGAGAAACCTGCACAGTTCTGTAGAGATGATTCTATTTTTTTTTTTATTTATTTATTTGAAAGAGACCACAACAGGCAGATAGTGGGGAAGTAGGCTCCCTGCTGAGCTGAGAGCCCGATGCGGGGCTCGATCCCAGGACCCTGAGATCAAGACCTGAGCCAAAGGCAGAGGCTTTAACCCACTGAGCCACCCAGGTGCCCCAGAGATGATTCTAAATTTAGTTGATGGAATGTTTATTCACGTAGACACCCAAAGTGTAAACAAACCTTTAAATATGTTTTTGGTTTCCTTAGTAATGAAAGATGTACATGTTGAGGTTGCTAGGATGTGTGTTCTCTGCCTATCAAAAAGCCCCAGGTAGGGGCGCCTGGGTGGCTCAGTGGGTTGAGGCCTCTGCCTTCAGCTCAGGTCATGGTCCCAGAGTCCTAGGATCAAGCCCCGCATCGGGCTCTCTGCTTGGTGGGGAGCCTGCTTCCTCCTCTCTCTCTCTCTGCCTGCTTCTCCACCTACTTGTGACTTTCGTCTGTCAAATGAATAAATAAAATCTTAAAAAAAAAAAAAAAGCCGCAGGTAGGGACTCGTGGGTGGCTCAGTGAGTTGTGTGTCTGCCTTCGGCTCAGGTTATGATCTCAGGGCCCTGGGATCAAGTCCCATATTGGACTCCTTGCTCAGCAGGGAGCCTGCTTCTGCCTCTGCCTGCTGTTCTCCCTCTTGCTCTCTCTGTCTAAAAGATAAGTAAATAAAATCTTAAAAAAAGAAAAAAAAAAAAAAAACCCAAGTGAAGAGAATCCAGTGCTGTAAGGGCTTTAGGAAGAGAATCATTTTTGTTGTGAAAATACTATATACTGGCTTTTTCCTGTTAAAAGGTCTTTGAGATAATTTGCCTAGTATATATGAATTCACCCATTTAAAATGTACACTTTAGTGGCCTTTTCTGTATTCACATTTGTGCAAACATGCCCACTGTCCAATTTTAGAACATTTCCATCATGTCCAAAAGAAGGGAGTGAAAAGACAACCCATAGAATGGGAGAAAAGATTTGTAAATCAACAATAAAAAACCCATTCCAGAAAATGGGCAAAGGACTCAAATAGACATTTCTTTTTTTTTTTATTTTTTTTTTTATTTTTTTTTTTTTTAAAGATTTTATTTATTTATTTGACAGAGAGAAATTACAAGTACACTGAGAGGCAGGCAGAGAGAGAGAAGGAAGCAGGCTCCCCGCTGAGCAGAGAGCCCGATGCGGGACTCGATCCCAGGACCCTGAGATCATGACCTGAGCCGAAGGCAGCGGCTTAACCCACTGAGCCACCCAGGCGCCCCTCAAATAGACATTTCTTCAAGGAAGACATACAAATGGCCAATAAACCCAGGAAAAGATGCTCCCCATCACTAGACATCAGGGAAATGCAAATGAACACAGTGAAATACCACATCCCACCCCCCAGGATGGCTCTTAACATCAATGGCATGTTGATGAGCATGGGGAGAAATTGGAACTCTAGCATGTGACTGGTGGGAATGTAAAATGGGGCAGCCACCATGGCAAAAAGGCATGGTGGTTCCCCAAAATGTTGCGCGTAGGATTGCCATATGACCCAGTAATTCCACTCCCAGGTATATGGCTGAAAGAAGTCAAGTAGAGAGACTCAGATGCTTGCCCATGAATCTCCGTAGCACCAGCATCACAGTGGCCAAAACGAGGAGTCAACCCAAGTGTATCTGAGATGAACAAAATGTGATCTAGCCATATAACAGAATGTTGAAACAAGTGAAAGAAGCCAGCACGAGAGGACAAATTACTGTATGGTTCCAGAGTCCTCAAGACAAAGTAGATGAGAGGTTACCAAGAACTGGGAGAAGGAAGTGGGTTGTTGCTTAATTGGTATGGTTTCTGTTTGGGAGGATGAAAAAGTTCTGGAAATAGTGGTGATGGTCACAGGACATTGTGAATGTATCTAATGGCACTGAATTGTACACACAGAAATTGTTAAAATGATAAATTTTTATGTATATTTTACTACAATAGAAAACAAACAAGAAACCCTAGCACCACTTAGCTGTCACCACCCCAGTTCCTCCATCTCCTGGCCCTAGGCAGCCATTAACCTACTCTCTGTGGATTTGTCTGTTCTGGACATTTTATATAAATGAAACCATACAATAACACGCTCTTTCGCGACTGGCTTCTTTGATTTAGCATAACGTTTGCAAGGTTCATCCATGTCAAAGCATGTGTTAGCTACGAATTTCCTGTTTGTATGTTTGTTTGAGTTGGCAGAATAATTTATTTTTAGTTATTTATTTTTAAAGATTATATTTATTTTGGAGCGAGAGTGAGTGCATGCATGCGAGTGGTAGTGGGAGGGAAGGGAGAGGGAGAGGGAGAGAGAATCTCAAGCAGACTCTATACTGAGCGTGGAGCCTGACGCAGGGCTTGATCTCAAAAGGCTGAGGTTATGATCTGAGCTGAAACCAAGAGTTGGATGTTTAACTGGCTGACCCACCCAGGCACCCTTGGGGATAATTTATTTTTTATTTTTTGTATTTTTTGTATTTAGGGGTGCCTGGGTGGCTCAGTTGTTTGGGCAACTGCCTTTGGCTCGGGACGTGATCCTGGCATCCTGGGATCGAGCCCCATGTTGGGCTCCTTGCTTGGGGTTGAGCCTGCTTCTCCCTCTCCATCTGCCTGCTACTCCACCAGCGTGTGCACTCTCTCTCTCTCTCTGTGTCAAATAACTAAATAAAATTTTTTTAAAATTTAAAAATTTTTATGTAGGGGCACTTGAGTGGCTCAGTGGGTTGTTTCTGACTTCAGCTCGAGTCATGATCTCGGGGTCCTGCGATTGAGCCCCATATCGGGCTCTCTGCTCAGCGGGAGCCTGCTTCCCCCTCTCTCTCTGCCTGCCTCTCTGCCTACTTGTGATCTCTCTCTGTCAAATAAATAAAATATTTAAAATTTTTTAAATTTAAATTTGAGTTAACATACGAATTTCCTGTTTCTTAAATGTCTTTTTTAAGACAAATTTTTGTTTTTTTAAGATTTTATTTATTTATTTGACAGAGAGAGAGAGAGACATCACAAATAGGCAGAGAGGCAGGCAGAGAGAGGGGGATGCAGGCTCCTTGCTGAGCAGAGAAGCCTGATGCAGGCCTCGATTCCAGGACCCTGAGATCATGACCTGAGCCGAAGGCAGAGGCTTAACCCACTGAGCCACCCAGGCACCCAAGACAAATCTTTTTTAGAGCAGTTTCAGGTTCACGGCAAAACTGATAGGAAAGTACCGAGAGTTCCCATGTGCCCCCTGCCCCCAGTATGTGCACAGCTGCCCTCATGAACAACATCGGCTCCAGAGTGATGTGTGTGGTAACAACGGAAGAGCCTGCACTGACATCATTATCACCCAAAAGTCATAGTTTCCATCCGGGTTCCCTTTTGGTGCTGTACCTTCTATGGGTTGACTTTCTTCTTATGGTGGAATGGTATTCCATTGTATGGCTCTAATACCGCGTTTTCTCTATCTGTCCGTGAGCTGATGGACATTGGGGTTGTTTCCATTTTTTGGCTCTTGTGAATAATACTGTTAGGAACAACTGTGGCCAAGTGTCTGTGAGGACATGGTTGTCCGTTTTCTTGGGTATACCCATAAGAGTGGAATTGCTGGGTCATATGGTAAGTCTGTATCTTGAGCAGCTGCCAAAGACACAAGGCCCTTATCAGACATAGGATCTGCAAATGTTTCCTCCCACTATGTGGGTTGTCTTCCCACTTTCTCGGTGGTGTCTTTTGAAGCACAAAAGTGTAAGCTTAGTCCTTTCAAAAGGCAGTTTATCAGAACATCAGGACCCACAGATGTTTTTAAATTCTTTGTTGTTTTAAGATTTTATTTATTTGAGAGAGAGAAAGCACAAGCAGGGGGAGTGGCAGAGAGAGAGAGAGAAGCAGGCTTCCCGCTGAGCAGGGAGCCCGACATAGGGCTCCATCCCAGGACACCAGGATCATGACCAGGATCATGACCTGAGTTAAAGGCAGACGCTTAACCAGCTGAGCTATCCAGGCATCCCTGCTCTGGTATTTTCAGTCCTGGAAGCTGGCCTCAAGGAGATAATGAAGGGAAAGAAAAAAGCGATTGTGTACCAAAATGTCTGGGGCAGTGTCATGTAAAAGAAAAACTGGAAACAGCTTAAATGTGCATTCACTGAATTATGGAATATTATGCAGACATAAAATTATAAACCTGATCATGTAGATTCATGAATTATGTCTAAGTGGAAGGAGTAGGCTATGCAGTCAGATCAGAAGTAGGTGGGATGAAGGGATAGGAAGGGGACTGACAGCTGGGTGACAGAGAAGGGGTTGTCAGCAAACACGCACAGTGTTGTCATGAAGCAACCTGTAAAAGTGAGGCGTTGGCCTTACCAGATCCTCACAGAATTATGGGGCCATGCACTGGGGCTGGATGCTATCAGGGCATTGCTATCAAGATACCTTCTAAATTTCTCTAGGCATCATTTTATAAAGGTGTGATTCAGTTAGACAATGTCATTTTTTTTTTTTTTTTATCTTGCCTTTGTCACTCATCGTTAAGGCCATGGGGACAGGTCTACTTCTTCATGTTTTTTTTTTTTTAATTTTTAATTTTTTATAAACATATATTTTTATCCCCAGGGGTACAGGTCTGTGAATCGCCAGGTTTACACACTTCACAGCACTCCATAGCACATACCCTCCCCAATGTCCATAACCCCACCCCCCCCTTCATGGTCTTTTGAAGTCAAGCTTCACTGGCTGTATGATACCCTTTGTCTATAGTGCAGTCCCTTACTTAACTCCACTTGGGGCTTCCATGAACACACGAAGTATTTCTGGTTCCTTTTCCACGAGGATTAAATTTTATGTGCTAAACCATTCCTGAATTTCAGATGATTTTCCTGAAGCAGAATTATAAGGGAAATGGTATGAACAGTTTTCAAAAGCCTTTTTTTTTTTTTTTTTCCAGACTCTAAAACAATACATATTTACTGTGGACAATCTGAAAACCACACACAAAGGAGAAGAAAAACCATACCAAACCACCCCTATTCCTACTGCCAGAAATAACCAGCACTAGCATAGAATATCTTTTCCCTGTGGAGATGCATATCTATACACGTCTGGTAGTCTGTTACCTCATTGGGGCTGTCCTGTTGGGCAGTTTCATAGCCAGCTGTGGAATGTGTTTCTTCTCATGTCCTTAGAAATAGACTTATATTAACCAAAAATAAATGCACAGTGCTCCATTGTATGGATGGAAGATTTTCTCAACTGTTCTTGCTTGTTGAAACATTGCCCCGATGGGGACAATTTTAGGCTCTTGTTACATACTGCTTTCTGAGTGAGCTGTGTTCTCCTGATGCTGTCATCAAAACTGGGGTATTTTTAATTGGCTTTAAAAAGTTTACAAAAGCAGGACACGTTCTATGGGGAAAAGTTTGTAATAGAGAAATGAGTATGTAAAATATAAGAGGCCCCTGCTCAGAGTCCCACTGACAAGAGTTTCACGTGTACCCTTCTAACACACACACACACAAATACACTGGTTAATTTTGTAACCAACACATGGATTATATTGCATGTACTTCCCAGCAGCTGGCATTTTTCCACTACCGTATCACTGGGGCATCATTACTTGCTGGGGTCTCCAGACCTACCTCAGTCCTTCCAACAGCTGCAGAACAGCCTGCCACATGGCAGCCATGGTTCCTTTAGCCATTCCCAGATGAATGTTTAGGTGGTTTCCAGGTTTTCACAATCACAAACATTGCTGCGGTGAACAGCCTGAACAACCATCCGTGGGAGAGAGTTCTGGAAGTAGAAATGCCCTGAGAGCCATGCCATAGCCTCTGGTTTTGTTATGTGTACTTCTGGTGGCTCTTTGTGCCAGTATCCCACCTCATGGACATGTCTTGGCTATCTCCTTCACAGGACCTCGGCTTGTAGTGGCTCCCCCAAGACCGAAGAGACACCACTCTCTCCTGTGAAGGCCTCCATCTTCACCCCGCCTGTCTTGCTCAAGTTCCAGCCTGTGCCAAGACCCATGGATGACTCTGAGAACGACCCCAGCAGCACAGAGTCTGTGCCTCCCAAGAGGGGCCCATAACCTCTTCCCTACAGACCATGGCTAGAGGAGTGAATAAAGTTCCTGTGGAGGTGCTTGCTTGTGCTGGGCTCCCTAGAAGCTGTACAGTCCCATGGGCTTCCTTCAGTTGGAAGAGGTGGTCAGGGTGGTGCAAGCCTGAGGCCCCGGGGGCCTGAGCTTGCATCCGGTAATTGGTCAAGTTGGTGGTAGTGTGTAGTCCCCTTGCTTGCACTCTCATATGGGAATTGAGCCACGGTACTTTTTTTTTTTTTTTTAAGATTTTTTTAAAATTTGAGAGCATGAGGGGACGAGAGGGAGAAGCAGGCTCCCCGTTAAGCAGGGAGCCCTATGTGGGGCTCAATCCCAGGACCCTGGGTCATGACCTGAACTCAAGTCAGACTCTTGACTGAGCCACCCAGGCACCCCAGCCATGGCGCTTTGAAAGAAATGAGTGATGAGACAGGGCTGTCCTTCCCTACAGTGACTCTGGCCCCTTTGGGTCTCGCTTGACCCCACTGAGTAGGAAGTCTATCATTTTTCCCTATACTTGGCCTCTAAACTCAAACCTTATCCAGGTGTGGGTTTAAAAACAGTGATCTGTTCCCTCTCTTGAGGAAAATAAGCTGGTGTATAAGTTTCCAACTTGGTACCTCCCTAAGGAATTTCAGAGACAGTGACTCCCTTCACACAGTAACCTGAGAATCCAACCTGCATGTGAGATATGAGTCCTCACTAAATGCTTGGTGACTGCTGGACATTACAGATAATCACTGAACCCTTGTGTATGCCCCACATCTTGCTTGGGACTGGAGATAATAAGCCAAGTTGTTGGGGGTCCCTGCTCTTAAGGAGCTTACATCCTGTCCTCCTGTGTGTGTCTGTATATGTGTAACCAGTGCAGAGATCTAATTAATTGTAAGTCCTGTGGGAGCTGAGTTGGACATGTATGCAGTGGGCTGTCAGGGAGGGCGTCTCTGAGGAGATGACATTTATATTGAGACCTAGAAAATGAGAAGGAGGCAGCCATGAGATGAGAAAGGCCAAGGAAGCTGGCTTTGGGTGACTGGCTGGTGGTACAGTTGAGTAGGGGAAAGAAGGGGGATGGAGAATTCTGTTTTGACCAGACGTGTTAAATTTGAGATCAGGGGTATCTAAGTAGACTAGATCAGGAATCTGGAGTGTTGGCCGTCTAATGATGAGAATCAAGGGATACAAGTAATACTTAAAGACAGGAGCCTCCGTAAGATCATCCAGTGCGTGGGTGTAGATGGAGGCCCAGGGCTTAGGCTGGAGCACATGAACATAGTGATTTGGTCAAGGGAAGGGTCCATAGGGGTAGAGATTGCGTGAGAGCTTTAGATTTTTGGACTTAATGGCTACTTGTCCCTAATTCGCCCAGAAGAGGGGCCTGGAGTCGGTGGGGACTGAATAGGGGGAGCAGAACGGGCACACAGCGAACGCGGACGTGCCTTTGGACTTGTCTGCGGTGAAAGGAAACAGATGAGCCCGAGGCTGGTGGGACTTAAGGTGCCTGGCTGACTTAAAGACCTGAGAGCCCAGGTGAAACCAGGGCGCGCTTGAGCAGGAACGGCACGTAGCCAGGGCTGGATGGGAATGCGAAAGATCCAGAGAGAGGACCCCCAGCGCCTGAGAAAGTGGGGCCTCGAGATAAGTATCCTTTGCCTCACCATCACCTAAGCCTTATGGTGAATTCGGCCCAGGGACCCTAGAACCCGGCTGTACTTGCTGGGCATGCGCACTCGGCAACAGGTGCCCCAGTTCCCTTAGGCACCGCGCCCGCTTCCGGGGCGGGTCCACGAGACCCGGAAGTAATTAGCTGGGCCGGGAAGTCGGAATTTGGATTGTTTGCCGTCGTTTCTCCGCACTCATTAGTCCTGGCACTGCCAGCGCCGCCGCTGCCGCCGCCATGGGGAAGCGACAGCATCAGAAGGACAAGATGTAAGTTGAGCCGCAGCCGGAGCGGAGCGGAGCCTCGCTCGGCCTCAGTGCCCGCCTGTCCCGCACTCCGCGCCGCCGTTCTTCCCTCTCTCAGAGCTGGTTCTCAGAGCGGCTCGTAAATGGCGCTTTGTCCCGGAAGCCTCTGCCCTTTCCTCAGGCGGGGAATTAACCCCCGTCCACCCCACCCCCAGCGCCGAGGTCTCCTGGGCTCCCGGTTCGTAGGTGCCCTCTTCTGAGCGTGCCCTCCCATTGCCTTGGCGCTGGGCGAGCACGGGCCCCTCTGCACTCCCGAGCTCTGCTCCCGAATCAGCCCCTGCCTCTCCCGCACCTCCAGTCTCCCTGTATGCTTGTTCATCCGCCTATACTCATGTCCCGGAGTCTTGCAGTTTAAAACAAAACTAGTCGTGCCCCGTGCTCCCCTTCAGCTGCCACTGTGATTTGTTGGTTTTTTTCTCACAAGACGTGAAAGACTTGCGTCTGCTTGCTGTGTTCTGATGTCTTCTTGAAACTACTCCAGGCAGGCTTGACTCCCCAGCACTACTCCTGTCAGGATCCTAGAAACTTCTCTGTTGCTAAATCTAGTGATCAGTTCACAGTTCTCATTTTGTTGGGCTTCTCAACAGCATGACACAGCTGACCACCTCATTCCTTCTGAACACCTTCTTTGGTATGTGGGACACCATAGGCTGTTGGTTTTACGTCTGCCTCAGTGGCATCGCTATCCTCAGCCTCCTTTGCTGGATCCTCTTTCCTCTCCCAGACTTCATACATCCATGTCCTCCACGTTTTTTCTTCCCTTTGTGTTCTTTGTGATCTCCTCTCTTGCAGTAGTCAGCTGCTTACTCAACATTTCCAGCTGGAGGTCTGATAGACATCTCAAATTTAATGTGCTCCTCCTTCATCTCCCCTCTCTCAGTGGTCACACCGCCGTTGGGTTTCTTAGAAGTCTGGGAGTTAGCTTTGAGGCCTCTTTTCTGCGGCTCTCTCCTCCCCCTGTTCATCAGTAAATCCTTGTGGCTCTTCCAAGAGCCACTTCTCACTCATCCAGCAACCGTCCCGTAGGAGTTTATGTGCACTCGTCCTTGAACCTTCGTAGTTGCCTCCTGATTGGTTTTCTGTTACCTCTCTTGCTTGTCCCTCTCTACACAGGGTCCAGGGAAATGCTTTGAGGACTTATGTTAGTCATGCCAGGGCCTTACTCAAAACCCTCCAGCAGCTTTCCATACTGTTTAAAGCCAATCCTTAGCCCTTACCCGGCTTGTGGGGCCCTGCATGATCTGACCACCACCCTTCTTCATCTGCTCCTGGATGCCCCTGTGTGCTTTTCTTCAGCGACTTCACCCTTTTCTGAAAACACAACAGCTTTTCCTATGTCAGGGCTTTTATATGTGATAAGCCTGCTTGGTCCCTCTATCTGGAAAGTTCTTCCCTCAGATCTTCACATGGCTAGCTCCTTTGCATCTTTAAGCCTTCTGTTAAATTCTGTTCATTTCCTTCAGAGGAGAGCAGGACTATTTGTATTTGCTTATTAGTTTGTGTATCTCTGTTGCATTAACCACTTTGTGTCTGATACGTAGCAGGTGTTTTATAAGTATTTGTTGAATGAGTGAAACGATTCAGTCATCGGTTACTTCCAGAGACTGTCCTCTTTATAAAGGGTGTTGGTAGTAACATTCTCTTTCTCTTCTTCAGGTACATTACCTGTGCTGAATACACTCACTTCTATGGCGGCAAGAAACCAGGTAAGGCATGAAATCCTTCTTTTTCCCTTGGTGTGGATGTGTGTGTATGGAGGGGTTTGTAATTAAGTAATAATGGTCTTCACTACACAGTGAGAATGCAAAAGTTAACAATGAACAAGAACACAGAAAGTGTAGCAGACAGATGGGTTGAGAACACAGATAATTCACAAAAAAACACTGAACACATGAGAAAATTAATCTCGGTGAGGGTATATATATCTATATATATTTTTGTGACAGCATGCCTGAGAGCAACTGCAGGTGGGGGGAGGGGCAGAGAGAGAGAGAGACTGACTCAATCAGTCTCCATGCTGAGCACAGAGAGGACAAGGCCTTGATCTCATAACCCTGAGACCATGACCTGAGCCAAAAATCAAGAGTTGGTTGCTTAGGGTCACCTGGGTGGCCTAGGGGGTTAAGGCTCTGCCTTTAGTTCAGGTCATGATCTCAGGGTCCTGGGTTTTAGCCCTGTATCACAATCTCTGCTCAGCAGGGAACCGCTTCCCCTCTCTCTATGCCTATTTGTCTGCCTACTTTTGATCTCCCTCTCTGTCAAATAAATAAATAAAATCTGTAAAAAAAAAAAAAAAAAAAAAAGAGTCAGATGCTTAACTGACTGCCACCTAGACACCCTGGTGGTGATATTTTTTGACATAAATAAACATTCTTTTTTTCTGTTAATAAAGAATGATAATACTCAAGTTTATCAAGGCTGCATTAAAAAGAGCACATTCTCATTAATTGCTGATGGGGATAAAACCAGCACAGCTGTCTTGGAAAGCCAAGCCAAGCCCCACAGCAATGTTGTGGGAGAAACCCAACCTCAGTGGCTTATTGCTCTAAGTTCATTCTTGATATACTCCATGTGTTCTACCTATTGAAAGGTTTTGTTTGTTTTTAAGATTTTATTTATTTTTTTTGGAAGAGGGAACACAAACAGGGGGAGTGGGAGAGAGAGATGCAGGCTTCCTGCCAAGCAGGAAGCCCGAAGCGGGGCTTAATCCCAGGACCCTGGGATCATGACCTGAGCCGAAGGCAGATACTTAACGACTGAGCCACCCAGGCGCCCCTATTGAAAGGTTTTTTTAACCCACACTAGTGTTTGCACTAGATGATTAACATGAACTATTTCTTTTCTTTTTTTTTTTTAAGTTTTTTTTTTTTTTTTGAATATTTTATTTATTTATTTGAGAGAGAGACACTGAGAGAGAGCATGAGCGAGGAGAAGGTCAGAGGGAGAAGCAGACTCCCCATGGAGCCGGGAGCCTGATGCGGGACTTGATCCCGGGACTCCTTCATGATCTGAGCCGAAGGCAGTCGTCCAACCAACAGAGCCACCCAGGCGTCCCAACATGAACTATTTCTTAACATGGGATTGCGTTGGTGGTAGGAACACATACGTGAAGTTATTTATAGAATAAGCTTTCTTTTATTTTCATCTTAAACAGATATCCCACAAGCCAATTTTCGTCGTTTACCTTTTGATCACTGCAGGTAAGAGTTTCGAGTGTTAATCTGTCCCTCCTACTTATTTCCTGGTACTCGGTTATTTGACAGTGAATCTGGTCCTTGGGGAGGCATATGTGGGTTCCGTCTGTATTCCCCCACCTAGATCTTCCTTGAACTGAGAGAAGGTGACCTTAGAGTGATAAGAATTAATACTTAACTTTCTGCTCATTCTGTCTGTATGTTTATGCATCGTTTCTTTTAGCTTCTTTCTTTCTAAGGTAAGTAGACTCTGTTGTTAAGCCTGTCTTACACTTGAGAGAGTCAGTATTTAAAAGTGGGAAGTCCGGGGCACCTGGGTGGCTCAGTGGGTTAAAGCCTCTGCCTTCGACTCAGGTCATGATCTCAAGGTCTTGGGATCGAGCCCCACATCCAGCTCTCTGCTCAGCAGGGAGCCTGTTTCCCCCTCTCTCTCTGTCTGCCTCTCTGCCTACTTGTGGTCTCTGTCTGTCCAAAAAAAAAAAAAAAGGTGGGAAGTCCCTCACCCTGGCGCCACATCCAGAAAGTGATGCCACTGAGGCTTGAATCCAGTGGTCTGACCCCGGGCCCATGTCTTTTGTGCTTTTCTTTTAGTCCAGGGTCTAAGTAGTAACAGCAACAGTAGTAGTCATGATACTGTGAACCCCTTCCCCCTTCCCTGGGAACACAGGTTACTGTTGGGGATGGGGAGAGACCCAAATGTAGACACTCCCAAATGCTTCTTCCCACCATGGTTGGTATGTGTATGAACAGAAGGTGGGTCTGCTGGAGAAGTGGGACTAGCATTAACGAACCCCAGACATTGGGGGTTGGGGAGATGGGCCACTTGGGCCTCAGTTTCCCCAAACTCAAGCTGTGATCATCCCTGGTCTGGACACATGCATTGTGGGTGTGGGTGTATGTGTGTGTCCCGTTGGTTTCTGATTCCGTAGGTCATGATGAGCCTTGAGAACTGACAGAGCTCTCCTAGTGCTCTCAGATAGACACCACAGGGCAGTGAGCATGTAGGAAGGGCCAAGGGTGCAGCCACTCAGTCTGCCCCAGGAAGATCCCATGTTGCATTGAGTGAGGGCTTTTCCCTGCTCCTGGCACTTGCTCAGGGAGGGTCCACAAGTGAGACAGAGGCATCATTGGTTGGATTTCTCCCCATGGATATTTGTCATCAGCCTCCCAGGAATCTGGTCTCATTCAGAGTGTACATGAATGGATTTTATGGAAATACTTTCATCCTTGGTTTCCAGTTCCTCCAAGAGGTCTCTAAACTGTGTTTCATCCACTTTTTAAGTACCTTGGGTTCTGGGTAAAAATGCGCTTTGAGAATATGCCCTTTGAGGCCCATTTTGGAGAAGATGCATGGAGCTTGCCGTCTGGAGCTTGCTTTGGTGTTGGACCCTGTTGTCATCAGCCCCCAGCAGCAGCAGGATCACCACTGGTTGAGGTGGTGAGGTTGTTCCTTGAGGGCTTTCTGGAGCAGCATCTGGGGAGGTGACCCTATCATTGCCAGAATCTCCAGGTCCTGGGGACTGACCTGTGCTGATCCAACTTAGAGATGACCAATTTACAAACAAGCCAGGTCAGCTGGGGCTCTTGATGGCTGGCGATGGAAACCCCGTGCAAGAGAAAAGGGTATTGGCTCAAGGAAGTTCACCAGGTATAATCTCCCTTCATCTGTGGGTTCTGCTTTTTACCCTCTACGAGGTGGTAAATGGCTTGTGGCAGTCTGGGACTCTGCAGACCCATCTACCCCCATATCCGTGTATTAGAACTTACCCAGGGCTCCTAGGGCACTTGCCTGAGTCACATGCCTACCCCTTGGAAATGGGGAGGGGGGGATTGTGTGCATACTCTAAGCAGGAGTGGGCCCAGCACCCCCAGACCAGGATAGGCCCACCAGAGTCTCTTGGGATGAGAGAGGGCAGGTCTCAGTAGAAGAGTGTGGCCTGCCTGCTCTGTGAGGTTTTAGGGAGTGGATTCTAGTCCTGCCCCCACAAGGCTGCCTCCAGGAACTTGTTTTGGGCTCGAACATGTCAAATGACACAGCAGAGAGTGTGGGGAAAGAGAGGCTGCTGTTGCCCCAAGGTGCTCTCAGCACCTCTTGGGACCCTTGCCTTGTATTTATTGGTGTGTGCAGGGAGCTTCTGAGGGGCAGGGATGTGGGGTTCACCTCTGAACTGACACCCAGCCCTGGCTGGGCAGAGGATCCCTGGAATTGTTGGAGGGAGGAAGGAAGAAACAAAGGGAGAAGTCATGGGAGCCACTGTGTGACCTGGAGTGACTCTGCTCTTTTCTCAGTCTCTCTCTGCAGCCCTTCGCCTACCCGGTCTGCACCCCTGAGGGTGTCGTCTTCGACTTGCTGTGAGTTTTCCCTCGACTTTTGAGCTAACATGGGGGCAAGATTGTTGACACCCACTCGGGAAGGGGGTATGGAACCAGCTGGGGGGTTTGAGTCTTAGGCACTGCCAAGCCAGGCCACGCTGGGGTGTTGGCAGCCTCGGGAGTGTTGGGTGGCCTCTTGGGGACCCAGGAGACTTCAGAGCTTCGGGGATGAGACCGTAGTGTTGTTGTGACCCCTGAGCAGGCAGCCTTGCTGGCAGGCACTACTCTCCCTGCCTGGGGTAGCATTGACCTCTCCCCATCCGGGGGTGGGGGCACCTATGGTTCTAATTGGCCTGGCTATACCTGTTTAGGAATGTTAACGAACTTGAATACTTTTCGATTTATGAAAGTAGAGCCATAATTGAGGTACACTTTCCCCGTACTGTGTTTTGAAGCATGGTGTTTTATGTTCCAGCATAGACCAGCTTCTGTAAATTCTTCATGCTTCAGTCTCTATTTAGAAAATGTGGAAAATACATCGAAGTTAAAGGAAAAATTTGCCATAATAAAACTATCTGGGATAACTATGGTCAACATTTATACCCTTCTTTTTCTGTGAGTTTATTTGTGGTACATGGTTGGGGTAGTACTGCAAAGACAATTCTAAATCCATTTTTCACCCAGTTGTGTCATTCAGAATTCTCTGGAAGCCTGACTTTTGGTGCTGGCCCAGTATGTCACTGTGTGGATGTATCAACATTTACATTTATCTTTTTTTGCTGCGTTGTGTTGTTTATCCATAACCACAATAAAAACGCTGGATATACGTTGAAACCCATGTATCCAGAAACACTCCTCACTTCCTTGGTCAAGGCAAGGGGCTAGCAGAAGTGATGCGGAGCAAAGCCCATTCGCACCGCTTACCTGGACGTGGCCCTGGTGGATGGTGGGCTCGTCACCGGGCTGCACCGGGCCACCTGGCTGACATTCTCTCTTCTCTTCCCTTCAGTAATATCGTCCCTTGGCTTAAGAAGTATGGGACCAACCCCAGCAACGGTGAGGTAGGTGGCGGGGCATGAGTTTTTAAATAATGCCGATTGAACGCTGTCCTCTCGTCTGTCCTTTGTTCTGTGGTTTTTGCGTACACATGAGAGCGGTAGAGGACTGTGCATGGGGCACCATGAGTGGGACTCTCCTCCCCTCTCTTGCACACACTGTTCCTTTCTGGAAATGTTCCTTACATGTACATGCGTGTGTACAGATGTCCATTTTCTTTCCTTGGGTCCTGATGCAGTCCCACGCGGGAACCCCACTGTACCTTGCTTCCTCGCCTGTTGGGGTGTTAGAGATCTGAACGTCAGTGTGTAGAGCTGTTCCATGTCCTGTCGTGGCTGCACACATCTTCTTGTGGGGCTGTTGTGGCATGTTGGAAGTCACCTGCTGTTACAGCAAACAGCGACCACCCTTTGCCCATCTCTGGACACATATATGGGGGTCCTCCCAGGACTCCTGGGTCACGGGGAGGGTGTGTTTTCTGTTTCAGCAGCTACTGGCAAACTGTCCTCCAGAGAAGTGGCAAATGCCTGTTTTCCCATACCCTCAATAACCACAAGGATCAAGTTTTTAGAAACTTTCTTTGCCTCAGGGTGAGAATATTTAAAAAAACATTTTAAGATTATACTTTTAAATAATCTCTACACCCAGTGCGGGCCTCTAACCTACAACCCTGAGATCAGAGTTGCATGCTCCACTGACTGAGCAAGCTAGGTGCCCCCTAATTTGTGTTTTTATCATGATTAAGGTTAAGCAGCTCCTTCTCTGTCACGCACATAGGCCCAGTGTCAGGAATTCTGTGCTACTCGGGAAAAGAACCCCAGAGCCAAGTTCCAGCATAGTCGCCTTTTCTGCCCCCCACTGTGGGCCTCCATCATAAACCTGTGGGGCTGCTGCCTTTCCCATACTCTGGTGGTCCCCTTACTTCTTGGGGCCCTCTTGTTCCCTTACACTGCAGCACAGGCCCCTTTCTTCAGTTCCACAGCTGCAACAGGTAGGGCCTGGGTGCTATCAGCTGTGGGAAGTGGGGGCACTCCCCGGCAGGGAGCCGGGGATGGGGGGTGAGGGCCTTGGGGAAGGGTGTTGGAGCAGCACCGTTGAAGCTGAGACCCGGGGATGGTGGCAGATGGTCAGAGGCCATGTTAGGCAGGGCTTGAAGGCCCTGGGGTGGAGTTTGGGTTTGTTCTGGAGGCGCTGGAAGCTGGACAGGGTTTCATGCAGAAGCATGTTGTGATCTGGCCTGTGTCTTTGTTTTATTTCAAAGAGTTTATTGATAGAGAGCACACAAGCAGGCAGAGTGGCAGACAGAGAGAGGAGCAGGCTCCCTGCCGAGCAGAAAGTCTGATTCAGGGCTCGATCCAAGGACCCTGAGATCATGACTTGAGGTGAAGACAGACGCCTAACCGACTAAGTCACCCAGGCGCCCCTGGCCTGCGTTTTGAAGGCTCACTTTGGCTGTGGTGTAGGAAACAGGACTACAGGGAGGCAAGGTGGAGGGTGGGAAAGCAGCCAGGGGGCTGTGCCCTTGTCTGTGCAGGAGGTGCTGCGTGAACTTGGACCAGGATGGAGGCTGAGGAGGGGGCACAGAGAGCCTGGACCCATGGTTGTTGTTACAGATGGACCTGTGGGCCTTGTGGGGCTGTCACATGAGGGTCTCTGTTTCTCCGGGGCTGGGAGAGCCCAGTAGGAATCTTTTAGTGCAGTCCCATCTTGGGAGGACTGGGTCACTTACATCCTGTGCCAGAGGTGCCTGGGACAGGCAGGTGGAACTGGGCGATCCAGCCTCTGCTTGGTGTTCCAGGCCAGTGGGGCTTCAGCAGGAAGGTCTATCCCTTCGAAGTAGAACCCTGAGCAGCAGGAGGGATTTGGGTGCATGGAGTGGGGCAGGCAGTTGGGGTGGAGGTGGGATGAGGAGGGCCAGCAGGGAGGGTAGGGACTTCTGTGGGTCCTTGGAGGACAGTCGACACCAGGGGGAGGTGTTGGAGGCCGAGAGGTTTTTCACCTCATGAAATATGGCCTGTGTGAGGAGGAATAGCGGGCTGGGCGAGGCAGCCGGTTCTGGCACCATGGAGCGGAGAGCTGGCCGGAGCCAGGGGGTTGGAGCCCATCTGCTAAGATGAGGCCCTGCCCTGATGGGGAAGACAGCAACCTGGCTGAGGCCTGGTCGGCTCTGTGATGGAGACCCTGGTGGCCATGCAGGGTGGAGGCCACCTTCAGGGAGGCCTAGGAGGACCTGGGTGCTGTGAGGCTTGAGGGGGAGGTTAGTGAGGGGGCGAGCAGTGTGAACAGTGTCCTGGTTGCTAGCTTAGGACAGGTGAAATGTCACTGGTTCATTACTTAGCTGAGGTCTTGTTACCTGATTCCTAGAGGCCCTTCTGTGCTGTCTGGACTTCTCTGGCCCTTGTGACAGAGTGTAGGGTGCCCTTGGCCCCTCGGATCAGGTGGGTGGCTCACCAGCGGTTTTTCCCTGCCCTTGGAAGAAAGGGGATTAGACTGGGGGGGTCGTGCTTTCTGGGCCCAGCCACCCAGAGCCTGTGGGGTTTTTTCTCAGATGGTTGAGGTGGTGCTTGCACCCTGGTCTCCGGAAGAAGAGCGCTCTCCTTCAGATGTCTGCTGTGTTCTTCCTTACTTTTTGTCATTCAAAAGCGTGACTAGGCAGTGTTTTCCTGTGAGGCCTTCTGCTGGGAAGCTCTTGTGGGCTTCCAGGGGCTTCCTGTGGGGTCTGTGCTGCCTGCCTGTGCCCCGTGATTGGCTTGTACTCGGGGTTCATTGCCTTCTCTGACAAGAGTGTTACGTCTGCAGCAGACGAGTCTGTGCAGGGCTCGTCCATGGCCAAGGCTCTGTGCTCTGCGCTCCCAGTGGTGG